>NC_141070.1:43192916-43892916 GCF_041138505.1 Cibotium barometz | reverse complement strand
AACATTTGAGAGTGTGTGTACGTGACAGAGAGAGGGAGAGGGTCATGTGCATGTGCATGTGTGTGTGTGTGAGAGAGAGAGAGAGAGAGAGAGAGAGAGAGAGATGGTTGTAGAGAGGGAATAGTTCTTTTCTGGAACCTTGGTCGACCGCAGCAACGCGCGGGTGCAATACTAGTCTTTTTCATTAGCAAACTGTATGCAAATTTGTCTTGATATGCAAACTGTCTTGTATTTGCAAATTTGTCTTGATGCAAATTATCTTTATATGTTTTGGGAGTACTCACACAGTACTCCCTCCAGTAAGTACTCATCACAGTAATTCTTACAGTACTCACATAGTACTGTGCACAATACTCACACAGTACTGAACTCACACAATATTGAACTCACACAGTACTGTGCACAATACTCACACAGTATTGTACATAGTACTCACATAGTACTGTGTACAGTACTCACACATTACACATTAATCCATTTCCTTCACAGACCTTACCTTGCTTGTTGCAATCCCCCCCCAGTTTTTTAGGTACTCACATAGTTCTAAGTACTCACATAGTAGGTACATAGTACTAAATCTATACTGTGTACAGTACTCACACAGGACTGTGTACAGTACTCACATATTACACATTAATCTATACTGTGTACAGTACTCACATATTACACATTAATCACAGACCTTGCCTTGCTTGCAGTCCCCCCCCACACATCACACAGTTCTAAGTACTCACACACAATAGTCAGACAGTACTAAATCAGTACTGTGTATAGTACTCACACAGTACTGTGTACACTACTCCATTTCCTTCACAGACCTTGCCTTGCTTGCAGTCCCCCCCACACATCACACAGTTCTTACGTACTCACACAGTAGTCAGACTAAGAGGAAAAAATTACTATGCAATGCTAGAGAAACACAAAAACTAAGAATACTACTGTATTAATTTGGAAATCCATTAGTATTTTACAGATGTTCAGAGGCTATACATTACAATCTTGCTGAGCTTCCTGGCATTGCATACATTACAATCTTGCTAAGCTACCACATAATAGCTAGGGTTTAGGGTTTCAGGCTACTTCTCCCAAGGATGATGCTGCACAAAGTCAGGAACAATCCCACCAAACTCTGCAAGCCTTTTCAGATATGGCATTAGTTGCCGCAAACAAGGTAGTGTCCCCTGGATCACCTTCCCATGGTGCGGGCGAAATACATGTGTTCGGTGGATTCAAAGCTGCTTTTTGTGGAGAGTCATCTATGAGCAGCATTTGAAAAGGATCAAAACCTGAAAAGGTGATCCTACTGAGGGGCTTCAAGAAAATTGGTTTAGACTGCGACCCCTGTGGGTGGCAGCCTATGCACACATGCCTCCTGTGAATAAAGAAAAGCAAATGGAGGGACACCTAAACCTCCCTCGTGTTCATATTCTCTGGATATCATTGAATCATAGGATAGAGATTTCTTGCTGTTACTGAAAACCATATGGCTACATGGAACAAGTCAAATAGCTCCCTCAGGAATGTGCACAATCCAGGTCTTAACGCAACTCTATACTTGCCCAGATCATGCGCAACACAGCCAAAGAACAACACCTTTGTTGATATGGAAATGCCACCGCTTAATCAACAGGCCCTTCAAATCCAAAACTACAAGTTTAATGACTAGTATGACAACTTTTGTAACACCTGCTAAAAAAGGCACTAAGTCTTAGTTTGCAAAAAAAGGCACTAAGTCTTAGTTTGCAAGATAACACACACATGCAAAATGATAGTGCACATTCCCTAAACCCTAGTATGGTATCGAGGACCCCACTTTCTATGATTGACTAAGATAGAGTTACATCGCCATTCCTATCCCCTATTACCCATTCCCAAGTCTGTGGATCGCTACACACAAGAGATACATACCATCGACCGCATGCTCCCCCCCGCACAGCAGGGCCCTCCATGTTATTGTCTAGCAACATCCGCAGGGTAGGGCCCTCCATGTCCTTATCAGCATCATCCGCCAGCAGTAGGGCCCTATATTGTTGAGAAAACGTGGTGCTCATGCTAGATCAAGTGTGTGGAGTGGAGAGACTCACAAAGTACAAGAACAATATCTTGCTTATTAAGTTGTTTATGCATACAACTAGGCCTTGCTCACATACAAAATGCCTCATGGCTTCACCTTTAAATAGGTGAGCAAGTGGACCTCAAGTCCATTCACACTCACATCCTTCTCTCACCCTTCTACATAACCTTAGTCTCTTAATACCCCCCCTCAATACCAACTATGAAAGAATGGAATAGGTGGTATTATTGGACATAGGATGCCTTTATAACATTAGGCGTACAAGGCTTGAATATAGGTGTGGTTATCTAGGATTTACAAAGAGTTCCTAGAGCCTTAGAGGCTAATACAATGTTGCCATCTAAGTCTTTATTTGTTGTCGATGAAGATGTACACCTCGATGATGGTGCACCCCACTCTTTGTATTTGCTTGACTTCTTGTAGATGACATGGTTGAGACATACATGCCATTGCTTCCACCACATGCTTTCCACCTTGACCATTCTCACACAATGATCATGACAAGGCTGCCACCCTTGCTTAAGTGTTTTGCTTTTAGATGGTTCTCCAACATGCTTTATGCTTTCTTGAATACCATATCTCCTCCATGGGTAATGAGGTAGATTTAAATGGGAAAGGGAAAGGGAAAGGGAGGGTCTTACCACTTGCCTTATGGATTGGTCAAGGGTAGTGTCTACTCCACAATTACAATAGCTTTTATGCATGTTAGTTACATGATACCCATTAGGGTTTGAAGGTTCAAGCTTAATAAAAATGAGTAATTGGTTGAGGTAAATTCTCAAACCAATAAGGTTTATCATCCTTGGCTTAAGAAGGAGAGGACATGGCTCATAATCTTGCCAATGCTTCTTACAAAAGTAATGCCAAAAGATGCCTAAAATCACGACAAACAACAAGGTAGAGCATTTAGGTCCAATGGAAGAGGGTTGTGCTCCACACATGAAAAGATAAGAAAAAATGGATATTTTTGACCTATTCTACACCACAAGTGGTTCAAATCACCTAAGCTCTAGATACCATGTTGAGAAAAACGTGGTGCTCATACTAGATCAAGTGTGTGGAGAGGAGAGACTCACAAAATACAAGAATAATATCTTGCTTATTAAGTTGCTTATACATACAACTAGGCCTTGCTCACATAAAAAATGCCTCATGGCTTCACCTTTAAATAGGTGAGCAAGTGGACCTCAAGTCCATTCACACTCACATCCTTCTCTCACCCTTCTACATAAACTTAGTCTCTTAATATATATGTCCTTGTTAGCAACATCTCCCCCTCCAAGCTTCATAATGTTACGGACAACATCCGCAATGCCCTTGCCGAGATCCTCATCCATAACAAGCTTGCTGCTAGTAATGTTAGACACTTTACCTTCCCCTTTTGTGTGACCTGCAATGCACATATAGGTTTCACCCTTGCAACCTATACTACCAAAGACAAACATGTCAATCTGAATAACACAGCCATACCTTTGCTAGGCTCCTCATTATCTGCAAAAGCAACCTTATCTCACTAGGTGCCTCTTTAAGCGCTACCAACCGCGGCGCTTAGACCTCAGAGTACTCAGGTCTTCTGAGCACAATCAAAGAAAACACATGTGGAAATCAGAGACCAAACACTCAAGTAAAGGCGACTCATAGTAAAGCAAACACTCAAGTAAAGGTGACTCATACCTAGAGTTAGCAACTCCTCTAATTCCACACTCAACCGTTGAGACCTCCGGGTCGGGGTAGCTTCACCCTTTGATGAAGGGGTTCCTTTAACATTGTTCACCTTATTCTGCTTGTTTGTAGGTCTTGGCTTGCTTCTTGACCTGCTATAATAGGGCATCCTCGTCAAAGTCATCGACTTGCGAAGCCCATATTTATAGCCCATATTTTATTCGCAGAATGCCTTACATCAGTCGTGCCATCAACGAACACATCCTCCCCACCATCCACCTTCACTGCTTCTTGGCATCTATCTCTCCTTTCAGTCAATACCTTGTTTATAGACCCTGCCACCACACAACCCACATTAGTCCATTACCCCCCACACAGTAGTCAGACAGTACTCATACTGTACTATGTATAGTACTCACACAGTACTGTGTACAGTACTCACATAGTATTGTGAACAGTACTAATACAATAGTCATTACTCCATTTCCTTCAGAGACCCTACCTTGCTTGTAGACCCCCCCACACAACACACAATACTTACCCGCCGTGACTCACACAGTAGTTGTACAATACTGACACAGTACTATACACAATGTACACAATACTCACACAGTACACATAGTACTGTGAACATACTTGAGCTTAGGACATGCAAGTACTACACCATACTAGTGCCATTGGCATACTAGTACTACCAAAGAACAAAGAGCTTAAAGTACATAAAGGGCATAGTATTGACATATCATATGACATAGAACTAGAGTACTTGAGCTGAGGACATGCAAGTACTACACCATACTAGTGCCATTGGCATACTAGTACTACCAAAGAACAAAGACCTTAAAGTACATAAAGGACATAGTATTGACATATCATATGACATAGAACTAGAGTATTACAAGTACTTCCTATAGTTGTGTGACATTACACATAGTACTAAACATACTAGAGCTAAGCGCATGCCAAAACTACAACATACTAGTACTGCTGCCAAAGTACAAGTATGTTGAGAGAATTACTTCACAAAGTACATGTTAGTGATATAGCACAAGACATACAACCATAGTATCCAAGTACTTCCTGTAGTTGACTACAGTAGATCAAACAATGTCCAAGTACTTCCTGTATTGACTTCATGACACATAGGCCTTGCTTGCAGCCCCCCCCACACAGTAGTCAGACATAGTAGTCAGACAGTACTCACATTACTCACATTGTACTGTGTATAGTACTCACACAATATACTGTGTACAGTACTCACATATAGTACTTTGAACAGTACTATTACAATAGTCATTACTCCATTTCCTTCAGAGACCCTGCCTTGCTTGCAGACCCCCCCCACACAACACGCAGTACTTACACAGGAGTCGTACTGTACTCACACAGTATTGTACACAGTGTACACACACAATACTCACATAGTACACAGTATTGAACATACTTGATCTGAGGACATGTAAGCACTACACCATACTAGTGCCATTGGCATACGAGTACTCCAAAGAACAAAGAGCTTAAAGTACAAAAAGGACATAGTATTGATATATCATAGGACATAGAACCATAGTATTCCAAGTACTTCGTGTAGTTGTGTACTGAACATACTAGAGCTAAGCACATGCCAATACCACAACATACGAGTACTGCCAAAGTACAAGAGAATTACTTGACAAAGTACATGTTAGTGACATAGCACAAGACATACAACCATAGTATCCAAGTAATTCCTGTAGTAGATTATAGTAGATCAAAGAATGTCCAAGTATTTCTTGTACTTGACTTCAAGACCCATAGTACTCAATAATGCAAAGTACAAAAACTACATGATATTGACATAGAGTAGACATAGAACCATAGTATCCAAGTACTTCCTATGATTGACTAATACTACAAAAGTACCAAGAGTGCAAAGTACACAAACTACATGCTATTGACATAGAGTAGGACATAGAACCATAGTATCCAAGAAGCATCCCAATACTGCAAAAGTACCAAGAGTGCAAAGTATACAAACTACATGCTATTGATATAGAGTAGGACATAGAACCATAGTATCCAAGAAGCATCCCAATACTGCAAAAGTACTAGTCAAGAGTGCAAAGTACACAAACTATATGCTATTGACATAGAGAGTATGACATATAACCATAGTATCCAAGTAGACTGATATGGCAACATAGTTCTGAACATAGCTTAGGGGAGGACATGCTACTACTTGTGCCAAACCAAAAACAGAAGCAAACCAGAAGTTCCAAAGTCAAATAACATAAAGTTTAGAAAGTACTGAGGACATAACTAACATATAGTGGAGGGTAAAGGGAGTACTTATCTTCAAGGGAGGACGACTGCATGGTTTATCGAAGCCCATGGCTACCAACCATGCCTCTGACACCTCATTCTCTCCACCCAAGCAACCGTGGCAAGCTTTGCTTTCACTGAAGCACATACATGTGCAAAACATGTGGTACGTGTGACAGCACGGAGTGGTCACAAAATCTAGCAGATTCTTCTCAATACCTAGTCCACAATAAGCGCATCTACATAGGCAAAGGCAACACACTGGTGTTAGAGGAATAAACAACTTGGATATAAAAAAAACTAAACATAATTCCATAATAAGGATGTTGCTGCACATACCTCTCCAACGGTCGAAGTGATGAGCTCCACTACGTTAGGATGCTTGAAAGGAGTGGGGTTGAAGAACCTCATGCCGGATGAAGATATGCATGGTTATACTTGCTGAAGATTGGCCATGCATGAATTGAGCTTTAACAACACCTCTTCCTTGTGTCTCCTTGCAACGATGCATTCGTGGTGTGGGGTTGAAGAACCTCATGCCGATGGATGAAGATATGCGTGGTTATACTTGCTAAAGATTGGCCATGCATGAATTGAGCTTTAACAACACCTCTTCCTTGTGTCTCCTTGCAACGATGCATTCGTGATGCCTTGCAAAGATCTTAGCAAATCGACCCTCGATTTCTAGCAGATCTTAGGCCAAGCTTCGCCGCAAAGAATCATCCCATGAAAGGATGATGGAGACCTTCGTGGGGTTAGGTTTTTCGAACACTTCATGAGATCTCAAAATATCTTGTTGCTTCGCTTCCAATTGAGAAATCTTCCCAAGAATGTAAGCTTGACTGCCCTCACATTCATTTACATTCGCATCACATCCATTTACATCACATCACATTCATTTACATTCATTCAGATTCGCATCACATTTACATTCATTCAGATTCACATCGCATCCATTTACATCACATTCATTTACATTCATTCAGATTCACATTACATATTACCAGGACACAAAATCATGAAAATATCATTTTCTTCTCTAGCTTATCAAGCCGTGAGTTTAGCTTTGAATTAAGAGACTATCATTGAGAAGCATCCTTTTTCAAAGGATTTAGCCATAAAGATGGCTATTCTTTTAGAGAGAGAGAGATTTACCTAACGAAAGCATTACAATTAAGCATAAAGATTAACTTTCTCTTAATTACACATTAATACTTTAAGAGAAAGCTTGATTTGAATTAAAACAATCATTTAGAAAGCTTCTCAAGTTTGAGAGGGGTTGAGAAGAAGAAAGTTATTGAGAAAATTAGAAAAAACCATAAAATTTAATTTTATCTCCAAGTTTGGCTTGATTCTCTAATTGCAGTGAAGCCCCCGACCAATCAATTGGTCCACCAAGAGGAGAAGAGAAACTCCAAGAGTTGTTGTAGAGAGAGAGAGAGCACCAAGCTCCCAAGAGAGAGGAAAATTTAAGGGATAATAAAAAATATAATTATTTTAATATAATACTAGCATGGTACATCTCCAATATTTAATTACAAATGACTAAGGGTCAATTTATAGGTGAGGGAGGCTACTAACCAAGTCCAACTGGGTTCTAGAATTTTTCAGGTTCAATTTGACTCAATTTGAACAAGATTTGGACTCAATTTTTCATGTTCAGTTTGACTCAATTTGGACAAGATTTGGACAAGTTTGGCTCAATTTGGACAAGATTTGGACAAGTTTGGCTCCCTTTTTTATTTGGTTTGATCCAAGAGAGTTGAGAGATAAAAATATCACAATTTTTTTGAATTAAAAACCATTCCACACATGTGAAAGAGGCCCCTACCTCAAGAGTCTCCCTTTCCTTACCAAGGTGTAAAAAATGCATCATTATTCCAAAATATCTCATTTTTTTAGTAATATCTCATAATTTTAACTAATAAACCTTGAACTTAGTCAACTCTTTATCTTATGTGATTTTTTTAGTAATATCTCATAATTTTTGTACTCAGTCAACTCTTTATCTTATGGGAGCATTTACTCATTTTTGGATATTTTCTTTTATTTTCTTGAATTTATCTCATCCCAACACTTGGTTAATCCAGTTGGCCCATTGGAACCTTAATTGGACCATTGGAACCTTAATTGGACCATAATCCAAAGATTTCTGAAAAATGTAGACCCTTAGGCTAAGGTCCCTTATACCACTTTCAATTAATTCCTAATGCACATTGGAAAGTTCATTTTGAACTTCTATTTCAGGGGAATCCATTTTAGACACTAGGAGGATTTTTATATCCAAAGATATCTCAATTTTAGATTATCTCTCTCTAGGCTAAAACAGGGTAAAACAAGATCTTTCTTCTATTTCAGAGAGGGGAATAATTACCAGAACAGAAGAGGAGGTTCTTACATCTTTACACCTCAAAAGCTGGAGGGAGGAATCTTTTAGTTGTAAACATCATTATCCTCGAAAGTTTTATGAGACTACTATTGTTGATGATAATGGGTATCCAACTTACATGCTACGAGACGATGGTAGTTTCATCCAAGTAAAGGATCATAGGGTGGATAGTCAATGCATTGTTGCATATAATCCCTTTCTCTCTATGAGATACAAACTATGAGATACAAAGCCCATATTAACATAGAAGTATGCTCTACCATTACAACAGTGAAATGTTTATATAAGTATGTATATGTTAGGGTAAGACTACGCCCTTGTTGGTGGGTGAGAGAGAGAGAGAGAGAGAGATTAACACACCCATGAACATAATAATCCCCTAACATAACATGCTTAATGACTCAATGAACTTAATTAATTAAGGCATAACAAGAATCAATGAACACACAGGGGCACAAGCATAGGATCTTATTATCATCTCCTCCTCTCATACTACAAGATACAATGGGGTGATTATATATAGCAATTGATGAGTGACTCTTGGGCTACCCCACTAGCCCATTCTCTACAGTAACCACCCAAGCACGTGGGTGTTCCCCACTCTCCTATGTAACCTCCAACCACTCCTCATGCTTGTAACCCCTTTTCTTGAATGGATAATTACCCCTAATGAAGTAATCCCACTCTCCTATGTAACCTCCAACCACTCCTCATGCTTGTAACCCACTCTCCTATGTAACCTCCAACCACTCCTCATGCTTGTAACCCCTTTTCTTGAATGGATAATTACCCCTAATGAAGTAATCCCACTCTATCTTAGTAATTACCCCTAATGAATGGCATGGATTACTAAGAGTGTGTGCATGTGCCCCTCAACACCTAGCACGCATGGTGGATTGGATGAGAAATCCAATGACCCAAACCCACAAACATCATAGTGTAATGCCAAGGTGGTGCACATACTATGTACATGTGCTTAAATGCTATAGGGTACAAAATGAAAGTGTAGAGCCGAAGGAAGCTTCCAAATCGCCATCACAACTCCTCGCTAGTGCACTTTCAGAACCATAACGCGCCTTCGTCAACTCCCCACCAGATTTTGTGCAGGGTTATAGACCATAGCCAGCTAAAGTCAGCTCATCAGAAATGAAAGCCATGTTAGGCGGCCAGTCGGCTCAGCAGAAATGAGAGCCATGTCAGGCGAGTTAACCTCGCATGCATGAGATTAGGTATAGTTTATTATTAGAAAGGCACCATATGTGAATGGTCCCTAGTTACAAGGTAGTTATGTGAATCAACCTTCCAAGGATTAACACCACTAATGTGAAAGTGAGAATGTTTGTGTGTGTGTGTGTGTGTGTGTGTGTGTGTGTGGGAGAGAGAGAGATAGAGATGAGAAGTATCCATTTTTTAGTGAGTTTATAAAATATGAGAAGCATGTGTGTGTGTGTATATGTGCCCACCCCTACCCAGGCACCATACTCATAATGGTTTGAGGCAATATGCCCCCATTAGTATGGGCCTACTGCCTCAAGAGATTGATAAGTGAAGAAGGATTAAATCTAGCTCCATGCCATTCATTGCTAGTAGCTGGACTCGCAATGATTACATTAAGTACATCTTTTTTTCTGAATCCGTTGTTACAAAACTTATTGTGATAAGTTTGAATATCTCCTCGAAGGCGACAAAAGGGTTAGTAGAAGAATAAACAACAAGGTGAAAGGGTCCAAGAATTGTTTTTATGCTTTGGATAAAAGGACGGTTGCTTTTTCTTTTCACAAACTTAGAAGGTACAATAGGGAGTTTTTCACATTTCCCGGTATACCGTGTAAAATTACCCATATAAGGGCTTATGAGGGAAAATTCGATATTCAAATAGTTAGTTTTAGTGATGAAAAGAGTGTCATCAATCTTTATCCCATTACTCCAAGTAGGTTCTATAGAGATCAAGTTAGTTGGATAAACTTGTTTGAGCAAAGAAGCAAATATAGGGTAGTTAAGGTTGAGAATATCATCCATGTATCGAAAGGAATGTGTGATGCCTTCTAGCATGGACTTGTGAATACTATCCACATGAGATGTGACAAAGCAATATTCAAAATAAGCAAAGTATATGTTACACATTACTAGGAAACAAGAGAACCCCATAGGAATGTCTTTGGTTTGTTTAAAAACTTGTGAGCCAAGTTGAATAAAATTGTGGTTAAAGAGCCAAAAGAGCAAACGTTGCATCTCTATGTAGCATTATATGGTAGTGGTGTGTGTGAACACACTTAGGATTGCCGGGCACTTTTTCCCTCACTCGGAGGTTTTTTCCCCCGTGCGTATGTACACCCACTTATCTACTCATTTTGGACTTTATACTTATCTTTTGTATCTGGCACACATTTGTTGATTCTAATCTAGTGAGTTTGTATGCTCTCAAGCTTTTCTATCTTGTGTATGTGCATTGTTACAACCCTAACCCTAATTCCAACAATTGGTATCAGAGCTAGCTTCCTTGACACTTGATCTAGTAGTCTCCCTCTCCCTCCTCAACCACAACCCTATTTTTTTTGTGTTCGATTGAGATACCCTCTTAGGAGAAGAAGGTCTATACCATAGTGTGTTGTATACAAAGTATATGTAGAATCAGATACTTGGTACTTTGACAGTGGTGCTAGTAAGCACATTACTTCACAAAAAAAATTTATTCTCATCTCTGGAATCTGTCCCAAGTGTAGGAACTGTCACATATGCAAATGGTTCCTCATATCCTGTCAAAGGAATTGTAGAGTTGTGCTCATTGCCTGCAAATGGGGGTGCATTTACTCTTTCTAAAGTTTTATATGTGCCAGGCATTAAGAAGAACTTGCTGTTGTCAGTTTCAACCTTAGACTTGTCAGGCTTGATGGTGAAATTTGTGGATGACAGATGTACAGTTTGTTGAGATATCGAGCTCATCTAGTGAGACGGTGGACAATTAGATGTCCCGCCTGGGGGATAGGCCCCACAGTTACACCACTGGCATGGTTGGTGAGATCATGGGTGATATGCAGTCAGTGGGATGACAGGCTGTGTGACAGCCATTCTGGAGACTGGCATAGTTATAGCGCCAGCTCATTTAGTTGGGTTCACACTATAGAGAATCCTAGTATGTATTTGGTTGAGTACCTTTCATATAGTGTGTACTCTTATCTTTGTATATGGTGTGTTGTGTGTTGAGTGAAGAAGAAGATTTTCAGCCTCTCACCTTGTGTGTTCTCTATTAGGGTTTTGTGAGTGTGTGTGTATGCTTGTTGCAAGAGCTCAAGCTCTCTTCTCCCCTGCATCTTTTCATGGTATCAAAGCCTGGTTCATGCTAAGAGCAGAGCTGCAAGCAAGAGAAGCACAGGAATTGGTACGAGGGTAAGAGCTTCAACTACTCTTTCCTATTTGTGTTGTTGACTACTCCCTTGTCGGGAGCTCTACAGGAGGCGCCGGCAAAGGATCTCTGATTAAGGAGCTTTCTTCACGGGAGTAAAGCTATAGGGAAACTTTACTGTCCTGTCGGACTTAATTTTTGGGACTGAAAATGCATTTCGGGCACGTCACGACCTCCGTTTTTCAGAAAGCAGGCGATTTCGAGCACTACGGGGGTCGATTCTCTGCAGAACTCTGTTTTAAGAACTACAGGAAGACAGATTGGCTGTGCAGACACTGTGTGTGCTGTAAGGAGGTCAATAGTTGCCATTGGGTGTATGTATGCACATTGACGTCACTGGTTGTGATATTTGAGTGTACTACAGTACCGCTACAGAAAATACAGCAGTTTGTGCAGGACAAACCAGAGTGTTGTTTCTGGTAAATTTGTGCGTCTGGCAAGATATCAAATGATGGCATAAACTAGATTGTTGCTAAGAAGCTTGATAAGAATAACTTCCATGCTTGGAGGTTCAAGTTGATGAGTTCCTGATGGGAAAGGATTATTGGGACTACATAGAAGGTGAGCATGAAGAGGCACCAGAGATACCGGAGATCAATCCGACTGTTGCAGACGTGAAAGAGTTCAAGGACTGGAACCAAGGAGCTAGAAAAGTTATGTATTGGCTCTCTATCAGTATACAGGACACCATGATTGGGCACATTCAGGATGCCAAGTCCCCCAAGGAGGCGTGGGACACCTTGGTAAAACTCTATGAAACGAATACCAAGGCACGAAAGATACAGTTGAAGAATGAACTTCATACTGTGGAGAAAAAGAGTATGTCTGTGAATGACTATGCATTGAAGATAAAGGGTATTGTGGAATCCCTTGCATTGAAGATAAAGGGTATTGTGGAATCCCTTGCATCTATTGGCGTTTCAATAGATGATGATAATAAGGTGGAAGTCTATCTACGTGGTCTCGGGCCACAATACAAGGCGTTCACGACGTCTATTCAGACTTGGAAAAACATTCCCAATTTTACAGATTTGGTGTCTATGTTGATTATAGAAGAGAAGAGCTTGGGTGAAGACCAACAGTCTTCACAAAACAAAAACAGTTCAGAGCAATAGGCCTTCTACACAAGTTCAGGAAGAGGACGAGGTAGAGGAGGCTGTGGATGCGGTCAAGGAGGTGGCCGAATAGGTAATCAGAATTATGGCCAGCAGCAGCAGCAATAACAACAGTCCCAGAATTCACAACAACAACAATAATAACAACAACACGCAGGTGGAAGAGGCCAATACAGAGGCAGGGGGAGTCAAAGAGGTCGTGGAAATTGGCAAATGCAGTATAATGATACACGTGGATGCTTTTATTGTGGTAAGCCTGGACATGTGCAGGCAGATTGTTATAAGAAGCAGGCTGACATGCAAAATGGAAAATTGCAGCAAAACAACTATGCATCCTCGAGCAAAAATAATGAGGATAATGAAAGGTTATTTGTTATGCAGTATGTCGTCCTTAATGCCATGTCTGAAAATGTTGAAGCAGTACATAAAGATGATGTATGGTACATTGATTCAGGTGTTTCAAACCACATGACAAGTCATGGGGAGTGGTTCAAGGAGATGAAAAACCTTGAAAGACTAGGTTTTGTGGAAACAGGGGATGATACTGCTCATCCAATAGCCCATGTTGGAGATGTGCCATTATCTATGCAGGATGGCAAAGTGAAGTACCTTGCAGATGTACTTCATGTTTCGAACATAACAAAGAATCTGGTTTCAGCTGGCCAGATGATTGAGCAAGGTTTGCAGGTTCGGTTTAACCCTGATGGTTGTTATGTTGAAGACTTTAAAGACAAGTGCAGGTTGGTTGCAAAAGGCAATAGAGTGGGCATAATGTTTACGTTGAATGTAAACATGCCTGAAGTGAGTGCTGCGATGTTTACAAATGGTTCAGGGATTGTTGTAGACACAGACATTTGGCATAAAAGAATTGGACATGTGAATGTGCAGAGAATGAAGTCTATGTAGACAAAAGGAATTGTGACATGGCTGCCAAAGTTTAAAGTTGAAGGTATGCAAAAAATATGTGAAGCATGCCAATTTGGAAATCAAACAAAGCATGTATTTCCACGTAACAGAAATGTAAGCAGAAATACACTAGATGTTGTGTATTCAGATGTATGGGGTCCTACGAAGACCATGTCTATGGGAGG
Organism: Cibotium barometz; assembly: GCF_041138505.1. Taxonomy (NCBI): domain Eukaryota; kingdom Viridiplantae; phylum Streptophyta; class Polypodiopsida; order Cyatheales; family Cibotiaceae; genus Cibotium; species Cibotium barometz. Next base: position 43,878,881 of record NC_141070.1, on the reverse strand, counting down.
CTACAGCAGGTACTATGTAACATTTATTGATGACCAGACAAGGAAAGTGTGGGTATACTTCATGAAGAAGAAGGGTGAGGTGTTCACTCACTTTCAGAATTTTAGAGTTATGGTTGAAAAGCAAACAGGAAAATATATAAAGTGCCTGAGATAAGATGGAGGGGGAGAGTACTTCTCCAATGAGTTCTCTCTGAATTTTTGAAGAAAAATGGTATTCGGAGACAGTTTACATGCAGATACACTCTGCATCAAAATGGAGTTGCTGAGCGAAAAAACAAGCACATTGCTGAGATTGCGTGAGCATTGATGGAAGAGAAGAATATGCCGCATAGCTATTGGGCTGAGGCTGTTTCTACAGTACTTTACATCATGAACAGAACTCCTACTGCAGCCATACATGATGTAACTCCAGAGGAGAGGTATACTGGTAGAAAACTTGATTTGTCTCATGTAAAAGTCTTTGGATGCTGTGCCAGATGAGCTGAGAACGAAGCTGGATCCAAAAGTTGAAAAATGTGTGTTTATTGGGTATTCCCTTGAGCAAAAGGGATACATGTGTTATAACCCTGTTACACGTGAGTTGAGGGTAAGCAGGGATGTTATTTTTGATGAGATGAGCAGCTGGTATGCTGCTGAAAAAGAAGCTGTTGGGGCTGACGTGAGTGGAAATGTGGTTGCACAAAATGGAAGTCAGCAAATCACAGTCTTTGATGAGTGGACCAGGAGAGTCCTCATCTAGTGGTTCAGTTGATAGACCATGAAGTGGCAAGCTGCGTCATAATACCAGTCCTGTAAATGTGATTAGTACATCACATAAAGGCAAAGAGAAAGTGGTTGAGCCCCTTAGTATGCCTGACATTTCTGCAGGCCATTCTCATGTTGATGGAGAGTCTAGTGGATCAGAGATGAGCCTTGATGAGGAGCTTGGGATACCAGCTAGAGAACACCTGGTGTAAAGAAGGCTATGGAAGCCATGAATGCAAAGCTACGAAGATCTGGGAGAGTGAAGAATCTTGTGCAGAGGTTTACCTATGAGATGGTTATGTGGCACATCACTATGCATACATGGCAAAGGTTGTGTAGATTGTAGAGCCCACATGCATTGATTAGGCTGTTGGAAATGTGAGTTGGGAGAAAGCTATGGATGAGGAGATGGATGCACTATATGGAAATGAGACTTGCGATTTAGTGCAATTGCCTTAAGGCAAGAAAGCCATTGGGATGCAAGTGGGTGTACAAAGTAAAACATAACAGTGATGGAAGCATAAGCAGGTACAAGGCTAGATTGGTAGCCAAAGGATATGCACAGACATATGGCATTGATTATGAGAAAACTTTCAGCCCAGTTGCCAAGATAGCAAAAGTGAGAGTTGTGATAGCAGTGGTGGCTGCGTCAAAGAAATGGTCTTTACATCAGATGGATGTAAAGAATGTATTCTTGCATGGGGATTTGCAGGAAGAGGTGTATATGTTGCAGCCACCTGGTTATGAGGATGTGAGTCACTCGGAGCATGTTTGCAAGTTGAAGAAAGCCTTGTATGGCTTAAAACAAGCACCAAGAGCGTGGTCTGACAAGATTTTTGAATATCTTGTCACTATTGGCTTTCATGTAGCCAATGCAGATTTCTCGCTGTATGTGAGACACGGTGATAGAGGGGTTGTGCTTGTTGTCATCTATGTAGATGACTTGATCATTACGGGGGACCATGATGCAGAGATCTTTGATGTAAAGATCTTGCTTAGACAGAGGTTTGAGATGAAGGATCTGGGGGAGCTTAGATATTTCTTGGGCATTGAGGTGATTAGGCCACCACATGGTATTGGATTACTGCAGAGACAGTATGGCTTGGACATGTTGTCCAAGTATGGTATGATAGGCTGTAAGCCTATCTCAGTGCCATTGGATCAGAATGGCAAGTTGAGTGCAAATTCATCAGGAGAGATTTTGGAGGATCCTACTACATATAGACGCATAGTAGGAAGCTTGATCTACATGATGATCACCAGGCCAGATTTGAGCTATGCTGTTGGGTTGGTGAGTCAGTTTATGCAGGTTCCTCGAAAATCGCATGTGGATGCATTGAGACGCATACTAAGATATGTGAGGTCTACTTTGCATTGTGGACTATTTTATGAAACTGGGACAGAGATATGTGTACATGGGTACACAGATGCTGATTGGACTGGTAGTATCTCAGATAGAAGATCTACTAGTGGCTTCATGTTTTCTTTAGGGAGTGCTGCTGGGACTTGCAGCAGCAAAGAAGCAGCCTACGGTTGCTCTATCCAGTACAGAGGCTGAGTACATAGGTGCTACTATGGCAGCATGTGAGGTAGCTTGGTTGAGAAAGCTACTTGCAGATTTGGGTCTATCAGTGGATAGACAAGTTGTCATTTTCTGTGACAACATTAGCAGTATACAGTTGGCCAAGAACCCAGTATTTCATGCTCACACGAAGCATATAGAGGTCCACTACCATTTTGTCAGAGAGAAGGTCTTGGCAGGAGATGTTGACCTTGTTTATGTCAGCACACAGGATCACGTAGCTGACATCTTCACCAAAGCATTGGGTACAGAGAAGCTCCGCAGATTCGGGGCTTCGCTTGGTATACATGAGATGGAGGTGAGCTCGAGGGGGAGTGTTGAGATATCGAGCTCATCTAGTGAGGCGGTGGACACTGATGACCCGCTTGGGAGATAGACCCCACACTTACACCACTGGCATGGTTGGTGAGATCATGGGTAATATGCGGTCAGTGGGATGATAGGCTATGTGACAGCCATTCTGGAGACTGGCATAGTTATAGCGCTAGCTCATTTAGTTAGGTTCACATAGAGAACCCTAGTATGTATTTGGTTGAGTACCTTTCATATGGTGTGTACTCTTATCTTTGTATATGGCGTGGTGTGTTGAGCGAAGAAGAAGAAGATTTTTGGCCTCTCACCTTGTGTGTCCTCTATTAGGGTTTTGTGAGTGTGTGTGTGCTTGCAAGAGCTCAAGCTCTCTTCTTCCCTATTGCAACCTCCTGGTTTTGCTTTAAAAGGAGAAGAGTCTAAAGTATGTAGGTTGAAAAAGGCTCTTTATGGCCTTAAGTAGGCTCCTAGAGCATGGTATGAGAAGATTCATGCATACTTGGTTGCAAATGATTTTTGCAACAGTCCAACAGAGAGTACCCTCTATGTGAAGAGGAGTAAGGACACATTTTTTGTCATCGTTCTATATGTTGATGACATGCTGCTCACACACACGGGACCCGATAAAGATTAGATTTCAATCTTTAAGGTTGATTTGCAATTATCGTTTGAGATGTCAGATTTGGGCTCCTTGCATTACTATTTGGGGATTCAATTTATGCAGCGCAATGATGGCATTGTGATGCTGCAGTCTAAATATATACAGAAGCTATTGAAGAGGTTTAATCTTAAAGATTGTAAACCTGTGGCTACAACTATGGAGATAGGTAGTCGACTTAGTCTTCAAGATGCAGGAGACTCTTTTGATGCTAGTTTGTATCAGCAGGCTATTGGATCCCTTCTTTATATGTGCAACACGAGGCTAGATATATAGTATACGGTCTCACAGTTGAGTAGATTTATGCATAGCCCAGGGATGAAGTATTGGCAGGCTGTTAAGTGGGTTTTTCGCTATTTGCAAGGCACTCAATATTTTGGATTATTTTCTGCAAAGGGGGGTGAGTCACAGCTGCATGCTTTCAATGATTCAAATTGGGCTGGATGTTATGACACACAAGTGTCTACTAGTGGGTTTTGTTTTCGCCCCTTGGTGATTCATGTATATCATGGTTCAGCAAGAAATAGCCTACAGTGGCCACTTTCAGTTGTGAAGCTAAGTACAAGGTATCTTTTACAGCTATAATTGAGTGTGTGTTGCTTAGATGTCTTATGGTTGATTTGGGTGTTGGACAGTCGACTAGCACTACGATTTTCACTGAAAGCCAAAGCGCTTATTAGCAGTTGCGAGGAACCTAGTGTTTCATGATCGCACTAAGCACATTGATATACATTACCACTATGTTAGGGAAAGGCTCTCTACAGCACAGATCAGCTTGGTCTATATGCCTACATATGACAACATGGCAGATTTATTCACGAAGGCTCTTCCTTATATGAAAAGTTTGAAGCTTTTCGTAAAGCTTTGGGCTTACTCTCTTCTCAGGATTGATCGGCCATACCCTGTAGATGTTCACATCATCATCCAGGGGGGGATTTGTAGCATTATATGGTAGTGATGTGTGTGAACACACTTAGGACCGCCGGGACACTTTTTCCCTCACTAGGAGGTTTTTTTCACCGTGCGTATGTATACCCTCTTATCTACTCATTTTGGGATGTATACTTATCTTTTGTATTTGGCACACATTTGTTGATTCTAAAGGAAATCTTTCCTTCTTTCTTTTCTTAAATATCATGTTACACACCTTTTATAGTACGTTCATGAGTCCTGTTTTCCCTATTAGTGGGATATTCTCGTAGCATTGAGTGATATCCGTAGTGTAAATGTAAAAGATAGTATTTGGAAGATTTAGTATCACCTCGGTAGAGTTTCTAATAATCCAAAAGGGATTAGTTTGTATTTTAAGAAAGGTTTTAAGCTCTTGTTGCTTTATACCATAGATTTTATGAAAGTCCTCAAGTACCAAGTTAAGTGCTTTGGTAATGATAATTGTAATATCTGTAAAAATGTAATTAGCCGCATTAGAAATCCATATGAATTTATTTTTGTGGATTTTGAACGTAGGGACCAATACTGGTAACCTCACATTAGCCGTTTCAATATTCATATTATGTAATTCTTCTTGTATGTCATTGGTAATCTTAAATGGATTGTCAGTGAGTTTGTAAAACTCATTACCAAATAATCGTCTTCTACCTGCCATGTATGCACATTTTTTAACAAATGATGGATACATTGTTGGGTGCTTTATCCAAACCAATCACCATGAATTTGTCAAGTAATGTTTTTACTGAGGGTAAAAAGTCAGGATTAATCCAAGAGCTACCCTTTGCTAGCCATTTCTTGGGGATCCATTTAATTTTTTCCATAAATAAGTGGGGCACAGCATCTGCAATTGCATTAAGTTAGACTCTAGTTGGAGTTTAGTGGTAATGTCTACCAAACAATTTAGTATGTGGATTTGGTGCTTCAATGGGAATGTGATTTAAACCTTTGAAAAGTAAGCTTCTAATATTAGTATCTGAAACAATGTTCAGACTTGTCGTACACACATGTGAACTAAAATCAAAAAATCATCTAGAATATGCCGTGTACTCATCGCAAAAACATTGGGGCTCAGCATCCTATCTTAAGAACTCATGTTTGCAAAAAATCTTCTTCAGACTAGTGGTATATCTCCAGCCTATTTTGACATTTACTAAAGCATCATGATTTCCTAAAACAGAGTCAAAAGTTGCAGTTAATACTTCTTTTGGAGACGCATATTCCAATAATTTGTTTAGTAAAAAGGCAATGAGAGAAGTTATCTTTTTGCATATCATTCTTGGTACATAGAATCCTTCTCCCGGTGTGCCTTTTCAAAATTTGTGGACACACACAAAGTTAAAGATTACATGTCTTGCAGATTTCGAACGGGAAAATCACGCTCGCGACTCTTTGAAGTAAAAGATTTTGATCTATTTCTAGCCGAGCTATAGCTAGAGTGTTAATAATCCAAAAATGGGATTGATCATGGTGAAGGACATAGATTAAGCAACATAATTAAGGTGGATTAAATCACACTAAAAACTCCATGAGAGAGAGATTGCACACTCAACATAATTAAGGTGGATTAAACCACACTAAAAACTCCATGAGAGAGAGATTGCACACTCAACACAAGTTCTATTGCATATCACAAATGAACCATACAATGATATAGGCTTTCTAGCCTTATCCCACTTTACACATCATCATCCATGTGGCACTCCCTTTTTCACTCTTTTGGTCAACACTCACACACCTTACAATATTACATGTGGCATTCTTATCTTGCCACAATATCTTGCACCTCTAGGGTGCTTTCCCACATACACACAATACCACGATTACATCTCTCAACACCCCCTCTTAATCGAGGTGTTCAACAACTCACCCATCACCCATCAATGTAGCATTGCATAACCATAATCGCTACCTCTCAACACTCCCCCTCAATGATACATTGGAGTGTCCATCAAACAAACATGTGTGCGTGTGTCTGCCATCTTAGGCACCAAGTCCATTTTGAGCCGATTCGCTCACAGCGGAACCACTGAGTCCAATTTGAACGTAGAAGTTTGGGTGGGAACCAACCCATACACATGCACCTCACACGTGCATCGCTCATGTACACATCACGACAACCATTTTGAGCTTCTCGGTGAGCTTGGGTAAGGCAACCCTCATACCAATGGGTGATTACAAAATTTTTTGTTTTGAGCACGCAAGCTCGAGGACGATTTACCTATCATCAATTATGGGTGAAAATAAAAATTACAAAGCCTTTTGGCCAAAGCCGGGCCAGCGGACCCACATGTGAATGCATCCTCACAATACCATCCCATTTTGATGGCTTGTGATGAACAGTATGTGTGTGTGTGGTAGAAATAAAAAAATCTTTCAAACCATGTGAAGTAGGTCTGTGAGAATCAACCCTTAATTATAAGGGTTAAAGAACCTTAGATTTTTATTTAAAGAAATAACGCTTTTTTTTCTCTGAAATGCTCTGCACGCTACTGCACATTGCACGCTGCACGCATTGAATGCATTGCAGCTAACGCTCTTCAATTTTGTGTGTTTCTCCCCACACTTTGCAATGCGGAGCTGCTTCATTGTCATCTTCTTCGATGTATCCTTCAACTTGCTATTTCTTTTTTTGAATGTGCTTCTTTATTGCGAAATCATACCCACTAGCTTGTCTTCATCTTCTCGCCAACACTAGCTGGTCTTCGTCTTCTCACACTGCTCTGCAACTTCATATCAGTCTTTCTGCTCTTCATCTATGCAGCCCGTCAAAACCTTTGCAAAGGTCCCTGTGTTGCGGGAAGATAGCTAGAGGGAAGTAGAAGCTGAGAGAATGGAGAGAGCCGGTGCCAATGTAGAGGCCGCCACACGGACCAGTGGGGGCGTTCACCGCCCATGAGAGTAGGGCCTCGTTCACAGAGAGAGTGGGGGGTCCACCCTTTGCTCGTTCACAGAGAGAGTGGGGGGTCCACCCTTTGCTCGCTCAACTTTACATCCACGTAGATGCGAGGACGGGGCACTATGTGACCGTAGAACTGGGTGAGTTTAAGGGGCACAACCATGGCTGCACGCACAAAGGGGGGCCTAGCGAGTCCCCTTCTCTCTTTCTTTCTAAGCTTCTTCACAGGGGTAGCTTTGACATCTTCCTCATCCTGCTTCCTCTTCTCGGGCATTCCATCATATGCACCCACTCTCTTCCTCATCACAGTCTTCGTCTTGTCAGCGCCGCCAACACGGGCTTGTTCAATTTCTGCTTCTTCTTCTTTTGTAGAAGCTCAGTAATATCTTATGAACTACTGCTCTTGACCTTCTTCTTTGAGTTTCCAAAGCCATTCATAATGGCTATCATAGCTCTACCAGAACCTGGTTGCACTTCTTTCTCTTCCTTCCAAGGGCACAAGCTCTTCTATTGAGCTTATCCACGCTTTACCTGCCTTCACAAGAAAACTTGGTTGCATTCTCATTAGTCCTTTCATGGATAAGGCTTCACAAGAGCCTTTCTCTTGGTTGCATTGCCTCCCTTTGAGGTATCCAAACACATGATTTTCTAGCCAAATCCATGGCCACCTTGAGCTCCTAAAAGAGCTCTCTCTCCTCTTTGCATGCTGAACCTTCAAGGATGCTTCTTCTTCTTAAGATTTCATTACCCATGAAACCAAGGTGCAAAACATGTGAAAACTGCCAAGGTTTCCATCCCCTTCTTTGCTCTCCTTCATTGAGCAAACTACGAGCCATGCCATTTTCTTGACAAGCTCCAACATGGACTGCAAATCAACCCATAACCACATGTTCACCACTTGAACAAGTATGTGCACCTTCAACCTCTTTGCCCAATGCAAAGAACCATGGGATTCATGATCCCATCACATAGCAACCCTTTCATAGAGCATTCTTCCATGCTCAAACACCAAAATATTGAGGCAATATAATACACAAACCAACCTTCAATGTTGCAACTACAATTTGCACCTTCCTTGATGATGAGGCAACTTCCAAGACTTCATCTTTGCTGAAATCTCCATTTTCAGCTTCCATGATGATGAGCAGGTTTTCCATGTTGCAAAAACCCCATTTGCAACTCTCTTAGGCAGCTTCTATGAAACCTCCTTGTTGCAAATTTCCTCTCAAACTTCAGAATGGCAGCTCCAAATCTCTCTCAAATCCTCACAAATGCAAATCCAAATGATAATATGAGTGTGCTAATTCTTATTCATAATAAACTGAAAATAATGCTTAATCAAAGAACTCATAACCAAGAAAAAATTATACATAAATAATCACCATGACACCAAGAGCCCACCCAAGCTCTGATACCATGTTAACAATCCAAAAATGGGATTGATCATGGTGAAGGACATAGATTAAGCAACATAATTAAGGTGGATTAAACCACACTAAAAACTCCGTTAGAGAGAGATTACACAAGTTCTATTGCATATCACAAATGAACCATACAATGATATAGGCTTTCTAGCCTTATCCCACTTTCCTTATCCCACTTTACACATCATCATCCATGTGGCACTCCCTTTTTCACTCTTTTGGTCAACACTCACACACCTTACAATATTACATGTGGCATTCTTATCTTGCCACAATATCTTGCACCTCTAGGGTGCTTTCCCACATACACACAACACCACGATTACATCTCTCAACATAGAGGAGGGGGAGAGAAAGGAGGTAAAAGAACTTGGTGTACCAAATGAAGAGTTCGGTTTCTTTCTAGAAGGAGATGAAGGGAATTCATTATCAATACAAGGATTTAGAAGCGCATTTATGAGCTTTATTCCTTTAAATTGACCATAACTATTGAGAATGGTTCCTGGTTCTATTCCCTTGAGTTCAATTAATACATACACACAACACCACGATTACATCTCTCAACATAGAGGAGGGGGAGAGAAAGGAGGTAAAAGAACTTGGTGTACCAAATGAAGAGTTGGGTTTCTTTCTAGAAGGAGATGAAGGGGATTCATTATCAATACAAGGATTTAGAAGCGCATTTATGAGCTTTATTCCTTTAAATTGACCATAACTATTGAGAATGGTTCCTGGTTATGTTCCCTTGAGTTCAATTAATACATCTAGCATCATTAGCTATCTAAATTAAAGAAAAGAAATTTGTGCTAAGACCGGATTTCTGGCTTGACCTCCTAGCCAAGAACAAAGAAGCGAGAGATGGAACACCACTGGTTTGTCTAGAAATAGATCCTCCAAGTGATTCAAAACATACCATATGGCATGGTTGAACCAAATTACAAGGTGTATTAGGATCAAAAAATTTGCAGGCACATTTTAAATATGGCCTATAGATATTCCAGACTATTTTAGAATAATAGTCAGCATTGGCCTTGGAAAAAGTCATGGTCCCTTTTGTTCTCCCATAAATGCCCACAAGTGATGAGCACTTAGATGGGTCCAAAAAGCTCATAGAAAAAGGTGATTTCAATAGTTCTCCTCGTTCCAGATATTGAACACCTTTGATAGCATGGTTCTTGCATTCTTCAAGCATTGAAACTGGTAGATTACCTAGATATATCCAAGTTTCTGCTTGAATGGGTGCTAGAAACCCTTTATTGCAAGGGTCCAAAGACCATGTGAAACCCCCCTTGATTCTACCTCCACCTTCTGAATAGGTAAAAAAGGATAAACTTTAGGCACCTTTGGCACCAATTCTAAAAGGCGAGAATGAGTCATAGTACACATGTCTATTTGGAAAGACTTAATAGCTTCTAGAGCCACTGGATCCCTATTAAATATATTTCCTATTAGTGGAACATTGGGAGTAGATGGAGCAGCAAGGAAAGAAGGTTTCAGACTACATTACTTTCTTAAGAAATTTGAGATATCTGCTCCCACCGCAGCAAATGAGGTAAGATCGGAATGGTAAGTTTTAGTAAGCATAGGAATTTGTGATAATAAGTCAAAGATGGTTTGGTTACCACATCATCCTTATTCTTATCAAGAGTTGCAAGTCGCATGTATGAGATTAGGTATAGTTTATTATTAGAAAGGCGCCATATGTGAATGGTCCCTAGTTACAAGGTAGTTAGCTATGTGAATCAACCTTCCAAGGATTAACACCACTAATAAGGGATGCACCCAAATTAAAATGTGCAAGTGAGAGTGTTTGGTGTGTGTGTGTGTGTGTGTGTGTGTGTGTGTGTGTGTCTCACCATATTATTCCACCTTTGATAGATTCTTGTAAACCCATTGTATAGATACTCCTTTCCATGCCAAAGTTATTGCTCATACAAATGTAAAATATACATGCGATTCAAAACACAACCCCACATAACCTTATAACACATACTTTTAATATACTCTCTTCAAACTCTTCTAGAGCTGACTCATCCACACAAACGTACATAGGTCTATAGTAAGTGTAGATTTGTGTGTTTATCTTCTTCATACGTTCCTCTAAAATGGGGTGAAAAATGTCTCATCTGATGGTTTAGTCTAAGACTTGCTCTCTGTTTAAAAAACATTATACTATACAACTTTTATAATATGCATGAGTATGTATATATGTACATACGTAGGCAGGTATATATGTATGTACATATATACATACACATATATATGTATGTGGGATGTATGCGCATGCATGCATGTTTGAATGTGTGTGTGTGTGTGAATGTATGCATGTGGGGTGTACATAAGTACGTACACATATTTTAACAATTTGTATTTTATATGTACATACGTAGGTGGGCATATATGTATGTATATATGTACATACGTAGGTGGGTATATATGTATGTACATACATACATACACATATATATGCATGTGGGGTGTATGCATACATGCATGTTTTAATATGTGTGTGTGTGTGTGGGGGGGGGGGTGTTGTAAGTATGTACATGCTACCATGAGGCAGCCATAGCCCTTGACACCACCGCCCTTTACTATCTATCTATACTCTCTCTCTCTCTCTCTCTCTCTCTTGTGTTCAAATCTCACTCCCGTCAGATAGATCATATTTGGTCTCTTGGGATTATTTCTACGACGTTAAAAGGGCTTCTTCTTCTTCTCACACACACACCCTAGCATGTACACACACGTCTTTATAAGGGTTACGCTTCTAACCTCGTTTCTTTGTTGATACACTCTCCTCCTTTGTGGAGATTGCGTTTGAAACCAATTATGAGAGATTCTCTCTCTCTCAAACACATAGACACAATTAATTTCTTTGTTGATACACTCTACCCTCCTCCTTAGTGGAGATCGCGTTTAAAACCAATTAGGAGAGATTCTCTCTCTCTCTCTCTCAAACACAGACACAGTTAATATTCATATCACTTCGACTGAACACACAGTGTTGCGTGTACAAACATAGCGCATGTAGTTTTGAAGTTGAGTCATAAAAAACACAGCGTATGCTTACTTCGGAGATCGCAAGGGGACGAACTCCCGTTGGTGATGCTTTGGAGACCGCAAGGGGAAAACTCCCATTGATGAGACTGTGCTTGCAACCTGCACAAACACAGAGAGGGCATGAGAACAGAAACAGAGAGAGAGAGAGAGAGAGAGAGAGAGAGAGAGAGAGGGGGGGGGCATGCAGTTTTGAAGTTAAGTCATATACAACACAGAGCATGCTTACTTTGGAGGCCGCGAGGGGAAAACTCCCGTTGACGACTGTTCTTGTTGCAACCTACACAAACATATGGATGGTGAAACATGACCCCCAAGACGAAACACAGAGAGAGAGAGAGAGAGGGGCTTCACTACTAGGGCAAGCGTTGAACCTTCTACTGAGAGAGGGCGAGCACTGAACCTTCCACTGAGAGAGGGACCAGGACGCGGCAACTGTAAAGATTTCGAATTCTCCAAGGCTCTCAGCCACCTTCATGGCGCCCAGCTCTGGCACTCTGCGACCGTGCATGGTAGCGCGGCGGCGAGTTGTAGTGTTTAAGGTTGAGAATTTGAATTCTCCAAGGAAGGATGGCAGCTCTGGCACTCTGCGACCCTGCATGGCAGGACGACAACGGGGTCATGGAGTTTAAGGTTGATAACTTCAGGTGTGGCAATCGAAGAAGTGAGGCCCACTGGCCTAGGCAACCCGTGGCACTTGAGCAAACGCCTCTCTCACCCCCCATACTTTGATGACATGTGGCTTGTTCTCAGGTCAAGCCGCAGTATATTATATATAGAAGTACCCTCAAGCTTTCTTGCACCGCATATGGTTTCATGCATCAAACTGTGTATGCAAAAAGATGTCCCACAATTGGACATTATGCATTCGGCACACTTTACTAGTTTACCCATTCACAAAAGCACCGTTCTTCAAATAACTAAACATGCAAAACATAACACACAATGTGCAAGGGGGAGCTGCGCTTGAGAACCACCCACAGGTTGGGCCACACGGCTCAGAACAAGTAATGGGGAGAAAGACTACAAGAAAGAAAATATGTTCATTATACAAGTTAGAATTTTTTTATGAAGTAGAGAGAAAAAGACCATTTTTTTTTCAGGAACAAGGGTTAAAACCTAGACCCTAGACAACAATTATGAAATCAAGTTAGGAAATTATCCAAATAACTTCAGAGTTACAGATATAGAGTGAGTAGGACAAGGGGAACCATAGGCACATCTCAATTGAACAGGCACTTCTAGGAATACAAGTCAGAAAGGGCGATTCTAGGGTGCATAGCAAATGGGGGTACATCCTGAGCATAGTCACATTCAGTACAGGGACTTTGCCCTATTTCACGAGTCTAGGCTTATCTCGTGCTCTCACTCTCGGTTGGGCACCGTGAAGTGATTGCATAGCACCTGTGCAGGGGAAACTCTACCAAATTTTTTCAAAATTTCCAGAGTTAGAAACTTTTCCCCGCGCAACACACTCCAGGTAGAAAGCCTAGGTAGAGAAGGTGATGGGGCAGACGCTCCTGGGAGTAGTGAGGAAGAGTCCACAGCATAGATGATGCCATACCAATCTATTCCAAGCAAATTGCAAAAATTTTGGGTTGACCAGGAAACGTTGGAAAACACTAGGGTGAAAATACTCCGAGGGTACTTCGTCATTCAACGCGATGTAGGAATCAATTGGGTTGACCTACATTGACTCAATCCAACATCAAAGTGAAGGGTGTGAATGGGTAAACATCCTATGTTTGAAAACAATCCACCGTGCTAATGGCCACCTTGAGGGCACCTTTTGGGTAAGGCCTACAAGGGAACTACAAGAAAACGTGCTACTGGGCCACAAATGGATGGTGGATAATCAAGTGTTGACTCCCAAAGTAACTCCCTCACTATCCATTTCTAACTACAGTCACGAACCAACCACAAAACAAACTAACAAACACCCTAAAGACAAAAACAGAAATAAAGTGGTCTACAAGCGAATACCCAAAAACGTTGCCACTCCAATGTTGGATATCAATACTCCACCCTCAGGTAACTACATAGGTACCAACTAACTCTACTTTTTGTAAGCCCCCTATATGAGGAGAAGGCATTTATGAGTAGCACAGTTGCCTGGTAGGTCCCGATTTAAACATCAGATGGTGGCTGAGTGTGGCTAGATGGCTAGAGACGATTCAGGAGAAAGTTGGCACATAGCTATGTGCAAGAGTTATTTGATACCTACTGCACATGAGCTATAAATTTTGGACCCATCGCGGTGCATGATTAAGCTAATTATGGAACACGCCCGATAGGGCATATTAATAGCCAGGGGTGAAGGGTACAGGACGTCCCTTCTAGGGGGGTCTGGGGGGCCTAGCCCAAAGGGTTGTTATACAAAAACCTAATTCTCCATTTCAACTGAATCTCCATAGTTATAGATGTTCTTTAGGTTTTGGGTGTAGGTTTTGATATCTACTTCTTGTTTCTCGTGGGTGCTCTACTACCTTGGCTTTTTAATGGTTCGTCAATCTTTACTTACTTGGAGAAGCAAAGTTGGCAATGTGTAAATCAATTCAGGAATTTGGAAAGCTATCATGGACATGTTTCATATGTGCCTCTCTGACTATATCTCTCTTCTTTGCTTTCATCCAAAGGAGTCAGTAATTGTCTTCTTTTTTATGGTCGAGGTGTGTCTGCCAAGTCTAAGCCTTCTCTTGATCGGCAAATCCATGAGGGGCTTAATGACTTGCTCTGGCACAGTGACTTTAGGTGGGGTTGGTTTTGCAACATTCGAATCAATCTGTGCTTGTAAAGCCTCCATCTTCTCTAATTTGAAAGCTTGTAGTTCCCTCTGCACAGCTTCTAACTTCTTGCTATCTTCAGTGTTTGTCCTCAGAGAAATGGGTAGTTGTTTGCTTTTCTCTAGTCTTTTTCTATAGCTCAGCCATAGTTATATCTCTTTGGTTCTCAGTAACTACTACTTTCTCCTCCACTTCCTACATCTTTTACCTTAGAGTGTTCAACTCCTTTAGGGCTTCATCTCTCTATAACTTTGCGGCTTATGGTTTGGCTATTAAAGCAAAGAATTTTGAAGCTTTGTTCGTTCCATTAAAGTCAACTTTTGAGCGGGATCTTGTGTTTCCTTTTTGACTCTCTCAAGCTTTGCCTTCTTAGCTTCAATCTCTCGCTTGATCTACTCTAGTTCAAGTTTGCCTTTGTATAGTTTGTCCACTAGCTTTGCCTTTTTGTATAGTTTGTCCACAAGCTTTGCTTTTGTAGTTTGTCCACTAGCTTTGCCTCTTTAGCCTTGAGTGCTTCATATTTCCTAGATACTTGCAATGGAGCTGTCTTGGCGAAGTCTGTCATTTGATCCAAAGCTACATCTCATGTGGTTGCCACGACATGGTATTCAAATAAGATCTGCATTACATCTTTCATGCATATGGATAGATACTCTTTGTCAAAGCACATTGGCACTTTTGACTCGAGCAAAGTCTCTCTAACTATCTTCAAGGCTTCTTCCAACATCTCTTCTAAGGTTGTTCTTTCAACACTTGGTTTTGCTTGTCAGCAACCAAGTTTTGTTATTGCTATGCTTCTCACCTAAGAGAGCTTCTTTTGCCAATTAGCATTAATGATGTTTGTGATTTCCTGTTGCATTATTGGAGGAGCTAGTCTATCATCTTCAAGTCATTGGCCTTGAAGTGCTAGCTTCATCCATCTTTTGCTTCTTCTACTTTCTTGGGCTCAAAGAGTTGCCTCTTTTTAGTGGCAAACTCTAGTCCTCTCCATTGCTAGATTTTGATAGATTTAGGGGGCTTGGACCCTGGGATCTAGATACTTCCCCCCTCTTCCTTATCTTTTCCTTATCTTTGCGGCATTTCTTAGCCCACTCTCATTGAGCTTCTAACTCTAGTCTTTTTCGCTCCTCTTTAGATTTGGCTCTTTTCTCTTCTTCTTGGTTTTTTGCCAAGCAACCATTTGGGCTTGGATTTCTTCCATTTGCTTTTGCTTTAGCTCTTATCTTTGTTGTTTCTAACCACTAAGATTTAGCTTGAGCTTTCCTTAGTTTCTTTGTCATTTCTCCACTTTGTCGGCTTTTCCTTATTGGATGTGGGATAGATAGTCTCTTTGGAAAACTCGGCATCTATCACAATGGTAGTGAGTGTGGATCCAAATTTAGGGCCTAGCACACCAAATCTACATGAAGTCTAAACTACACTAGGTGCCCATCCATTCCAGTCATTGTGCCTGTCTCATCCTTGGGAGGATTAAACTCGTGCACAAGCTCATAAGCTCTTCTGATGTGTCAGGTCCTTGAGTTGGTAGACTAAAGTAACCATTTAGGTTTAATGCCGAATTCAGATATGGCCCACAATATCTGGGGGATAACTTTTTATACTTCCTAAGAGATATAGAACTTCTTTTGGGCCGTACTACTCGAATGAAGACCATATATGCTTCTTTGAATTCTCTGACTGACCTCTTCTTATCAGCATATTGCTTCTGTCGATCCTGGGCAGCTTTTATATCTTTATGAATTGTTTGCATCTGCTGCTCCATATCGTCAAGCATTTGTCTGGACATCTCGACCCTAATCAATGGGTTGGACCTAGATAATGGAGTTAAGCAATCTTGTCCGAGACGGCGGACCCTGATTAGACTGGTATGAAGGGATTGGTCTCAGAATTTGGGGTTCTTGACTTCCCTGTGCCCATGACATGGCAGGAGTCAGGCAGTCTTTTAACATTATGAGCAAAACCTTGGCATCTAAAACACCGGTTCTCACTTCTGAACTTATCGTTCTGAATCCTTAAAATAGGTGGGCCTCCTGAGAAGTATTCTAGGGAAAGGGTCTTCCTTTTTAAACAGAATCTTTCTTTTATTTTAGAGAGGGAATAATTATAAGATCAGAAAGGGAGATTCTTACTCCTGTATACCTCGAAGGCTGGGGGAGGAATCTTACATTCTACCCCACTTAAAAAAGTGCGAGATGTCCTCATCTCGCAAAGTAGAGGACGACTCTTTTTCTTAAGATCCAATCTATTCTGGGGTTCCTTGTATTCTGGTCAACCCAACAGAATACGGGGATAAATATCCCTTATATAGAACTCGTCATTAAATAACAATTCATTCAGATCATATCATCCATATTTTTAACACGATAATGGTCCATTAGACTTCCTCCACGAAAATTTCAGTTAAGCAAGTTCTCAATTTGTCATCCCTTAACTTGATCTACCATCAAGTGTTAACAGTAGCAATTTGACAGCACAATCCACTAATCTCATAGTGATTTGCTGAAATCATTATCATCGTTCCAATAATGAATATCATCACAGGGACTCGTCCCATTCATCCTCATTGAGGTTTCGCTCAGCTTATTACATTTCAACCAATTTTCAGGGATCATCATTTTTTCAATCAAAATCCAAATCAATTCATCAGTTCTCAAACAGAATTAAAAATCATATCAACCACATTCGAAATCATCATCTAGGTAGCATTAATGCTTATAATTTCAAGTCTTAGATTTACTCGTATATACTGCCGGTAAAGAGTTGTAGTTATATCCTCGGTATATACGGGTAGTCATGATACTTGGAACTATAAGGTAAATACCATCATGTCTAGGCCTCAAGCAAGTCAGGGTTCCATACAATTGCGGTACTTCCATTTGAAGACCCAATTACTAGATTACGAATTTTCAGTTTGAATATCAAATTGTATGAATTTATATCACACAATTACAACCTTTTTGTGCTTCTTGATAAATTTTTGACATATTTGGCTTCTCAGTTGATCTTTATTAGCCAATTGGCTCCGATACCAACTGTGAGATCCCTGTCCCCCACCGCGCAACGGATTCGGGGTGCTAGCAACGGAAGTAGCACATCTTGCGCGGGGCAGGGGTCCCACACTAGGGGCCTCGTCCACGGATATTCGGACAAGAGACTAATCCGTCGGTTTTTCCAAAACCAAACCCGAAAAAACTTCCTTTATCCGGAAAGCACGGACGATTCCACCAGGATAACTTTTTACTCTAACAACGTAGTCAAGACCATTACTGATAAAACTGATCCGATTGCACCTATAAAGGTACTCGATCAAATCAAGGAAGAAACTTGCACTTGGATCATTGGGATCAATGCTTTTTTTACCATCAAGAGGCACAGCCGTTGATTCCTATCCATAGAACACTTACTATTAGAGATTTACTTCATCTATCGTAATAACAGAAATTGAGTCTCGGTTTACGGATCCATCAGTCCAGCCTAACCCCATCCAGTCCCATGGGTTAGCCAACCGCCCAACCACTGTAGTGATGCGATCCAACTAGAAATTTGGTTAGGTTTTGTCCCGGGTACCAAGGAAAAGAGTTCCAAGGCCCCCTAGCTGGAAGTTCATGCAAACATAAAATTAGTCATACCACTTACACACCCAATATGAAATTGCCTTTTTTCTCAGCAGCATCAGCTAACTTTAAAACAATCCTTTAATGAAACCATTATGTCACTGATGACAATCCTCAAAGTCTCTGGTTGAATCCTTATTTCCAGTCATTCATTCATCGGTATACTTATGGCATCATTGGCAACCAGAACGCTCACCACCTGTTCACTCAGGGGCCTTTTCCATAGTTCCTAGCTCATAGTAACTGGCAATATATTCATATAACAGAATGGAATCTCCGTGGAAGATCAGCAAGATCAACCCACAAATCCATATAAAAGAGCCATGGACTCATCCGTTGAGGACCAGCAAGGTCAATCAACCAGATCCATGCCCGGTTTCAGAAAACAACTTTTATTCCTTGTTCCAATATCTTCCACGACGCACGTGTGGGTATCTTCGGCGACCCCCCAGAGCCCGAGCACCGTATGGTTAGCACCCTCTAGGATCCTTCGCAGGTGACCTAGTGCTTCACTCATAGGCCGCTTCCTTGGTCCCTAATCCACCGTACCGGAAGCTCACCATTTAAATCGAACCGAGGAGGCTGGTCAAGACCTCGACCGACCTTGCTATGCGAGACGTCATCCATTGACTCTCCGTCAGCAGTTGCAACTTTATCAGTTAGGTCTCCATGACCTTAATCCATAAGACGGTCAAAATGCTTCCCCAGCATTCTTGACATAAAACAGTCATTTACAAACAGGTCACAAAATATAGTTTCTATATCGACTCTCGTCTTTTCACATTATCCCTCCTCAGTCCACATTACTTATTCCATTTTCCATTCATATGTGTACTTATTCTCATCCATTCACTCATATCGACAACACATTATTTCACACACATTCACATTTATTATTCTACATTCACCTCCATGTTCGTACATCCACATCATACCTCCAATCCCACATCCACATACATACATCCACATCCGCATTCACACATCTACATCTACATGCATACATCCACATCTTCATGCATACATCCACATCCCCATTCACATTCACATCCACATCCACATCTCCATGCATACATCCACATCTCCATGTATACATCCACATCCACATTCTCATTCATGTCTATACTTCTACATCTACATGCATACATCCACATCTCCATGTATACATCCACATCCACATTCTCATTCACGTCCATACTTCTACATCTACATGCATACATCCACATCTCCATGTATACATCCACATCCACATTCTCATTCACGTCCATACTTCTACATCTACATGCATACATCCACATCTCCATGTATACATCCACATCCACATTCTCATTCACATCCATACTTCTACATCTACATGCATACATCCACATCTCCATGTATACATCCACATCCACATTCTCATTCACATCCATACTTCTACATCTACATGCATACATCCACATCTCCATGTATGCATCCACATCCACATTCTCATTCACATCCATACTTCTACATCTACATGTATACATCCACATCTCCATGTATACATCCACATCCACATTCTCGCCTTATCACAACCCATATATATCTTATCCCATCACATACACTTCTTATCTCATCCCATACACATCTTATCACATCTTAACTCATCTTATCACATCCTAACTCATCTCCTATGCATCTTATCACATCTCATACACTTCTTATCACATCTCATACACCTCTTATCACATCTTAACTCATCTCATATACATCTTATCCCATCACATACACTTCTTACCTCATCCCATACACATCTTATCACATCTTAACTCATCTTATCACATCCTAACTCATCTCATATGCATCTTATCACATCTTATCACATCTCATATACCTCTTATCACATCTCATACACCTCTTATCACATCCTAACACATCTTATCACATCCTAACTCATCTCATATACATCTTATCACATCCTAACTCATCTCATATACATCTTATCCCATCACATACACTTCTTACCTCATCCCATACACATCTTATCACATCTTAACTCATCTTATCACATCCTAACTCATCTCATAAGTATCTTATCACATCTCATCACATCTCTTATCACATCCTATCCCTTCCCATATCTATTTATAGAATACAAGGAAATTCTTATATTGATATAAGATTTCTTTACGCATCTAATTATGCATAAATTCCATTTAAGGAGACTAACACTTTCTAAATAAAAATCAATCTTTTATGCATCTTCCTATGCATAAATTCATTTTAAATGAGAATGACACTTTGAATTAAAATTCAATCTTTTATGCATCTTCCTATGCATAAATTCACTTTAGATGAGAATGACACTTTTGAATTAAAATCAATCTTTTATGCATCTTCTTATGCATAAATTCACTTTAGATGAGAATGACACTT
This sequence comes from Cibotium barometz, assembly GCF_041138505.1. Classification (NCBI taxonomy): domain Eukaryota; kingdom Viridiplantae; phylum Streptophyta; class Polypodiopsida; order Cyatheales; family Cibotiaceae; genus Cibotium; species Cibotium barometz. The sequence continues at coordinate 43,858,469 of NC_141070.1, read as the reverse complement.
TTGAATTAAAATCAATCTTTTATGCATCTTCTTATGCATAGATTCAATTTAGATGAGAATGACACTATTGAATTAAAATCAATCTTTTATGCATCCTCTTATGCATAAAATTCAAATGTGATAAACGTAACACTTTTTTAATAAAATAATTATTTTTTAATATTTTTACAATAAAATAATAATTTATTTATTTATTTTCACCTCTATGCACGAAATTCAATATGATAAAAGTAATATTTTTATAATAAAATAATTATTTTTTTCTTTATAATTTTATAATAAAATAATCATTTTTTTCATACCTCTATGAAATTCAATTATGCTAAAAGTAACACTTTTATAATAAAATATTCATCTTTTATGCATACCTCTATGCATGAAATTCAATTATGCTAAAAGTAACACTTTTATAATAAAATATTCATCTTTTATGCATACCTCTATGCATGAAATTCAATTATGGTAAAAGTAACACTTTTATAATAAAATATTCATCTTTTATGCATACCTCTATGCATGAAATTCAATTATGCTAAAAGTAACACTTTTATAATAAAATAATCATTATAAAAACTTGACATTAATCAATTAACCATTCACCTAGGATAGAGAATGGTTGGTTTTGTTAGAAAAGAGAGGGAAATACCTTTTTGTAATGAGGTATAACATTTTTAGAGAAGACATAAAACATAAGAACCATTAAAGCCATAAAAATAATAAAATAAGTGAAAAGAAGAATCACCAACTTACTAATGACTTTGAAAGCTTTCCTTTGGCTTGATGGTTTGAGGGTTCAACTCTTGTTTGGACAAGAGTGGCCAACCAATCTTTGGAAGAGGAAAATGTCAAAAACTAATGAATTATTAATAAATTCATAGTTCTTGGCTTGGGTAAAATAGAGTAACAATGTCTTAAACACTATATATTTTCAACAAGGGGGAGGCTTCTATTTATAGGAAAAATTGAGCTCCTAACCAAACAAACTGCTTCTAGAATTTTCCAAGTCAGTTTGGTCAATTTTTGACCATTTTTAGGTCAGTTAAGCTAACTTTTTGGAACTAGACTTGAATGAGGAGAGAGGAGAGATGAAATATCTCAATTTTTGATGATAAAAAACTCAATTTGCCCATGTGAAGTAGGCGCCTCATTGAAGGCCCTCCCCTTCCTTACATATGTGTCAAAAATGGAATCATTATACTCAAAATATCTCATATTTTTAATATTGCTCATAGTTTCTTACTAATAAACCTTGTACATATTCAACTCTTCATCTTATGTGAGAATTGAAGGGACTCCCCTTCCTTACATATGTGTCAAAATGGAATCAATATACCCAAAATATCTCATATTATTAAAATTACTCATAGTTTCTTATTAATAAACCTTGTACATATTCAACTCTTCACCTTATGTGAGAATTGAAGGGACTCCCCTTCCTTACATATGTGTCAAAATGGAATCATTATACCCAAAATATCTCATATTATTAAAATTACTCATAGTTTCTTATTAATAAACCTTGTACATATTCAACTCTTCACCTTATGTGAGCATTTACTCATTTTTGGGTATCTTCTTTTAAAAATTGGATTTATCTCCTCCCCACACATGGATTGATCTTATTGGTCCATAGGAACCTTAATTGGACCATAATCCAAGATTTTTGAAAATCTAGACCCTTAGGCTAAGGTCCTTTATGCCCATTTCCAATTAATTCCAATTGCACATTGGAAAGTTCTTTCTGAATTTCTGTTTCAGGGGAATTCATTTTAATAATATGAGAATTTTTTCTATCTAAAAATATTCAAAATCTAAATATTCTCTCTCTAGAGTATTTTCTCTCTCTAAGTCAAAACAGGCAGAGACAAGATCTTTTATATTTCTGAAGAGGGTATTGATTATAGGAGAAGATGCTGGACATTTTGAGAGGCTGGGGAGGAATCTTACAAACCTTAGTAAATCTTTGGTACCATCTCTTCCATAGTGGCTTCGTGCACCACCCTTGTTGATCCTTCACTTTGATGAAACCATCTTCTTGCAACAGACAATCTTCAAGTGGGATTTGGATGTACCATTTTTCATTACATTGGCTTCATTGGTTGCATCTTCGTGCTTCTCCAATCCTTTATCATGGTAGGCACGCTTCATGCATACATGTCTCCTTCCAATCATGCTAGCTTCCTTAGTCCAATTGCCACATAGACCAACACATGGCTACCACCTATGTTTTAATAGCTTATGCATGTGCTTCTCAATATGCTTCTTACTTCCACCTTTCACTTCATCTCATGATGCAAAAATACATACACCAATGTGAACATTGATTTAGGAGAGGTCTTACCACTTGTTTATCAACACAAGGGCAGTGTCTAACTCTATTACAATACGGTAGACAACTTCCATGCACATGAGTTTATCAAAAATTTTGAGGGTTGGATTTCATGCTTGATGTGTTGATTTTCTTGGTTTCAGAAATTCTACATACCTTGAAATTCCCAAGCGACAACGACAAAAAATAATTTCTTCCTCCACTTGCCTTGAGCTTGAAAAAAATGAGGAAAAAAACCTTTGAGTGCTTTAGATAAAACTGGTTGGAAAACAGTAGAGTGAAAGGTTTAAAGAAAACCTTGTAGAAGGGTTTAAAAGATACTTTGAAAGGTTTCAAGAACCTTAGAAGAGAGGGGTTTTTTTCCTTTAAAAAAACCTTCATGAGAAAAACATGAGGGTTTTAAAATATTTGGAAATGGCGTTTATTGCCCTTTTTGAAAAAAAAACAATTTGCATTTTTGTTTGCTATCGGTGATGTGTTGCACTATTATGCCGGTTGCTTAGCTCGTCGGATGCGATGATGACGGGCGTCGTTTGAGGCTTGCCACACATAGTTGCATAAGCAATAATAAGCAGCTATGCTTACTGTGCACAATAGTCAACACAACCACTTCAAAAGACTCTCATACCTCCTCTTCACAACTCCAAAGCTTTAAAGAGATCATCGATGGAGAAAAAAGGACAGAATTTTTCGATGGAAATTTGTGTTTTCTTCTTTTTGTTAATGATGAGGATCATCTTCTTCTTCTTCTTCCAAGCTTCAAAAACTGATGATGATGGAATTTCCTCTAAGTTGATGAAATTCTTTTGTTCTTGATGCCTTTTTTCTTCTCACCTTCTTCTACCACCATTATTCTTGATGAGGATGTGAATGGCTTATGATAGTGAGAGAGAAATAAAAGGGGATTGAAGGGGAACTTGGCCTTTGCAAGGCTCTAATACCATGTAAAAATTATGGGGAGTATGCACAATGGAAGCAATAGTTAATGGCAAGATAGAGCAACATATATAAGAGAGAGCAAGAACACACAATGTATAGAAAACTTCTATATTACCTTTATTTTAGCCACTCTAAAGTTGGCTTGACCTTCTCCTTGTGAATGTCTTGATTGTGTTACTTGTGTTACAAAAAGTGAGGCCTCCTGCCCTTTATATAGGGTCCATCAAGGGCTGGGGTTGGGGCTAACCTTAGATTCCTTTTCCACCCACATGCCCACTTTATTTGGGGTGTGTTCACTCCTACTACATGACCTCTTTCTCTCACCCTTTATCACTTGTACATCATATATTTCAACAGTTGACGCACTCTGCATAGCAAGCAGGTGTCATGGGGCCTTTCAACCAGGATAAAATAGCTAAATTCATTACTAAGTTGGAAGCGTCTCTAGGGGCTAGACCAGGCCGCAAGGACACAAGCCGTTCCCCAGGAGAAGAACGCAAAGCCGATTCCAGAGCCGTGTGGGGAAGTGGAGGAAAATTATGACTAACAGATCTGGGTGAGGAGGCAACAGCTGAATCAAAGAATAAAACTATCAGTGCCCCTCACCACTGGAGTAAGCTGGGAGAACCATCAAAGGGCTTATCTAAAATGAACCAGTTAGGAATACCAACCTATGTGCGTGAAAGTAGAGTCGGGGCAACAGAGGGGGCACAAGAGAACCGAAGCAGACTATTTTTGAAGATGATGCCATTTGTCTAGAATACACAATGCCCCATGCCAATGAATTCTGTTATAATTTTTGTTTTCTATTTTTTCAAGAATGTTAGAAATGAATTGCTAAAAAGCTTCTCATTTTGTGGCATTATTATTGAAATCTGTAATTTTTATAATTTTTACATGTTCAATTTCTACATATTTCTATAATTTTTACATGTTCTTCAATTTCTGCATGTTTTTCATTTTCTATGAGTTCTGTAATTTATGCATTTAGGTTAATTTTTCTTCCACTTATCATTTACAAGTCTAATTTGTGGTTTTCTACATTTTTAGATATTGAAATCACAAAATGTTCAATTCAACATTCAATTGAAAGAATTGGGTTAAGTAGGCCACAAAATAGGTTTTCTAGCATATTGTTTATCCCAATTTTGACTCTTTACGTAGAGAAATCGGAATAAAGTCAGAAATTAGGGGGGGATTTGCCACATATAGAAATTTCTATGTTTTTTGCACATTTTGCATTTTTTAATGCATGCAAGCTCTTAGACCACTATAGCCAAAAAAGTCCAAAAGTCTGTTTTGAGTGGCTGGATGCATTTAATGATGCGTACAGGCCCCAAGTCAAAGATTCTAGGAAAAAAGGTCCAAAAGTCTGTTTTGAGTGGCTGGATGCATTTAATGATGCATGCAGGGCCCAAGTCAAAAGATTCTAGGAAAAGCTCTTAGACCACTAGCCAAAAAAGTCAAAAGTCTATTTTTGAGTGGCTGGATGCATTTAATGATGTGTGCAGGCCCCAAGTCAAAGATTCTAGGAAAATCCCTTTTCAAAAAAATTAAAAATTAAAATTGTAAACATAAAAAGTAAAAAAATATAAAATATAAAAAATAAAAAGTAAAAAGATAAAAGGTAAAAAAGGGGAAAAGGTAAAAAGTCCGAGGGCAAAAACAAGAGAAAAAAAAGAGAAAGTGCTCGCACAAACTTGCCTAATATATGTTTTAGGTTGTTGCGATCGTGTTGATGCAACTTGTGTGACACTCGAAAAATTTACATTTTTACATGGTTTAAAGGAGCTTTAACTATGGGAGCCATTAGGGAAAAAGGGAGCTCATTTTGGGGCTCTATAAGAAATTCACTATTTTTTGATTTATTTCTCTCCTAAAAGACCTCAAAAATAATAAAATATGGAAACGTGGCTCAGAACTATCAGTATAACGACTACCGAACTATCAGTTCAGAAAGGAATAAGATAATCTTTTGTCTAACTAACACGATTTTGCATTAAATATCTCCTTAGTTTTTTTTTGTTTTTCGAAGATTCTGCATCTCTTTTGATGACGTGTGCAGGCCTCTCATAAAGAATCCATCACTGAACTTAATGATTGCATGGATACCGCCACACTTCCACGATTCATGTTACAAAAGGACTATGAGATTGACAAGCAAACTTTGCAACCTCAGAAGCACAAAAAAATGGCCGATACTAGTGAGTCACAATCTCAGAAGAAGTGATTACACCATCTTCACATCGACTTAGAAGAACAATATGCTCCAGCACAAAAAAGACGAAAGGATATGGTGCTGAATGCTCAACAACGGGAAAATATGAGAAGAGAAGGGCTTCAACATATTGACTTGTGGTGCGATGGAAGCATATATCCAAAATGTCTAGTAAAAAACTCTACACCTCCATTTGTCAATCCAACCACACTACTGAGGTTTGCGGGCGATGGATAAAATGGACTTCTTGGTTATATTTCAGCACAGTCTGCATTTGCAGAAACATATACGACGATGTACCTACAAGAAAAGGGGGCTAGGATGCAAGAGATAGCCATTCGTGCAAAATTGGAGCAGCAGTTGCAGAATGAAATTGAGGAGCATTCAAAGAGTAAAAAAGAGTTGACAAGAGCAAGAAGGAAGAGAACCGTGCTTGGAGACAGACAACGAAGCAGGAAGATTAAAAACATTGCAAATTTGAAGGCTGGGACTGGTGGATGTAAGCGAAGAATTCAGAAAGCAAGGCTAGTTTGAAATTTTTTATTTTTTATACTCAAAAAGGCTCTCAAATGACTATATCTATTTTGTCTATTAACGCAAAACAAGATTGGAGGTGTTGAATAATATACGCATATTGTGTTGTTACTATACGAAACTATTGGAGCCTGCAAAAGAAAATGTGGATCCCAACCTTCTTCCTGTTAAACAAATGAAAGGATTGCTTTCTTGTGGTGTAGCAAAAGGTTTGATTGAAGAAAAAAAATACAAAACAATCAAACACAATTTTGTAGAGGACTTTATATCCAATAATCAAGTTGATGGTACTACAATCCAAGAGGCTCTTAATGTTAGAGGAGTTAGCAGGAAGGGATATAGTTTGATTTTCCATGCGATATCCTCAACTTTGAGAGATCAAAGGATTAAACGAGTTTTACTACCAAATCCAGCAAACCGTGTGGAGGATAAGAGGTCATTTGAATGAAAGTATAGATGAGTTTATTGGGCAATATATCCATATTGAAGAAATATTTCATGGTGGTAAAGGAACCACTATGTATGACCCTTGGAACAATATATTTGTAGATCCACAACAACTTTAAAGAAGAATGGTCGAGTTTTATGGAATAACATTTGAGGAGTGCAAAGGCATTCTGAAATTTGTTATCAAATTGGATGAGTGTGAGGTTGTAAAGGAAAAGAAAATGGAAAGGATTACTATTACATTGATGAATGGAGCACTTGATACATCATTGACTGAAGCGAGTTCGAAGTATTTTAGTGTGCAGTCGGAGAAACACATATGGTGGTTAGGCTCGTTCCAGGTATGATATTTTTTTGTTTTGTACTTGATTTTAGTCATTGTTTTCAAATCTTTTATAGTAAGACTTTTGTTTGTTATAATCACAAGTGAAGACAAAAGACCATGAAACACTAGATTGGATGTTTCACCACACGAAAATACCAAGAATAATTAAAAGCCAAGTGCAAGGAGAGAATCTCCATGTTGCAAGAAAAGGTGATTTTCAAGTAGAGTGGCACATGGCGGGGGATCTTAAAACACTTAAGTGCATGTATAATGTTAGTAAAGGAGGCAACTCAAAGTCTCCTTGTCTTTACTGCAAAGAATCAGCTCAAGTAATGGATTCCAAATGGTGGAAGAGAGCACCTATAATAGAGATAAAGTTGACCCTGACTTCAAGGCCATTCTTGACATTCCACTATGTAATGTTCACAAATGCACATTGCATGCTCTATGTCGAATTATTGAGAAATTGGTATTTTTGTATATTGGATTTTCTTGGAAACTCTGTCCCGAAAAAAATAGAAAGCATGCCCTTCAAGCATTGGAAAAAGTGTTATCCGATATAGGTCTGCATGGAGGTGATGTTCATATCACAAAGGATTTTAAAAAGTCTACCAATGACAAGGAGGTACCAATCAAGCCCTCTATTGGAGGTGTTAAGGCAAGAAGATTCTTGTCTCGACCCAAACACAGTAGTAAGCAAGTAAGGCAAGGTAGAACAGTTTCAAGGATTAATTATGGATTGTGGAAGCCAGTCCATAATGCCGTGAAAGATCATGAGGCAGATGGGGAAGCACGAAATGTGAAGGCAGAGGTGTGGAGGTCTCTTGATCAACTCTTCATGTTCTGTGACAATGTAACATGGACAAAGAGTGATTACAAGAACTTTGAAGAGGCAATTAAACATTTTGGGAAGTCAATGAAAGACGCGTGGACAGCTTGCAATATAACTCACTACATGGTAAAGTTCTGTCTTCTTCTTTTACTTAAGTGTGATCCTCTTTTTTTTATAACTTACTATGCATTCTTATGTCTCTGTGAAAACAGCATATCATCTACAACCACCTTCCCTATTTTGTCAAAAAGTATGGATGCCCAGCAATTTGGTCTACCTAAGGCATGGAGAAGTCTCACTACATGGCACGTAATGCATTTTTTAGACACACACAACACTACGGAGGGAGTCAAAAGGCAAATAGTATGAAGGAAGTCTTCCAATGGTTTTACCGAGGCATTCTACAGAGGCTGCATGCTAAAAGAAAAGTTGCTAGTTCCAAAGTCAAGCTTGCTTTTATTCTAGCCCAAAAGCAAAGACGAAGACAAACTTTGGACAGTTCAATGGCAGCAGAGAGACATAGACAATGGAGGGATTCGAAGATATTTAGAAACCATAAATGGACAAGTAAACATGAATAGCAGTTTGTAACTTATTGGTGTTATGTCCACATGTTTTCAAACTCAATCAATAGATTTTTATTCTGTGGAACAAGTGATTCTTGGTGTTATGCCTATATGTTTTGAGACTCCATCAAAAGTATTTCTTTTGTGAAACATGTGATCTATATTAACAAGCATCAATACATCCATGAGCTACACAAAAAAAAAATCAATCAATACTACTTAATTATGCTAGACACACTATTGATCCTTACCAATAAGGTACTGAGTGTCAAACGCTTTTAGAAGCTACTGAGTGTGGGAAGAGTACTGAAGTGTCGTACGGTGATGGGACAAATGCAAAAGGGTACTGATCGTCCGTATGGACAAGGAACTGATGAGGATCAAAGACTTTGTACAAATCAGTTCAACTTCAACATAATGTTTGTGCTATATTTGATGACTAAATCCTATTACTCCCAGGGCCTGCCAGTCGGAACTCTCTTTTTAAACTTGATTGGACTCTTTTTCTTCCTTGTTGGCTTGATGTCGACTGTCTGTTTATCAATGCTTGCCTCTATTGCTTGTCTGGGAGGGGTATCCTTGTCTGGGAGGGGTATCCTTGTCTTCAACTATCTCCACGTGTTCTTCTTCTTGGATTGTGTGGCCTGATGCAATCATGGGTGGCTCTCGAAACCTTATGAGCTTGTGTTTTCCATAGCCCTCCAGACATTTGGGCTCCTTAACACCACATGCTAATGCATAAGAAGTGTAAGACAAAAAGTAAGAGGCCCTAGAAGCCTGCTTATTCACATAATCCCCAAATATATCTATGGCAGACAACCTCTCTATTAAAATGATCTTTTCCTTTTGCCATGGAAGATCATGTCCACCTAAAACCCTAGACAAACATTTAAAGAAGTAAACAATGGCTTCTCCATTGTTGCTCAACTGCCTATGGTAAATCAAGATCTTAGCACTACCTAGATCATGAATATAATGAGCTAGGCTTGACATTTTGCCAAACCCAGCCGGCCTGCTTCCACTTGTTCTTTGGAGGAATGTGTCATCCTCAACTTGTAGCTGCCACATATCAAAAGATTGGAGTGAGACAATAATACACAACTACAAAACATTTAAACACAAGATAAAGTATTTGATTTGAAGTAACAAGATCATACCTTCTCATTTTCATCAGCAACAAGAAGTTCATCTTTCCAAAGATTTATTCCTCTCCCCTCTAGTCCAGCCTCTTCTTTAAGCTTTCCCTTGTATAGTGCTGAGAGATTCATAGCTTCCTGTGTGAGCTGGAAGGTAGCTTCATCTGGCTCTTGGAACTTTTCAGCCTCTTTGAAACAAATAGTAAGGGCCTCTGCTGCAGGATCAAAAGTTGTTTCCAAAGCCAGTAGTGAATGGTCATCGTCTATGCCAACCTCCTTGTCAAGCCTTGAAGCCTAGGCAATAAGGGAAATGGCATAGTCCTCCCTCAAATTGAACATACACTCTATATCATGGAGGAAAACATAATCTTTACCACCAATCAAGACACCTGGAAGCATGGGCACTGCATAGTTTTGCTGCTCTGAACATCAAAATCTTCAACTGGCTGTGCTGCCCTAAGAGTTTCAGTCCTCAGTTGAACAAGGTCAAGAGCAGCCACTTGCAGCCCCTCATCCTGGAGGTTGATATCTTCTTCCTGCTCTGCCATTTTTGTTGCCACAGGAACATCCTCTTTTTCCTCTGCTACAGATGTGTCTTCTTCTTTAGCCTCCTGCCTTTACTCTTCTAGAGAGTGCTGATGGAAGACAATGTACATAAGGAATGCCATGGTTTCCTCAAGCACTCTACACTTTCTGGTGTGCAAGTTACAGCTGAATTTATATTCCTCAGGCAGGCTGTCAAATCTTCTATTCACATGGTACCTCAACCTGTCATTGGAGACAATATGATTTATATGCACAAAAACCTTTTCACCTTCCACAATTTTTCCTGCCTCTGTTCAGTTGTTTGAAGGTATCCCAATGGTCTGAAAGAAAATCTCTGTGATGCTCCAGCACAGAGCTCATAGTGAACTCCCTGTTGAAAATACTGTGGTATATGTGGAAGTTCCTCTGAGCCTTGCACTTGTGAAGAAAGTCAAATAGGAGCAAATCTGGAGATTTGTCCTCTTCTGGTTCCTTTTGTTTTGAAAGGGAAGACTCACCTTTCTGCTCCAGTCTCTTGCTTTTGCCTGAACAAAAATTTATATATCATGAATTCTATAAGCTGACATGTGCAATCAGGGAATATATAGGATATCACCAAACAACTCTCTTCATGAGCACACATGAATCACCTGGTGATTGCTGTGGTCTAAGTATAGCAGCAGAAAAGTCCAGCTTCCTCTTGAAAGGAGGGGCCTGAGAATCAACTGTTCCAAAGCAAAAACTTTTCTCATCATCAAGGAAGAAATCCCTAGGGACAAAGAAAGCAAAACAATGAGGAAGTAGTGAAAACCAAAAGGGACACAGGAATTTGCAAGAAAACGCGATGCAGGGCCGTTTGGAAAATGTTAAGTGCTCTCCTCGCATTTTGTTGCAAATTCTCCATTTCTATTGACATCCATCTCCAATCAAATGCTAGGATCATCTTACAGTGTCCTGGACAGTAGGTGATACTAGGAAGAATTCCCCAGGGCCAAAGAGAGCAAAACAATGAGGAAAAAATGAAAACCAGAACTAATACAAGAATTTGTAGGAAAACTCGATATAGAGCCATTTGGAAAATGTTAAGCACTCTCCTCGCATTTTGTTGCAAACTTCTATGTCCTATTGATATCCATCTCCAATCAAATCCTAGGGTGATGTACCAGATTCCTGGGTAGTAAGATTCAAGAATTCTATGGATGGAAGAAATATATATCAGAAAACATTGAAAAGAATATAGATCTCTGACCTTTCTTTTCCTTTTCCATGTTGTTGGAGTTCTATGGATGGAAGAAATATATATCAGAAAACATTGAAAAGAATATAGATCTCTGACCTTTCTTTTCCTTTTCCATGTTGTTGGTGATTCTTCTGCTCTCTTCCAGACTTGATCTGCAGCCTAGGTAACCTGGAGATCTGGCAATGGTAGTAGTTTTCAGGCAGGTTGCAGTGTGGATGGAGTGTGTTGGGTAGGAAGTGATCAGAGGGGGAAGGAAAAGGATGATGGGAGGGTGCTGGCAGGGATGAAAGACGGGGAGGGAAGAGTGTTAATGGATCTGATTATGAAATCATGATTGGCACAAGTTCCAAGGAAAAAAGTGCCATTCACACCTGCCAAGTTTCAAACTCCAAAAGGTCTGGGTCCCATCCACACGTGTGAAAAAACGACTACATTCCACACGTGTGGTATTTATTAGCTACTTTTTTTTTATTTTGCACTAATCTTTTCCCTCTTGTTTAATCTCTCCTATCTAGGCCCTCCCCTCTCAGCTCTCTTGCGTCTCTACCTCCCTACTCTGCACCATCAACATCCTGACCAGCAGCATAGGTTCATCCCCAGCACAGGGTACTCATCACCAGCACAGTACGCCTACAGATAGCTTCCAGGTCAGTAAGACACTCTATATCCTTTTCTTCTTGTTTAATAGTATATTAGGATAAGGTACTAAGTGATGTGATGTAGCTTAGATATTATGATAAATATTATATGCATTCCTTAGCTTTTTCCACTGCACCCACAAGCAGGAAGACTTTTGAATTGGGCTTGTTGAGTGAGAGATTGATCACTTTTTGCCTTCTATAGACTCAATCCATCTTGCACCAAGTTGCAAACATAGTGAAATGACTGAAGGCATGTTCCAGTATGCTGCCTCATGAATTTGCAGGAAAACGCGAGGAGAAGGCTTTAGGAAGTTCAAACAGCCCAAATCGCATTTTGTTGCAAATATAAAACTGTTGCTTTAGCCACCCCTTTTATTGTGATTTTGTGTCTTTCTAGGCTATTCAAGGCTGTACACTCCTTGCATAAACTCAATCCATATTGTTTTTAGTTGTAAAGACAGAGAATTCACTGTAGGAATGTAATAGCATGGTACTTCAGGTATTTGCAGGAAAACGCGAGGGGGAGCTGTTAGGAATTTCAAATTGTCAAAATCGTGTTTTGCTGCAAATTTTAAACATTGATTCATCCACCCCTGTCATTGCCTTCTTTTATCATTCCATGTTCTCCATGGCTATAATCTCTTTCCATTGCTTTGTATGTAGCTTTTCAGAGTGATGGCAAGAACCAAGTCAACTACAAGGAGAGCTGGCAAGGGGCCAGGGCTTGCACAGCAGGCAGCAGCTGGGGCAGGTATCAAGGAATGTAGTGTGCCTCCAAAGGGAAGAGTTGCACATGGCAGGAAGGGGAAGCCAATGAGCCTGCTCCAGCAAAAGTCCAAGAGATTGAAACATGGTGCAGGTGTGCTAAAGGAGATCAGGAAGCAACAGAAAGCTATAGGCTTTGCAATCCCCAAGGCACCTTTTCAGAGACTAGTGAGAGACATATGTGATAGTTGGCACCTTGGTTTCAGGTGGAACAGGACTGCCATTCTTTCCTTACAAGAAATGGCAGAGGATTACTTAGAGAAATATTTTGAAGATGCAATGTTGGTAGCAGCCCATGTTCACAGGGTAACTCTGATGGCCAGACTTCAACACTTTGTCCAGAGTGAGATGGAGGTATGACAAGCTGGTCCATCCTGTGGAATGGCAGGACATAAAAATGAGAGACATATTATTAATTCCACCTACAAGAAAGTTGAAGGTAGATGAGGTTAAGGTTGTTGAAGTAACCCACTCCAGAGGGAAAGCTGCTTATGAGGAGTCACTCAAGCAGCAAATAAAAGAATCCAAATCTGCTATAGATGTGGAGACTGTACAGATGGAACTGCAGATACAGAGAAGGTTGCAGGAGCTGGCTTAACCACGCTGTACAGCATACAGTTCATATTATTGATCCTGTCATTTCCTTCAAGTTAAGAGATCCAAAGGAAACTCCCATGGATATTTCCAATTGGTTCAAACACTGCGATTTTGATGTGGTCGATATTTTGCTACTTCCATACCATAACAAGTATGTGAGTGACTGCTTCTTTTGGGATTTTTCTTCAAGATTGAGAACTCTTGTAGCCTTTGATTTCTTAATGCTTTTTTCCTTATGCAGTGATCACTGGAGCTTTGCTTTTTATTCAACTCTCTTAGAAACACACACAGAGAGCTGAAATTGTAAGTGGTGTGTGTGCTATTTTTAACTTTAAACTTCATTATTTTGATTTAATGCACACTAACTGAATTATATGTATTGCAGTTGTATTAGAAGGCTTCTAGATGCATTGGATCACTGTCCTCCTAATGTCAATCTTTTGGATTCAATAGAGCCAATAGATTTAGAGGTAGGAAGTCGTTCCCTCTACTGATGTCTATTTTATGCTATACCTTTGAACTTATTGAATAATTTTGTTTTGTTCAGATATTAACAGTTTCTAACATATCTTTCCAACTGTCCAGACACCACAACAAGATGATTCAAGTAGCTGCGGGCGGCTGGAGAGTGCTGATTAGTGCCAAATATATACTTTCAAGCCATTTTGAGATAGGACAGCCAGAGCTTGTAAGAAAAAATAATTTTCATTTAGCTTCAAAATAATTGATATTGGTACAAAGTGTTCTAAATCATCATATCTCATTGCAGATGAGAGAAGATAGCTTCAGCTCGAACTATGTATATAGTTTCAGAGCTGATACAATTTGGAAGTTTTTGAAGTATGCCTTCCCCAACCTATTGTACCAGCTACTGTCGAGTTGGGTGAGAGCTCTAAAGTCCGAGAAGGTGTCATACACCTTGATGACACAGATGATACTGATGTGGTGCCACAGGAACAAGGACCTAGTGCTGATGAGGAGAAGCCACAAGAACAAGGACCTGCTCTGCTGATGTTATTGAGGAGAAGATGGAGCAGCAGCAAGCAGATGCTCTAGGGGTAGTAGAGGAGACAATGGAGCAGCACCAAGAGACTGTACACGACAGGATGGAGCAGCAGAAAATAGATTCTCCAAAAAAAGATGATACGGTGAGCTTGGACCATGTAGAGCAGCCTCTGGATCAACCTGTAGATAAATAGAAAATGGTTGTCAAGAATATGTTCTACATATATAATTAAACACTTATGTATAAAATTTTACTTTATTGAATATAATACCTTTGTTTATGGTGTCTGTGTTATCTCAATTTTCAAATTTTCAATGTCTTTGCATTTTATTGAACTCTCTCTTCTTTTGAGCACCTGCAAAAAAGCAATATGAAACAATAGGGTAAAGTAAACGAAGAGCAGTGCTTAATGAGACTAGGATAAGTCAGATGGTATACCTTCTTATTGTTGTAGATAAATAAAAAGTCCTTTGAAATAGAACCTTCTATCTCAAACAAAATGTCATTGCGCAATTGAGCTAGGGAGCAACATTGTCTTAATGCGATATTGACTAGCACATCACCATTCTCAACAACATCAATATCAAGAAGTTTATTTTCTGCACCAAAAGAATCTTCATCTTGATCCATTGGGACTAGTTTTGTACCTAGCATTCGACTGCGCTTATAATAAAAAGAAAAAATAAAATTTTGTGATGCAACCATGTACTTCAGTTGCATAGAAGGTTGGACAACCTCACAAAACACTGAACTATATGTCTTCTTATCCCAACCTTTATCCAAAAATTGTGGCATGCATGCCATACTTGTTGCTTTAATTGTGAACATTGTTTTTGAAACCTTCACTGGAAAGGTATTAAACAAGTCTACAAAAACTGTGAGAGGCATGCATAAAGAAATTTTTATTATCCTTGTGGCAATATTGGGCCTCAGAGATTTCTGTACTTCTTTGAAAAGCTTGCCCTATATGCCTCTGTAACACTAAAATGTGGGAGAGGCCAATCCACTGAATTCCATGCCAGAAGGTCTTGTTTTCTTAACACACCATGTGTGTTAGCATTGTCCAGCAAACTGATAAAAATGATCAGTAAAAAATATACCCGATTGAGCTAGCTCTGTTGCACATCGACCTTGGTATTGTTGTTCTCCTATCGATCCATGCAAAACATCTATAAATCCCAGAATACAATCGATTTTTTGCCATGTCTTACGATGAAGGGTATAAATCTGAAATAAAATAACACAAGAATGTCAATAAGCAAAGAAATAAAGCTTTATCTTAAAAATCCATACACCTCATAAAGAACAAAACCACAATAGAAAAATATACAATTAGGCCTGAGTTTGCGGAAGATCATTTGGATAGTCTCGCAAGACAAGTTCTTTATGCATGTACACATGCTAAATCAAAACTTCTTTCACCGATATCTTCCCTCTGGTGATTTTAAAATCTCGTACTCTTCCCTTCCATGACGCCAAGAAAATATTTTTTGTCTGGGGTCTCTTTCTTTTGCTAGGTTGCATGAGCACCCTTGCTCCTTTCGAAACACTAAGCCTTTCCCAAGTTCCTTCCGTTTTGACTGTACTTGAATTCTCTACCGAAGAAATAGAAGAAGCAGGTCGACGGGGTAAAGATGTATGGTATAATTCTGCCTTCATAGCATTATCATCCATAGAGCGTCTTCCACAAGAATGGCCATAGTTTTTATTCACCATGGAGACCTTGTGAATCTGTAACCATAGCAAAGTAATGTAAACAAGATAACAAAGTGAAGTTTCAAGAAAGAGAAAGTGGGCAGACAGACAGTTGACAAGAAACATCTTACTCTAAGCCAAACAGGATCAAGGGAGCAGTTTTGGAAAAGAAGAGGCTGTTGCACAATGAGGCAGTGGTGTAGAATGGTAGACCTTTCGAAGGAAAGGCAGCACAACATTTCAAAGTTCAAAGGACGGTGGAAGCGAGAAGGCCCTTGTCAGAGAAAATGTCAGACTAGATTCTATCTTCATGTCCAAAGATCTTGTGAGAATAAAAAACCAATCTCCACATTAATGTAGCACGCTTGTACCTACATAAAATATTATTATTTTTTATCTATTTTCTCTTATTTTTGTGAATTTCCAACGTTACGTTGGCCCTCTGTTGATTGGTTAAGAGCTTATTTTTCCAAACCGTAAAAGGTCCCAAAATGAGCTCCCTTTTTTCCTAATGTAGCGCCTATAGCACTTGAATGACCTAGAAAAAAATACACTATTTCTGGTGCCAGATGGGTTAAGAAACACAAAAGACGTGTTTCAAAAAACATTTGGACAATCCAAAAAAAAAATTAGAATATATATATATATATATAATGAAAATTTTTAAAAATTCTCAAACTTGTCCAGGGCATTTGTAGGACCTTCTAACACCCCATATTGACATGCACCTACAATATGAGCGTGTATTAGAGGCCTATTTAGACAATAGTGCATCTATCGAGCTAGGCACATACCAGCCTCCTACACTGGACTTAGGACGTTTGCTCGAAACAACCTAGTTTAGCATTGTACAAGGACTTGTACTAGGAGCCATTGATACTTTATCAGATTTTGAGTCAATGGAAGGATACCTAGTTCCAAGAAGTGAGAACCCTAACCAGGTCTCACTAGTTAAGCCAGCTATCAATCTTTTTGACCACGTAGCTAGCTACCTCAGAGGTTCAGCCTCAACCGTTACCTCTGAACCAAATCTTACAACTTATAAATCATATGATGAAGGAGTTGAAGTTAACTCCAGAGAGACACATGGCGTACTCTCATCGTCGTTACAAGCACGGAGCATTCACGTTGATATCCATGTCCATACAGCTCTTGCTGCACCTATTACAATTATGACCATCGAACCACCCCCTGCACAAGTGCTTATGCCCGATGGTAGGACATTAGAAGAAGTGCAAGCAGTAGAGGCACTGATCTAGGTTGCTAGAGCAAAGGAAGAATAGACTTTACAATTGGCATAACAAATTAGCAGCCCAAACACCCTAGTATGCCCAAACGAGTCCCAAGCTAGGACTGTGCAAGTAGTGCCCAACAGTTTCGACACAAGCAATAAAAACAATAACATTGCGTCCACCTTGGCGAAAGAGCTAGGATTGCAAATCATGGATCAATGTCTTCTCAAAAATGATTGAGAGTATGACACATCAACAAAGACTCTTGTGGATTTTGCCACACACCAAGCTTATAGTGTTTGTTGGGGAAGGGATTGTCCAATCCATATTTGGGGCCACAATAGAGGAGGAACGATTGCAAGGTATCTGCGATTGCATATATGGGTCATTGAACATAAAAGGATCCAAATATCTATGGCACAAATTGGGAAATCCAAAGCAAGTATGCCCACAATGAGTGAAACGATAACACCTCATGTATGCCCATCGAATCCTACTTTTGTGGTATCACCCAGCTATATACCATGGACCAACCCACATCTTCTAATCCATAAGGCTATGTTGTAGGGATCAAGAGCATACTAGTATGAGCTTCACCTTCTTAGATCCTAG
This sequence comes from Cibotium barometz, assembly GCF_041138505.1. Lineage (NCBI taxonomy): Eukaryota > Viridiplantae > Streptophyta > Polypodiopsida > Cyatheales > Cibotiaceae > Cibotium > Cibotium barometz. The sequence continues at coordinate 43,840,830 of NC_141070.1, read as the reverse complement.
AGCTGCCCCACCCAAGACAATATTAGTACACTGCCTCATCTAGTGGCAATATTAGTGCACTGTCCCCACCCAAGACAATATTAGTACATTGCCTCATCTTGAAAGATCCCTGCCCCTACCGCGCATTGAATTCGGGGGTGCTAGCAACGGAAGTAGCACTTCTTGCGCCGCAGGGCAGAGCCTCTCACTCCGGGCCTCGCCCGGAGATATCTGGACAAGAGACTAATCCCTCGGTTCTTCCAAAACGGAACCCGAAAAAAACTTTCCTCGCCCAAAAAGCACGGGCAATTCCTCCAGGAAAATTTATTCTAACGTAGTCATCAAGAGCCTTAACTAGCCAAACTGATCCGACCGAACCTATAAGTCACATGGTCATCAAGGAAAAGACTTGCACTTGGATCATAGAGACCAACGCTTTTTTTGTCATTAAGAGGCACATCTGTTGATTCTTTTCCATAGAACAAGGGTTATCATCAGGAATTTTACTTCAACTATCGTAACATAACATAATTGAGTCTCATTTTAGGGATCCATCAGTCTAGCCTAACCCCATCCAATCCCATGGGTTAGCCAACCACTGTAGTGATAGGATCCATTTATTAGAAATTTGGTTATGTTTTGCCCCGGGTACCAGGGAAAAGAGTTTCCAAGCCCCCTAGCCGGCGCTTCAAGCAAACTTCAAGATAGTCACACCACTTACACACCCAATATGCCTATTTCACAGATTCAGCTGTCTTTAAAACAATCTTTTAATGAAACCATAGTATCATTGATCATAATCCTCCAAAATATCTAGCTTGAATTCTAATTTCCATTCATTCCTTCATCAATGTCCCTATGGCATCATTTGCAACCAGAACGCTCACCACCTATTCATTCAGGGGCCTTTTCAATAGTTTCTAGCTCATAGTACCCGAAAATATAATCACATAAGAAAAATCCAGATGGACTCTCCGTAGATCAACCAGCAGTTCCATATAAAAGATCCATGGACTCATCCGTTGAGGACCAGCAAGGCCAATCAACTAGATCCATGCCCGAGTTCAGAAAACAACTCTAACTCCTTGTTCCATTTTCTTTCCCGACGCACGTGTGGGTATCTTCGGCGACCCAGAGCCCGAGCACTGTATGGCCAGCACCCTCTAGGCTCCTTTGCAGGTCACCTAGCGCTTCACTCATAGGCCGCTTCCTTGGTCCCCATCCACCGTACCGGAAGCTCACCATTTAAATCGAACTGAGGTTGCGAGACGTCCTCCATTGACTCTCCGTCAAACTGTTGCAACTTTATCACTTAGGTCTCCATGACCTCATTCACAAGATGGTCAAAATGCTTCCCTAGCATTCTTGACATAAAACAGTCATTTAAAAATAGGTTTCATAAATATAGTTTCTAACAAACTCTCATCTTTCCGCATTGTTCCACATCATTTCTCGTTATTCCACATTCTTCTACATCAATTCACATTGCCAATTCCCACAACTCATCCACATCACATCTCATCCATTCATATCACATCACATCCATCTACATTCATTCAGATCCACATATCATCACATCACGTTCACATCTATTTACATCACTTCACATCCATTCACATCTACCTAGATCCACATCACATCACATCTCATCTATCCACATCATATCTCATCCATTCATATCTAACCAGATCCACATCACATCTCATCCATTCATATCTAACCAGATCCACATCACATCTCATCCATTCACATCTCATCACATCACATTCACATCTCACCACATCCACTCAGATATCATCACATCACATTCACATCCATTCACATCTCATCACATCCATTCACATCTCGTCGCATCCATTCACATCTCATCACATCCACTCACATCTCATGACATCCTCTCCTCACACCCATTCACATCTCACCACATCCACTCAGATATCATCACATCACATTCACATCCATTCACATCTCATCGCATCCATTCACATCTCATCACATCCACTCACATCTCATGACATCATCTCATCACACCCATTCACATCTCATCACACCCATCATATCTCATCACATCATCTCATCACACCCATTCACATCTCATCACATTTATCCACATCCATCCATTCATTCACATTCACATCTATCACATCACATCTCATACATTCACATCTCATCACATTCATTCACATCTATCCATTCATTCACATTCACATCTATCCACATCTCATCACATCCACTTTAGTACAGTTTCTCTACTTTCGATACTGATAGGACTTTTCTAAGTTTCTGCCAAATTTCTTGACCTAGTTAAAGGTACTTTTTCTTGATCCCATTAAATCTAAGTATCAGAGTGTTGTTGAAGGTTTAAAAAGAGAAAATAAACCTTATCAAAATTGAATAGTAAAAACTCAGAAAGAGCATTTATGTATTGTATTGTATTTTCATTCCTTAAGCTTTATTAATTAGAACTAATTCTAAACTTCTGTTTACTCATTGGATCCTCGATCCTCCCAGGGATTCCAGATTCCCTTTTCTGAATAAGAATTATCCAAGTTTTCTCGGTGGATATTTTCACATTCTTTCTCAAATTTCTCAATTAAGACATATTCAATATTCTTCTTTTTCAATAAAAGATTCATGGGATTTACAAAAATCAATTCTACCCATATTTCTCAATAAAAATAATAATACTCAAAATTTTCCTTTTGATAAATACTCATAATTTGAATTATGCCTAAAATTCCTCTTTTAACATTTAATTGTTTTGATCTCGAATATCATGGGAATTCCTCTTTTTGCATAAAAATAAATTTACCAAAAATTTCTCTTTTCTCTTAATTAAATATTTATGCATAAATACAAAAAAATAATTTTCCATGAATATGATAAAAATTATTCTTTTTGCATAGGATGTCTAATCCTAGAATATGGTAGGAAGTGCTCTTTTAACATTTTGCATAAAAATAAGATATGTATTATTTTTTGAAAAATTTGCCATAGCTTCACTGCTATTACTAATAATTCTCAATTTTTCCTAAAAGAATAAAAGCTTGTAATGAACATATGATAGAAGTTCTTCTTTTATGCTTAAAATCAAACTATGTATTCAAATCATAATTTTAACCATAACTATAAACATAATTATGATTATTCCACTAGATTAAGTTAATTTAGACATTCCTCTTTTTCCAATTTACTAGGATAATCCTTTTCTCATTTAGAATGAATTAAAGTAATATTTATTTACTCATAAACAATCTAAAAAGAATTAACCATTATTTTCACTAATCCAAAATCATGAAAATATCAATTCTTATCCTCTAGCTCATCGAGCCTAGAGTTTAGATTTGAATTAAGAGACTATCATTGAGAAGCATCCCTTTTCCAAGAGATTTAGCCATAAAGAAAGCATTATAATTAATCATAAAGATTAACTTAATACTAATTAAACATTAATAAACTTAGGGAAAGCTTGATTTGAATAAAAGCTAGCATTTTGAAAGCTTCTCAAGCTTGAGAGGGGTTGAGAAGAAAGTCATTGAGATAATTTGAAAAAACCATATAAATCAATTTTACCTCCAAGTTTGGCTTGATTCTTTATTAGTAGTGAAGCCCTCAACCAATCAATTGGTCCACCAAGAGGAGAAGAGCAACTTCAAGAGTTGTTGGAGAGAGAGAGAGAAGCTCCAAGCTCTCAAGAGAGAGGAAAATTTAAGTGATAATAGAAATTAAGATTAATACTAGCATGGTATAGCTCCAATATGAAAATACAAAGGAATGAGGGTCTATTTATAGGTGAGGGAGGCCACTAACCAAGTCCAACTAGTTTCTAGAATTTTCCAGCTTCAGTTTGACTCAATTTGGATAAGATTTGGACCATTTTGGCTCCCTTTTTTACCTAGTTTGTTCTAGGAGAGAGGAGAGATAAAAATATCACATTTTTTGAATTAAAAAACCCAACCATACATGTGAAAAAGGTGCCTACCTCAAAGGTTCCCCTCTCCTTACCAAGGTGTCGAAAATACATTATTTCTCTAAAATATCTCATGTTTTTTACTAATATCTCTTAATTTTTAACTAATAAACCTTATACTCAGTCAACTCTTCATCTTATGTGAGCATTTACTCATTTTTGGATATTTTATTTTATTCTTTGGATTTATCTCATCCCAACACTTGGATTAATCCAATTGGCCCATTGGAACCTTAATTGGACCATAATCCAAAAATTTCTAAAATGTAGACCCTTAGGCTAAGGTCCCTTATACCATTTGTAATTAATTCCTAATGCACATTGGAAAGTTCATTTTGAAATTTTGTTTGAGGGGAATCCATTTTAGACACTAGGAGAATTTTCGTATCCAAATATATCTCAATTTTGAATTACCTTTCTCTAGATATTTTCTCTCTCTAAGCCAAAACAAGGTAAAACAAATCTTTCTTCCATTTCAGAGAGGGGATGATTACAAGAACAGAAGGGGAGGTTCTTACACCTTTACATCTCAAAAGCTGGAGGGAGGAATCTTACACATCTAGTGGCAATATTAGTACACTGCCCCCACCAAAGACAATATTAGTACATTGACTCATCTAGTGGCAAGCTCCACATCACCAACTATGGCACCTATTAACTAACGCATAATTGCCTTTGAACCACATGCCCATGATTACCACGGTAGCCAACACCACTTCACACAACATAAAGCCCCTTACGCTTTGGCATACCTAGTATTACCATTCCTAGAGGGGTCACATCTCGTTCCAGTGCACCCATGAAACATCCCTTCCTTAGAGGGAGTGTGCTAGCACCTCCTTCTGCGAGATCGACAACACCTAATGCCCACATGACTAAAGCACCTATTGGGGCACCAGTTGGACACATACCTTATGTAGCACATCTACCCCCACCATAGTTTAGACCAATGCATCCTCATGGAGTGCTACGTGTTGCACCTCCATCTAATCCTGTCATTGCTCCTATTATGTTATCACCAAGTCTACCCATAGACCAGGTTGCTTTTGCATAGGTCCTGGGAAGAGCGGTAGCAGAATGCATAGCACATATTTTGAGAGATGGTGGTCGCGATAAAGCCATGGAAAGGTTGCCCAGATAACCAAGCTAACTCATAAATTCATTGGAGTTGGTGATCCTAGGAGACATTTGGAAGTATTTGATTAAGTGTATGAGGCCCTAGGAGAATGAAATGAGGTTTCTAAGACCAATGCCTTTAGTCTAAAATTTGACGGTAAGGTTGCGGATTGGTATAAAACTCTTAGGGTTGAGAAACGCTCAAACTTCACCGCTCTTAGGAGATTATTCTTAAAGCAATTTATGCGTAAAGGAGTCTTATGGCGTGTAGCTTCACAGATACACAAAGCCAAGAGGGAATAAGAGGAATTGGTTAAAGATTTCTTTAGCCATCTCAAGCATTTAAACTCTTATTACCTTCCGCCCCATGAGCGCCACTAGAGGGATCACTACATGGGATGAAGTAACAACAAATGCCATCTAACTAGAGGATAATATCATGGTCAAAAGAGCTAAAGCATCGAATTCTAAATCTATTTCTTTCGGAGTCATGGGATATAGCACTTCTATAGTTAAACCCCTTGCTAAAGGCAACACTTTAGCGGAGGTCGATTTCACAAATTTCATGAAAGTACTCCAAGAGGGAATGAAGGCCAATAGAGCCCCCGAAAACATATATATGTACCCAAGAAGAAAGCTTCAATGGTCCTCAATATGCCAACATGGACATTCGACGAGTGAGTGTCTAGTCCTAAGGGCATGCTATAATGGTAATTATACTTTTGGTGGAAGTTATAGTCATGAGGCTTCACAGTGCTGCACATGTTTGCAAACCTTGCTAATTCTTCTTAGCCTCAACAATTGGCTTTATTGGCCCCATCAAAGTCACAAACCATAATGCTAATGGTAATATCTCAACCCAATGTTGATCAAAAAACACAACCACCTATTGCAAGGGGGATTTATAATGTAAAAAATGTGTCGTTACCTCCACCAGTTTTGGGACCTCAACCTCCACCCCCGAGGATTACACCATTGAATCAAATAGGTTTCAAGGAACTTTTTGAGTGTCCCGAATACGACATTGACTTGGGCAATGCCTCACATGTCGCTAAGGGATTCATAGAGATTTATCCAAACTACTATGTAGTTGATGCAAGAGGCAAAGTCATACCACTATACTAGCTAGCCGCAATAGGAAGAGGTCGAGACATCAACTCTACTCTCAAGATAATGCATCTTCAATGCTATCATTGTCAGCAGAAGGGACCACACCGAATCTCTAAGTGTTCCATTAAAAAATAACTAATCACTTAAGTGTAAGAATATGGCACAGCGGGCAAAAGAAGATACAACAAGAGAAAGTACACTAGACAATGCAATAGAGAGAATGAGAGAATTTCAAATTTTTAATTATACCAAACAAGAGATAGGTACAATATGATGGTGTTTTCCACACATGCGCTCTAGTGTAGAGCATAGATGGCAATCTAGATAGACTCTAGATGGAAGGCATACTGAGAGTATAGGTAATATATGCTCACAAGCATTAGATGCCTTAGCTTGTGCCAACTATGGCGATTTATAGTGCTGCAACAGCAGGTAGTGCAATGGATGCGGCCAAGATGTGGGTGGCTACATTGACTTTGATGCTTCCAAGGACCCCTGCCTCTATAGCCCCCGTCTCCCTGAAACACACCACTGTGAGGAGGGAAAAACCAACAAATCACCACACAAGCCGTCATAATCACCAAATGAAGGCACTAGTACACTCAGTTGATGTCCCCTGATCCTCAACTGATCGAGGTGGACAATTAAGCACACTCCAAACCCTTTTAAAAAAAGCCCATATGACTACCCCAATGTCCTCCTAGGTCAGTTCTGACCTTCAATGGCCCTAATCTTCACTCTCAAGTTTTCAGCTGCCCTAAGCTAACCACGAGCTGACAATAAACTCTTCCAACTTTGACACCAACTAATCAGATTTTGAGTGTAAATTGTGTCAGATTTTGTATGTTGTCCCTAGTTAGAAATGAGTCCTCCAGGCTTCCTCAGAGTTCCTCCCGTATCAACTAACACCTCAAATCCCTCAAACATTTCAAACCCTACTAGGAATCAACTCTCTAAACTCCCATCTCTGCTAGTGCTGTTGCTGATAGTAGTTCTGACCCTGGAATACCTTTCCCTTCAACTCTGCCTAACTACTGAGAGCTAACTATCAGACCTCACTCAAAACTCCCATCTCTACTGGTGCTGCTCTGCTGATAGTAGTTGGTAGACTTCTGACCCTGGAATACCTTTCCCTTCAACTCAGCCGCCTAACTACTGAGAGCTAACTATCAGACCTCACTCAAAACTTTTCCCTTCAGCACAAAGAGACCAAAACCACTCTTGAACATCCATGACTGACTCCTATTGGTACTCCCTTCTAACCTGACATAGTCCTTAGCTGATAGCTAGACCACTAACAGTGCCCAATCTGTTAGCTTGACTTTTGAGACTGGTTTTGACTGTCAGCACAAACCTTACAAGAATTCATTAGCCATCTCAAGCATTTAAACTCTTGTTACCTTCCGCATGAACTTTGAATAATCAATTTGTCTTAACCACCATGAAGTGATCTATCATGGCTTAGTCACTAGAGGGATCACTACATGGGATGAAGTCACAACAAATGCCATCCAACTAGAGGATAATCTCATGGTCAAAGGAGCTAAAGCATCGAATTCTAAATCTATTGCTTCCGGAGTCACGAGACATATCACTGCTATACAATTAAACCCCTTGCTAAAGGCAACACTTTAGCAAAGGTCAATTTCACAAATTTCATGAAAGTACTCCAAGAGGGAATGAAGGCCAATAGAGTCACGAGACATATCACTACTACAATTAAACCCCTTGCTAAAGGCAACACTTTAGCGGAGGTCAATTTCATAAATTTCATGAAAGTACTCCAAGAGGGAATGAAGGCCAATAGAGCCCTGAAAAACATACATATGTACCCAAGGATAAAGCTTCAATGGTGCTCAATCTGCCAACATGTGTTGAGATAGCGAGCTTATCTAGTGAGGCGGTGGACACTGATGACCCGCCTGGGGGGGATAGGCCCCACACTTACACCACTGGCATGGTTGGTGAGATCATGGGTGATATGCGGCCAGTGGGATGATAGGCTATGTGACAGCCATTCTAGAGACTGGCATAGTTATAGCACCAGCTCATTTAGTTGGGTTCACACTATAGAGAACCCTATTATGTATTTGGTTGAGTACCTTTCATATGTGAGTACTCTTATCTTTGTATATGGTGTGTTGAGTGTTGAGTGAAGAAGAAGAAGAAGAAAAAGAAGAAGATTTTCAGCCTGTCACCTTGTGTGTTCTCTATTAGGGTTTTGTGAGTGTGTGCGTCCTTGCAAGAGCTCAAGCTCTCTTCTCCCTTGCATATTTTCATGGTATCAGAGCCTGGTTCTCATGCTAAGGGCTGAGCTGCAAGCAAGAGAAGTAGAGGAAGCAGTACGAGGGTAAGAGCTTCAACTACTCTTCCCTATTTGTGTTGGCGACTACACCCTTGTCGCTCTTGCGGGAGCTCTACGGGAGGCACCAGCAAACGATCTCTGATTGAGGAGATTTCTTCACGGGAGTAAAGATATAGAGCAACTATATTGTCCTATTAGACTACATTTTTTGAGCCGAAAACGTGTTTCGGGCACGTCTTGACCTCCGTTTTTCAAAAAGCAGGCGATTTCGAGCACTGCGAGTAAGTCATCGATTCTCTGTAGAACTCTGTTTTAAGAATTGCAGGAAGACAGATTGGCTGTGCAGACACTGTGTGTGCTGCAAGGAGGTCAATAGTTGCCATTGGGTGTATGTATGCACATTGAGGTCACTGGTTGTGACATTTGAGTGTACTACAGTATCGCTGCAGAAAATACAGCAGTTTGTGCAGGACAAACCAGAGTGCTGTTTCTGGTAAATTTGTGTGTCTGGCAAGATGTCAAATGATGGCATAACCCAGATTGTTGCTGAGAAGCTTGCTAAGAACAACTTCCATGCTTGGAGGTTCAGGCTGACAAATTTCCTGATGGGAAAGGGCTATTAGGACTATATAGAAGGTGAGCATGAAGAGGCACCAGAGATACCAGACATCAATCTGATTGCTGCAGATGTGAAAGAGTTCAAGGACTGGAACCAAGGAGCCAGAAAAGTTATGTATTGGCTCTCTACTATCAGTATACAGGACACCATGATTGGGCACATACAGGATGCCAAGTCCCCCAAGGAGGCGTGGGACACCTTGGTAAAACTCTATGAAACGAATACCAAGGCGTGAAAGATACAGTTGAAGAATGAGCTTCATACTGTGAAAAAGAGTATATCTGTGAATGACTATGCATTGAAGATAAAGGGTATTGTGGAATCCCTTGCATCTATTGATGATGATGACAAGGTGGAAGTTTGTCTACGTGGTCTCGAGCCACAATACAAGGCATTCAAGACGTCTATTCAAACTCAGGAAAACATTCCCAATTTCACAGATTTGGTGTCTATGTTGATTATAGAAGAGAAGAGCTTGGACGAAGACCAACAGTTTTCACAAAACAAAAACAGTTCAGAGCAACAAGCCTTCTACACAAGTTTAGGAAGAGGATGAGGTAGAGGAGGCCGTGGACGCAGTCAAAGAGGTGGCCAAACAGGTAATCAGAATTATGGCCAGCAGCAACAACAACAGTCCCAGAATTCACAACAACAACACGCAAGTGGAAGAGGCCAATTCAGAGGCAGGGGGAGTCAAAGAGGTCGTGGAAATTGGCAAAGGCAGTATAATGATACACGTGGATGCTTTTACTCTAGTAAGCCTGGACATGTGCAGGCAGATTGTTATAAGAAGCAGGCTAACATGCAAAATGGGAAATTGCAGCAAAACAACTATGCATCCTCGAGCAGAAACAATGAGGATAATGAAAGGTTGTTATGCAGCATGTCGTTAATGCCATGTCTGAAAATGTAGAAGCAACACATAAAGATGATGTATGATGGTATGTTGATTCAGGTGCTTCAAACCACATGACAAGTCATGGGGAGTGGTTCAAGGAGATGAAAAACCTTGAAAGACTAGGTTTTGTAGAAACAGGGGATGACACTGCTCATCCAATTGGATGACACTGCTCATCCAATTGCCCATGTTGGAGATGTGCCATTGTCTATGCAGGATGGCAAAGTGAAGTACCTTGCAGATGTACTTCATGTTCCGAACATAACAAAGAATCTGGTTTGAGTTGGCCAGATGATTGAGCAGGGTTTGCAGGTTCGGTTTAATCTTGATGGTTGTTATGTTGAAGACTTTAAAGACAAGTGCAAGTTGGTTACAAAAGGCAACAGAGTGGGCAGAATGTTTACGTTGAATGTAAACATGCATGAAGTGAGTGCTATGTTTGCAAATGGTTCAGGAATTGTTGCAGACACAGACATTTTGTTGAAATTTGAGCATAATGATGAGCTATGGTGGATCAAACACTAGAATCAACATAATTAACAAAGTGATTAAGAAATGATTAAGACGTAATTAGTGAATAATTAGCAAATAGATTAATGTAGGCATGGATACTCAAAAACCAGCAAATTCTCATTAGGGCTATGCCTCAATTTATAGAGTTTACATCAAGCATCAAATCCCATTGATTTCTCCATGATTCACTCCCAGAATATCTCCACCTTTTGCCTGATTCTCTCCACCTCTTCTCTTTTCCCTGAATATCTCCCAGAATAACTCCACACTCCTAAATTCTCTCATGCTACCCATTATTCTCTCCGAGTAGATTCTTGTCACCTTTTCACAGGTTCTTTCACAATTACATCTCCTCTTTTACAGCCTCTATCCAAGAGCTTGTTCCCACACACACCCTATTCACTTGTATTTTCAACACCTCCCCTCAAGTGAATAATCCTAGCACACCTGGACCCTGTATCAAGTTTCCCTCTTACTTGATAGCCCGCGACCAGTGCCTCAAGTCCCTAAACTCCATAGTCCTTGACACTCTCTCTCTCTATGTGTCCAAGGCTACTATAAGTGCCCGCGACCTTGACTAAAGTGCTCACACATACATCTACCACATGGCCTACATCATCGGTGGCTCAGAGGTGGTTTTACTTTATTGGGGCAGGTTACATTGGGTTGTGGGGTCTCTCTCTCTCTCTCTCTCTCTCTCTCTCTCTCTCTCTCTCTCTCTCTCTCTCTCTCTCTCTCTCTCTCTCTCAGAAAAGATGATCCGACTCCACTTCCCTTGGAGCCTCCATGAAGTTTGCCGATGTCGTTCCTTCTTCACACTGGGTTTGCTGTAGCAGTCTCTCGCCATGTGTCCTGGCTTTCCACATTTGTGGCAAGTGAAGGTCCTCCCTCCTACTCTGCCTCTTCCTCGTCCTTGTCCTCGAGAGAATCCTCCTCGGGTGAAGAATGCTTTTTCCTCTCCTGCTGTTGAGTCGAGCCCTTTCTTCTCTTTGCCTCTGCTCTCTTGCTCTAGTAGAGCTGCTTCTATCTCGTGTATCTTCAGTTCAAGTACATTCTTTAGTGTTGCTACAATGTTTTCATAATCTCCTTTGTCCACACTCTTCAAAAGTTCAGCTAATGCTTCATCATCTTCTACCTTTTTGCCAATAGCTGCCAGCTGTTGCTTAATGCTTTTATATTTGTTCAAGTGTAAGATTAAGGGTTCACTTTCCTTCATGTCCAATTTGTAGAATTGCATTAATAGATTTATCTTGGAATTTTTTGCTTGTGTACCAAATAATTTATTGAGTTCATCCCATGCATCTTTTGCCCACTGTATCCCTGTGATATGATGAATGATTTCATCATTTAAACTGAGTGCAATAAGTCCCAATGCTTTTTCATTCCTACTCTTCCACTCATTTTCTCCTCTCTCTGGGCATTCATCTCTCCCTTCAACTAATCCCCACAGATTTTTCCTCATCAGCAAATACATGGTTTTTGTCTGCCATGTATAAAACTGTTCCCCATTAAATTTGGCTATTTCTTGTGTTGAATTCATGGTGATGTGAAGGTGGTCTTACCTCTTTATCCAAATTCAAGATTCAAGGGTAGTGTCTACCCTTTTACAACTCAATCTGGTGTTTAATAGATGATTACAACAATTTTATCAGCATAAAATCACCAGAAATTACATTAAATTGAGGGTAACCAATTTGTACGGGTTCGTTGGAGTATCAAACCAACTCCGATTTGAAATCTGAAGTTATAGGAATCTGTATCAGATACCTAATGGTTAATTTGAACCCTCAATTACACCAAAATACAGTGATTAGCACTGATTAATCACTTATTAGCAAATTAATGCTCTGTTTTGTGTGCAGAAAACAGAGTATGCGGGGAGCCCAGATCTGGTGCCTTCCACTTCAAATGAGCTCAAATGCTTTCAAAGGAATCAATAGCAATGAGTCTAGTAGAGGATTAAGCCAAGAAACACAAGATTTGACTAAATAATGAAAGCTTAATCTCTGTTTTACCAAAGTCACCTGTAGATTTGATGAAGAGCTTTGATCTCAATGTAGACTTGATGAAATTGAATTCTGTCTTCACCAGCTTGTAGAGCATGCTTGATTACCCCTTGGGCTAGGAGAAATTGAATCAATTTGAACTGATGAAGTGGAGATCTGCAATTTACTCAGAAAAATCAGCGCTGGAAAAAACGTGAAGTTCTCCTGAACCCGCCGGCGGCGGCGGCGGCGGTTTGCTGCGTTTTCTTGATGGGCTTGAAGCCAAGGATGTTAGCTAGCTATGGTTAGAAGCTTTTGCCCTAATTTGATGTGTGCATGGTGCTAGAGATCCTCCACTGGCTGGGGGTGAAGGGGAGAAGCAAAAACTCACTAAAAATTGATTTTTTTGCTAATTACCTACTAATTCTAATTAATTAACTAATGGGCTCATAAACCTGGTTGATTCTAGGCATGGCTCTGATACCATGTTGAAATTTGAGCATAATGATGAGCTATGGTGGATCAAACACTAGAATCAACATAATTAACAAAGTGATTAAGAAATGATTAAGAAATGATTAAGACGTAATTAGTGAATAATTAGCAAATAGATTAATGTAGGCATGGATACTCAAAAACCAGCAAATTCTCATTAGGGCTATGCCTCAATTTATAGAGTTTACATCAAGCATCAAATCCCATTGATTTCTCCATGATTCACTCCCAGAATATCTCCACCTTTTGCCTGATTCTCTCCACCTCTTCTCTTTTCCCTGAATATCTCCCAGAATAACTCCACACTCCTAAATTCTCTCATGCTACCCATTATTCTCTCCGAGTAGATTCTTCTCACCTTTTCACAGGTTCTTTCACAATTACATCTCCTCTTTTACAGCCTCTATCCAAGAGCTTGTTCCCACACACACCCTATTCACTTGTATTTTCAACACATTTGGCATAAAAGAATTGGACATGTGAATGTGTAGAGAATGAAGTCTATGCAGACTAAAGGAATTGTGACAGGGATGCCAAAATTTAAAGTTGAAGGTATGCAGAAAATATGTGAAGCATGCCAATTTGGAAAGCAAACAAAGCATGTATTTCCACATAACAGATATGTGAGCAAAAATGCACTAGATGTTGTGCATTCAAATGTATGGGGTCCTACGAGACCATGTCTATGGGAGGCTGTAGGTATTATGTGATATTTATTGATGACCACACAAGGAAAGTGTGGGTATACTTCATGAAGGAGAAGAGTGAGGTGTTTACTCATTTTCAGAATTTCAGAGTTATGGTCGAAAAGCAATCAGGGAAATATGTAAAGTGCCTAAGGCCAGATGGAGGGGGAGAGTACTTCTCTAATGAGTTCTCTACATTTTTAAAGAAAAATGGTATTCGGAGACAGTTTACATGCAAATACACTCCGCAGCAAAATGGAGTTGTTGAGCGGAAAAATAGGCACATTGCTGAGATTGCGTGAGCACTGATGGAAGAGAAGAATATGCCGCATAGCTATTGGGCTGAGACTGTTTCTACAGCAGTTTACTTCATGAACAGGACTCCAACTGCAGCCATACATGATGTAACTCCAGAGGAGAGGTTTACTATGGCAGAAAAACTGATTTGTCTCATCTGAAAGTTTTTGGATGCATTGCATATGTGCATGTGCCAGATGAGCTGAGAACTAAGCTGGATCCCAAAGCTGAAAAATGTGTGTTTATTGGATATTCCCTTGAGCAAAAGGGATAAAGGTGTTATAACCCTACTACACGTGAGTTGAGGGTAAGCAGGGATGTTGTCTTTGATGAGATGAGCAGCTAGTATGCTGCTGAAAAAGAAGTTGTTGGGGCTGATGTGAGTGGAAGTGTGGCTGCATAGAATGCAAGTCAACAATCATAGCCTTTGAGTGGACCAAGAGAGTCCTCATCTAGTGGTTCAGTTGATAGACCATGGAGTGGCAGGCTACGTCAAAGAAATGGTCTTTACATCAGATGGATGTAAAGAATGCATTCTTGCATGGGAATTTGCAGGAAGAAGTGTATATGTTGCAGCCACCTGGTTATGAGGATGTGAGTCACCCCGAGCATGTTTGCAGGTTGGAGAAAGCCTTGTATGGCTTAAAACAAGCACCAAGAGCATGGTCTGACAAGATTTTTGAATATCTTATCACTATTGGCTTTCATGTAGCCAATGCAGATTTCTCGCTGTATGTGAGACACGGTCATAGAGGGGTTGTGCTTGTTGTCATCTATGTAGATGACTTAATCTTTGCGGGGGACCATGATGCAGAGATCTTTGATGTAAAGGTCTTGCTTAGACAGAAGTTTGAGATGAAGGATCTGGGGGAGCTCAGATATATCTTGGGCATTGAGGTGATTAGGTCACCACATGGTATTGGATTACTGCAGAGACAGTATGGCTTGGACATGTTGTCCAAGTATGGTATGATAGGCTGTAAGCCCATCTCGGTGCCATTAGATCAGAATGGCAAGTTGAGTGCAGATACAGGAGAGATTTTGGAGGATCCTACTATGTATAGGCGCATAGTAGGAAGCTTGATCTACATGACGATCACCAGGCCAGATTTGAGCTATGCTGTTGGGTTGGTGAGTCAGTTTATGCAAGTTCCACGGAAGCCGCACTTGGATGCATTGAGACGCATACTGAGGTATGTGAGGTCTACTTTGCATTGTGGACTATTTTATGAAACTCGGACAAAGATATGTATACATGGACTGGTAGTATCTCAGATAGAAGATCTACTAGTGGCTTCATGTCTTCTTTGGGGAGTGCTATTGTGACTTGGAGCAGCAAGAAGCAGCCTACGATTGCTCTATCCAGTACCAGAGGCCGAGTACAGAGGAGTTGCTATGGCAGCATGTGAGGTAGCTTGGTTGAGAAAGCTACTGTAGATTTGGATCTATCAGTGGATAGACAAGTTGTCATTTTTTGTGACAACATTAGCAGTATACAGTTGGCTAGGAACCCAGTTTTTCATGCTCGTACGAAGCATATAGAGGTCCACTACCATTTTGTCAAAGAGAAGGTCTTGGTAGGAGATGTTGACCTTGTTTATATCAGCACACAGGATCAGGTAGCTAACATCTTCACCAAAGCATTGGGTACAGAGAAGCTCCACAGATTCAGGGCTTTGCTTGGTGTACATGAGATGGAGTTGAGCTCGAGGGGGAGTGTTGAGATATCGAGCTCATCTAGTGAGGCGGTGGACATGACCCGCCTGGGGGATAAGCCCCACACTTACACCACTGGCATGGTTGGTGAGATCATGGGTGATATGCGACCAGTGGGATGACAGGCTGTGTGACAGCCATACCATATGCTACTGGCTCACCAAGAAAATCTTCAAAGAAAAGTATATCTAAATCCCAACATGAATCTGTTGCATCAACTTGAAAATCTGCATTAGCAGGCACACTTTTATCCAACATCTTTGAATCTTTATGAATTGTCATGGTTCTGCTCCAATATGGCTTTAACCTGCAACCATTAACTCTTTTGGAATGCAGTTGATTATCCAAGTCAGTTAATTGATAAGTACCATTCTCATATATGTGTACAACCTTGTGAAAATATGTAGAGAAAAAGAGAGCTTGAGCTCTTACAAGCACACACACACTCACACAAACCCTAGAAGAGAACACACAAGGTGAGAGGCTGAAAATTCTTCTTCTTCTTCACACAACAAAAGAGGTCTACAAAGAAGATAACACACATAATAGAGTATATAAAGTGGTCCATAATGTGAACATGATAAGAGAAGTGGGTAGGTGTGGACTAGTTGGTGTGTCTAGCTGTAGAATCTCTGGTAAGATATGTCGGTGCTAGCTACCAAACCTGCGAGTGATGTAAATGTCAACAATAGTCATGCAGGTGCCTCATGAGTGTCATCTCATGTTGATCTTGACATCTCAACACTCCCCCTCTCAATCTCAATTCCAGTTCATTAACTCCAAGCATATCTCAAAATATGCAAAGCTTCTTAGCTCTCAAGGCCTTCGTGATCAACGACCTGATCTCGCGTCCTGACGTATACCAAGTCAATGTCGCCTGCCAAGACTCTCTCCCTGATGAAGTGGTAATGTACCTCAATGTGTTTCATCCGTGCTTGGAAAACTGGGTTCCTGGCCAACTGTATACTGCTAAGATTGTCAATATATGATAACCTTTCTCTCCACATGCAACCCCAAATCAGCAAGTAGCTTGCGTAACTAAGCTACCTCACACACTACCACCATAGCTCCTCTGTACTTGACAAGGCAACTGTGGGCTGCTTCTTGTTGCTCCAAGTCACAGCACCACTCCCCAATGAAAACATAAATCCATTGGTAGATCTCCTGTATGTGATGCTACCTGCCCAATCTGCATGTGTACCCATATAGCTCGAATGGTGCACCAGCTGCATAAAACAATGCATAATCAACAATGGCCCTCAAATATCAAAGTGTACGTCGCACACTGCGTGAAATATGCATAAACTGGCTCTCTTAGCTAACATTATAACTCAAATCTGGCTTGCTAATCGTGACATAGATCAAACTCCCTACAATCTTCTTATACATAGTGGGATCCTCCAACACATAACCTACATCCGCGCTAAGCTTGCCATTTCGATCTAATGGCACCAAGATTGACTTACAATCGCCATCCCATACTTGGACAACATGTCCAATACATACTGTCTCTGTGATAGCCAAATACCCTCAGGTGTGCGAATGACCTCAATTCCCAAAAAGTAGCGCAGATCTCCCAAATCCTTCATCTCAAACTTCTTTTTAAGAAGACTTTTCACATGCTCAATCTCATCCAAGTTGTCACACCCAACAATAAGATCATCTACATATATGGTGATGATCATAATACCCTTATTACTTGTGCGCACATACAAAGAGTGATCTGCATCTACCATATGAAAACCAATAGTGACAAGATACTCAACAATCTTGTCATGACATGCTCATGGAGCTTGCTTCAGCCCATACAAAGCCTTATGAATCTTACATACATACTTTGGGTGACCTGTATCCTCAAAACCAAGTGGCTGATCCATAAACACTTATTCTTGCAAGACACCATGTAAGAACACATATTTTACATCCATCTGATATGTAAAAACCAGTCTTTAGCTATAGCCACCACAATCACAACTCTCACAGTTGCCATCTTTGCAACCGGGGTAAATGTCTCCTCATGATAATCAATCCCATGTGTCTGTGCATACCCTTTGGCTACCAATCTAGCCTTGTACCTGTTTATGCTTGTTAAATTTGCAGCAATGTGATGAGCTATGGTGGATCAAATGCAAGAATCAACATAATTAGTATGTGATTAAGATGAGATTAATGACCAATTAATCTAATACAATAATGTAGGCATGGGTACTCAAAAAATAAAAAAATTCTCATTAGGTCAATGCCTCAATTTATAGGTTGTACATCCACAAGATGCCAAGCATCTAATCCCACTGATTTCTCCTTGATTTGTGCTACCTTCCCTACATTTGGGGACACCTTTTCCTAGAATCTTTCCACACCCCTATATTCACTCATGCTGCCCTTGATTCTATCATCAATAGATACCTCTCACCTTTTCATTTCTACCCACTCAATTACAGACTCCCTTTTACAGTCTCTAGCTAAGTGCTTGTTCCCGCACACACCCATTCACTTGCATATTTCAACACCTCCTCTCAAGTGAATAATTCTAGCACACCTGGACCCTATACCAAGTTTCCCTCTTACTTGGTAGCCCGCGACGACCAGTGCCTCAAGTCCCAAACTCATAGTCCTTGACACTCTCTCTCTGTGTCCAAGGCTACTACAAGTGCCCGTGTGACCTTGACTAAAGTGCTCGCACATACATCTACCACATGGCCTACATCATTGGTGGCTCAGAAGTGGTTTTACTCTATTGGGGCAGGCTACATTGGGTTGTGGGGTTCCTCTCTCTTTCTCTCTCAGAAAATATGTCCTGACTCCTCTTCCTTAGGAGCCTCCATGAAGTTTTCCGATGTCGATCCTTCTTCATTGGGTTTGTTGTATAGCAGTCTCTAGCCATATGTCCTGGCTTCCCAAAGTTGTGACAAGTGAAGGTCCTTCCTCCTCCCCTGCCTCTTCCTTATCCTCATTCTCGTGAGAATCTTCCTCAGGTGTAGAATGCTCTTTCCTCTCCAGTTGTTGGGTCCAACCCTTTCTTCTCTTTGACCTTGGTCTCTTGCTCTAGTAGAGCTCCTTCTATCTCATGTAGCTTCAATTCTGGTACATTCTTTAAGACTCATTGCACTCAACTTCAATTCTGGTACATTCTTTAAGGTTGCCACAATGTTCTTATATTCTCCTTTGTCCACACTCTTCAGAAGCACTGCTAGTGCCTCATCATCCTCTACCTTCTTATACCAATGGCTACCAATTGTTGCTTAATGCTTTTGTATTTGTTCAAGTGTGTGGTTAGAGGTTCACTTTCCTTCATATCAAGTTTGTAGAATTGCATTAGCAGATTTATCTTTGAATTTTTTTCTTGAGTGCCAAATAATTTATTGAGTTCATCCCATGCATCTTTAGCCTATTGTATCCCTGTAATGTGGTGAATGATTTCATCATTTAAGCTGAGTGCAATGAGTCCTAATGCTTTCTCATTCCTGTTCTTCCACTCATTCTCCCCATGCTCCTCTGGACATTCATCTCTTCCCTCAACTAGCCCCCACAGATTTTTCCTCAAATACATGGTCTTTGTTTTTCATGTATGGAACTGCTCCCCATTAAATTTAGCTATTTCTTGAGCATTGCTCATGATGATGTGAAGGGGGTCTTACCTCTTGATCCAATTCAAGATTCAAGGGCAGTGTCTACCCTTTTACAACTCCAATCTAATATTTAATGATGATTACAACAAGTTTATCAGCATGAAGTCACCAAAAAATACATAAAGCCAAGGGTAATATTGAATGGTTGGGATATAAAACCATCTCTGAAAAGTAATCTGAAGTGATAGGGATCTGTATCAAATACATTGTACTATGGATAGTAGAGAGTAGAGTGCCTATGTGTGATATGTAATTTCTATATGAGCTCCGATACAATCTCTCCTCTGAATCCAGGCCCATGGTCTATCAACAGCTCCAATGGCATGCCAAATCTGGCACAAATGTCTTCAAACATGAATTTGGTCACTTCTTTAGTAGTAATATTCTTCACACATCTAGCTTCAGCCCATCTAGTTAAATAGTCTACTCCAATCAAAATATAGGTCTTACCCCTAGCAACAGTAGTGGGTAGCAGAGGACCAATTGCATCCAATCCCCACTTTTCAAAATCCCCACATGATATAATAGTTTTTCTCAACTCATAGTGCAAAACTTTTTTGCCTTCTTTCTGAGAGGACTCACAGCTCCTGCACCAGTGATACACATCTCTTCTCAAAATAGGCCATACATACCCAGCTGTCCAATTTGCTTTTCAATGTTAGCTTCAGGGAAAAATTTCCTCCATAAACCCCTTTATGGCAGGATGCCATAATGGCAAAGATATTCTCCCTATTTGGAACTCTCCTCAAAATCAGGTCCTTTCCTTTCATATACATCTGATCATTCAGAAGAGTGTATCGTAAAGCTTTCCTAATAAAACCATATTTCGACCTTTTAGACAAATCTACAAAAGTACAAGACCTGTGTGCAAAAAATCTTCAATGTCCTATGCATTCTCTCTTCCAACATAGCTGGGATGGGCTACAATGATGGCATGCACTTCCATATCCTTGCCCAACCACCCTTTTACTAATGCATATGCAGCTTGATTGAACTCTCTTCACATGCTAAATCTATACTTCTTGGAATCTATGTAGCATCCTTCTTATATGAAACTCCATTCTTTTGTTAACCCATTCCTAGGGTTAACAAGAGTTGCCACCATTATCTTACATCAAGGAGTCAAGGTAGATACACCAAAGGTCATACATTCAAGATATGAAGCAATGGTGTCCAAATCTACAACTTGGATGGGTGCCCGTAAATGGTCTTATGGAATACTTATGATGATTTTTGCTTCAAGTGAGTGTGGTAGTAAGTTAGGATGAAGTCCCAAGTGATGTACTTCATGTATATATTATGAGAGTAGTCATTGTAATAGCATTAAGCCTCTTATGAAAGTGCATGGACGGCCACAGTTTAAGTGCACGGCTATGTATATAAGTGAATATCTCTCACAATATAAGGAACTCTTCCACTATGCAATAGAGTCTTGCTCTTGCTAATCGCTCTCTTTAATGCATGCTAGTGAGTGTGTGAGTGATGTGAGGTGAGAGAAGGGACGACGAGTACACGTAGTGTAACGCAGCAGTGTGACAATGCTCGCAGGAGACATGGTGGAATTGCTTCAAGGAGTTGTAGAGCTTGGAGACCTCAAGGGTTACGAGCTCGGCCATTGGAAAGATCCTCACACGATAGTTGTGATTCACCATGTAATCTCTTGTTGGATGTGTTTCAAAGGGGGGTAGGGTGAATCATAACATTTTTGGTGCCGCTACCGAGGAGTCAACCCTTCGCTTTTTCCATCGTTTTTCTCTAATCTATGAATTACCCATTGCCATTGTCTTGATTAATGGTTTCCCATGAAAAAGATGTGGTTTTGATGGAGATTTGTGTGTGATTTGGTGTAGAATAGCTCTCTTTTTGTTTTATAAAGAATATTTTTTAGCTTAATTTTTAGCTTAAATCATTGTTTTTGTTGTTGTTAATGTGGTTTTTAATGTTCCTAGGACTTACACATAGAGTGTATTAGGCTTTGTTTTCTTCCATTGCATCAAACAATGCAATTAGAATGCAATTTTTAGTGGTTTTTTTTTAGCTCTCTTTAGAGTTAAACATAGAGCTAGAATCATTAATTTTTATCTGATTTGTATGTTTTTTGTTTGAATTGTATGCATCAGTGTTAGCAAGTATTAGGAGTAGCTTAATCCTTTAAAAAAATTCTCAAAACCATTAAAAAACTCTTGACATCAACAACTAATCTTCCTTAATTGATTGGTTTTTGTCAAAGGGTTATTAATCTAGTTCAAGAGGCAAAAAGATAAGAAAATGTGTTTTTTTGGGGTTGAAATTGATCATGTAAGAGGTTGCAATTAGTATTTTTGGGTGTTTTGGGAGCATCTAGATATATCAAAACATCTAATTGCATCAATTGGATAAATTTTCATCTTTTTTGCTTAATTTTGCATAAAGAGAAGAGCTTAAAATTAAGAGTTAATTAACTCCAATTATAGATTAATGTACACATTAGTTGATGCACATAGCTTAGCAATTTCATGCTCTATCCAATGATGTGCTCAATGGTGTGAATTAATTAGTGATTAGTGGTTAATTAGAGTCCTTGATTAGTCTAAAAGGGGAAAAGATTCGTGATAGGATTAAACTTTGATTAATTCCTAAGCACTTTTTTACATAACTCATTAAGGCTAATGAGCATTGAATGAAAAGATGCGAATGAGTTATCAAATTTTCCATTTTGGGGGTCATTTATGAAGGGTGTAAGGGGGTGTCATAAAAGGGTTGACTTTTTAAATTCCCACTGCCTTTTTAGGAAAATGCCCATATCTCCCCAATTTCAAATTCAAAAAATATTTCCCCCAAACAAGGAAATTTGAATTTCCCTGTAGACTCCAAAAAAATAAAATCCATGAACCACCTCTAGTTCACACCGTGAACCATACTTGCTATTTCACGTCGTGAAATAGTCTCCGCGATTTTATTAAAAAAATGAACATTTCACGTGTTAAGGTTTCATGCTTTAAGGTCTCACACCTTTAAAAAAATTTAAATTTTATAAAATCCATGAAGTCCACTTCACGTCATGAACCGCACACCCTGCTGGTTCATGTTGCGAAAACAGTCTTGTTTGGAGGCTCGTATCACCTAGACCGTGAGTCTGATGAACATGCTCAAATGCTCATCAAAAAGCCAGCATCGAGCTCTTCAAAATTTGTTTTGAGTGTCCGAGGGAAAAATCTATCATTTTGGCCTCGACCAGTAGTCTCAAAATTCGACCCAGAAATCGATGCAAAAAGCGGCCCTTAAAGTACTAAAAATCGTCCAAAACAGCCCAAAAATGATTGTTGCAAACCATATTTGGACTAATTTTTGAGTGTCTAAACGATGAAATCAAAAAAAAAAATCTAAAATACAAAGTTATTGTACTCCAAAAATACTACAACTCTCTCATAGAGAGTTTTTCCAAATTCCTTTTGGAACACATTCGACAACAGGCTGCAAAACAAGGAAAATCTTTCCTGAAAAAATTTTCATCTTGAGACAGTGATGGAAAACAGGTTTTAAGACCTCCTCTTCTATCTGGGATGCTACTAGCATACACTTTTTCTTAAAAATATCTCTAAAGTCGTTCATGTGCGTGTAGCGCCTAAGCTTATTAGGGCAAACAGACACTCGTTTGACCCAGAACACCAAGCCTTCTAAGGCTGTAATGGGCTGTAAGAAAACCTAAAAAGCAAAAAAAAAATGTGCTTGCTCATTAAGGAGCTATTGACAATGTCAAGATATGGCAACTTTAGAGGGCTTGGGGGGGTCACTTATAAATATGTAAGCGTAGCACGTGGGTTCAATAGAAGGGGTTTTTTAAATCCTTTTTTTACAAATTTTTTACATACAGAAGGGTACCATTTAAAGGGGGTATTTATAGATTGAATAGAGAAGGGGTATGTTTTATTTACAAAAAAATTTATAGATAAGGGGTTTTTAAATTAGGCCTTGAACGCACATGATATGGAGAGTTTACATATAGTGAACCCCCCAAGACAGAGGGATTACGTGGCCTCACACCCAGATTGAACCCAATGGTGGCTGATATCTTCAAGACCTTGAGATCCATGCCCTAAATGCATCTCCCCATTCCATTTGCCATGCGTACAATAAGCGCGTCATTGGGTTTTACACCCACTATCACATCAATCCCTCCAGGATTTGGTCCCTTGCATAGCACTCTCACAATTCCTAAGCCTTTAGACATGCTAGGTACCAACCCTTTGTAACCCCTAAATACCTATACCTTGGACGTATTGACTAATCTAGGAAGGGAGGTTTCCCAAGGTCTAAGTGCGTCCCTACCCACATTAGCACTCACACGCAGCCTCAATGATTTATATAAAAACATGGTCGTACAGATTTCTGAAGTCATGGTGGGCAAATATGATAAAACAACTGATCCTATTCAATTCATACAAGTGTTTGAACACAGATGTGAAGCCTTTGGAAATCCAAAATGCACCACCAAGGTACATGCATTGAACCTATGATTAGTGGGAAAGGCTAGTCGATGGTTCATCACATTGATGCCAGTGACCCAGACGAACTTTAGGACTTTGAGAACAGCCTTTATCCCACGACTTTTCAAGACAAGGTGATTGGTGGAGTGCAATGAAAGAACTCTACTAAATTGAGCGGAAACAAAAAGACACCATTAGAGATTTTATCCTTTGGATAAAGATCTTGGACTTACGAATGTGAGTCATGGGAGAAACTAAATGATACTCAATTGAAGAGATGTTTCATGATGGGCTTAAAGAATAACAACTTATATAACTTGATCATTGTATCCAATCTAAAAACATTCGATCAATGTTGTAAAGAAGCAATGCGTTTAGATGACAACATGATGGCAGACAATCATGATATAAGATGTCCCTCATCTAAACCAAGTGAAGCAATGGCTAAAGAAAAATTGATCTCAGAATTGTCATTCTCTGAATTCTATGCAAGCTTGCTTAAAAGGCTTGAACCATAATCTCCATGAGAGGATGAGCCCACTCAAAACTAAATATCCTTAATGCCTCTCCAAGTGATGGATGAGATGCCTTGTTCAATGCAATCACTACGTCCATCCCAATCTCCATTGCACGTACAAGGCGCCTATTTTTTGTACTGCATTTATTGCAAAACCTTTGGTCGTGACACACCACAATGTCCCAATTCATCTACAATTAACAAAAAACCTCCATCTCCCATGCCCCAAACAGAAACAGTTCAAAGGGGAGAAATTGCTCAAGAAGCAGTTAAGCAAACACTTCACTGTTTTTATTGTCTGTGGATTGCACAAATTAGCAGATTGCACAATTTGGAATACTTCCATGCCCATAGTCACTGACACCTTGCAACCCATATGTGAAAGATGTGAAATTGATCACATATTCCAAGATTTCCCAAGGCAAGTTGCTTCACTGAAACTTGTCTCACATAATACAACTAACGTCTTGAGTGTACAAAATGGGCAATTGTCCATGATACCCTTGAATGTGCTTACACGCTTACAACCCAAGGCATGAGATACAGTAAAAAAGAATGAAAAAGAAAATACTTCGGAATGGGTAACTGCACCTACTAAAGATACCTGCCCCCCTCCACGCAACGAATTCGGGGGTGCTAGCAGCGGAAGTAGCACTTCTTGCATAGGGCAGAGCCTCTCACTCGGGGCCTCGCCCCCACGGATATCCAGACAAGAGACTAATCCCTCGCGGTCCTTCCAAAACCGAACCCGAAAAAACTTCCCTTGCCCAGAAAGCATGGGCGAATCCTCCAGGATATTTTATTCTAACGTAGTCAAGGACTTCACTAACCAAACTGATCCGACCGAACCCGTAAATCTCATGGTCAAATCAAGGAAGAGACTTGCACTTGTATCATAGAGACCAACACTTTTTTCCTCATCAAGAGGCACAACCGTTGATTCTTTTCCATAGAACAAAGACTATCCAGGATTTACTTCAACTATCGTAACTTAACGGAATTGAGTCTCATTTTAGAAATCCATCAGTCCAATCCAGTCCCATGGGTTAGCCAACCACCCAAGCCAACCACCCAACCACTGTAGTGATAGGATCTATTTAGGAATTTGGTTATGTTTTGTCCCGGGTACCAGGGAAAAGAGTTCTCAGGTCCTAGTCGGCGCTTCAAGCAAACTTCAAGATAGTCACACCACTTACACACCCAATATGAAATTGCCTGTTTCACAGATTCAGTTGTCTTTAAAACAATCTTTTAATGAATCCATAGTATCACTGATCATAATCCTCCAAAATATCCGGTTAAATTCTAATTTCCAATCATTCCTTCATCGGTGTACCTATGGCATCATTGGCAACCAGAACGCTCATCACTTAATCACTCAAGGGCCTTTTCAATAGTTCCTAGCTCATAGTACCCAAAAATATATTAACTTATAAAAATCCAGATGGACTCTCTATTGAAGATCTGCAAGATCAACCAAGAGATTCTTATAAAAGAGCCATGGACTCATCCGTTGAGGACCAGCAAGGCCAATCAAGCAGATTCATGCCCGAGTTCAGAAAACAACTCTCACTCCTTGTTCCATTTTCTTCCTCGATGCACGTGTGGGTATCTTTGGTGACCCAGAGCCCAAGCACCGTATGGTCAGCACCCTCTAGGCTCCTTCTCGCAGGTCACCTAGCGCTTCACTCATAGGTTGCTTCCTTGGTCCCTCATCCACCGTATACCGGAAGCTCACCATTTAAATCAAACCGAGGCTGGTCAAGACCTCGGCCGACCTTGCTACGCAAGACGTCCTCCGTTGACTCTCTGTCAGCTGTTGCAACTTTATCACCTAGGTCTCCACGACCTCATTCACAAGATGGTCAAAATACTTCCTCAGCATTCTTGACATAAAACAATCATTTAAAAACAGGTCATAAATACAGTTTCTAATGAACTCTCATCTTTCCACATTGTTCCACATCATTTCTCGTTATTCCACATTCTTCTACATCAATTCACATTGCTTAATCCCCATCCAATCATATGTATTCCCATCGTCCTTCATCCATTCTCATCTAGTCACATCATATTACATCTCATCACATCTCATTCATTCACATCTACCCATATCCGTATCACATCACATCACATCCATTCACATTGCATCTCATCCATTCACATTGCATCTCATCCATTCACATCTATCCCGATTCACATCACAACTCATCCATTCACATCTATCCCGATTCACATCACATCTCATTCATTCACATCTATCCCGATTCACATCACATCACAACACATCACATCTCATTTATTCACATCTATCCCAATTCACATCACATCACATCACATCCATTTCACATCACATCTCATCCATTCACATCTATTTACATCTCATCCTTTCACATCTATTTACAACACATCTCATTCACATCCATTCACATCTATTTACATCACATCCATTCACATCTATTTACATCACATTTACATCACATCTCATTCACATCTATTTACATCACATCACATGTCATCCATTCACAACTCATCGCATCCAGTCACATCCATCTCATTCATTACATCCACATCACATCACATACATCCCATCCACATTACATCACATCCACATCTCATTCTCATCCATTTACATCACATCACATCCTTTCACATATCATCATATCTCAATCTCATCTCATCACATTCACATCCACATCCATTTACATCACATCACATCCTTTCACATATCATCACATCTCAATCTCATCTCATCTCATCACATTCACATCCACATCCATTTACATCATATCACATCCCATCCACATCTCTTCACATCCACATCCATTTTTACATCACATCACATCACATCCCATCCACATCTCATCACATCCACATCCATTTACATCACATCACATCACATCCCATCCACATCTCATCACATCCACATCCATTTACATCACATCCACTCACATCCTATCACATTGCATTCACATCTTATCACATCGTATTCTCATCTTATTCACATCGCAATGGGACTTTTTCTAATTTTTGCCAATTGCTTGGCCTATTTAAAGGTACTTTTTCTTGATGGATATTTTCATATTCTTTCTCAAATTTCTTAAGTGAAATATATTCAATATTCTTCTTTTGAGTAAAAGATTCACGGGACTTACAAAAATCAATTCTATCCATATTTTCCAATAAAATTAATAATGCTCAAAATTTCACTTTTGATAAATACTCATAATTTGAATTATGCTAAAAATTCCTCTTTTACCATTTAATTTCTTGGATCTCAATTATCATGGGAATTCCTCTTTTTGCATTTAAATGATTGAATTCCAAATGTCATGGGAATTTCTCTTTTATCATAAAATAAATTTATCTAAAATTTCTCTTTTCTTTAATAAAAATATCCATTATTTCAAATATGCCAAGAATTCCACTTTTACCATTTAAATGATTGAATTCCAAATGTCATGGGAATTCCTCTCTTAACATTTAAAAATTTCTCATGCATAAAATAAATTTATCTAAAATTGCTCTTTAAATTAAATACAAATATCCATTATTTAAATATACCAAAAAAAATTCCATTTAATTACATGGATCTCCATTATCATGGGAATTCCTCCTTTTGCATAAAAATAAAATTACCAAAAACTTCTCTTTTCTTTAATCAATTATTTATGCATAAACACTAAAAATTAGTTTCCCATGAATATGATGAAAATCATTCTTTTAGCATAGGATATTCAATCCTAGAATATGGTAGGAAGTCCTCTTTTAGCATTATGCATAAAATAAAATATGTATTATTTTCTAAAAATTTTACCATAGCTTCGCTGCTATTACTGATAATTTTTAATTTTTTCTAAAAAGAAATAGACATTGCAATATAATTATGATAGAAGATCTATCCATAAACTTAAATCTAATTTATGGAATTAAAACATAAATTTAGCCATAATCATAATCTTAATTATGATTAATCTACTAGATTAGGCTATTTCTACTAATCTTCTTTTCCCACAATGATAAGAATATCCCTTTTACATTTAGAATCACTTAAAGTAGTTTTTTAACTACTTATAAGAATTTACCATAATTTAATTTATCATAAAAGAATAAAAATGCCATTTTCTTAACCTCTAGCTTTACAAGCTTAGAGTATGGTTTTGAATTAAGAATTTATCAATGAGAAGCATTCATTTGCTAAAGAATTAGTCAATGGAATGACTATTCTTTTGGGAGAGAGATATATACATAAAAATCATTCTAATTAAGCATAAAGATTAACTTTTTGTGATTAATCATTAAAATTCTTATAGAAAGCTTGATTTGCATTGAAAATAATTAATTTGAAACTTCTCAAGCTTGAGAGGGGTTGAGAAGTGAAATCTTTTGAGAATATTAATGAAAACCATGAAACTACTTCTTACCTCTTGATTTGGTTTGCTTCTTTATCTTAGAAGGAAGCCCCCAACCAATGAATTGGTTTAGTATGTTGAGAAGAAAGCTCCAAGGATTGTTGAAGAGAGAGAGATAAGCTCCAATCTCTCCAAAAGTAGATTTTTAAGGGATAATAGAAAATATCAGTATTTTAATGTATTACTGGCATGGTATAGTTCACAGATTTTTTTACAAAAGACTAAGGATCTAACTATAGGTGAGGGAGGCCACCAACCAAGTCCAACTGGGTTCTATAATTTTCCAGGTTCAGTTTGACTCAATTTGGACAAGAATTGGATCAGTTTGGCTCCCTTTTTTATTTGGTTTGATCCAGGAGAGAGGAGAGATAAAAATATCACAATTTTTTTGAATTAAAAACTTATCTACATATGTGAATTAGGCGCCTACCTCAAGAGTCCCCCTCTCCTTATTACCAAGGTATCAAAAATGCATCATTATTCTAAAATATCTCATTTTTTTAGTAATATCTCATAGTTTTTAACTAATAAACCTTGTACTTAGTCAAATCTTCATCTTATGTGAGCATTTACTCATTTTTTGGGTATTTTCTTTTATTCTTTGGATTTATCTCATCCCAACACTTGGATTAATCCAATTGGCCCATTGGAACCTTAATTGGACCATAATTGAAAATTTTCTGAAAATGTACCCTTAGGCTAAGGTCCTTTTTACATATTTTCAATTAATTCCAATTGCACATTGGAAAGTTCGAATTTCTGTTTGAGGGGAATCCATTTTAGACACTAAGAGGATTTTTATATTTAAGGATATCTCAAATTTTTTTAGGACTATCTCTCTCTAAGCCAAAACAGGGTAAAACAAGATCTTTCTTCTATTTCAGAGAGGGGAATAATTTCAAGAGTAGAAGGGGAGGTTCTTACACCAAGGATATGACTGCCTTTGCTTTTGAGCATATCCTCTCCTCCACCTAGACTCAATCGAGTAGGGCGAGTCTTGCTAATCATTTTAGGGGTTGTATTTTTTGGACCTAGCGGAGAGATAACAGCATATGTGGTACTCAGGGCAATATGTCCACGCCTGTTGTAATCAGTGCGATGACAGAGGCTGAGTCAGAACATCTCTTTAGCTTTGGTTCTATTGAGGATAGGGGTAGTTCATGGTGTTATACTTTATCACCCCTCACCTCGAGATTTTAGAATCACTTTGTCATATTTTCAGGCTTCTCAGCCGTTTTATCTCAAAAAGTAGGATTGTAGTACCAATGGTGGTGAGAACACAATTGCATCGCGACATGTCCACAGCACAGTATCGTCATTTCATGCGTATGCAATTGAGGCATTGACTTTTTGGAGCCATGTTGCTCTATGTATATATTACAAACCTTATGTAAATAAAGAATGTTTTGCAAAGATTCCAGTTGTTTAAGTGATTATGAGCACCACATATTGAGTTTAAAGGAATAAGTTCTGTTTTCTCAGGTTATATGTCATGGATCTATAGTAGAACGATCACCTTGTTGAATGAATTAATTTTGAACTTCTTAAGTCTTAGAATCACGGAACTTCCTGAACTATCTTTCTCGAAAGGGGGGTGATATTTCAATTACTATTTTATTGAATTTCATTCATTTAATATTCACTTAACTGATTTTTAAATTAATAACGAATTACTATTTTATTGAATTTCATTCATTTAATATTCACTTAACTGATTTTTAAATTAATAACGAATTACTATTTTATTGAATTTCATTCATTTAATATTCACTTAACTGATTTCTAAATTAATAACGAATTTCGATGAGGAATAAATTAATCATTTATCTATATTTTTGATTTTGATAGATTTTTTAAATTTTCTCATTACAATCTGAGTGAATATGAAACGATAGAAATTTTTCTCTCAGAGTATTTACTTATTCATTTATCAATATTCATGGAATTTAAACATAGAATTAAGAGAACTCTAATTTTAATATAAAAATTCTTTATGCATCTATTTATGCATAAAATCAATTTAATAGGAATAACACTTTTAAAATAAAAAGAATTTCTGTTATGCATCCTTCCATGCATAAAAATTGAATTCAATGAAAATAACACTTTCATAATAAAAAATTTCTATTATGCATCTTTCCATGCATAGAAATTAAATCTAATGAAAATAAAACTTTTATAATAAAAATTTATTTTATGCATCTTTCCATGCATAGAAATTAAATCTAATGAAAATAACACTTTTATAATTAAAAAAAATATCCAATATGCATCTTTCTATGCATAGAAATTGAATCTAATGGAAATAACACTTTTATAATAAAAATTTATCCAATATGCATCTTTCTATTGCATAGAAATTGAATCGAATGAAAATAACACTTTTATAATAAAAATTT
Organism: Cibotium barometz; assembly: GCF_041138505.1. Taxonomy (NCBI): domain Eukaryota; kingdom Viridiplantae; phylum Streptophyta; class Polypodiopsida; order Cyatheales; family Cibotiaceae; genus Cibotium; species Cibotium barometz. Next base: position 43,809,718 of record NC_141070.1, on the reverse strand, counting down.
ATCCAATATGTATCTTTCTATCCATAGAAATTAAATCTGATGAAAATAACACTTTTATAATAAAAAAATATCCAATCTGCATCTTTCTATGCATAGAATTTAAATCTAATGAAAATAACACTTTTATAATAAAAAATTCTTTTATGCATCTTTCCATGCATAGAAATTAAATCTAATGAAAATAACACTTTTATAATAAAAAATATCCAATATGCACCTTTCTATGCATAGAATTTAAATCTAATGAAAATAACACTTTTATAATAAAAATTTCTTTTAGAATGCACAAACGATGGGGATTATTCTTTTTGAATAACATAAAGATAAAACTTATTTCCACAAAATTTAAGAAAATTTTGCCATAACCTCCTTTGTATGGCTGACCATTTCTCAATTTTTACATTCTAAATTTACTTTAAAATTTATCCCAAGATGAAATAAAGCACTCTAATCTAATCAATTTTCACTTCTAAAGAGTAATCAATAGGAAAAGTTTAACTTAATTTATTTGTTTCTCATTTTAGGATAAAGAAAGGCTGACATTCTTAATGAAGAGAAGGGGGAAGCCTTTTCATCAAGGCTTAACATCCATATTCACATTAAAAAGCAAAGAATTCAAAAAACCATAGATTAGAATTTTAAAAAAAGTAGAATTATTAACTTACATGGAGTTTTGTGAGCTTTTCTTTTGGCTTGAGGGATTGAGGGTTCTACTCTTGTTTGGATCAAGAGTGGCCACCAATTCTTTGTAGAGGAATTTCTCGGGGGGTGCACCTCAAAATATGTAAGTCTACCACGTGCGATCATTAGGTGGGGTTTTTTTAATCCAAAATATTGGGTAAATTTACAGAAATACAATTACAAGTGGGGTATTTTAATTGTACTTTGGAAAAAAAACCGTAAGTTTATAAAGAAAAAGGGGTAGTTTTATTAGCTCAAAATTCACAAATAAGGGGATTTTTAAATACCGCTTGAACGCACGTTGTAGAAGGGGCTTCCATATAGTGGACCCCCCGAGAGGAATTTGTCAAAAACAAGTGAATTATCAAGTGAATTCAATGTTTTTAGCTCTGGGGAAGAGGAGTGGAGTAACAGTGCATAAACACTATTAAGATTTTACAAAGGGGGAGGCTTCTATTTATAGGAAAAAGTGAGCCTCTAACCAAGCAAACTGATTCTAGAATTTTTTAGATCAGTTTGGTCAATTTTTGACCATTTTTGGGTCAGTTTAGCTTACTTTTTGGAACTAGACTTGAATTAGGAGAGAGGAGAGATGAAATATCTCATTATTTGAGAGTTTAAAACTCCTCCACACATGTGAAATAGGCACGTCCTTCATGAGGGGGAATCCCCACTCTGAGAGGTGTCAAAAAATTATTTTTTTAGTATTTCCTTTGGTCCTTCGTCCACTCTTCATCTTATGTGAGTATTTAATCATTTTTGGGGGGATTTTCTTTATTTCTTCAATTTATCTCCTCCCTACATTTGGACTAATCTGATTGTCCCCTCAAAACCTTAATCTAAAATTTTCATCATCTAAAATTTTCAAAAAATCTGGACCCTTCGGCTAAGCAGATTATAATTTATTTCTAATTTATCTTAGGAAATTCTTTTTAAACTTCTGTTTTTCGGGGGAATTTATTTTAATAAGAAAGGATATTTTTCCATCCAAAGATATCTAAAAACTGAGTTATCTCTCTCTAGAAAATTTTCTCTCTCTAGGCCAAAATAGGTAGAAACAAGATCTTTTATTATTCTAAAAAGGGGATTGATTACAAGGAAAGCTATTGGACATCTTGAGGGGCCGGGGAGGAATCTTACATTCTCCCCCACTTGAAAAACGCGAGATGTCCTCATCTTGCAAACTGGAGGTAATCCCGCATCGGTTCAACTTCTTTCTCCCAAGTGGCGTCTTCAAAAGGATAGAACTTCCATTTGAATAAGAATTCTCTCAGAATTCTGTTCCTGAGAACCTTCTCTCAAACATCAAGGATTTCTTCAGGTTGGAGTTCCATCAGCCCTTGAGTTGAAGAAGTTAAGAGTTCATCACATGAAGCACATGATTCGGGCTCGGTACATACTTCTTAAGTAGGCTGACATGGAATACATTATGTACTTTGAGATGAGGAGGCAGAAGAAGTTCATAGACTGTCACCTACTTTCTTTGTAATCAGATATGGCCCACAATATCTGGGGGATAACTTCTTGTACTTCCCAAGAGATAGAGAACTTCTTGCGGCGTACATGAATGAAGACCATATCTACTTCTTCAAACTTTTTGTCTGACCTCTTCTTATCTGCTTACTGCTTCTGTTTATCCTGGGCAACTCTTAAATCTTTGCGGATTGACTGCATCTGCTGCTCCATGTCATCAAGCATCTGTCTGGACATCTTGACCCCCCTAATCAATGGGTCGGCTGACCAAGTTAATGGTGTTAGGTAGTCTTGTCCATACAGAGCTTTGAAAGGGCTCAACCCGATGCTTCGGTGATAAGAGGCATTGTAGGCGAACTCGACTAGGTGCAGATAGCTTAGCCACTTTTTGGGTTCCCTACCACAGCATGACCGAAGTATATCTTCGATTACTTGGTTCACCCCCTGTGAAATCCCTGTCCCCACCGCGCAACTAATTCAGGGGTGCTAGCAGTGGAAGTAGCACTTCTTGCACGGGGCAGGGTCCCACACTCGGAGCCTCGCCCACACGGATATCCAGACAAGAGACTAATCCATCGGTTCTTCCAAAACTGAACCCAAAAAAACTTCCCTTGCCCGGAAAGCACGGGCGATTCTTCCAGGATAACTTTTCTCTAACATAGTCAAAAGCCTTATCTAACAGAACTAATCTGACAAAACCCGTAAGTCCCATAGTCAGATCAAGGAAAAGATTGCACTTGGATCATAGAGACCAACGCTTTTTTCCTCATTGAGAGGCACAGCCATTGATTCTTTTCCATAGAACAATTTTTGTCCGAGATTTACTTCATCTATCGTACCACCATAACAGAATTGAGTCTCAATTTAGGGATCCATCAGTCTAGCCAATCACATGGGTTAGCCAACCGCCCAACCACTATAGTGATGGGATCGAATTAAGAATTTGGTTAGGTTTTATCCCGGGTACCAGGGAAAAGAGTTCCCAAGCCCCGTAGCCGGATATTCATGCAACTTAAAGCTAGTCACACCACTTACACACCCAATATGAAATTGCCTTTTTCTCAGCATCATCTATCTTTAAAAAACAATCATTTAATGAAACCATTGACTCACTGATCATAATCCTCAAAATCTCCAGTTGAATCCTTATTTTCAATCATTCCTTCATCGGTGTATCTATGGCATCATTGGCAACCAGAATGCTCACCAGCTGACCACTCAGGGGCCTTTTCGATAGTTCCTAGCTCATAGAGTAACCGGCAATATATTCACATATCAAAATGGAAACTCCGTTAAAGATCAGCAAGATCAACCAATGGATCCATATAAAAGGGCTATAGACTCATCGTTGAGGACCAACAAGGTCAATCAACCAGATCCATGCCCGAATTCAGAAAATAACTCTTACTCCTTGTTCCAATATCTTCCACGATGCACGTGTGGGTATCGTCTCGGCATCCATTCACAGCCCATATCATTCACTCACATCCCGATTCACATGACATCACATCCACTCACATCTATCCATTTTACATCACATCACCTACATCTATTCACATCCATCACATCACATCAATTCATATCCATCACATTCACATCCTCATATATTCTTTCACATACACATCTATATCCGTTCTTTCACATACATCCACATCCGTTCTTTCACATACTCATTCACATCCATTCTTCTCATACACATTCACATCCATTCTTCTCATACACATCCTTATCCATTCTTTCACATACTCATTCACATCCATTCCTCACATACACCCCCCAAAGAGGCAGCAAGGCCCCAGTCAGAGAATCAAGATGTTGGTAGATTCAGAAGTGAAGGAAGATCCTTCCCTCAGAACACTTTCTCAGGAGCCCCACCTTTTTCAAGGACTCAGAGGGAGGAGCTTAGAAGTGAGAATAGATGTTTTGGATGTCAGGGTTTTGGACACCAGCTTAAAGACTACCCGACTCTTGCCATGTCAAGAGGGCAGGGAAGTCAAGGACCTAGAATGTAGAGACCAGCCCCTTCCTATCAGTCAAATCAGGGTCCATCTTGTCAAAATCAGGGCAATCCCAGGATCCAGCTCAACCATCTGCCTCTATACAGAGTAATCTACCTACACTGCAGCGGATGTGGCCAGATTGTTTCTCAAGGAAATCTTCAGATTGCATGGCCTACCCAGGAGAATAGTAAGTGATCGAGATCCCAAGTTCACATCAAGATTCTGGACTGCATTTTTCAAAGCAGTAGGAACTTTCTTGGATCTTAGCACAGCTTACCACCTCGAGACCAATGGTCAAATAGAAAGGGTGTGTAAGATTCCTCCCCCTGCCCCTCAAGATGTCAAGTTTCTCCCCTTGTAATCAATCCTCTTTTCAGAATAATAATAGATCTTATTTCTATCTATTTTGGCCTAGAGAGAGATAATTCAGTTTCTAGATATCTTTGGATGGAAAAATATCCCTTCTTATTAAAATGATTTTTCCTGAAACAGTAATTCAAAAAGAACTTTCCAGTGTGCAATTGGAATAACTTGAAAATAGGTAAAAAGGACCTTAGCCTAAGGGTCCAAATTTTCTGAAAATTTTGGATTAAGGTTCCTATGGACCAATAAGATTAATCCAAATGTAGGGAGGAGATAAATTGAAGAATAAAAGAAAAATCCCCCAAAAATAAGTAAATACTCACATAAGATGAAGAGTTGACTAAGGACAAGGTTTATTAGTTAAAAAAGAAGAGATATTTTCATCTCTCCTCTCTCCTGTTTTAACTAGATCCGAAAAGTGAGCTAAACTGACCAAAAAATGGTCAAAAATTGACCAAACTGATCTGGAAAATTTTAGAATTAGTTTGCTTGGTTAGAGGCTCATTTTTTCCTATAAATAGAAGCCTCCCCCTTTGTAAAAGGTTAATAGTGTTTATGCACTGTTACTCTACTCCTCCCTAGAGTCAAATACATTGAATTCAATTGATAATTCAATTGTTTTTGACTAAATCCTCTCCAAAAGAACTCGTGGCCAGTCTTATTGCAAACAAGAGTAGAACCCTCAATCCCTCGAGCCGCCAAAGGAAAGCTTACAAGTTCCATGCAAGCTTAATTCTTACTTTGTAAATTTTAAATCTGTGGTTTTCTTAAATTTTATGCTTTGTAAATGTTTGAATTAAAATCTAATGCTATGCCTTGATGGAAAGGCCACCCCCTTCTCTTCTTTATAATTCAGCCCTTCTTAATCCTAGAAAGTTTAATTAAAAGATTGATTAAACTCTTTTCATTGTTTACTCTCTTGATTTTTAGAAAATAGAGTAGATTAGAGATATTAGAATTCAAATTGGATTAATTCAAGTCATAAATTGAATGTTAAAATTGAGAAATGGTCAGTCATACAAAGGAGGTTATGGCAAAATTTTCTTAAATTTTATGGAACTAAAGTTTATCATTGGTTATTCTAAAAGAGTAATTCCTTCCGTTTGTGCATTCTAAAGTTTATCATTAGGTTATTCTAAAAGAGTAATTCCTTCCGTTTGTGCATTCTAAAAGATTTATTTATTTTTTATTTCAAAAGAGTTATTCTCATTAATTTTGATTTTATGCATAGAAAGATGCATAAAGGAATTATTTTTATTTCAAAAGAGTTATTCTCATTAATTTTAATTTTATGCATAGAAAGATGCATAAAAGAATTTATTTTTATTTCAAAAGAGTTATTCTCATTAATTTTGATTTTATGCATAGAAAGATGTATAAATGATTTATTTTTATTCCAAAAGTGTCAATTTCATTAAAATTGATTTTATGCATAGAAAGATGCATAAAGGATTTATTTTCATTTTAAAAGTGTTATTTTTCTTAAAATTAAATTTATGTATAAATAGATGCATAAAAGGATTTTGTTAAAATTATTATTCCCACCACTGAAGTTGATTTTATGCATAAATAGATGCGTAAAGAATCTTTATATCAAAAATTAGGATTCTCTTAAATTCTATGTTTAAACGAATGTGATGAGAATAGATGAGATGAGATGTGATGAGAATCAGATAGATGTGAATGAATGGATGGATGGATGTGATATGAATAGAAGTGATGAGAATGTGATGTGGATAGATGAGATGAGATGTGATGAGAATTAGATAGATGTGAATGAATGGATGGATGGATGTGATATGAATTTGAAGCACTTCATGAGGTTTGGAACCTTTTAAAGTTTGAGGGTGCAGGCCTTGGAGTGGGACCTTGACAACAAATGCCTTGGCAAAGTCCTTTGCCATTCTGACAGCTTCCGCATTGAGACTGGTTTGGCATTTTTCACTAAAGTATCCAATGGCATTGAGACTGGTTTGGCATTTTTCACTAAAGTATCCAATGGCATTGAGACTGGTTTGGCATTTTTCACTAAAGTATCCAATGGCTCATTCATTCCTTGAATGAATCTGGCCATCAATTGCTCTTCATCCAAAAGTGGAGAATATTTGAGGAGAAGGGCAAATGCCTGATGGTACTCTTCAATTGTCCGGCTATCCTGCTTCAATTCCAAGAACTCATTCATTTTGGCTTCCAGGAAGCCTGGAGGACAGAACCTTTTCCTGAGGTATGCTTTAAGATCTAACCAAGTCTAGGTATTTCGGTTGAGACAATTTGTCTTGCAATGGTTCCTCCATGCGACCCTAGCCGTTTCCACGATCTTTAATTTGGCGAGAGACATCTTGCTCCTCTCATTGTAACCGGTTACATCAAAGTACTCTTCTATGGCCTCAATCCATTTTTCCACTGTTTCTCCTAACTGTTCCCCTTCACCCTTAAATGGAGCAGGTTGGGATCGGTGCAGGGCTTTACGAACGTCCGGATCTAACTCTTCATCATTGTAAGAGGATCCAGTTGCCTAGCACGGGCCGCGCGCCTCATGATTTTGATAAAACGAGATTTTTGTCAACTTAACTTTAGCATCAGATTTATGATTATTTAATTTTTGAGATTCATTTCTTAAACAATAATTATTCCATCATAATTCTTAAAAACAAGATTCACTCTGATAATTTTATCAACCAATCACAACCACGAAATCAATTTGGAATCTTTTGCAAAACATCATTTATTATCAAAAGTTTTTGATATATACATAGAGCATCTCGGATCCAAAAGTCACTGCCTCAATCATGTACGCATAAAAATGCAATACTGTGAGGGAGACATGCTATGATATACACGATCCATCACTGATAAGGGTGCTGTAATTCTACTTCTAGGAATAAAGCGACTCAAAAGTCTAAAATTTGGCAAGAATTTCTCTAAAATTCTGGGGCAAATGATTAAAGAGTTGAACATAATGAACAACTCCTAGCCTTATCAAGATCATGGCTAGGGAGATATTCTGCCTGAGTCTTTGAAGCTGATTGGTATTGACATTGATACATCACCCTCCAGAGAACCACATGTACTGATGTCACTCTACAGGATCAGGGAAGTATAGATCCTCAAAGTGACGAGTGAGCCTCACTCTGCTTTCTCGGGTTGTAGCAGAGTTGATGAGATGATTGAAGGCAAAGGCGATCATATCCTGACTCTGGGGAAAGTCCAGGAATGCTAGACAGATTTGGGGTATCCATCTAAAAATCCAATTCAATTTATGAGTTTTCAATTTATGATTTCATTTCAAACATAATCTTAGCAAGTGAAAACATTTTTTTCCTAAATTTACTTTAAAAATTTAAGCAATTTCTGCTGCTGTTTCATAAGTTTACAACGGCACTCTGATACCAGCTGTGAGATCCCATTGCCCCCCTCTGTGTGCACTGGATTCCCGGTTGTTGGGTAGCAACCAACGGAAGTAGCTTCCTCTTGCGCGGGGCAAGGTTTCCCAATCGGGGCCTCGCCCTCGAATGTCCGGGCACGAGACTAATCTGGTGGTCATTCCGAAACCAAAACTGGGAAAATTTCCCTTGCCCAAAAAATGGGGACGATTCCACCTTTTTGAATTTCTTAACAAATTTTCTAACGGGGTCAAGAGACTAAACTAACCTTCATCTGATTAAACCAGATAGAAGGAAAACTATTACAAACTTAACTTGAAGAAATCAACGCTTTTTTCCTAATTGAATCAGGCACAACCCTTGATCTATTCATTTGAGAAGTTTTTAGGCTTTTATTTAACTACTCGAGTTCTAAGCGTATTCCTATTAATCAATTTTATTATTAAAACTCTATTGATTCTAGCCTATCCGGCCCATGGGTTAACCACTGGAATTTGTAGAACTAGACAAGTATTCACCCACCCATAATTGAATGCCTTTCTTAACTTTTGCTTTAGAATACAGATACGCACGCAATCCTCTTTAAGCTTTAACTTATAAAACAATCCATTGACAAACAATTATTGGTTACAGATGTCATAACTCAAAATTTCCATCCAATCCTTGTTTCTCAACAAAAACAGTATCACTCTGGACTCTCCATTGAGACCAGCTGGTCAGCAAACGAAATCCAATAACAGATTACAATAAACATTAGTCCATCATACAATATCGTCCTCGACATATGCATGGGTGTCCTCGGCACCGCGAGCCCGTGCATCGCCTGCTCTGCTGCTGCTAGTCAGAACCCTCTAGGATCCTCCTTAGGTGTCCTGGCACTTCACTCAGGGACCGCTTCGTCGGTCCTCGTCCATCGTATCGGAAGCGCACCATTTTAACCGTACGGAGGCTGGTCAAGACCTGGGCAGGCTTTGTCACGTGAGCTATCCTTTGAACACTCCCCGCCGCCAGCTATTGCAACCAAACTTCCTTTAGAAAAACACATATACCAAATGCTCCCTCCAGCATTCTGGTGTAAGACAATCCTTTAAGAAAAACAAGGTTTCTATGCAAGTTTTCAGTTTTGATTTTCTTTTGAATACAATGAGTATATCTTAAATCCGCGTCCCCAAAACTTCTTGATCGTAGGTCTGAATTCCAAAACAGAATTCCTCGAATTCTGTAACCTTGATCCTCAGATCAATTCAAAGGGTCTCAACTTAGTTTCAGATTTGGTGGGAGATTTGAGTGAATTTTCCTAAACTGGTCACATCGTCTTTCCTTGAAACTGACGAAAGAGTTTGGTCTTGGTCATAGTCTGATTCTGGGTTCGAGTCCGGTAAGGTTCTTCCTGAACTATCTTTCTCGAAAGGGGGTGATATTTCAATTACTATTTTACTGAATTTCATTCATTTAATATTCACTTAACTGATTTCTAAACTAATTACGAATTCCCATGAGGAATAAATTAATCATTTATCTGTATTTCTGATTTCGATAGATTTTTTAAATTTTCTCATTACTAGAAATTTCTCTCTCAGAGTATTTACTTATTCATTTATCAATATTCATGGAATTTAAACATAGAATTAAGAGAACTCTAATTTTGATATAAAAATTCTTTATGCATCTATTTATGCATAAAATCAATTTAATAGGAATAACACTTTTAAAATAAAAATTTTTTTGTTATGCATCCTTCCATGCATAAAAATTCAATTCAATGAAAATAACACTTTCATAATAAAAAAATTTCTATTATGCATCTTTCCATGCATAGAAATTAAATCTAATGAAAATAACACTTTTATAATAAAAATTTATTTTATGCATCTTTCCATGCATAAAAATTAATTACTCATTTTTGGGAGGTTTTTCTTTATTTCTTCAATTTATATCCTCCCTACATTTGGATTAATCTGATTGGCCCCTCAGAACCTTAATCTAAAATTTTTAGAAAATCTGGACCCTTAGGCTAAGGTCTTTTTAGCAGATTATAATTTATTTCTAATGCACCTTAGGAAATTCTTTTTAAACTTCTATTTTGGGAAAATTTATTTTAATAATAAAGGATATTTTTCCATCCAAAGATATCTAAAAATTGAGTTGCCTCTCTCTAGAATATTTTTTCTCTCTACAAGATCTTTTATTATTCTGAAAAGGGGATTGATTACAGGGGAAGATACTGGACATCTTGAGGGGCTGGGGACGTATCTTCCAATAGGTACACAGATGAAGGAACGATTGGAAATTAGGATTCAACCGGATATTTGGGAGGACTATGATCAATGACACTATGGTTTCATTAAATGATTGTTTTATGTGAAAAAGGCAATTTCATATTGGGTGTGTAAGTGGTGTGCCTAACGTTAAATTTGCATGAATATCCGATTAGGGGGCCTGGAAACTCTTTTCCCTGGTTACCCGAGACAAAACCTAACCAAATTCCTAATTGGATCCCATCACTACAGTGGTTGGGCAGTTGGCTAACCCATGGGACTGGATGGGGTTAGGCTGGACTGATGGATCCGTAAAATGAGACTCAACTCTGTTATAGTACAATAGATGAAGTAAATCTCGGATAGTAATTGTTCTATGGAAAAAGAATCAACGGTTGTGCCTCTCGATGGGGAAAAAAGCGTTGGTTTCTATGATCTAGGTGCAAGTTGCTTCCTTGATCTGACCAAGTGACTGACAAGTTCGTCGATCGGATTAGTTTGGTCAGTAATGACCCTGACTACGTTAGAGTAAAAATATCCTCGAGGAATTGCACGTGCTTTTTGGGAGAGGGAAGTTTTTATGGGTTCAATTTTTGAAGAACCGAGGGATTAGTCTCTTGTCCGAATACCTATGGTGGTGGGCGAGGCCCCGAGTGAGAGGCCCTGCCCCGTGCAAGAAGTGCTACTTCCGCTGTTAGAACCCCCGAATTCATTACGCGAAGGGGGCAGGGATCTTTCATCCCTCACCTATAAATAGACCATCATTCTTTTGTATTCTCATCTGTGAGCTATACCATGCCAGTATTACATTAAAATAATTATATTTTTTATTATCCCTTAAAAATCCTCTACTTTTGGAGAGATTGGAGCTTCTCTTTGTCTTCAACAACTCTTGGAGCTTTCTTCTCAACTCACTAAACTAATTGCTTGGTTGGGGGCTTCACTTCTAGATAAAGAAGCAAGCCAAACCTAGAGATAAGAAGGAATTTCGTGGTTTTTGTTAATATTCTCAAATGATTTCACTTCTCAACCCCTCTCAAGCTTGAGAAGTTTCTAATTAGTTATTTTTAATGCAAATCAAGCTTTCTCTAAGAACTTTAATGATTAATCACAAAAAAGTTAATCTTTATGCTTATTTTAAATGCTTTTTATGTATATCTCTCTCCCAAAGAATAGTCATTCCTATGGCTAATTCTTTAGAAAAAGAATGCTTCTCATTGTTAAATTCTTAATTCAAGACCAAACTCTAAGCTTGGTAAGCTAGAGGTTAAGAAATTACTATTTTTACGCTTTTATGTTAATAAAACTATGGTAAATTTATGATTTAATTCCATAATTTGGATTTAAGTTTAAGGATAGTTCTTCTATCATAATTGTATTACCAAGTCTTATTCTTTTCTAGAAAATTTAAAAATTATCTGTAATAGCAGCGAAGTTATGGTAAAATCTTTAGAAATTAATACATATCTTATTTTTATGCATAATGCTAAAAGAGGACTTCCTACCATATTTTAAGATGGGACATCCTATGCTAAAAGAATGATTTTCATCATATTCATGAGAAACTAATTTTTAGTATTTATGCATAAATAATTAATTAAATAAAAGAGAAATTTTTATAATTTTATTTTTATGCAAAAAGAGAAATTCCCATGATAATGGAGATCCATGTAGTTAAATGGAAAAAGAGAAAATTCAGGTATATTAAAATAGTGGATATTTTTATTTAATTTTAAGAGAAATTTTAGATAAATTTATTTTATGCATGAGAAATTTTTAAATAATAAAAGAGGAATTTCCATGACATTTGGAATTCAATCATTTAAATGGTAAAAGTGTAATTCTTGGCATATTTAAAATAATGGATATTTTTATTTTAATTAAAAAAAGAGTAATTTTAGATAAATTTATTTTATGATAAAAGAGGAATTCCCATGACATTTGGAATTCAATCATTAAATGAGAAAAAGAGAAATTTTAAGCATATTTAAAAAAAGGATATTTGTATTTAGTTAGAAAAAGAATTTTTATGGTATTTAAGTAGAGAAAGATTTAAATTAAATTTTGGTGATAAAAGAGGAATTTTCACCATAATTCCACCTAGAGAATTAGGGTTGATAAATTAAATTGGTAGAAGAATATCTTTAGATATTTTATGTGGATAAATCACCAAATTGATATTTACCCAAAATTAGATTAAATGGAAGAAGAGTATTTTCATAAAAATCTGATATTCTCATATAAAACCATTTCTTAATCTATTATGGTTAGAATGAAATTCATAAAGTTGGAATTTTTTTACAGTAAGAAGTTCAGTAGACGTTTATCTGAAGAAAATCCTTGGAATCAAAGTTAGACATAAACCGAATGATTTTCGTTAGACCACGACTGTGAGAGGGACGGCCAATAAAATACTTGTTCATCTCTCGATCTGAATCAAGCAAAAACTTCCTGATTAATTCCAGTTCTTAATACAAAGAATAGACTACCATTGAATTAACCGAGTTTTTTCTTGACCAAAATCACCAAGAATCTAGTTGGACATTCAGTGAAATGATGGGTAGATTACCTTGATGAGAGATCAATGATTCTCATTAAGAAAATATGGATTAATGAAAAAAAAAGGGTTTTGTGGAACCAATCTCAAACTGGGAATTTTACTTGCATAGAACCTCTGTTTTCTTTTAAAGGATTGTTTTATGCTAGAATGCCGGAGGAAGAGTGTTTGAATTTTTAGCTTGTGTGCCAAATAATTTATTGAGTTCATCCCATGCATCTTTTGCCCATTGTATCCCTGTGATGTGATGAATGATTTCATCATTTAAACTGAGTGCATTAAGTCCTAATGCTTTTTCATTCCTGCTCTTCCACTCATTTTCCCCTCTCACCTCTAGGCATTCATCTCTTCCCTCAACTAGCCCCCACATATTTTTCCTCATGAGCAGATACATGGTTTTTGTCTGCCATGTGTAAAACTGCTCCCCATTAAATTTGGCTATTTCTTGTGCTGTACTCATGATAATGTGAAAGGGGTCTTACCTCTTGTTAGATCGCTGTAACACCGCTACGGGCGCTACCACAGGAGGGAACAGCCTTTGGTTCACCACCGAGCCATAGAGGAAGAATGAGGATTGCCCCTCATCCCCCAGGCTATATAGTGTGTGGCCTGTCGTCCACACTAGCCTGGCTGCCCATGACTCCGCACGGGCGTCCTCTCCCACTGAATCCCAGACATGGCCATCCGGTCTACCCCGTCGGTCATGTCACAGGCGTTACAGCCTACGTGACATTACCCCCCCTTAAGAAGAGTTTTCATCCTCGAAAACAAATTGGGGAAACCTCTTGGAAATTGCACTACGGCGTTCCCAGGTAGCTACCTCCTCATCCCTATCTGTCCATTTAACAAGTACCTCCTGGTACACTTTATGTCGGGTTTGTCTGTCACGATACTCTAGAATCTTTTCAGGTTCATGTGGTATCTTTGGTGGCTCTATCAAGTCCACCAAAATCTCTGGAGAAACTGAACTGATTTCTTCAGTTTACTGACATGGAAGACAGGATGGACTTGAGAACTCTCCGGTAACTCAAGTTTATATGCTACGTCCCCAATCTTCTTAAGGATTTTAAAAGGACTACAATATCTCGGAGAAAGTTTATCACACTTTCCCGTTTTCATGGTTTCTGACTGCGCAGGAACCTTGAGGAATACAAAGTCACCTTCTGCAAAGGTCACCTTTCTACGTCCTTTATCCGCATAAGTTTTAGCGCGATCCTGAGTGCTACGAATGCTCTCACGTGCGGCTCTGAGCACATCATTCATATCTTCAAGGAAATCCTTGACAGATTGAATCTTCTCCTTTTGTAGGCCTACAGTCATCGGAGATCTCGGCTGGAATCCATACATTAACATGAATGGTGTAAATCCAGTCGCTGAGTGTTATAGGCAAACTCCAACAAGGGCAAGTACTGTTCCCAATTAGATTGCTTCTTACTAACATAAGAACGCAACATATCCTCTAGAATTTGGTTAACTCTTTCAGTTTGACCATCAGACTCCAGATGATCTGCCGTACTCATACTCAAAGTAGTATCCAACTTTTTGAAGACTTCCCTCCAAAAATGACTGTTGAACTTTCTATCTCTATTCGACACTATATCTGCGGGCAGGCCATATAGCTTGTAGAGATGTTCAATAGAGATGTTCAATAAAGAGTTTTGCCAACTCTGGCATTTTAACAGTTTTCTTCGTGGCAATAAACTTTGCCATTTTAGTTAACCTGTCCACTACCACCCACACCGAGTCATTCCCTCGACTCGTCTTGGGTAAACCGATAATGAAATCCATGGAAATGCTTTCCCATTTCCCTTGAGGAATCTCCAGCGGATGGAGTAGTCCTCCAACCTTAAGACGTTCATGTTTATTGACCTGGCACTTACTGCATTTCAGCACATAAGTCTAGACATCCTTAAACAAACTAGGCCAATAAAACTGTCTTTTTACTAGTGCATAGGTCTTCTGAATCCCGGGATGACCCGCACTTGGACTATCATGACTTTCTTTAAGAATTTGGGCCTGAAAGTCACCAATAGTTGGTACACATACTCTACCCTTGTAGAGTAAGTATCCGTCGTCAATGGAGTAATTAGCATATTTCTCCCCCCGACGAAGTTTATCACTCCCCTTTGAAGCTGTGGCAGTCAAAGGTGATGAAGGGCCTACGTCAGAGCTCTCCGGCTCCAAACTATATCCAGAAGACACGACTAGTCTCTCCGGACTAACTCTCGCTTCCCTTCCCATTGCACCTTCAGCCTGTCTCTCCGGGACTAGCAATACGTGCCAACGAGGGAGGTGGTCGCGTCTGTGAAGAAGTGCGTACGCGTTACAGCGCGCCAGACCTCTGTAAAAGATGGATCGTGCTCACATAAACCACGTAGTGACTCCAAGAAATCATTCTTGAAGACTGTGAAACTAAGTTCATTAATCTGTGGCATGCGACTAAGTACATCTGCCACCACGTTATACTTACCTTTCTGGTAACGTATCTGAAGGTCAAACTCCTGTAGAATCTACGCCCATCGAGCTTTTCTACCCTTCAGTTCATTTTGACTTGAAAGCCATTTCAAACTTTCATGGTCCGTCCGGACCTCAAAAGTAGCACCATATAAAAAGTGTCTCCACTTTTTCAGTGCATGAACTATCGCTAGTAACTCTCGCTCGTAAGCCGAGTAGTTACGTTGCGCACGATCTAACTTTTTACTCTCAAATGCAATTGGGCGTCCCCTTTGCATAAGTACGGCCCCAATGGCCTCGTTACTAGCATCTGTTTCCAAAACAAACGGCTCATTTGGATCGACAATAGTCAAAACAGGTGCAGCTGCTACGGTCACCTTGAGCTTATCAAAGCTCTTCTGTTGGGCTTCCCCCCAACTAATGTTTTTAGTTTTTGACCGTAAACTGGTCAGTCAACGGGACTGCGATCTTCGCGTAGTCCTTCACATACTATCGGTAGAACCCCGACATGCCAAGAAAAATCTGCAGTTCCTCGAGATTCTTCGGCGCTGGCCATTTAAGAATAGTTTCTACTTTTTCTGGCTCCATCCGCGTACCATCGGCGAATATAATATGGCAAAGGTAGTGAATTTCTATTTCAAAAAATTCACATTTGCTCTTTTTTGCAAATAGTTTGTGCTCTCGCAACAACTCGAACACTAGACGCAAATACTCTCTGTGTTCTTTCTGTGTCTTACTGTACACAAGAATATCATCTAGGAAAACTACTACGAATTTTCCCAGATATGGACGTAAAATACTGTCCATCAGCGTCATAAACGTCGCTGGAGCATTTGGTTAGCCCAAATGGCATAACCAAAAACTCAAAATGCTCGAAACGGGTCCTAAATGAGCTGTCTTCACAACATCTTCTTGTTTAATTCTAACCTGATGATATCCTGATCTCAGGTCTATTTTTGTGAAGTATCTCGATCCGTAGAGTTGATCAAACAACTCATCATGCGTGGCATCGAATACTTGTTCTTAATCGTTATCTGATTAAGAGCCCTATAGTCTATGCACATCCGCATAGATCTGTCTTTCTTCTTTACCAGAAGAATAGGCGATGCCCACGGACTTGAACCAGGCCAAATAAAGCTTTTGTTCAAATATTCCGTCAATTGTTTTTCCACCTCCTGTGCCTCGGAGTGGCTTAATCTATAAGCAGGTTTGCTTATAGGTCATAACTTCGATGCCATGGTCTACTTCTCTAGATGGTGGTAAACCATCTGGCAAATCATCAGGAAAAACATCCTGAAATTCCTCTAGTAAATTCATTAAAGTATCTACGTACTTTTTCTTTAATGTCTCTTTCACCTTGGATTTTTTCTTGTTTGAATCACATGCATGCCAAACAGGGTTTTCAAACAGTGGGTCTCGTCCAAGGCTATTTTATTTTCCTTGTTTGTCTACGCAAACATCATTTATAGTTTCATCTACGAAAACAGAATTTAAAAGAGGGTAACAAGCATATACCTCTGCTATCTGGTCTCTGCGGACCGCTGTGCACAGCTCCATGGAGGAAATAAGTGGTGTGGCGGGGACAGTACAGTCGCCCTGCAGGGTAATGACTCTACCTCCATGCTCAAAACATAGCGTATTATGTAGGTAATTCCGAGCTAGACTAGGGCCCAAGCCATACAGCCACTCCCTGCTGCCTAGATATACGTCTGCTCTGGCTAAGTGCATGACCTGAAAGTCAAGCGGAGCCTCGTAGTCCTGCATAGATAATGGGACCCCCAATACTACGGTATTCCATACCGTTTTGTCATATCCGTTGGCTAGGCCAACAGTATACTCATGATCACTCCGGGTCCCAGTCAACCTCAACTTCTTGACTAACGAGTAGTTCAAGAAGTTGTGGCTAGCTCCATCATCAATAAAAACTGTGACTCTACGGCCACATATGGTGCCATACATGCGCACCATGTCATGCGGACCTACAATAGGCTGCCACATCGCTGGTGTCACTGAACAAGCGTGATGCTCATCACAATGACACACTGTCACCTCTCTGAACTCTGCGGAACTGAGAGGGAGTCTCTGCACTGTATGCAACTGCCTAGAGGATTTACCATCTTTTTTGGGCTCGTTGCCACTCGTGCTGGCTTTAGACTTTGGACACTCAGCCTTCGTGTGCCCTACATCACTGCCTAGAGGATTTACCATCTTTTTTGGGCTCGTTGCCACTCGTGCTGGCTTTAGACTTTGGACACTCAGCCTTCGTGTGCCCTACATCATTGCAATTAAAGCAGTGATTTTCCTTTCGCGCTTTAATATACTGCTCTTTCTTTTGGATTTCGATGTCTCTTTTCTTCTTGGATGGTCGCGGTTTTTTAGACCAATGACCACCCTGTCCTTCCTGGTCCGTACTATCCTCTTGTTTATCACCGCGGAACCCTTTTCTTTTAAGGCCTGACCTCCTCTTTTCACTACCCTCGGCCCTGCTCGAACCACCACGCGCACTACGGCGCTTGATGTCATCGAATATCTGCGCATACTTAATTGCCTCTGATAAGTCTTTAGGCTGTAAGGGCTCTACGTACTCAAGGTAATCATCTTTGAGGCCTCTTTTAAAGCCTCGCAATGTCTGGAATGCATCGATCCCCTTTAGCTTGAGTACCATCTCCCTATAGTTTGAGATGTATTGAGTCAAGGATTTGTTCTCCGTCGAGCACTTGTCCCATAACTCCCAGCTTCTCTCCGCCTCATTAACAGGCAAAAACTCTTTTCGAAACATCGTTTCAAACTCCGTCCAAGTGGCAGGACGAGTTGTCAAACTCATCCACCACTTGTACGCTTTGCCGGTTAATGAGAGGCTAGCCTCTACAGGAGGCTGTATCCGGCTAGGCTGCTATCGCAGCGCGTGCAAATCTGACCACTTCGCTAGAAACATGTTGACCGAGTCCTTGTTTCTCTCCTCCTCGCCACCAAAACTAAGCGGCTTTAAGTCTTTCAATTACGACGAAGCTGTCTCTACGGACGGCCCCGCAGGCGCATCGGCGGCCTGTACTCCTACAACCACTGGAGGAGTTCGTCTATCACGAGGAGTCGGAGTACTAGCCGAGGCGGTTGCTGTCAGTGCATCTAACCGTGTGGAGATGCTCTGTAGCATTCGTGACTAAGTCAGCCTGGACTTTACCCATATTGTTCAGTTTGGCATTAAGATATTTAAAAAGTCCACTAGAGAGTCTGTCTCTGCCAGGACGTCGGCAGGGTCCAATAGGTCATAATCATCGTCGTCATACTCCAAGAGGTCCTCGGTCCCCTCGGCGACGTCAGTGTTCATGTCATCTGCCTCATCAGCCAGAAAGGGGTCATCTGCTAATGCAGCTACTGTGGGCTCGCTGGGTCCTAAGGCGGGGTCAACGGACGAGGAGGGTGCTGGCGGATCACGCGTGATCGACGAGCGCACTCCAGACCGGACAACGGTCGGGCGTATACAGCCTAACAATTCAGTCGGGGTCAAACCCGCGACCGAGGACAAGAGACCTGAAAACCCTAGAGAAGTAGAAGGCGGTGGGGACACAGTACGCCTAGCACACATCCTTAATTCTTGCACAAAGAAAAATGCGAGAACTCGAAAATTACAAAAAAAACGCTAATAAAATGAGCAGTGATGGAGAAAGAATAGTCACCCCCCTGACGGTCGCCTGCGACGAGCGACTGTCGATTTGTGTTGCGCTGCGAGCCCCTACAAGCATCGCTACTCCGAGATGCTCCGATCCGAGAGAAAAGTGCCTGCAACTTATAATAAAAAATTTAATTTCCTCGGGAAGCTGTGCCTGAAACATCCTGGATTATCCCTCCAATGCCGGGAGAGAAGTGTTCGTTTGGAGAGAAGTCTTCATTTGAATTTATTTATTTTAATAATAAAATAAAATGAAATTCAAAGATAAAGGATGGCCGCCTGTGGTGGCTGGCCGTCGAATGTGGCTGGCCGTCGAATGTGGCTGGCCGTCGACTACTGTGGGCTAGGCAGGCCGCCCGTGGAATGGCCGCCGCCTATGGGCCGGGCAGGCCGCCTGTGGCCACCCGTGGTTGGCCGCCCATGGTGGCTGGTCGTCGACGTTGGCTGCGCCTGGCGGCCTGGGCTTAACTTCGCCCGCCCAGGTGGTCTTCCCCCCTCCCCTCTGCACAACAGCATTTACGGGTGGTCTTCGCCCCCTCTCTCTGCACAACAGCATTTACGAGTGGTCTTCGCCCCCCCTCTACACAATAGCAGCCTCCCTCCCCTCTCTGCACAACAGCATTTACGGGTGGTCTTTGCCCCCCCCTCTGTGCAACAGCAGTTTCGTGTTTAGGCTGGCCGCCGGCCGACAGCACCAAGCAGCCGCATTATTTTTTCTAGCCGCACTCACCCGACGCAATGCTCCAGCGGCATCTTTCTCTACACAGCCACTTGCTCAGGCGACCTCTCTCTACACCCAATCGAAAATGTGTTTTTGCAGACAAGCTTCAACGCCAAAAGAAAAACGAAAAATGCTTACCTGCAGATTCGCTTTGGTGTGTGCGAGAGAGCGAGAGAGAGAGAGAGAGAGAGAGAGAGAGAGAGAGAGAGAGAGAGAGAGAGAGAGAGAGAGAGAGAGAGAGAGAGAGAGAGAGAGAGAGAGAGAGAGAGAGAGAGAGAGAGTTCTTCCTTTTGTTCTAGCCGCCTCCCTCCACACAGTCGATTGTGGAGATAAGGATGAGATTTTGAATGGTTGAAAACCATTGAGTGGGTTCCGATCCCCCGATCACGCACAGACCCTGACGACCCAATCGAACCGACGCTCTGATACCAGTGTTAGATCGCTGTAACACCGCTACGGGCGCTACCACAGGAGGGGACGGCCTCTGGTTCACCACCCAGCCATAGAGGAAGAATGAGGATTTCCCCTCATCCCCTAGGTTATATAGTGTGTGGCCTACCGTCCACACTAGCCTGGCCGCCCATGACTCCGCACGGGTGTCCTCTCCCACTGAACCCTGGACGTGGCCATCCGGTCTGCCGCCGTCGGTCACACAGGCGTTATAGCCTACGTGACACCTCTTGATCCAATTTCAAGATTCAAGGGCAGTGTCTACCCTTTTACAGCTCAATCTGGTGTCTAGGAGATGATTACAACAACAGATTTATCAGCATAAAATCACCAGAAATTACATTAAATCAAGGGTAACCAATTTTGTACGGAATAATTGGAGTATCAAACCATCTCCGAATTGCAATCTGAAGTTACAAGGATCTGTATCACATACCTATGGTTAATTTGAACCCTTAATTGCACCAAAATATAGTGATTAGCATTGATTAATCATTGATTAGCAAATTAATCCTCTATTTTGTGTGCAAAAAATAGAGTATGCGGGGAGCCCAGATCTGAGGCCTTAGAGTTCAAATGAGCTCAAATCCTTTCAAGGCCATCAATAGCAATTAGTCTAGTAGAGGATTAAGCCAAGAAACACAAGATTTGACCAAACATTGAATGCTTAATCTCTATTTTACCAAAGTCACCTGTAGATTTGATGAAGACCTTGGATCTCACTGTAGACTTGATCAAATCAAATTCTGACTTCACCAGCTTGTAGAGCATGCTTGAAAACCCCCAGGACTAAGAGGAATTAGGCTGATTCACCTTGAGTGAGTGTAGATCTGAGATCTCCTTCAGAAAAACGGCGCTTCTTAATCAGCGAAAATCGGGAGCTTGCGCCGGGGTGGTTTGAGGTATTTCTTGAATGAGCTGGAGCACAAATGAGTTAGCTATGTTGGGCTAGAAGCATTTGAGCTAATGTTGAGCCTACAAGGAGAGGGAGCTCCTCCACCAGCTAGGGGTACAAAGGGTTAGTTGAAAAAGAGAAAAAAATATTAATTATCTATTAATCCTAATTAGCCAGATAATTAGCAAGATAATGGGCTCACAAATTGATGGATTCTAGGCTAGGCTAATTCTATTTTTCTCTCTTTTATATTCGAATAAACTAATGGCCACTTTCAACATTGAAGGTGTATATTTGGTCCACTTTTGATACCGAGAGTGTTATTTGGGAAATAGGGGAAGGGAACGTCCCCTTATGTTTATAAAATTTTGGGGAGGACTATTACACTCCCCGCCATACTTTATGTATGGTTTTTTTTCCAAACAAGCACATATTCATATGACTTGAACGATGACATGTAACTCGAATTCAGATGTGCTAACATCTCCAATTTGTAATTATCCTTTTTGTGAGGTACTTTAAGATCTCCATCGATCATAAGCATAGGCGTGTGGTTCATCATCGGACGTGCCTCTGGCACCCTTTCCAAGTATGTTTACAGATTTATGTTTGTTCGATCAATTCAAGATACTTATAAGTAAAACTACATGGTTGTATATTTGTACAAGATGACCCACAGCTAATGAGATAGAAGCGAAGACACATAGTGAACTATCACTACTGCAAAATTTAGCAGAGCCTTCAAAATGAAGAGCTTTCTATACATGCGGGATAAGGCTACCCAAGCATCCTAGTTCTTCCTTGAGAGTGATTTTAAAGTGTTAGAGAATCTCGTGCTTTAAACTCGCGACTTCATTTTTGTAAATTGTTTTCTAATCCCTATCCATGAGCCGTTTGTGAGGCTTGGGAAAGGGAGATCTCTCCCTTTTGCAAGACTATCTATTGAAAAAAGGTGTGGGTTCCTTGTTAGCCTCTTATAACCTTTGAGATACAGGGGAAACAAAACTATACGACCGATAGCGACTACTCTCCTGGCCATGGGGGATTCCCCCATGGTGGCGAGACCAAGGGATCTTTCATGCCTTACAAGATGTGGCCACTTAAAATGATTTTACTTGGAGCATTTGGTGTATCTCGATAATGCAAAATTATTTGGTATTTCATAATGTAGACTTACACAAATGCCCAAGCCTGAGGTATGCTCTGTGTGTACAGATGAGGATGATTCTCAAAGCAGAAAACACTGTGTGCCAGGCTCAGCAATTCCAGGATAGAGGTTGAGGAAGCGCTGGCTATCAACGAAACGCTTGATCTAGATCATCAGAGCGGATTGGGCAAGATAGGAACAAGAATGGTCGGAAGTTGGGAGTAAACTTGAAGAAGAAGATGCTGAATTGGCCCGCTTTATCTTAGATCTGATGGATGTAAAAAATTCCATACAAAACGAATAATACCAAAAAAAAAGTAAATTGTTTTCTAACATTTGTAAATTTTGGGCGCTAAAGATGACGGCGACTGCAGAAGCTAAATTAAGCGTCCGCTAAGATTAAGCGGCCGTCAAAAATGACGGGGCCAAGGCAGGCCGCTAAAGATGACGGGAGACGGCAAACATGACGAGGTTAGTGGTTCGGTTGAGGGGGCATAGAGAGAGAAAGACAGAGGAAACAGAGCATCTTGGCTATGGCGGAGCTGTAACTTTTTAGGGTTTTGCTGGTCTGCACAGGGTCGTTACGTGGTGAGAGCTCTTAGAAAGGAGGGTTTTCGGTGCTGAAATAGTGCTTAAAGCTTGCTTTGTATATTGAAAGTTAGGGTTTCGCGTGTTTTCTCTCTGTGAGTTGTCTGCAACGTAGGGGGTTGTGTTAGTGAAGGTGTCTGCCTTGCTTCTGCTTGGCAAGGGGTTCCTGTCTTCTTCTTCTCTTTAAGCTTCTCTGCAGGGAAGGGTTTGTGGTGCGTGTCTTGCTTGTGCCTATGCTTTGAGGGTTTTGACTTCTCTGCAAAGCAGGGTTTGTGAAAGGTAGAAGGGCTTTTTTTACTTAACATGGGGCATGGTTACTGTGGTGGTTGAGCCTCTTCTTTAAGCTTATGCTTTAGGGTTAGGGCTGGAATTAGCTGCTTCTCTGTGCCAAGATTAGGTCTTGACTTGGATTAGGTTTGGAATTTTCTTCTGTGTGCGGAATTAGTTGTTGTCCATGGACGAGGCTTGGGAGCGTGCAGTGGAGGCTGCACGTGGAGGGGAGGACCATGAAGCTGTTCGTGCTTTAACTCTTGATGGGGCTGTCAAATGCTCGCAGGGACGGTTGCCTGCAGCCGCACTCCTTGAGCAATTCTCGCAGCTCCGCGTGCTCTCAATCGCGAACGTTGGCCTTGCCTCCCTTGCAGATTTCCCTTCCCTTCCCCACCTGGAGCGCCTCATCTTGAGTGACAACCGCATCTTGGGAGGCCTCGAGTCCCTTGTCGAGGCAGGCCTTGTTTCGCTTCGTGACCTTGACCTGTCTAACAACAAGCTTCAGTCCCTTGAGGACCTTGCCCCCCTTGCCAAACTGAATTTACTCTCTTTGGATCTCTACGAGTGCCCTGTCACTCGCATCCAAGACTACCGTGCCAAGGTCTTCTCTTCTATCAAGTCTCTGCAGTATCTTGACAAAGCTGACACAGAGAACATTGAGCGCCTGGAGTCGGACGAAGAAGAGGACGACGATGATGATGAGAATGTCGGAGATGGCCTTGATATTGATGACTATGAAGCTGCCGGTCTGCAGAAACCTGGGGCAATGAGCACCCCGTTCCATATTAATGTGGAAGATGATGAAGGAGCTGAGGATGATGAGGATGGGGAGGAAAGCGATGAAATTGATGAAGAGGAAGATGAAGGCGTGCACTACAACGGTGTGGTGAATCATGTAGGGCAAGTGAATGAGTACAGTGGGTCCGAGGAGGAGGAAGATGAAGAAGATGACGATGATGATGGGGAAGGGGATGCAGTGGAGGTGCATGACATTGAAGAGACAGAGGAGGATGAAGATGAAGGTGGAGATGAAGAGGATGCAGGAGAAGGGGAAGAAGAAGATGATGATGATGAGGATGATGACGAAGGGGCTGAGCTGGCTTTATCTTTGGAAGGTGAAATAGATGCACAAGACGAGGCTCGAGATGATGAAAACGGTGAGCTTGGCGATGAAGACGTGGTCATTGAGAACGAGGGGGAAGCCGACGAAGATGATGTGGTAAATTCCTCGCCCCTTTTATTTTTTCTTGGCTGTTTGTACGTAAACTCGGCTGTTTGTTTGTGGACTCGATATGTGATGCGTATTTGTGAGACTGTCAACAAGAAAGTTGCAGTTTTAGTGTGTTCATGCTTCTGAAAGCTGGTCTGTTTTGTGTAGGAGTACTATGGGTCTGGTTATTCTGTGAGAGTTGAAGATGAGGATGTGGAGCCTGGAGATGATGAGGATGAAGATGACGATGAGGAGCATGGTGAGGGTGCTCCAGCAGCGCCATCTTCTAAACGGAAGAGATCGAAAGACAAAGACAGCGATGATGATGATGAGGAGGAGGAGGACGACGACGAGAGGCCTCCGAAGCGTTGATGACATCCTTCACTAGACCAGCTTTCGTTAAACCTGCATGAATTCATGGTTCATGCCTTTGACAAAAGGTATTCAAGGTGCTTTTTTTAACAACTTGTGTTTCACAGATACTTTGCAACTATTCTTTGCTTGTAACAAATGTATCAGTAAGGACATAGTGGCAGCCTTGACTTTTTTGGTGAGGGGTTTAGATTTCAATGTGATTTAGGTTATAAAAGTAGGCATCTAACCCCACTAAGTTTTTTGTCTTTCTTTCGTGTGCATATGGTGAAGCGTTTTTTAAATTATGAATCAGGTACATTTGTTAGATGTTCTTTGCTTTTATGGTTTTTTTAATTGTTGTTTTATGGTTTACAGGTAAGGCTGTATGCTTATTTGTCCTAAAGTTCACTTTGTGATGTTTTCCTCCGGCTAAGGCTGATTCAATTGGTGTCCGTTGTGATTAAAATTGAGTAGCTCAGGCCTAAGTGTGTTGCAAAGTTCCTCATTTTTGGGGAAAAAGTTAAAAGGTTTTGGTGATGGGGCATCTTTGATGCTGTCATGGCTGGTTTAAGAATTAAGTTTAGTAGTAGGAATTCTTCTTTTTCCCTCAAGGTGTTGTTTCAACGAGTGTGGGGAGTCGTTGAGAGTTCACCCAGAGCAGCTCAGTGCTAGGAAAAACTGCATGTTTGTGGGAAAAACTGTATCGATATCCTTTAAGAAAGAAAAGAGAAGGGAGTTAATTTTTTAATTGAACATACAAACCCGAAGATTTTCATTTGTTTTTTCACCATCTACCGTTGGTTTCCATGTGTCTTCTACCGGCAAGTTGGATCAACTTGCCTTGTAGAATTTCTTTGTATTTATTTGTTCTTTTGTAGCTAATTGGTCGTTAAAAAAGCAAGCTTGATAGAAATTCTTTCGTTGTCTTTGCTTTTCTAGTTGGTTCAACATTGAAATTGCATGGGCATGTGTTTTTTTGTCCTGGTTGGTTGGTTTGTTTTTTTGGTGTGTGTGTGTGTGTGTGTGTGTGTTTTTGTGTGGTTTTGTTATGCTCACGTCTAGTTTTGCAGGTTTTCTTTATTTTGATTATTTCTTCTCCTTTTCTTCTGTGGTTTCGTTATGTCTAGTTTTGCAGGTTATAACTTATCATTATTTTTATTATTTCTTCTTGCGTTAATCTTTCTTGCTTCTGCCTTGTTTGTGTTTAGTCATTCTCTTTTCATTCAAATTATTCATAAGTTCAGATTGCTCTGGCCTTCTGATTGTAATATTGGTTTCCATGTGTGCTATTCCCCTTTTACTGGCAAGTTGGATCAGCCAATGGAAACTTTGGTCTGGTAATACTTCATTATTTCTTACAGTGAGATTTGCATGTGACTGTTTTAAGCGCTTTCTTAACAAGCTCCCAGGGTGGAGGCTTGTTGCACACATACACAGGTGAAGGTGCATGGCGAGGGTGGGTGGTTATGTAGATAAACGTGTACGGTGAGGGTGTGAATGCATGGTGAGGGTGTAAAGCAGTTACGTTTGGTGAACCATACACAGACTGGTAAAGGTGCACGGTGAGGTTATAACAGTGGTTATTACCCCGAGGTTGTGTTTGGGGATTACCATGATCTTCTGCAATGTGCAGTATGGGTTAGAGCCTGGTCGTGCAATAGCTAAAATCCAGCTTCCCAGCTCAGCGTCTCGGGCCACCTCCAAGTTACCCCTCAACAGCCTCGGTGCAGTTAATGCATGGCGTGACGAGGAGTTGACAGAAATGGTTGGATCCCGCTAGATGAAAGGGAGGGGATTTGGAGGGAGTTAACATGACTGGTGGCTGCTCTGTTTCCAGCATTTAAGGTGCCATGCTTTCATGCACTTAGTCATTTCAAACCAATTCACCTGGACACTGTGTGTGGGGTGACAAGCTGGAACGTTGGATTTAGCTATGGCACGACGGTAAGTGTTGAATGCACCCTTTGACGACTATCTGAAATCATTGTGTCAATAAAAATCTTTCTAAGAAATGGAGGTCTTTGATTTTGTTGATGGGTAAAACCGAAGCCCTGAGGAGGAGCAGAATTTCTTACGTACAGAGATGGACAATCCTCAGAAATCACAACCAATGACGAGTCTTAAAATGCAACGATCTTTGATGTGCAGTTTTGCATCCATCTCTCTCTCTCTCTCTCTCTCCCCCAAGATCTGGATCTCTCTCTCTCTCTCTCTCTCTCTCTCTCTGTCTCTCTGGCTCTGTGTCACCCCCCAAGGGGGAAACAGTGTCCCAACTCTCTCTGTCTCTCTCTCTCTCTCTCTCTCTCTCTCTCTCTCTCTCTACCAGCAAAGTGGGTGTCTCTCTCTCAGTAAAGTAGGTGTACCAAATCTGAGGTCTACATCTCTCTCTCTCTCTCTCTCTCTCTCTCTCTCCGTCTCCTTGGTGTTCACAACTCTCTTCTCCCCCCTCTGTGCACAGTGTCTTTCTAGCTTGATCTCCCCCTACAAAACAAAAGAGAAAAGTACAGAAAAAGAACTGACGTCTCTTGTTTTCCGAGTATTCATTTCTCTCTTAAGAGATGGTGAAGAGCATGCATACGTATTTGATCATAGATCTCATAGAATGTGTGGTGTGTATGCAGGCTAACACACATTACTTGACGTTAAATTTACAAGTAAGTGGATCACAGTTTATTTATTGGTCTTTTAATAGGAAAATGCAAGGCCTTTCCAAACTGGTTTTCTCAAATTTTAGACGTGATGTTTTGGTTTTGTTTACAGGTTTTGGGGAAGGAAATGCTTTTTGAAGTGGACAAAGCTCCCAGGTGTGAACACATAGCAAGTGGGACCTTCAAGTCATCCCAACCAAAATGCATTTCCCATGAAACTTTCAATATCACTACCTTTCCTTAAATTCTAGTTCCCTCGCTCCTTCTCACTAGTTAATCGTCAACGTTTAAGATTTTGAGAGAAAATCTGTTACTTCTTATTCACCATAAATTTATTGTTAACAAAAAAAGAAAACTCTCAAATAATTGCTTAAGAATTCAATGAAAGTGTACCCTATAACACAAACTAGTTGGGAACCCGTGCAGTCTTTTGAGGCTTCCAAAATCAAATTCTACCCAAACCTCCTCCTCCTCTTCCCTAACCTCTAAATTCTGGCCACGCTGCAGCTTTGTGAAACTCTTGCTTTAGATAATATAGAGATGAAAGTAAGTACGCTGGGATAATCGAATTTACTTGTATGAAAATAAAGACGTTAGAAATATGCTAATGTATTTACGCTAATAAATTGGACGCCCAATTAAAGACCAGAACCAACCTGATGAAAATATCTCGCTGAAGGCCATAACGTCTGTCCCCAACCAAATCTTTCCATCATTTTGAGTCTTCAATAATGGGTGTTGAGTTTGAGCACAATAATGTGGCATGCAAGGGTGTCGATCCACAAATTTGGATTCTTTTCACACACATGGGTGCTAATGTTATTGTCACAGATCTGGATGTACTAAGTTAAATTAATGTTATCGGGAAAATGGTTGCTACTAAATGAAATTAATGTTACTGTAACAGATATTGGTGCTGCTAAGTTAAATTACAAAATTAAGGGGGGTACGTCTTAAGTTAAATTAATGTTATTGACAATAATTCAATAGACCTTTAAGGTCCCCTCACCTTTTTCTCCTATCTTTTTTCTGTTCTTTACTGTTACTTTCTCCCCCCTCCCCTAGCGCTCCTTCCTGCTTTAGTGTCCAGGAAGAAGCCAATTAAAACGGAGCATTACTTTTAATCTCTCAATGCTGCCAGCCTCTCTCCTCTCCGCTTTAATAAATAATTCCAGAAGCTCTCTCTCCCCCTCAAACACTTCCTCTCTCCAGAAAATCTCTCTCTTTCTCTCTCTCTCTCTCTCACACACACACACACTCACGAGAATTCTGCAGTCTCTGTCTCTCTCGCGTGTATGGTTATTTCACAATTCAACTATTGCTTCAAGCTTGAACAAGCTTCAATCTCTCAATGCTGCCAGCCTCTCTTACCCCCCCTCTCTCTCTCTCTCTCTCGCGCACACACATTCTGTAGGCTCTCTCTCTCTCTCTCTCTCTCTCTCTCTCTCAAGAAATCAGGGAACCAGTTAAAAACGAGAGAGCAGAGGAGGGGGGGGGGAGCGGGAGCAACTCTTTTAGTTTCCTAATCAGGTGCCAATTGAGAGAGAGAGAGAGAGAGCTCTAGAGAGAGGGGCAAGTTTACTTTTTAATGAGGTTCAGCTGGGCAGCTTCTCTCATCTTCTCTTTTTGTTGAAGTCAGGCCTTTGAGACACACGTCTCCTTGTTAATTTAGAGAAGCTTAATTATAAGCAAAAAATAAATTTATCAGTATGTCACATAATTGTTTATACTAGTTCAGTCGCCCTGCTAACAGAGACGCTATCCTTTTCATTCAAATGGTTGAGCATTAAAGTATGGGTAATGGTTTGCAGCACCATCGTTGCCATTTTCATTTAACTAAATAAAGAGGCATCACACTTCAACAAGATCACGATGCCCTGCTTTTGGAATGGTCTAGTTATCCAAAGTAATGCTGGTGTGAACAAAGAGAGCCCATACAAGAAATTTCACACACAATGCTAATTAATTAATGCAAGGCAAAAAAACGTTTTGGGTACTTATTACTATTATATAAGGATTCAAGATTACTTGTTGAATTTTAGAGAAAAAAAGTATTTTTTTGCATCTAAAATTCAATAAATTTATGTATGTCAACACCCACAACAAGACTACCAATCTATTTATGTCATCTAGGATGAATTTTTTCTAATGAAAACAGTCTTTTCTTAGTACTTAATATCAAACTAGTAGTATATTTAATGTCTCATATAAAGATAGCTCGTCAATTGCTTTTAAAATAAATTTTACTTTGTATAAAATATAATATAATAAAATAATTTATTAATGATTCATTATGTATATTAAAATTTAAAATCAATGTAAATACATCTTGAATAGTATGAAAAGCCTTATTAGATGTTTCAACCTATTTTTGAAGTGAAATTATGTGCTACAGTCATTTTGCGATTTTTACTTTTTCACAAGGATGTTCTTTCTATGTACAATTTTGATAGGTTCAAAGTAGAGATGTAATACCTTGTCTATCCAGCTAGTTAGGTTTAAGGAAAAAATAATACAAGCTTTCATCTTCTTTTAATTTGAAAACTAGATACTTATTGTATTTTTTCAAAGATAGAATTCTTCAAGTGAAGGCCAATTTTTTTGTTTTTTGGCTAAAGAAAAAGAAAGAGATGATTTTTGGGCATGAAAGACCATTTAAATGCTCAACATTTGTCCTAATATCCATGAAATAGGTTGCTTTACCACTCCTAACTATTTTAACTTCTAAAATTTCTCACATAAGGCACCATAAAGTGTGTTTTTGTCAAAAATTATTTTTATCTTGTTTTGTTGTATTTTTGTGCTGATTGCAAATAGGTGATAATAAGTACTTTTTTTCCTCTCTTTGGGGATTTAAAATATCTACTCTTATATCTTTCCATGAAATTTTAAGTCTTTAGAACAAGAAATACACAAATAGAACAAGTAATGCTAAAATTCTCCATGCATTCCCAGTAAACAAGACATAAAAATGTCCTAGGACACTAAAATGTCCAATTTACAAGACTAGTGTTAAACATGTATTTTAGTCTTGTTCATTTGCGAAAGTTGACATCTGGTTTTCCACACACCTAAATACCATAAAAGGGTATCACCCATTCCAGATATCGAACAATTGAAGGCACTAGATCCATTCAAGCAAGAGCCATGTGCATCTACACACTTAGGATACACATGCAACAACTCACTTGGCAAGCAGCCTTGTGGGGGGCGAGTGGAGCTATTGCATGAGAGTATTCCTTTGGAAAGGGCAAGAGCCACGACCACTTCAAGCACCCCAAAGAGCATAGGTGTTTGTCTGGAATGGGAGGGGATTATAAACACCACTTTAGTAATTTTAAATGCCTTGACCAATGAAAATTCTTGCACATACTATTGTTGTTCTTTAAGGCTTTCTAAGCTCTTCAGCACAATACAAAATATAGAGTAGTGGGGACAAGGAAGTGATTAAGAGCTAAAATGTGTGCCCCCCATGGAATACCGACAACCTCTCCATTTGTCTTGGCATAAACATTTGTTCACCTCTGACGTATAGTAGCCCCAAATGTCCTACCCTCTTCTAAAAATTGGTAGCTCTATTCCATGAGCGAATTAGGAGGTGGTTTGACCATGGATCAAATGCCAATTTTATTGTGGTTAGTTGAGATGTTGAAGCTTTACACAAAATGTCAAGCAATCCCCAAAATAGAGAGAGAGAGAGAGAGAGAGAGAGGCATTAGCTATCGAGGCTGTAGTATCATCTAAACTATTGTAAGATCCTTTGGGGAAAGGGAGATGCCCTTGAATCCTTTACTTGAGCTACTTTAAAGGGAGAAGGATTTAGGATGATGTATATCTAGACATATTCACACCTGTATAACGGGGAGAGGTAATCAATTAGCAAAGTGTCCCCTCTTGGATCGGTGGATCCGGTCCTCTACAAGTGTGAATACCACCAATATCCGGTTCAAGATTGGCTAGTTCGAAAAAAACCCGACTTTAGTGTAACTTGCACCTACAAATTTTGAAATATACATAGAAGGTACAAAAATGGAGATTGTAGAACAAAAACTCGAATTTTTGATGAATACTTTCCCAAATTTTAGATCAAAGTTTTTCACCTTTTTGTAACGTTGTTTCTTTTGAACACTATACTAAGCGCCTCAAATGGCCTTGATAAATTTTGATGTTGAATTCCACTATGAATTAGCCACCCTAGGCTATCAAAGCTAATAGCACAAAGTAGGAGAGCCAGTAGAAATCCACGTCTAATATGATCACACGTTTCATCAAAATCTATCTTAAATATGCCACCAAAATCTTTTTTTCGTGTTAATTAATTATTTCTTCCCTTGAACCTTATGAAAATGAAAATTTTCAAAGAAACATTGACCTTAGTAGTAATGTTTTAGCAACATACCATGTGACATACTGGGCGTCGGGAGACAGAAGGACAGCTGGTGGAGGGCGCAGGGAGAGATGACAGCAACAGAGGTGTAGAGCGAGATGGAGGAGACCTGGTGGAGGGCGGCGGGAGAGTCGAATGGAGAGTGGGGGGGAGGGTGCAGAGAGAGACGATAGTAGAGCTGGGGGAGGGAGAGAGGGGAAGGGTGTGGACAGAGCTAGCTAGAGGGCACGGGGAGAGACGGAGGAAAGCAGGGCAGAGGTTGCACAGAGAGACCGAAGGAGGAGGAGGGGGAGGTCACAAAGAGACGGGAGGAGGAGGGAGAGGCCGCAGAGAGAGACTGGAGGAGCAGGACTAGTTTAGCCTTAGTGTTGCATTAGTTAATGCCACTAATGCATGAAAGAAATTTGTGTGAATCTATCTTGAATAGGGGCCACTGTGAAGGGAAAAATAAATACATTAATTAATCATCATGCACAAAGGCTTTGACAAACTAAGGCGTCAAAGAATTTCATAAATTTAAGAAATAGAAGCTTTATGAATTTGCAGGTTTCTCTCTCTCTCTGTCTCTCTCTTGCGCGCCAAATAGGGGGCCACTATGAGATGCTAAGAGTGGATAGTGGTTTCCAACCCTTTCTCTTTAGACAATAAGAGCATACTTCACACACTGCAAGGGCTATATATAGAGCATATTTAGTCGAGTAGGATCTCTCACTCTCTCTCACAGAGTCTCAGTGAAGTAGGGCCACTTCGCAAGGTCTTTCTGGGCTACCTACTCCATCAGAGTTTTGTGTAGCAAAAGTGCTCAAAAAAGGTGTGCCAAAAATAGACGCCATGGTGGTGGACATTGTGTGCTCCCAATAACACCATGGAAATGGCGGAAAAACGATACATGCCGTGGGGACTTGCCACACTGCTCTTGCGGGCATACACAAGAATCACGCACAATGACAAACACACAGTCAAGGCTGCGTCGCCAACCTTGTGATCTTCTCAAACTCATAGACGCTCCTAGCTTTGCTGGAACTGAGCTCAAGCCGCCACATGCCAATAGAAGCCCACCCTCTCTCTCACTCTCACTCACTCACTAGAGCACGCTAGAGCTCATACATAGACAAGAGAAGAGCACTCTATTACTGCATATGAGAGAATGAAGTTTTTGAGTTATACATGCCTTCATATAGGCCATTCCAGGGTTTCACTTCTAGGGTTCACACCTTTTGGGCGACCAAATTCCAAAATAAGTCCTAAGTTCCCCAAAGACCTCTAAACTCCTAGAAACATTGTAGTAACTCAAAAAGATAATCCCGTGGTACGCCTTTAATAGAGCACACACATAAAATATTACATTCATTACAATAAAAAGGGTTTTTCGATGCCCATATGGCCAAATACATAGGAAATGAAGAGGTGGTCATCATTGACATCTAAGAGGTCTCCAACGAGGGTTAACAGACGTGCACATTAGCATTTAATTGGAGCCAAGGACAATGCAAAGGACATTGCTCAGATCACAACATCGATACCAATATCAAAAAGGGGCTCACATGTTAGGGGGCTTATGTGATTGAATTTCACATATTTTGATTCGGACAAAGTATCAAGATTCTTTCTCCCCATAGGATTTTTCTTTGCAATGAGAAAAAAACCCATGGAGGTGGACCGTCGCCTTAGCGGATCGAAATCTAGAATTTTTATTTATTGCGCAGCATTAGACATATTGAGACTATCTTGAAGAATCCTAGTTTGTTCTTTTTTGCATGCCCCACTCCTTCCCATAAAGCTATAATGATATTTAGAGTTTAAGTGTCTTTTACAAAACCTTGTTCTTCTTGAATCATATATTTAGATGATTGCAGAGGATTTTTGGCAAGATTTTGTCTGCAAAATAGACAACATTATAATTGGCTCAAATTAAAGAGAGATTATTTCTCTCTTCTTTTACAAATGAAGCTTGATAATCTAATAAAAGGAAATAGGCCATAACTCAAATCTACAAGGTTCATTCTAGATCTAAAGCAAAGGTTGGAGAAGAATATGGAAAAACTTCTAGACAATTCCTAAGGGAGGCCATATGATCTACAAGGTCCATTCTAGATCTAAAGCAAAGGTTGGAGAAGAATATGGAAAAACTTCTAAGGGAGGCCATATGATCTAGGAATCTTTATTATTAGGCTAGTAATAACTTCTTTAACTTCAAAATAACTGATAAGAAAGAATGACTTCAAGGGACCAGCAACCCTCTACCTGTTCTAATATTTTTGCACGTCTCTTTTTAGCATCATCATGCAAAGGAGGAGAACTCAATTTTTCTCAAAATGAGCATGGACTATTCTAAGAGTGTCCTCTCCCTAGTGCTTGAGCTGTAAACAAGCGAAGAAATATATTACTTTGCTTGTTCTTTTCAAAAGCTTCAAGCATACCCTTACTATGTCTCTACCATTTGCCAACCCACCAGACCCCAAAAAAAAAAGCTAGCCTTTAGCGTCGTCTTCTTTCAGGAGATTTGTTTGGGAGTTAAGACCCCCCCAAAAAGATAGCATTTAGTGTTTAGCTGAGGTTTAGCCAATAGCATCTTCTTCTTTCTTGAGATTTGTTTGTGAGTTAAGACACTCTAGATCTTGTCTGCTGATGTCTCCTTCATGGACTCTATCTTTCACTTCACGGAAGACGCTTGTACTTGGAATTCCTTCTACTGGACAAATGCTTGTGAATTCCTTTCTTATATTCACAAGAAAGGATTGAGATTCCTTCATTGCATTGGACCAATTTCTACCGAGGAAAAACGATTAGAAAAGTGTTTAAGCTTATGTCTTCAATCCCATCTTAAATGTCCAAAAGAGTATGAAGTGTCACTCTTGTCTAAGTGGGCAAATATAGGAAAGTGATTAGACAGAGTGATGTTCTTGTCAACTGAGATTTTCTACTTTAGAAAATGTTTGCATATAGTTCATGATGCATTTTCTCTATGCAATTTAGCTTTTCTTAGATAAAGATATTCTCTATTGTTGCTCCAAATGAATCCCCTAATCTGATTAATATCAAAGGATCATGAAAATAGAGCTTTCCACAATCTTTTTTTCCTAAATTATGCTAGAATTGGACCCATTCCTTTTAACATGGTCAACCATGTTGAAATCTTCAATTAACAAGAAAGGTAAAAAAGGCAAGTCTCCTAGGAGCTGGTCTTGTGCTTTTAGGTCCATAAGCATAGACATTAACAAAAATTACAGGGTCCTGCTTTCGAGGTTCTATAGCAAGCCATGTGTTGCCATGAGAGAATTTTTTTGAGGTAATTGGGTTGTGATGCCAAAGCCTCTCTAATAGATGTCCCTCTTCTTTCTTGATCATGGTTTGCAAAGAAGCATGCACATGTGATGTGTATACACACACTAATAGATGTCCCTCTCTAATAGATGTCCCTCTTCTTTCTTGATCATGGTTTGCAAAGAAGCATGCACATGTGATGTGTATACACACACTAGAGTCTCTAAGTGTACAACAAAGCTTTGATAGCTCATGTGGGATAACTTGACTAGGTGACTTGGCACTCTAGCATCACTCATTTCAACACCCCCTCTTGATGCTAGATTGGGTACAACTTTTAGGCTTTCACTCTTCCTTTCTCTCCCCCCTTATGCTTATGCTAGGCTACTTTGACCCTTATGCTAATTTGGCATTATAGCTGCTTTGGCTATGAATTTCAGCTTGAGTGCATCCACCATGCCTTGATCTCATCCGCAGTAGTATTGGGGACCCAAACCCAAAGCTTCAATAACCATAGCCAAGCAGACATTGTTACGGAAGTGCTATCGCCCCCACGGTGTTACCCTAGTTATATCTCGACAGGTCCGCCATTTGGTCTGAGCTACAGAAGTAGATTAATCCAAATGTAGGGGGGAGATAAATTGAAGAATAAAAGACAATCCCCCAAAAATGAGTAAATACTCACATAAGATGAAGAGTTGACTAAGGACAAGGTTTATTAGTTAAAAAAGAAGAGATATTTAAAAGAAATGATGCATTTTTGACACCTCGGTGTGGGGATCTCCCCTCATGAAGGAGGCGCCTATTTCACATGTGTGGAGGAGTTTTAAACTCATAAAATAATGAGATATTTTCATCTCTCCTCTCTCCTGTTTCAACTAGATCCAAAAAGTAAGCTAAACTGACCCAAAAATGGTCAAAATTTGACCAAACTGATCTAGAAAATTCTAGAATCAGTTTGCTTGGTTAGAGGCTCATTTTTTCCTATAAATAAAAGCCTCCCCCTTTGTAAAAGGTTAATAGTGTTTATGCACTGTTACTCTACTCCTACCCAAAGCCAATTACATTGAATTTTCTTGATAATTCAATTGTTTTTGGCTTAATCCTCTCCAAAATAATTGGTGGCCACTCTTGATCCAAACAAGAGTAGAACCCTCAATCCCTCAAGCCAAAGGAAAGCTTACAAACTCTATGTAAGCTAAATTCTTCTTACTTTTAAATTTTAAATCTATGGTTTTGTTAATCTTCTTGTTTTTTATAGTTGATTAAATTAAATTCTGATGCTATGCATTGATGAAAAGGCCATCCCCTTTCTCTTCCTTACAATTCAGCCTTTCTTTATCCTAGAATGATTAATAACAAATTGATTAAACTTTTCTTATTGTTTACTCTCTTGAAATTGAAAATTATGTAGATTAGAGTCCTTTATATCTTATTGGGGTTAATTTAAATAGAAAATAGAATGTTAAAATTTGAGAAATGGTCAGCCATACAAAAAGGAGGTTATGGCAAAATTTTCTTGAATTTTGTGGAAAAGAAAGTTTATTTTTATGTTATTCTAAAAGAGTAATTCCCACCATTTGTGCATTCTAATAGAAATATTCTAATTTACTCCATGTACATATTCACCTATGAATATGCATGGATATCACTGATATTAATTATAAAAATTAATTTCTATGCATAGAAAGATGTATAATGGAAATTTTTTATTATAAAAGTGTTGTTTTTATTGAATTTAATTTCTATGCATAGAAAGATGCATAATGAAAATTTTTATTATAAAAGTGTTGTTTTCATTGAATTTAATTTCTATGCATAGAAAGATGCATAATGGAAATTTTTATTATAAAAGTATTGTTTTCATTAAAATTGATTTTATGCATAGAAAGATGCATAAAGGATTTATTTTTATTTCAAAAGTGTTATTTTCATTAAAATTGATTTTATGCATAGAAAGATGCATAAAAGATTAATTTTTATTTCAAAAGTGTTATTCTCATTAAAATTGATTTTATGCATAGAAAGATGCATAAAGGATTTATTTTTATTTCAAAAGTGTTATTCTCATTAAAATTGATTTTATGCATAGAAAGACGCATAAAGAATTTATTTTTCTTTCAAAAGTGTTATTCTCATTAAAATTGATTTTATGCCTAGAAAGATGCATAAAGGATTTAATTTTATTTCAAAAGTGTTATTTTCCTTAAAATTGAATTTATGCATAAAAGGATTTTTATAAAAGTGTTATTCCCACTGAAGTTGATTTTTATGCATAAATAGATGCATAAAGAATCTTTATATCAAAAATTAGAATTCTCTTAAATTCTATGGATAGATGTGAATGGATGGATGTGATGTGAATAGAGGTGATGAGATGTGAGGTGAATAGATGTGATGAGATGTGTGTGAATAGATGTGATGAGATGTGATGTGAATAGATGTGATGAGATGTGATGTGAATGGATGGATGGATGTGATGTGAATCAGATAGATGTGAATGGATGGATGTGATGTGAATAGAGGTGATGAGATGTGAGGTGAATGGATGTGATGAGAATCAGATAGGTATGAATGGATGGATGGATGTGATGTGAATAGAGGTGATGAGATGTGAGGTGAATAGATGTGATGAGATGTGATGTGAGTCACATAGATGTGAATGGATGGATGGATGAGATGTGAATAGAGGTGATGAGATGTGAATAGAGGTGATGAGATGTGAGGTGAATAGATGTGATGTGAATCAGATAGGTGTGAATGGATGGATGTATGTGATGTGAATAGAGGTGATGAGATGTGAGGTGAATAGATGTAATGAGATGTGATGTGATGTGATGTGATGTGATAAGATGTGAGGTGAATAGATGTGATGTGAATCAGATAGATGTGAATGGATGGATGGATGTGATGTGAATAGAGGTGATGAGATGTGAGGTGAATAGATGTGATGAGATGTGAATCAGATAGATGTGAATGGATGGATGGATGTGATGTGAATCAGATAGCTGTGATGTGATGTGAATCAGATAGATGTGAATGGATGGATGGATGTGATGTGAATAGAGGTGATGAGATGTGAGGTGAATAGATGTGATGAGATGTGATGTGAATCAGGTAGGCGTGAATGGATGGATGGATGTGATGTGAATAGAGGTGATGAGATGTGAGGTGAATAGATGTGATGAGATGTGATGTGAATCAGATAGGTGTGAATGGATGGATGGATGTGATGTGAATCAGATAGGTGTGAATGGATGGATGGATGTGATGTGAATAGAGGTGATGAGATGTGAGGTGAATAGATGTGATGTGAATCAGATAGGTGTGAATGGATGGATGGATGTGATGTGAATCAGATAGGTGTGAATGGATGGATGGATGTGATGTGAATAGAGGTGATGAGATGTGAGGTGAATAGATGTGATGAGATGTGATGTCATGTGAATCAGGATGTAAATGAATGATATGGGATATGAGTGGATGATATGTGATGAAAATGGATGTAAATGTATAAGTGAAGAATGGATGTGAAAGAATTGATGTGAATGAGTATGTGAAAGAATGTGATGTGATGGAAAGAGATGTGGTGTCATAAATATATGTGGATGGGAATGTGATGGATATGAATGAATGTGAATGTGAATGTGATGGATATGAATGAATGTGATGTGATAGGATGTGAATCGGGATAGATGTGAATGAATGAGATGTGAGGTAAAATGAATGAGATGTGATGTGAGTGAATGTGATATGGTTTGAATGGATGAGATGTGAATGAATGTGATGTGGTTTGAATGGATGAGATGTGAATGAATGTGATGTGATGAGATGTGGATATGGGTAGATGCGAGTGGATGAGATCTGTGATGAAATGGAAAATGATGTGATGAGAATGGGAATACATATGAAACAAATGAGAATTGATGTGGAACAATGTGGAAAGACAAGAGTTCGTTATAGAAACTATATTTATGACCTATTTTTAAATGACTGTTTTATGTCAAGAATGTTGGGGAAGCATTTTGACTGTCTTGTGAATGAGGTCGTGGAGACCTAATCTGATAAAGTTGTAACAGTTGAACGGAGAGTCAATGGAGGACGTCTCGTGTAGCAAGGTCTCGGCCGAGGTCTTGACCAGCCTTGGTTTGATTAAAATGGTGAGCTTTCGGTACGGTGGATGAGGGACCAAGGAAGCGGCCTATGAGTGAAGCGCTAGGTCACATGCGAAGGATCCTAGAGGGTGCTGACTGTTGAAATGTCAAGCTCGTCTACAGCTGGAGGATAGCACATGGGTGCTGACAGAGTGACAGTATGGTAGATGGATATCGTGTGGTGTGTTTATGACCGCGTCCAGCTGGTCATGTGTGGTGTGGACATTACATTAGGTTTACTTTGTAGTGTGGACATAACACTATGTTGTGTTGTCTTTTGTGTGTGTGAGAGAGATGATGACTATGGCTTCTCTCCTTCTTTATGATTGATGGATATGGATTAGGGTTTGCTTCTCTTGTGTGTGCTCCCTCCTTCTTCTATTTTTTATCATGGTATCAGAGCCTAGAGCTCATTAGTTGTGTTGTGAGAGTGAGTGAGAGAAGAGGGAAGAAGAAGAAGAAGCTGTGAAGATTTCCATTGAAGCTGTGGAGCAAAAGAAAGCTGTGGAGCTCACCTCGGTTACAGATCTGAAGCTTGGCCTAACTGGTAAGAGTAGCAAAACTCCCTTGAGCGGATTGCAGGTGCCAAAGAGAAGGTTCAGTGAAGATTGAAGTGCATAAAGCAAGCAGAAAATTTCTGTTTTGAAGCTTTCATGGAAAGCTTGTGAATGAATGTATTTTGGCACATGTATTTGGGGAAATGCAAGCAAAGAAGTGAAGGTCTCATGTATTTGGAAGGGCACATGTACTAGCAACTCAGGAGCAAATCATTCATGCAAAAATTGATGCATTTCAAGTGATGTGTGAAGGAAAAATTCTGGTTTTGTGAACTTCTGCAAAACAGAGAACATATTGCGAATGCTAGAGGAAAAATTGAGTCAAACCCTTCAAGCACATGCTAGCTTAGGTCATTGCTAAGGTTCTGGTGAAGTGAATGTGCAAATGCCCCATCCCTAGAGCCCTCTGGAGCAGGCGGCGCATTCTGGAGCAGGTTCTTGGACAGTTTGAAAAGTTTTTGGTCTAATTCACTCATTTGAACATCAAACTTGGTGCCTTAAAGCTTGGAGTGCTTAGAAAAAGTGTGATTGAGAGTTGTATTACATTTGGGGCAGCTCATGTGATGTATTTGGAGCTCATTGAAGTCATTTATCAGAGATTTGCAGGTTTGCAGAAGTTCTGTCCAGAAACAGAGCATTACTAATCAAGGAATTAATCCTTGTCTATATCAAATTGGACTAATTCCTTTGGTACAAGAAAGGAGCTATGAGTTGCTAAACTTTTGATTCAAAAAGTTTTGAATTTGGATGAGATTTGAAGAATCTATGAGCTTTTTAGTAACTGTTGGTCACTGACATAGGCAGAAATAAGCAAACCAGAGAGACATTTTTTATTGTAGCTCACTCAACTTGAAGAATTTGGTCATTTCCTCTTAGGAGCACTTGGAGCAAAGTATTGGAAAGCTAAAGCATACATCAAACTTGGATTTCAACAACTTTTTGAAGGATTAAGGATCATTCTTTGACTGGTTTTTTACTGGTTCTCTGGCGAGAAAAAACCAGAGAATTTCAACTAAACTTTTTTGAAGTGTAATGCCTTGGATGGTTGAGATACATGCATTGGAGAGTGTTTGGAGGTAAATGTGTATGCAAAACACATATTTGAAGCATTTTACAAAGGATTGAAGTCTTGGACAGCATTTGCAAGTGTGACATTATAGGGTACATTTAGTACATTGTTTCGAGTACAATCTGTAAGCAAACATGGGAGATGGTCCGATACAAATTGTTGGAGAGAAGCTTGACAGAACTAACTTTCAAGTGTGGAAGTTTCGAATGAAGAGTTTTTTGAAAGGCAAAGGTTTATGGAGTCTCGTGTCGGATGAAGACCCGGAGCCATTTCTACCTCCACAACCAAATAATGCTCAGTTAGTGGCTCACAAGCAATGGGTAGAGCGGTCTTCGAAAGTGTTGCATTAGTTTTCAATATGTGTAACAGATGCCTTGCTTATTCATATCCAAGATGCAGATACACCGAAAGAAGCATGGGATATATTGTGCCGAATGTATGAGACAGACACTGGTGCAAGGAAGATACAACTAAAGCAACAGATTCACAGTGTAACACGAAGGAATAGGAGTATACATGAGTATGTTCAGGAAATCAAGGGTTATGCAGATTCACTATCATCAATTCATGCCCCAATGGATGATGATGATTTGGTTGCTCTCACATTGGGTGGTTTAGGCCGGGAGTACAAATCTTTTGATACTTCCATCTCAGTAAGGTTGGGAGGAATGCCAGACTTTAATGAGCTTGTGTCATTGCTCATTGTGGAAGAATTAAAGCTTGGACTTGGTGGTATGAATATTACCGGTGGTGCATCCTCATCCAATAATGATGAGCATGCAAGGAATCAGGCTTTTTAATCATCTAGAGGCTCTCGAGGCAGGGGTGAAAAGATGCAGGGGGGAAGAGAGCTTGAGCTCTTGCAAGCACACACACACACTCACAAAACCCTAATAGAGAACACACAAGGTGAGAGGCTGAAAATCTTCTTCTTCTCTACTCAACACTCAACACACCATATACAAGAATAAGAGCACATAATATAAAAGGTACTCAACCACTACATACACGGGTTCTCTATAGTGTGAACCCGACTAAATGAGCTGGCGCTATAACTATGCCAGTCTCTAGAATGGCTGTCACACAGCCTGTCATCCCACTGGCCGCATATCTCCCATGATCTCACCAACCATGCCAGTGGTGTAAGTGTGGGGCCTATCCCCCAGGCGGGTCATCAGTGGCCACCGCCTCACTAGACGAGCTCGATATCTCAACACTCCCCCTCGAGCTCAACTCCATCTCATGTACACCAAGCGAAGCCCTGAATCACATACAATGAGAAATTTGCATTGGCTACATGAAAGCCAATAGTGACAAGATATTCAGAAATCTTGTCAGACCATGCTCTTGGTGCTTGCTTTAAGCCATACAAGGCTTTCTTCAACCTGCAAACATGCTCGGGGTGACCCACATCCTCATAACCAGGTGGCTGCAACATATACACCTCTTCTTGCAAATCCCCATGCAAGAATGCATTCTTTACATCCATCTGATGTAAAGACCATTGCTTTGATGCAGCCACTGCTATCACAACTCTCACCGTTGCCATCTTGGCAACTGGGCTGAAAGTTTCTTCATAATCAATGCCATATGTCTGCGCATATCCTTTGGCTACCAATCTAGCCTTGTACCTGTTTATGCTTCCATCACTGTTATGTTTAACTTTGTAGACCCACTTTCATCCAATGGCTTTCTTGCCTTCAGGCAATTTCACTAAATCCCAAGTTTCATTTCCATATAGTGCATCCATCTCCTCATCCATAGCTTTCTCCCAACACACATTTCCAACAGCCTCATCAATGCATGTGGGCTCAACAACCTGCACAACCTTTGCCATATATGCATAGTGATGTGCCAAATAACCATCATATGTAAATCTCTGCACAGGGTTCTTCACTCTCCCTGATCTTCGCAGCTTTTCATTCATGGCTTCCATAGCCTTCTTTACACCAGGTGTTCTCATAGCTGGGATCCCAAGCTCCTCATCAAGGCTCATATCTGAGCCACTAGACTCTCCATCAACATGAGAATGCCCTGCAGAAATGTCAGGCATACCAAGGGGCTCAACCACTTTCTCTTTTCCTTTACGTGATGTAGTAATCACATTTGCAGGACTGGTATTATGACGTAGCCTGCC
Organism: Cibotium barometz; assembly: GCF_041138505.1. Classification (NCBI taxonomy): domain Eukaryota; kingdom Viridiplantae; phylum Streptophyta; class Polypodiopsida; order Cyatheales; family Cibotiaceae; genus Cibotium; species Cibotium barometz. Next base: position 43,767,028 of record NC_141070.1, on the reverse strand, counting down.
ACTCCATGGTCTATCAACAGACCCACTAGATGAGGACTCTCCTGGTCCACTCAAAGACTGTGATTGCTGACCTGCATTCTGTGCAACCACACTTCCACTCACATCAGCCCTAACAGCTTCTTTTTCAGCAGCATACCAGCTGCTCATCTCATCAAAGACAACATCCCTGCTTACCCTCAACTCACGTGTAGCAGGGTTATAACACCTGTATCCCTTTTGCTCAAGGGAATATCCAATAAACACACATTTTTCAGCTTTCGGATCCAGCTTAGTTCTCAGCTCATCTGGCACATGCACATATGCAATGCATCCAAAGACTTTCAGATGAGACAAATCTGGTTTTCTGCCAGTAAACCTCTCCTCTGGAGTTACATCATGTATGGCTGCAGTTGGAGTCCTGTTCATGATGTATATTGCTGTAGAAACAGCCTCAGCCCAATAGCAATGCGGCATATTCTTCTCTTCCATCAATGCTTGCGCAATCTCAGCAATGTGCCTGTTTTTTCGCTCAGCAACTCCATTTTGTTGCGGAGTGTATCTGCATGTAAACTGTCTCCGAATACCATTCTTCTTCAAAAATTCAGAGAACTCATTGGAGAAGTACTCTCCCCCTCCATCTGACCTTAGGCACTTTACATATTTTCCTGTTTGCTTTTCAACCAAAACTCTGAAATTCTGAAAGTGAGTGAACACCTCACTCTTCTCTTTCATGAAATATACCCACACTTTCCTTGTGTGGTCATCAATGAAAGTGACAGTATCTGCAGCCTCCCATAGACACGGTCTTCGTAGGACCCCATACATCTGAATGCACAACATCTAGTGCATTTCTGCTCACATATCTGTTACGTGGAAACACATGCTTTGTTTGCTTCCCAAATTGGCATGCTTCACATATTTTCTGCATACCTTCCACTTTAAATTTTGGCAGCCCTATCACAATTCCTTTTGTCTGCATAGACTTCAATCTCTGCACATTTACATGTCCAATTCTTTTATGCCATATGTCTGTGTCTGCAACAACTCCTGAACCATTTGCAAACATCACAGCACTCATTTCAGGCATGTCTACATTCAATGTAAACATTCTGCCCACTCTGTTGCCTTTTGCAACCAACCTGCACTTGTCTTTAAAATCTTCAACATAACACCCATCAGGGTTAAACCGAACCTGCAAACCCTGCTCAATCATCTGGCCAACTGAAACCAGATTCTTTGTTATGTTCGGTACATGTACATCTGCAAGATACTTCACTTTGCCATCCTGCATAGACAATGGCACATCTCCAATGTGGGCAATTGGATGAGCAGTGTCATCCCCTGTTTCCACAAAACCTGGTCTTTCCGGGTTTTTCATCTCCTTGAACCACTCCCCATGACTCGTCATGTGGTTCGAAGCGCCTGAATCCACATACCATACATTATCTTTTTGTGCTGCATCAACATTTTCAGACATGGCATTCACAACATGCTGCATAACAAACAACCTTTCATTATCCTCATTATTTCTGCTTGAGGATGCATAGTTGTTTTGCTGCACTTTCCCATTTTGCATGTCAGCCTGCTTCTTGTAACATTCTGACTGCACATGTCCAGGCTTACCACAATAATAGCATTCACGTGCATCATTATATTGCCTTTGCCAATTTCCACGGCCTCTTTGACTCCCCCTGCCTCTGAATTTGCCTCTTCCACCTGCGTGTTGTTGTTGTTGTTGATTCTGGGACTGTTGTTGTTGCTGCTGCTGCTGGCCATAATTCTGATTACCTGTTCGGCCACCTCCTTGACCGCGTCCACGGCCTCCTCTACCTCGTCCTCTTCCTGAACTCGTGTAGAAGGCCTGTTGCTCTGAACTGTTTTTGCTTTGTGAAGACTGTTGGTCTTCACCCAAGTTCTTCTCTTCGATAATCAGCATAGACACCAAATCTGTAAAGTTGGGAATGTTTTCCCGAGTCTAAATAGACGTCTTAAACGCCTTGTATTGTCGCCCGAGACCACGTAAACAGACTTCCACCTTGTCATCATCATCTACTAACACACCAATAGATGCAAGGGATTCCACAATACCCTTTATCTTCAGCGCATAGTCATTCACAGACATGCTCTTTTTCTCACAGTATGAAGTTCATTCTTCAACTGTATCTTGCGTGCCTTGGTATTTGTTTCATAAAGCTTTACCAAGGTGTCCCACGCCTCCTTGGGGGACTTGGCATCCTGAATGTGCCCAATCATGGTGTCCTGTATACTAATGGAAAGCCAATACATAACCTTCCTGGCTCCTTGGTTCCAGTCTTTAAACTCTTTTACATCTGCAGCAGTCGGATTTATATCCGGTATCTCCGGTGCCTCTTCATGCTCACCTTCTATGTAGTCCCAATAGCCTTTTCCCATCAGGAAATTCGTCAACCTGAACCTCCAAGCATGGAAGTTATTCTTGTCAAGCTTCTCAGCCACAATCTATGTTATGCCATCATTAGACATCTTGCCAAACACACAATTTTACCAGAAACTGCACTCTGGTTTTTCCTGCACAATTGCTGTATTTTCTGCACAGCGGTACTGCAGTCCACTCAAATGTCACAACCAGTGACCTCAATGTGCATACATACACCCAATGACAACTGTAGACCTCTTTGCAGCACCCACAGTGTCTGCACAGTCAATCTGTCTTCCTGCAGTACTTAAAACAGAGTTCTGCAGAGAATCGATGACTTACCCGCAGTGCTCGAAATCGCCTGCTTTCTGAAAAACGGAGGTCCAGACGCGCCCGAAACGCGTTTTCGGCCCAAAAATTTTAGTCCAAAGGACTGTATAGTTGCCCTATAGCTTTACTCCCGCGAAGAAAGCTCCTCAATCAGAGATCGTTGCCGGTGCCTCCTGTAGAGCTCCCGACAAGGGTGTAGTCACCAACACAAATAGGAAGAGTAGTTGCAGCTCTTACCCTCGTACCGCTTCCTGTGGTTCTCTTGCTTGCAGCTCAGCCCTTAGCACGAACTAGGCTCTGATACCATGAAAAGATGCAGGGGGGAAGAGAGCTTGAGCTCTTGCAAGCACACACACACACTCACAAAACCCTAATAGAGAACACACAAGGTGAGATGCTGAAAATCTTCTTCTTCTCTACTCAACACTCAACACACCATATACAAGAATAAGAGTACACATAATATGAAAGGTACTCAACCACTACATACACGGGTTCTCTATAGTGTGAACCCGACTAAATGAGCTGGTGCTATAACTATGCCAGTCTCTAGAATGGCTGTCACACAGCCTGTCATCCCACTGGCCGCATATCTCCCATGATCTCACCAACCATGCCAGTGGTGTAAGTGTGGGGCCTATCCCCCAGGCGGGTCATCAGTGGCCACCGCCTCACTAGACGAGCTCGATATCTCAACAAGGGGGAGATTCACCCCTCGAGGCCGTGGAGGACGTGGTTGGAATGACAGGTCTACTCAACCACAATCAAATCAGAATTTTCGGAATTCACAGTCATCATTTGGACCACGTGGAGGTCGTGGATTTCAATCCCATAGGGGGAGAGTTGGAACAGGTGCTCGTGGTAGAGGACGATGGCAAGGTCCTCAACAAAATTTGAATGGGATTGAATATCACTATTGTGGCAAACTTGGACATATGGCAAAAGATTGTTACAAAAAGCAGAATGATGTCAGGAATGGAAGACCACAACATGGAAATTATGCATCTACTAGTAACAATGATGGGAGTTTAAATCACCTTTTTGCAATGAAGCACATTATGGGGACAATGGATTCTCAGAATGCTGGAGATGAGTCATGGTATATGGATTCGGGTGCCTCAAACCACATGACATGTCATGGTGAGTGGTTTGAGAAGATGCAACCATTGGGTACAAATGGTTATGTGGTCACAGGAGATGATACTCAGCATCTTATAACACATGTTGGCAGTGTTCCTTTGAGGATGCATGATGGAAATGTGAAGAATATGTCAGAAGTGCTATATGTACCATCCGTTACAAAGAATTTGGCATCAGTAGGCCAAATGGTTGAGCAGGGACTACAAGTAAGATTCAATGAGAATGGCTGTTTTGTGGAAGACTTTAAGCATGGCTATAGATTGATTGCCAAGGGCAAGAAGGAAGGAAGGTTGTTCAAATTGGATGCAGGCATACCAGAATTGATCTCAGCCATGTTTTCTAAAAGCAATGGGATTGTGCAAGACATTGATATGTGGCACAAAAGGATTGGACATGTCAATATACAGAGATTAAAGAACATGCAAACAAGAGGCATTGTCAGTGGGATTGCCTAGATTCAAATATGATGGACATATGCATGTTTGTGAAGCCTGTCAGTTTGGAAAGCAGGCAAGGTTGAGGTTTCCTAGAGAAGGAAATATGAGTAACAGGCCACTTGAGATAGTACACAGTGATGTATGGGGTCCTGCACAAAACTCATCTATCAAAGGCAGTCTATACTATGTGACATTTATAGATGATTTCAGCAGGATGACATGGATATACTTTCTGAGAGAGAAGAGTGAAGTGTTGGAAAAGTTCATGGATTTCAAAGCTCTTGCAGAAAAGCAATATGGCTGTTGGATTAAATGTTTGAGAAGAGATGGAGGTGGTGAATACACCTCAAAAGCTTTTGAGCATTTCTTGAGAAAGCATGGAATAAGAAGACAGTTGACTTGCAGGTATACACCTCAGCAGAATGGTGTGGCTGAGAGAAAGAATAGAGTCATATGTGAAGTGGCAAGGGCAATGCTCAATGAAAAGAACATGCCAGATTACTATTGGGGCAGAAGCATGTGCTACTGCAGTGTATATACTGAACAAAACACCTACAGCAGCCATTCATGGAAGCACGCCAGAGATGCGGCTTACAAGTTACAGGCCAGACATTGGACATCTCAAAGTCTTTGGATGCGTAGCGTATGTACATGTGCCTGACGAAAGAAGAAGGAAGTTGGATCCTAAGGCAGAGAAATCTGTATTTGTTGGATATGCACAGGATCGAAAGGCATACAAATGTTATAACCCTCAAACTAGACAAGTGGTCATCTCACGAGATGTGGTGTTTGATGAGCTTGCTAGTTGGTACAAAGCAAAAGATGAGGGAGTCATTGAGTCACTTGAGGCAGATGTGCCTGTGAACTTGCCCACAAGCAAGTTCTAGTTCTACTACTATGTCTGGGCCAGCAGCAGAAGCTCAGAGTAGCAGTGTACGTCCATGGTCAGGATGTTTGAGGCATGAGAGTGTGAGCACTGGGAGTAGTGCTATGGATAAAGGAAAGAAGAAGGTCGAAGGAATTGGAATCACAGGTTATGAGTCATCTAGTTCAGAGAGTTTGGATGAGGAGCTCGGCATACCTGTTTTACGCACACCTGGTGCTAGGCAGGACAGACATGTGCCCCCACATGCTAGAGTTACACGTGTACAGAGTGACCCGCATGCATTGCGGAGATCCCAGAGAGTCAGATATCCAGTTGACAGATTGACATATCGAGATTTTGCTATGCACTATGCATACATGACATCTATGGTGAAGCATGTGGAACCTACATGCTATACAGAGGCTATTGGAGAGAATGTATGGGAGAAAGCCATGGATGAAGAGATGGATGCTTTGGACAAAAATGATACATGGGAATTGGTTGAGTTACCGCAAGGAAAGAATGCAATTGGTTGCAAATGGGTGTATAAGGTAAAGTGCAAGTCAGATGGCAGCCTAGAGAGACATAAAGCAAGGCTGGTCGCTAAAGGATATGCACAAACTTATGGTCTTGATTATGATGAAACTTTCAGCCCAGTGGCTAAGATGGCTACTGTGAGGTCTATCATTGCACTAGCAGCACAAAAAGGTTGGGCTTTACATCAAATGGATGTAAAAAATGCTTTCTTGAATGGTGAACTACAAGAAGAGGTGTACATGGAACAGCCAGAAGGATATGTACATCCAGAATATACTACTTTTGTTTGCAGGTTAAAGAAAGCAATATATGGTTTGAAGCAAGCACCTCGTGCTTGGAGTGACAAGATCAGATCTTGTCAGTATTGGATTTGTGGTTGGAAATGTAGACTCTTCACTTTATGTGAAGAAGACACATGATGGTATCGTGATGATAGTCATTTATGTTGATGATTTGATTATCACAGGTGATTGTGGGAAAGGCATTGATGAGGTTAAGGCCTTGTTGCATGCAAATGAAGATCAATACAAGGAAGCAACAAAAAAGATACTTAGGGCTCTTGTAAAGAGTTCCACTTTGTAGATGAATGTGGGAGAGGGCTTCACAATAATCCCACATGGGAACTTTTGAGAGTTCTAGAATTTTTGTATAAAAGGTGGCTCATTTGAGAGCATGGACACATTGGGCAAACTCATGTTTGAGCTCTCTTGAGACTAGCTCTCCCTCTTCTTCCATAGAGGTGCAAGCTCTTCTCACTCCCCATCAACATTGTTGTAAGTTCTATTCTTTTGTTAATTCAATGCAATGAGTGATGTTTGTCTCTCTTCTCTTGTCTATTCTCTAGTATGCATGTTTCTTTGTTGTTAGCTTCAAGGTTTGTGTGCATGCTAGGGAGTAAGATTTTGAGAATGAAGGATGCTTTGAGCTTGTGTATGCAATAGCTTAGCTTTCTTCTTGTTTGGATGTATGAAGGAGTGGGATGATGAGTGAATGAGTATGGCAAGATTGAGCTTGAGTGTGTGTTGAATCTATGTCAATAGTAGTAGTTTTCTTAGCATTCTCTCCATTAATTGGATAAGCTTTTGTGCACCGGTACGGGTTGAATCCCTAGCTCCGAAAGGGATGCAAATCCCATTGGATTGAGCTAAGTGTGGATCATACAACTCTTGCTACAAGTGAGAGAGTTTTCCGTCTCTCCATTGGCGCCGCTGCCGGGGAGAAGACTCAAATCCGGTTGAGAGTGTGTGGAAACCACCACTATTTCCTCTTTTGGTTGCAAAACCATTGAGTGATTAGGTTAAGTTTGGGTGTGTGATCCCGGTGTGAGTGGATAAGGTTAACCATTGAGCGGTTGAGGTTTCTCCCGCATTGTTTTTTTTATGTTTCATTGCTTTTATGCTTTTTCAAGTACCGTTCATTATGCTTACATTCATTGTTTTCTTTTGCCATTTCATGCTTTCATGCTTTTCGCTAAACATGTAATTAGTGAAAAATAAAAAAATAAAAAAAATAAAAGAAGTGCGTTGCTAAGCTCTTCCATAGCTTATGCAAGCTCCATGGACTCCCAAGCGTGAAGCCCGCTTAAGAAAGAGAGGAGAGAGGGAAAGAGAAGGGAGAAAGGAAGAGAGGAGAGGTTGAAAATTTGTTTTTTTATTTTTTATTTTTTTTTGAGAATTTTGCATTGATCTTCACCCTGGCCGCACGTCACTCAAGGCGCAGCAAAAAGAATTAAAGAAGAAATGCTAGCTTGGAGAGGCGGCCTTAAAAAAAATATACATCTACATCTATATATATATATAGATTTATATTTCTATTTTTTGCAGCTGACGAGCATCGTGGAAGGCGCAAAGCTGTAGGAGAGCAGCAAAGAAAACTATATATATATATATATATATATATAGTTTCGCTAAGGCTTTGGAGGCCGGCAGTGGAGGTGGCCGAAGGCGGTAGCTTCGTCTGCAAGCAGGTGGTGGCCGTCGGCTGCTGTGGGCGAAGAGCGCAAGCCGGCGAAGAAAAAAAGCTGTAGGGGCCGACTGTGACTGTATCCTTTGAGCCGGACAAAGACCGTAGCTGGGGCGGGCTGTGGCAAGCAGCAGCCGGACAGCGTCTTCAACGGGCGCAACAGCTGCAGTTGTGGAGGCGCCAAAGAGCAGCAGCAGCAGGGCGAAGGGAGGCAGCCGTGTAGAAGGTTGACGGCGGCTGTGTGACGTAGAAGTGGTGGAAGGAGACAGAGGAGCCGGCGCTAAGCTGGCTGGCTTGAGCGCAGTGAGCTGAGGAGGAGGAGAAGGGGCTGGCGAAGGCTGCTGCAGTAGGCGGTGTGCTTTGAGCCAGGGCAAGGAGGCGAAGGTCGACGGAAGAAAATAAGGCGGGCAGTAGTGGTGGCTGTGGCTGCGAAGGCGGCTGCTGCTGCTGGTTACGGACTGCAGAGCAGAAGAAGGCAAGAAGGCGAGGAAGACGAAGCGGTGAGGAGGCACGTGGAGCCGGCGGCAAATCCGGCGAACGGCGAGCGAAAGATAAGGTAGGTGGTATTTTTTTATTTTTTATTTTTAATTTTTAATTTTTCAATGTTTTTTTTTGCATTTTTAAATAAAACAAAAACAAAAAATAATAATAATATTTTTTATTAAAAAAAAGAGAAAAAAGATTTAAAAACAATTAAATTTTTTTTAGAAAAAAAACAAAAAGAAATTTAAAAAAAAAAAGAAAAAGAAAAAGAAGAAAAAAAAAAGGGAAAAAAAGAAAACAATTAAATTTTAAAAAAAAAAATATAGAGAAAAAGAAATTAAAAAAAAAAGTAAAAAAAAAATATAATAAAAAAATAAAAATAAAAAAAATTTAAATTATTTTTTTTAGGAGTCCACATTGTTTGCATATTTTTTATTTTTCATTTCTATAATTTTTAGCATAATTAGAGTAGATTTGCATTGTTTTAACTTTTTGTTATTAAAAAAAAAACAGATCAAAATAAAAACAAAACAAAACCCAAAAAAAAAAAAAGAAGAAGAAGAAGAAGAAGAAGAAGAAAAACAATTTTTATTTTTGTATTTTGAAACCATTGTTCATCATTTAAATTTTTGCATAATTAAGGTAGCTTGCATTTTTTAATTTTTATTTTTTTAGAAGTATGTAAATAATGCATAATTGGTAAACTCATATTTTTTGGCACGAAATTTATTTTAAAAAAAAATAATAAAATAAAATAAAAATAAAAACAAACAAACAAACAAACAATAAAAAACCAAAAAAAAAGAAAAAACAAAAAGAAGACAAAAGAAAATTTTTTGATTTTTTTAGGAGTCTACTTTTTTGCATAATTTGTAATTCTTCATTCTTTAAATTTTTGCATAATTAGTTTAACCTGCATTTTTTAATTTTCGTAACTTTGTGCATAATTAGTATTTTTTAGTGTGAGTCATAATTTTTGTGTAACTTTAAAAAAAAAAAGAGGTAAAAATCATAAAATCATAAAATCATTAAAAAAAAACATTTAAAAAACAAATAATAAAAAATAGGGTAGATAGTTACGCCACACAGACCCATTTTTAGTTGCCTTTAGTGATTAGGTAGGTTAAATAAAATATATATATATATATATATATATATTTTACACAAAAAAACCAAAACCAAAACAAAACAAAAACACATAAAAAAACCAAAACAGAATTTTGACCTTATGCACTTGCGGTCGGGACGTCTTGTAGATTCTGCCATAGGGCCTACGGCACCTTCTAGAGTACCTACGCAAGAAAGTGGGACCCAATCGGTAGGTAATTTGGCAGATATTGCTGAAACCCTTTCGGAATCCCAATCCGATACCCTTTCCTCTAGAACAACTAGTTCATTGTCCATGGACAATCTAGGGCCGACAAATAGTCATCCCGTAGCCCCAAATAGGACACCCTCAAGATCCTTTAATCCATTTGAAGCCGACACCATGGGGTTAACACTCAATGTGAGACTCCAATATGTCTACACAAATGCTCAGGGAGCTGAGATCTTTAGGGACCCACAACAACGGTATCTTGTTAAGATCGCCGACATATTCTCAGAACTTGATAGAGCACCTCTAGTCAATGACCAGGGTAACATGTACATGGGTGGAGATGGTGTTCGCTATGAAGTCACCTACCATCCAGAAAAGGTAGACAAATTAGGGGAGCTCTCTAAAACCGAGTTCTTAGACTTATCAGAACTTTCCAGAGCAAGGGTGTCTAGAGATGATTGGCTCATCGAGCCGGACATGCCTGGACCATCCAATGCCCAGCCCTCAAAGCCATCCATAGATGATTTACTTCTTGTAGATATAAATTTGGAAAGGGAAAGGAAAGGCAAAAGTAAACTGGATCAGGGGGCTGAAAGCCAATGGGAGTTTGTACGACAAATTCCTGTGACAAAGGTCTTACAGGATGACCCACTTCAAGAGGTCTATAAGGACTCGTTAGAGGGATATTATGCCACGACTAAATTGCCACAGCTAGATCTTCCTCTAGCTCATGTGGTGGTAGTTGAGAAGCTTGCAGGACACATGAACAGAATAATTGATAAATGGGCCAATGAATACCGAACCTTAGATTGGAAGGAGATTCGGGAACTCACGTGGAAAGGACAACCATTATTTATGGAAGTGTTATCAACAAATACAGCCAAACCAGGAGAGACAGCCTTTCTTGGAGAAACTGTTGCTCCTCCCCTACGAGAGTTCACTAGAGAGGGACCTTCAACATCTAAGTGGACCACTGCTAGTAGCCCAACTCTAGCACCAAGATATTGTCCTACACCAAATGTGCGACCACCGGTCACACCACAACAACATCTTTCTCATTATAACAATAGGAGGAGAGAGGAGCCAACTCGGCTTCCTATAAATGCACCTCCTGAAATGAGGGTGACAAGATCTTTGGAAGGGTTTGGTGAGGCTAGTAATAGGGTACCCACACCAATTTTGGAAACATGTGAACCATCTTTCCAAAGAGAGGAACAATTTCCACTGAGAGTGAGAGGCCGTAGGCCCTATGATGAGTATTCACGACAAGTAAGACCATCAACTCTTCAGAAATTGGTTAAGAAGTATGAAGGGTCGGGAGATCCATACGACCATGTAGCAGCATTTAGGCAAGCAGTTCGAGCTGAGCAAGTGGCTGATAAGCATACTCAAATTGAAGGATTTGGGCTCACTCTTGAGGGAAAAGCCCTGGCTTGGTTTCAGGCATTAGAAGCTTCTGACAAAACTTCTTTACGAGTTTTGGAAGAACGATTCATTGCAGCTTTTTCCTTGATGGGAATTCAACATGACACGGTAGCACACATCTACTCTTTCAAGCAAGGTGAGAATGAGAGTGTTAGAGACTGTGTAAATAGAATGAAGCAGTACATTAATCGTTGCCTAGAAGATGAGAAGCCCGCCCAAAGTCGATTAATTTCTCTCTTCTTAAAAGGCCTCAAAAATTCAACACTGCATACACATCTCTATGCAAAGAAGCATACAAATTTCAATGAGTGTTGCCATGATGCTATGGATTTCACCGATAACTTCAAGTTCCAAGATGGTTCTGGCCCAGAGGTGAAACCTAGAAATCAATGGGGTGATGACCAAAGTTCAGGGTCTAGCGCGCTAGTAAATCCTGACCAGATAGCTAACCTAGTACTACGGAGATTGGGACAGACCTATCGTCCACCCATGCAGCCACAACAACAGCAGCAGAGAATGAGGAGTGTACTTCCTACAGGCCCTCATCTTTGTGGAGCATGTGGCGGTGACCATAAAACAGAGGACTGTAATACCTTTTCTCCTCTAGTCACAAACCAACCCACAAAGAAGTGGTGCCAAGCCTGTGCATGGAACTTTACTCATACCACACAGGAATGTACTCGCATTGCGAGAATGAGACAGGAACGTGAGCAGCCGAGGGGTGGAGTGGCTCCACAAATGTATCAACAGTATACTAGTTTTGAACGTAAGCCACCGATGACACAAGAACAAGCACGACCTGTTCTTGGTGCTCAACCTCCTGCTCCAGGGACTGCTCCTGTGAGGGTTGTCGACTATGACAATTCAAATATGTGTAGAGACTTGGTAAACCCAGGCTATGTGGAAGAAGAATACGCATCATATTCATCCAAAGATAATCTCTTTGAAAGTCCCGCATACCCAAGCCCAGCACTGGACGTTCAACCAGGGGAACAAAACTCTTTAATGTTGCTAGGCGGCTACCAACCTAGGACTCCAGGCCCCTCAGGTCAATGGCAGCCAAGGAAAGTAGAGGCCAAACCAATGGGCCCCTGTTATGAGTGCGGAGAACCCCATTGGGCTCGTGATTGTCCACATCGCTCTAGGCAAGCATCTCGATCCAATACAACAGTACAACAGTTTCCACCAATTGAAAGATATTGTCTAGGGTGTTGTGTAGAACACTTCCCAAAAGACTGTCTGCTGAAACCACATGAGGAAGGCACCTCTCAACCAAAGGTTTCACTCAACCTTGTAGGCACAGTTCCATCGCCACCTTCATCTGAGAATGAGGATGTCGTGCCACTTAGAGTCATGACTAGATCACAAACACGAAATGCAGAAATGCAAACTGATGAGACACCTCGAACTAGGGATGCAAAGACAAATCTAGTGGATAAGACCCTACAGTCCAATAGAAAAAAGACCACTAGGAGGAAGAAGAACCGAAACAAACAAACTAAAAGTACATCCACTAGTTCTCAAGAAGCCTCTAAACAAAACATAAAGGATAAAACTTTTACATCCCAGGAAGTGCGTGAGGAACATCAACCTCAACCTGAGCCTAGTGTTAAACAAGATGAGGCTAGTACGACTGAGGTTAGTTCTGGGGGTTCTGTTTTTGTGGATAAAGTGAATGAGACTCTAGAGGCCATCATTGATGCTCATAAAAGTCGCATTACAGCCTTATCTGAACTACCCAAGAAGCTTCAAGAATACCCAAACCCTCGTGAGGAGAAGATCAATTTGGCTGTACACCAGCAACTCATTAGGGAAGCTCAGTCAATACTTGAGGGACCACCACCACCTATTCCTCGGGGCCCAACCTCTCTTAAGCCAACATTAGAAACTATACCAGAAGTGTCATCAAGTAGAGAAATGAAAAGTGAGCTCATTTCACAAGCTCAGAGCGAAAGGTCTGCACCAATTGACACTCAATTGAAAGGGGGTAATCTGCCACCACCTAGCCTTGTCTTCCCATGCAATGATGAAGTTATTGATGCTAATGAGGACATGGCAAATGAAATGTGGGCCGCAGTAACTGAGAAAATTAATGAGAACATGTCTTCTGTTAGTTCGCCTCCATTCTCTGAGGTGGATTTTACCAGAGGCACGGAAAACAAATTTAGACACCCAAGCATCCCGGAGGAAGTTCAAACAATTGTTTCTCCTAGAAGTAAGCATACAATGAAAACCTTACCATCATATCTGGGAGAATATGAGAACTGTTCTCAAACCTTGAGGATACCCTCCATGCATAAAAGGTTGACAAAGGAGAAAGATATGAGTATGGTGCAGGCTATTTTGTCAGCACCAGTGGCTTGTACCTTACCTTTGCTTGAGTTGATAAAGCTTAAACCTGAGTTGTGGAATGATATTGCAACATGTTTGTCAGAGCAGGTATTGCTACAAAAGGGTCACCATGAGTGTACTATACACCCTGAGACAAAGCATGTAATGCCAGTTCCTATCAACAAAGTGGGAAAATTTTGTGAAGACGATCAGGGAAATGCTACCCTCCCATTAGAAGTGCAAAAAGTATCTTCAACTGCAATACTTGATAGTGGTGCAGGAGTGGGCATTGTAACACGGTCCATTTGGGAAAAATGGGGCAAACCAGCTATTAGGAGTACAAGGATGCGCTTGCAGCTAGCAGATGGAAGCTTAGAACATCCCCTTGGGCTGCTTGAGAACGTATTGGTCACCACATGTGGGATTGAATATGAGCACACCTTTGCAGTAGTGGATTTTGGAAAACATCCAAACTACGAAGTGATATTAGGTAGACCATTCATGCGACAATTTAAAATGATACAAGATTGGGGATACAATTACTTGTACCTCCGACATGATTCTGTCATCACAAGGGTCAACCTAAGGAATCACTCATATCGTGATGTAACAAGGTCTCCAATAGATGAGTTTGATTCCGCTTCATCCGAGGGCTCAAAAGTTACATTGTCAGATGGGCGAGAAGATCTATGGATGTGTGGAGCCTCATGTAGGGATTTCAACACTGAGAGACTTAAGGGTAATTGAAGTGTATCAGACAAGGCATACATTCCACAACCCTTCCCTGAGCATTTAATTGATCCACTAGAATGGAGTCACGTCCTTGCAACATTATCGACATGTGCTTTACCGAAGCCAATTCAATTTTGTGACTCAGATGGATATGATATTATTCCTATACGAATGGTACAACCACGTGCCCTTCTAGATGATTTGTACTATAGGAATGCATCCACAACAGCATTGCATGTTAAGGAAGTCTCGGCTACTCCACAAGCTTTATCGTGTCAAAGGGGTAATGTTTCTACCTTACCCGACCCACAATCAAAATCTGCTCGTGAAGCTCCAAAACAAATGTTGTGGATAATTGATGAGTACTCAAGTGAGGGCCATGGCTGGCATGTTCCAACTACTCTAGTTGCTGCTCAAAGAAGGCCAGGTAAGAAGGAATTATCAATGTGGCTACCAAAAGATGCGTACAAACTTGTACCATCTAGTCCAGTTGCTAAGCCTCTTAAGAAGCACATCATTTCCAAGCCCAAACCTCGGATTGTTACTCGATGGGTCCCAAAACGGGTTCTTAAAGCACAAGGCTATTATGAGGGTGCACCAGCAATTTGGCTTCCAAAATGCCATGCTTTGGCAGGGATAAAAGATTGTTTCCAAAAGATGCCAAAAGCCACCCTTGATTTTCCATACCAGTGGGTGCAAAAGAAATCAACACAAACTCTTCAAGAAAGGAAAGGTGGCTGTGATAGCACCTACAAAACAACTTGTGTTGATCTTCCTAAAACATGTATTGAAACACCTGTTGTCCCGATTTCTCCTTGTTACATAATTCAACCATCAACTGGTGTACCTAAGACACATCCAAGTTCACATAAGTCTCATTTGAGCATAGATTCTAGAACTTCAACACCTAAATCCTCTTATCTTGCTCAATTGATAAAATTCCCACCCAAGAAGAACATACCTAAAACCAAAGATAAGGCATTAGCTCTTCAAATGAAGCTCTTTGGTAGATCAATGTTTGAATAGTGTGGTTCCTTATGCCTTTTGAGAATTATGTTCTTTTTGACACGGATCCACCACCAACGCAAGGGTAAGTTCAAACGACTCCACAATAAGATCGACAAAGCTAGGGCACTTTTCTCCCACTGGGTTTTTCCCCTCGGCTATATTTGGTGTTTGGCACCAATGGCAAATTTTATTTTTTTCTTTTCTTTTCGTGTTTGTTAATAAAAATTTTGCAGAAATCTCCGTAAAAAACAAGAGCATCAAACACGCCCCAATAGTCCACCTATCGTGCAAACAAACTAGGAAGGGGGGAGACATGCTACGCTTACAAAGATCAAGGAGGAGCAATCTGCACAAAATCAGCAATTCATCAATGCAAACGAACAACATCAACAGGGCACTACAACATGTGTATTCAACTCTTAATCTCTACTTCTTTTTGTGCTCTTATCTTTCGAATATATGGTTTGCATGTTCACACAATATTGGCTGGTTTGAGTTTTTGATTAGTTGTTAAAATATGGTGAGTGAGTTCTAGAGTCTTAGAAGACTTAGTAAAAGATATTTCTATTTAAAGACAGTGTAGGATATATACCAATGGAGTATGCCAAGTACTTATGTTTTCAAGGTATATTAGTTATCCCTAGTGGTAGTTACCTCTTAGATATGAGCTAGGTGCTAGGAGTCATAAAAATTTATGAGAATATACCCTTAAAAAATATATATATACAAAGTGAATTGAGACATGAAGTGTCTACCGCCATGTGAAATGCTTGGTAGGACCTGAGGTTGTCTTAGCACCTTGGGGCCGAGACCTTGGTTTCCATGGGGTGAACACTGATGTCTAAGAACTTCAGAAGAAGAACTTTGAGGAATCTATCGCCTTGATAGATGTTGGTAGGACTCTGGGGTACACTATGGGCCCTTGAGACCGATGCCCTCATCTTCATGGAGTACTCCTTAGGTCATAAAAGAAAGAAAAAGGGTCTGTCGCCCTTGAGATACTTAGCGGTCTTTAGATTCTCTTGGCGGAGGTCTCTTGGCCATTGCTTGGGTCTCTTTGGGATAGAACCTTAATCTTTATCACCTTCTACACACATATCAAAAAAGAAAAAAGAAAAAAAAAACGAGAATTCCAATCACCTTTGCTCATATTTAGGAGTAGGTATGCCATTTAGGAGTAACTTACATACTGGTAGGACATTGAGACTACGGTCATAACCGGCGGTGTACAAAGCACACTTGCCTTTACGTAGCACTATCTACTACTTAAGTCTCACTTTGACCAGTCTTTACTCACCTATTTTAGTACTCATTAAAACTTTAATCAGCCTTGCACTTGTATGCTCACGTGTGAAAAATATCATTGCTGATTTTTCTTTTCTTTTCTTTTCTTTTTCTTTTTCAATAAAAGACTTCAATGTATCAATTGTTTTTTGTTGCAGCTCTTGCTACTACCGCGCTCGAGGACGTGCGCAAAATAGGAAGGGGGGAGTGTTGCATGCAAATGAAGATCAATACAAGGAAGCAACAAAAAAGATACTTAGGGCTCTTGTAAAGAGTTCCACTTTGTAGATGAATGTGGGAGAGGGCTTCACAATAATCCCACATGGGAACTTTTGAGAGTTCTAGAATTTTTGTATAAAAGGTGGCTCATTTGAGAGCATGGACACATTGGGCAAACTCATGTTTGAGCTCTCTTGAGACTAGCTCTCCCTCTTCTTCCATAGAGGTGCAAGCTCTTCTCACTCCCCATCAACATTGTTGTAAGTTCTATTCTTTTGTTAATTCAATGCAATGAGTGATGTTTGTCTCTCTTCTCTTGTCTATTCTCTAGTATGCATGTTTCTTTGTTGTTAGCTTCAAGGTTTGTGTGCATGCTAGGGAGTAAGATTTTGAGAATGAAGGATGCTTTGAGCTTGTGTATGCAATAGCTTAGCTTTCTTCTTGTTTGGATGTATGAAGGAGTGGGATGATGAGTGAATGAGTATGGCAAGATTGAGCTTGAGTGTGTGTTGAATCTATGTCAATAGTAGTAGTTTTCTTAGCATTCTCTCCATTAATTGGATAAGCTTTTGTGCACCGGTACGGGTTGAATCCCTAGCTCCGAAAGGGATGCAAATCCCATTGGATTGAGCTAAGTGTGGATCATACAACTCTTGCTACAAGTGAGAGAGTTTTCCGTCTCT
Organism: Cibotium barometz; assembly: GCF_041138505.1. Classification (NCBI taxonomy): domain Eukaryota; kingdom Viridiplantae; phylum Streptophyta; class Polypodiopsida; order Cyatheales; family Cibotiaceae; genus Cibotium; species Cibotium barometz. The sequence continues at coordinate 43,749,900 of NC_141070.1, read as the reverse complement.
CCAGGCCTCTTTATGCAAAGAGTTTGATATGAAAGACCTTGGTGATTTAAGGTTCTTTCTTGGCATTGAGGTGATAAGAACAAACAAGGGTATATGGCTGGTGCAAAGGCAATATGCACTTGACATGCTGGCAAAGTATGGTATGACAGCATGCAAACCAATGTTGACACCATTAGAGCAAAACATGAAGCTTAGGGCTGATTTGGGTGATGAGCTTGATGATATCACCATGTACAGAAAAATGGTTGGTAGCCTTATCTACATGACCATTACGAGGCCAGATCTCAGCTATGCAGTTGGTTTGGTAAGTCAGTTTATGCAGAGTCCTCGTAAACCTCACTTGGATGCTGTGAGACGTATTCTGAGATACGTCAAAACTACCGTGCATTATGGTCTTTTCTATGAGGCAGGAAAAGACATGCATGTCTATGGATATACAGATGCAGATTGGGCCCGTAGTGCATATGACAAGAGGTCTACCAGTGGCTATGTTTTCAGCCTTGGTAGTGGAGCTGTGAGTTGGAGCAGTAAAAAGCAACCTACAGTTGCTTTATCTACCACAGAGGCCGAGTATCGTGGAGCAGCCATAGCTGCATGTGAGGCTATGTGGTTGAAGAAGTTGCTATAGATGATGTCAGGTTACAGAGTGATATGAGAGTTGTCATTCATTGTGACAACATGAGTAGTATTTAGCTTGCTAGCAACCCAGTTTATCATGCCAGGACCAAACATATTGAGGTCCACTATCATTTCATCAGAGAGAAAGTGCTAGATGGGCATGTTGATTTGACATATGTACAGACAGATGAGCAGGTTGCAGATATCTTTACCAAAGCACTTGGTAAGGATAAGTTCGAGTATTTCCGTACTAGATTGGGAGTCCTAGAGATGGACATGTCGAGCTTGAGGGGGAGTGTTGAAATGTCAAGCTCGTCTACAGCTGGAGGATAGCACATGGGTGCTAACAGAGTGACAGTATGGTAGATGGATATCGTGTGGTGTGTTTATGACCGCGTCCAGCTGGTCATGTGTGGTGTGGACATTACATTAGGTTTACTTTGTAGTGTGGACATAACACTATGTTGTGTTCTCTTTTGTGTGTGTGAGAGAGATGATGACTATGGCTTCTCTCCTTCTTTATAATTGATGGATATGGATTAGGGTTTGCTTCTCTTGTGTGTGCTCCCTCCTTCTTCTGTTTTTTATCACTGACCATATGGTGCTCGGGCTCTGGGTTGCCGCCGACGATACCCACACGTGCCATCACTCAAGGAAGATATTGGAACAAGGAGTAAGAGTTGTTTTCTGAATTCGGGCATGGATCTGATTGATTGACCTTGCTGGTCCTCCAACGGATGAGTCCATGGCTCTTTTATATGGATCCATTGGTTGATCTTGCTGATCTTCAACGGAGATTCCATTTTGATATGTGAATATATTGCCGGTTACTATATGAGCTAGGAACTATCGAAAAGGCCCCTAAAAGTGGACAGGTGGTGATGAGCGTTCTGGTTGCCAATGATGCCATAGGTACACCAATGAAGGAAAAATTAGAAATTAGGATTCAATCCGATATTTTGGAGGATTATGATCAATGACACTATGGTTTCGTTAAATGATTGTAAAGGCAGATGATTCTGTGAAAAAGGCAATTTCATATTGGGTGTGTTAGTGGTGTGACTAATTTTAAGTTTGCATGAATATCCGGCTAAGGGGCCTGGGAGCTCTTTTCCCTGGTACCCGGGACAAAACCTAACCAAATTCCTAATTGGATCCCATCACTACAGTGGTTGGGCAGTTGGCTAACCCATGGGACTGGATGGGGTTAGGCTGGACTGATAGATCCCTAAAATGAGACTCAATTCTGTTATGGTACGATAGATGAAGTAAATCCCAGATAAAAATTGTTCCATGGAAAAGAATCAACGGCTGTGCCTCTCAATGAGGAAAAAAGCGTTGGTCTCTATGATCCAAGTGCAATATTTTCCTTGATCTGACTATGAGACTTACGGGTTTGGTCAGATCAATTCAGTTAGTTAAGGCTTTTGACTACGTTAGAGAAACATTATCCTGGAGGAATCGCCCGTGCTTTCCGGGCAAGGGAAGTTTTTTTGGGTTCAATTTGGAAGAACCGATGGATTAGTCTCTTGTCCGGATATCCATGGGCGAGGCCCTGAGTGAGGGACCCTGCCCCGTGCTAGAAGTGCTACTTCCGCTGCTAGCACCCTTGAATTTGTTGCGCGGTGGGGACAGGTGTTAACCTATGTGACGGACATTGAGACGTACTATGTTTTACGTCATTAATTTAAATATTCTGAGTCATGGGCCGGGCTTGTCGGCACCATACATAAATAAGGGGAAAAAGAAGAAAACTTCCTCGGCCCCACCACCAAGTCAGTTAATGCCCTCCCGACCACCCAAACTGACTGAGATTCCCCAAGACAAGCCACGTGGGCCAAAGACCCTCAAGAAAAAGATTGGAACTTACCCGAACCCGGTTGAGGAGATTGAACAAGTGCAACACTTAAGGGGTTTGGTGGAAGAAACACAAAGAGAACTGGGGCCAAAACCCGAGAAAAATCAAAATTCCAGACACAGTGTTTCCTACACAAGTTCAGCCTCACAGGAACCATAAACCGTTAGCTATACCTAGTATCATTCGAGAAGAAAGTGAGGAGAGGACATCAGGAAGTGGGCAAACACCCTTTTTGCTGGAAAGAATGTTTAGTGAGGGAATGCCTGACCCCATCGAAGAGGAAGTGATTCCATCTTCACCAGTCCCTAGTCAAGGGGCGATGTCTCGAAAAGTACCGTTGAATGTGTCCAAGCTCATGGATTTCATGTCCTCTGAAATCAGAACCACGATCATATCCAAATTATACGGATATCCTGAGCTATTCTTTGCTCTTCGGGCATTTCTCAATGGAGAACTAAAGGCGGGGTTACCACAATTTTCAAATATGGATAGACCCGACACGCTTCAAGATGAGGAGGAACATTGGGATCTACAACCCAACCTAGATGAAAACTCGGTCGTGGAAATACCTGTTAACAAGTTGGGACAGTACTTTGAAGGGGACGAATCTAATGCAACCCTCCCCATTACTACCAAGGGATTAACTCTAAAGGGAATCCTTGATGGTGGTGCTGGCGTGAGCATTGTGACTAAAAACTGTTGGGAATCTATGGGAAGACCTCACCTCGAAGTCACAAACATAGTGGTTAAGATGGCAAACGGAACCATAGCTAAACCTATTGGAATGTTAAGGGACCTTAAGATCAAGGTCTTGGGATACAAGGTAAGACATACCTTCATTGTAATGGATTTCTCCAAGCATCCTATGTCATATCAAATGATCTTAGGACGTCCTTTCATGAGGGAAGCACAAATGGTGCATGATTGGTCGAAAAACCATGTCTACCTACACTTCCAGGACTCTGTCATTCGAGTTGATCTTGAGAATGGTTGTGGGCATCCTTTAGGAAGCAAGGTTATCATCGATAATCGATCGGATACCACTGTTCACTCCGCCCCATTAAGGTATTGCTATACATGCAAGAAAGAGACTGATGATGGGAAAGATTCTCCTTATATGGATGTCCTACCGGGTATGACTAAGTCCGATAATGTGGATTGGGTACACCTAGCGGCAACCATAGACACATGGGGAAATAGAGGCACAAGTTGGGTAACACCTGAGGGGCAAGATATGCCACCGTTAGTGCCAATAAACATGATAGGTGTTATGCACTTGACTCTTGATGGCAAGAAAGTGGCAAACTCAACTGACAGTAGCGAAGACTCTGACCAATGTAACTCTGAGTATGAATCTCAAGAACAAACTGACCATGAGCCTGATGGGGGGGATGAATCAAATATTCACCCAAATGTGGAAGCAATGTGCTCAAGGCCTAGGACGGTGACCTCCTGCAGTTCATCCGAAAGTGAGGGGGACACAAGTGAAAATCGACCAAGTGAGTTCGAATCTGACAGAAACAAAAATCAAAAACTTGGTAAGAAGAAAACGAGACATAAGCGCCAACGCTATCAAGCTAATGTACGCACTGCAATAAACAAGGAGAGATCCACCGCAGAATGGCTTAGTTATGTAGGAGCTATTGACGCTAATCCGGATAATTGGGGACAATACCTCCAAAGTGTCATGTGGTGTATTCCGCAACCTCATGACGTCGCCCAATTAGAAATCGAAGAGAAGCCAAAACTAAGTCGTACTTTGCAAGAAGGCGGCAAAACAAAGAGTTAGCTCAGCAACAAAAGGAGGCAGAATTGAAAGAAAAAAGCCTGGCACAACAAGAACCAGCACCCGACCATTTCAAATCATTCACCACAGGGGAACGTAAAGTGGTCTACACAAAAGCCCAACGAACGCCTACCAATGGGAGTAGCGGTGTCTACGATGACCCTGCGGGTAGTTAAGGAGATAGACTTAGCAGATCCGGGTGAGGAGTCTAAACTAGTTTTTATTGCTCAAGACCTCACCTAGTCAGAGGAAGCTGCACTTAAGAAGCTTCTTAAAGAATTCAAGGACATATTTGCTTGGACATATCATGATATGAAGGGTGTTCCACCCTCGGTGGTGCAACACACGATTCCAATGATTAGCACTGCTAAACCAGTCTAGCAACGTCCCACCCAATGAATCCTAAGTACGCAAAGATTACAAGAGGAAATTGAAAAGCTTGTAAAATGTGGATTCATATACCCTATTGAGCACTCAGAATGGGTTTCTCCGATAGTCATTGTACCAAAGAAGAATGGGAAACTCAGAGTGTGCGTTGATCTCAAAAAGGTTAATGCAGCCACTAGAAGGGATCATTACCCCTTGCCATATTCTGAACATGTGCTTGAAAGCGTGGCAGGCAAGGAGGCATATAGCTTTTTAGATGGGTACTCGGGTTACAATCAGATCACAATTGTAGTCGAGGACCAAGCTAAAACAGCATTTATCACGGAGTTTGGAGTGTTTGCCTTTCGCGTCATGGCTTTTGGCTTGACCAATGCACTTGCAACATTCCAAACGATTGATAAACACGGCCTTTAAGGAATATCTAAGGGACTTCTGTGAAGCTTTCTTAGATGATCTTTGTGTTCATTCCTCTTGGGACGAGCACTTGATGTGTTTACGAAAAATATTTGAAAGGTGTAGATTATATCGCATTTCATCAAATGCCAATTCTGGGTTAAACACGGAGTTATCTTAGGGCATATAGTGTCCAAAAATGGGATTTCCACTGACGAGAGTAAAATCAAGGTCATTCTGGAATTACCCCCACCCACCAACTATAAGGGAGTCCAACGCTTTATGGGTCACGTTGGTTATTATCGAAGATTTATTCTATTCTTCGCCGAGATAGCTCGACCATTGTACAAGCTCTCATCGAGTTTATTTGGACCGAAGAATGTGACCGTGCCTATGAGCTATTAAAGAAGGCCTTGGGGCGAGTGCTCCAATCTTGAGAATGCCTAACTGGGATTTACTCTTCCATGTGCATATTGATGCATCAAACTTTGCTATTGGGTGTGTGTTAACTCAACCTGGAGAACACAAGCTAGACTACCCCATTAGCTTTGCCAGTCTCGCCAGTTGAATGATGCTGAGATGAGCTACACCACTACGGAGCGAGAAGGGTTGGCAATGATATATGCAGTAAGGAAATTTTGTTATTACCTCCTTTCCACCAAGTTTGTTTTCTATGTGGATCATCAAGCATTGTTGTATCTGGTAAACAAACCATGCTCCACAGGAAGAATCACACGATGGCTATTGATTCTTCTTGAGTTTGATTTCACTGTTGTTGTGAGACCTGGCAGGAAACATGTTATGGCTGATCATTTGTCTCGCATACCTAATGGTGAGGCTCCTACGGGGGTTGATGATGACTTACCGGACACTTCCCTGTTCATGGTGGAGACAATGCCTGAATGGAGTGAGAAGATTGTTAACTTTTTGGTTAATGGCTTTCCACCCAAGGAGCTTCGTAAAGATCTAGCTCGAAAGCTGATCAAAGAATGCAAACCCTATTGCTTGATAGCCGGGACTCTTTATAAAAGAGGAAAGGATGACGTTCTTAGGCGTTGTGCCCGAGAGGATGAGTATCTATACATTTTGCAAGAGGCACTGTAACGTACCCATCTTCACTAATAAAGAAATGTCCATGTAATTATGAGTTTTTATGGTATAAATATCAATGATTTTATTATTTGAGTCATTTCTACTTAGAATCTTCAAATTCTGAGCCCAAATTTGGAATCTGCGCGCGATTTTACCCTAATATAGGATTTTACAGCATCCAAAACGGACACCGGATCAAGCCTATATGCTAATTTTAATCATTTTAGTTAAAAAACGGCGACCTTTAAACCTTAATAAATGCACGACCGCACGTCCGATTGACGAACGGTCTGAACCCCTGCGACCAGGAGAACCTCCCGGACAAAAAAAATTTTCGCCCCCCGGGGCGGGCCGGCACGCAAATCGAGGCGAGCGTCCCAAATTTGGGTACCCCGCCCCAAAATTTGGTCCGTACACACTTACTAGGGCGCCCGTACAATGGCCGCCCAAGAACCAAAGGACGGCCGCCCACTGTATGGTCCAGGCGCACCCTTAGCCAGACCGGATAAGGTACATGCGTACCGCTCCTTTCACAGACAACCGACACCGTACCTTTCCCGTAGACCCATGCAGGCCACTGATCCATAGCCTTTGAAGGTACACCGTCCTTTCGTCCCTGCTTTGCGTAGCGCCCGCACCCTCACCCCTCAGCTATATAAACCCCCGGGGTGCTCCTCAGTCGGCACGCATTTCTGTGTAGCGTATGCCCTGTTGTGCTGCCGTCCGTACCGCCGTAGCGTACTTGCCGCAAGTACAGCCGCCCTTGCAGCCACCCCTCTCACACTCCCTCATTTGGCTCTTTTCAGATAAGCCAATTTTCCTCCATCCCCCTCTTGCTAGAGGCCAGTGTCCTTAACTCTTCTCCCCCCCCCCCCCCCCCCCCCCGTGTGAATAGACTTACAGAGAGGCTCGCAGCAACCCCTCCCAGCCCTCTCCACGTTTTTGCCTTTGGCCTTAAGGACATCTCACAATCCCCCCCCCCCTTTTGCGTAGACTTTAGTAAGGGATTTTTGGCTCAAGCGAGGGTTCGTGCGCCATATTCTTTTGCTCATACGGTGAGCAAACGAGCTCGGAATTCAGATCCGACTGAAGCGTTTCGATCGCAGCAGCGAGCTCTACAAGGCGACGCCTAAGATGGCCTCATCCCGGAGACGGCAAAATATTGCCTCAAGAGGCGGACGTAACAACGAGATGGAGGGAGATGCGCCCAATGCGGCTCCAGTCCTCCCTTTTCAAGTCCCTCAAGGAAACAGTGGCCAGGTTAGCTTGGTTAATTTTCAAAAGAAGAGAATTTTTCTTAAATTAGTATTAATGAATGGTGTCTTTTTTTCTTTTAAAACGAGGACATAAAAGTTATATGAAATTACGAATTATGTGATGTTGTTTTCGATAAATTGCGTTGAAATTGCTATCTTCATGAATTGTGAATGCTATACTTAGAAAATTGCATTGAAGTTGTTATCTTTGGAATTCAAGATTTCTTTTGGCTTCAACGCTAACTCCGTTCCGTGCTTGTGTAGCCGGGCGGTGTCATTAGCAAAGCCCGGGAATGGCCCAAGGTATCCCTCATACCTTTGGGAGAATAAGGATCGCCGATTGAGGCGAGAGATTATGAGGCTGCCTAGTTCTGAGGGCCCAGGCTAGTGCGGTAAATAAGCCCACCCTAGTGCGTAGACATCCCTCTGAGGGGCGGGAGGATCGAGCGATGGAGCCTGAGAGGGCGACAGGCCAGCTTGAGTCCTCGCCAGCGGCCGACGATGAGGTGTATGGTCCCGTAGGGTTTTGCCCAGCATGTAGAGGTTGGAAGGCCGAATTCTAGATCATCGGTAGAATAAGAATAAGAGAGCCGGATTGGCTTGTATGGAAATGGATTCATGTATAAACTTTTTATATAATTGCATCTTGTCTTTGGTATGATTGTATTGTGTAAGAAGGCTGTTATAACGAACCTTGTGAAGAAGGGCCCTAATTAAGGAATATGCTTATTTATGTCAAACAGTGTGGTAATATTAATTAGAAAACAAATTGATGCGTGAGTAGGGTGGAAAGTGGGAGGATGGAATGCCCTGACGGCACCATCCTACGAATGGGTGGACCCGATTAGTCGGGTAGCTTTCCAATAGATTAAGTGAAAGCCCTACGTTAGATAGTTAGGTTCTTGGGCAACTCTATTCTAGAAAACTAGGTCAGCGGCTGTGCCTTGCATAAGATGAGGAAAAAAGCGTTGTCTCTAGACATCAAGTCTAGTAGTTGCCCAATTTTTGATCAATTGCCCTATGGGTGATTTGATGTTTAGGAAATCACGCTCCCCCTGCGGGATAGAGCTAGGTCATACCTATGAATCGTATCCTTGAATCTCTACAGGGTCAAGGTGTCGATGAATAGGAAATTTTTTCCAAGATAAGACTTAGCGGACTATCTTAAGTGTTTCTCCCATTTTTAAAGGGAGGAACCTTACAATTGGTATCAGAGCAAGTTTAGCTCCTAGGAATTGCAGTTTAAGGACTGTTTTGTAATAAATGTTTTACCTAACATAATGCTAATTAGTAAAGACATCCTACTAAAACAAATAAATTAAATCGATGTTTGAATGATTGTAGGAAGAGGAAGATGCCTACTCCAAATTTCTAGTTTTCCAATGCATCTTCGAGACTGCTAGTCACTCCTCGAATTTCGAGTTCCGCGACACCATGGTGCAGATATTAGAGAAGATATCCCTCCCTCATTTCTCTCGTATTCAGAGAGGATGGGGTAGAGATTTCTGGAGTCGTGGGCCGAGATACTTCATCATCCGAGCAGATCAGATTGGGAATCTTACCACCGACCTGAAGCGGATTCGTTGGATTGAGAAGCTGAAGATGATCCGCTTATTTTGGTTCGTCGGTACCCCCAGGGCTGACACCTCGGTGACTATAGATGGGGTTCGCATACCTCAGGATCGTTGGGTGTATGACAAAGTGATGCAGGTCTTACCTGCTGATAGAGTAGCAGTGTTGGGACCTACCCCAATCCAGAGTTTACCACCCTTACCATCAGTTTTTAGAGTCTTAGAAACTACAGCGGAACCCCCATATTTCACATATGTGGACCGCTCTACCCTTATGTCACAGTGAAGCCTAGGAATTTCCCTTGATGTCAAATAAGACTAATTATATTAGTCTCAGATCTTTGTAATAAAACTTGTCCTTGTAAATATTTGGAAATAAAATAATTTCAATGGTTTTGCTCTCCAAAAAATTAAGCGTTGTGCAAATATGAATCTTGTAATCTTAAAAATTGTTTTTACGATGATGGCCAGGATGACCACCCTCCACTTCCCAATGCGCTTTATACCGATACCCAGGAGAAGAAGCTCCTGCTCAAGCAAATGCAACCTCCCTCCTAAAGGAGAAGGTTCAAAGGTTGAGAAGGATGCTGAAGTCTGGATTGAGGCGACGGACGATTATTTCTCTGCTCTGCCGGTACTGGAGTAGCAAATCAGTCTATGCTCGCACGGTTTCGCCTCACTGGAGATGCTAAACTCTGGTGGAAACAGTGGTGGCGTGACAAGGAAGTCACCGAGCACTCTCAAACGTGGGAAGACATCAAGCAGGCAGTGAAGGAAAGATATCTTCCTCCATCCCATGAATCCATAAAGATGAATGAGTTCTTTAGTCTTAGACAGTGCAGCTTAACTCTTGAGGACTACTATTCCAAATTCATTACCCTTCGGAAGTATGCCCCAGCTATGACTACTTCCCAGCAAGTGGCTCGTTTCTGCCAAGGGCTAAATGAACCCCTAGATTCCCGCCTTGAAGCAATGAGGCCAAGCACATTACAGGATGCTCTCATACGAGCTAAGCCCCTTGTGAAAGAAATGAAGGCTAACAAACCGAAGAATCAAAAGAGATCTTACCCTGAGGCAAACCTTAGAGATCAACCCTACAAGAAACCTCAATAGAATTTTCCCTACTACAACAGAGGGCGACAAGGCAACTCTTTTGTCCCCCGCTCGTATGCTGCTTCTTCCAGAGAAGGCCCTCTGTGTTTTGAGTGCAATGAGCCGGGACACTTTAGAGCCAACTGTCCCAAGATGGCAACATCATTTCCCCAAGGTAACAGAGGAAATCAAGGCCGTGGAACCCCTACCCACCAAGGTGCAAGAGGCAGTGGTCGTGGCAGAGGCCGCGGAGGAACAGTTGCTAGAACTGCCTGTGTTATAAGTAAAGAACCAACCTTGGAAGAGGCTGAAGAAGAGCGCGCCACCGTCCATGCGGCAGTAGAACACCAAGGTCCGAATAAACAATTTGGTGTAATCCAAGCCCCCGCCACTCATCACGGTAAGCCATTTCAGCTTTTGATTGATTGTGGCAGTACCCATTCATTCCTTTCTCCTAGGTGCTTGCAAAAATTAAACTTGAGTCAAAAATCAGCTAGAAAAATGATTGTAGAGTTAGCCAGTGGGAAAGAAGTAGTATCTCGCCACTCTATAGGAAACCTTGATTTTGAGCTGGGTAATGAGCAAACTCATGGTCACTTTAGAGTCTTGCCACTAGGAATTTATGATGGAATCCTTGGGATGGATTGGTTAATTGCAAACAAAGCTAACATTCATTGTAACCAGGGGAGTATCACTTTTGAAAATGAGCATGGCCAAGTAATATCTGTTCAGGGAATCACAGGAAAACCTAAGTCTAGGGTAGTCAAGGCAAAACATCTTCTCAAGGGGACACGTAAGGGTCAGCAAGTTTTCTTAGTCAAACTCAACAAAGTCATTGAACCTAGTATGGAGACAGAACCCTCTTGGCTCCAAGAATTCTTTGACATCTTCCCTGACGAGCTTACAGGGTTACCGCCTCCTCGAGAAGTCGACCATGAAATCGAGGTGATCCCTGGAGCTCAACCCGTCTCAAAAACTCCCTATAAAATGTCCCTTCCTGAAGCCATTGAACTTAAGGAGCAACTTTCCCAACTTATTGAACAAGGATTTGTACGCCCCAGTAGCTCTCCGTGGGGAGCACGTGTTCTTTTCCAAAAAAAGAAGGACGGGACTCTCCGCCTCTGCATAGATTATCGAGGGCTAAATCAAGTCACTGTCAAGAATAAGTATCCTATCCCTCGCATCGATGAGCTTCTTGACAGGCTTCATGGGGCCAAAGTCTTCTCAAAAATAGATTTGAGGTCTGGTTACTATCAGATCAAAGTCAAGGAAGCAGATATACCCAAAACAGCCTTTAATACCCGTTATGGCCACTATGAGTTTACTGTAATGTCATTCGGGTTAACCAATGCTCCTGCAACCTTCAACCGCCTAATGCAAGATATATTCCGCCCGTACTTGGATGAGTTTGTGCTTGTTTTCTTTGATGACATCCTAATCTACTCCAAATCAATGGAAGAGCATGAGGAGCATGTGCGTAGAGTTCTGCAATTGCTGTGCAGACACAAACTCTATGCCAAGAAGAGCAAATGTACCTTCTTTACTCATCAAATTGAGTATCTTGGATTCATCGTCTCCAAAGACGGCATCTCAGTAGACCCCGCCAAGGTCAAGGATATTCTAGAATGGCCACCCCCTAAATCAGTTTGTGAAGTTCGTGGGTTCTTGGGAATCACGGGTTGGTATAGGATTTTTATCAAAGATTATGCCTTGGTAGCTGCACCCTTGACAGATCTTCTTAAGAAGGATTGCAAAATAGTGTGGTTGCCAATCCATCAAAACAGCTTTGATCAGCTGAAAGTCATTATTACTTCTGCCCCAGTCTTAAAGCTTCCTGATTTCTCCAAGGAATTTGAAGTGGTTACCGATGCTAGTAGTCTAGCACTTGGTGGTGTCTTAGGCCAAGAAGGAAGACCAGTCGCTTATACTTCCCGCAAGCTGAAGCAATATGAAGCAAACTATGCCACCCATGATTTGGAACTCTTAGCAGTTGTTCATTGCCTCAAATTATGGAGACATTATCTCTTGGGAGGCAAATTCCAGCTTGTAACTGACCACAAAAGTCTAAAGTGGATCTTCACCCAGCCTAACCTCAACATGCGGCAAAGGAGATGGATTGAAATTCTACAAGAATATGATTTCGACATCAAATTCCGCCCTGGGAAAGATAATGTGGTAGCTGATGCACTTAGCCGCAAATCTTTCTTGAATGCAATTTCAATGCCAAATAATCCCATACTGGTCAAGGTGGAAGAAGTCTCATCTCATGACCCAGATTATCAGAGGATGATCAAGTTAGTAGAAGAAGGGGGACATTCGGAGAAAGAGAAGAATCTAATCAAGGGATACTCCACTCATGAAGGAAGCCTCTACTTCAATCACAAGCTATGTATCCCTAAGGATCCTGCTTTAAAGAAACTAATCCTCCATGAAGCTCATGATAGCCCTGCTGCAGGACACCCAGGTTATGCAAAAACATTAAATGCGGTAAGAAGGAGCTTTCATTGGGCAGGCTTGAAAAATGATGTGCTTCGGTACTTGAAACAGTGTCTCTCATGCCAAAGGATCAAGGCTGAAAGGGTCAAGATGCCTGGAAAGCTTCAACCCTTAGATATTCCCCAAATGAAGTGGGAGTGCATTAGTATGGATTTTGTCACAAGTCTCCCCACTGTTCAAGGAGGATATGACTCCATTCTAGTAGTAGTGGACTTACTTACCAAAGTAGCTCACCTTATACCAGCAAAAAAGACCTTCAAAGCTTCTGATGTTGCTCGAATATTCATCAAGGAAGTCCTCAAACTTCATGGTCTCCCAAAAAGGATAGTAAGTGATCGGGATTCTGACTTCACCTCAAAATTCTGGCAGTCTCTATTTCAAGCTCTGGGGACTCAACTTTGCTTTAGCACAGCTTATCATCCAGAGACCGATGGCCAGACTGAGAGAGTCAATCAAGTAATTGAAGACATTCTCAGAGCATACTGTGGACAGGAACCCAGAAGGTGGATTCAATACCTTCCTCTGGTAGAATTTGCCTACAATGCGTCTTATCATCAAAGCATAGGAATGTCACCATTCAAAGCACTCTATGGGCAAGAATGCTTGTCTCCTCTAAATTTCTCTGATCCGACCATAAGAGTTGAGGCATCCAAGAAAATGCTCGAAGAGATGGAGGAACAAACCAAGGTTATCCAAAAGGATATTAAAGCTGCCCAAGATCGACAAAAGCATTATGCTGACAACAAGAGGTCTGAAAGGATCTTCAAGGAAGGAGACAAAGTTCTTCTATGAGTGCGACCCAAACGAAGTTCTCTATCACTTGGGAAATATAAGAAGCTCAGCCCTAGGTATTGTGGTCCTTATACAGTTATCAAGTGTCTAGGTAAAAGTGCCTATAAACTCCAACTCCCAGCCCATATCAAAGTCCATAATGTATTTCATGTAAGTTTGTTAAAGCCATATAACCCCAGTCTCGATCATATTCTTGATGATGAACAAGTTGTAATCCCTACTCAAGGAGTCCTTGAATTACAGCCCAGTAGCATCATAGATTCTAGGGAAAGGCAACTCCGAAATAGAACTCTTGTAGAACATCTAGTTCAGTGGAAAGATTACCCTGAAGAGGATGCAACTTGGGAAGATGAAGCTACACTCTTAAAGGATTATCCCCAATTCATGACGAGATGAGGACATCTCGATTTCTTTAAGGGGGGAAGGATGTAACGTACCCATCTTCACTAATAAAGAAATGTCCATGTAATTATGAGTTTTTATGGTATAAATATCAATGATTTTATTATTTGAGTCATTTCTACTTAGAATCTTCAAATTCTGAGCCCAAATTTGGAATCTGCGTGCGATTTTACCCTAATATAGGATTTTACAGCATCCAAAACGGACACCGGATTAAGCCTATACGCTAATTTTAATCATTTTAGTTAAAAAACGGCGACCTTTAAACCTTAATAAATGCACGACCGCACGTCCGATTGACGAACGGTCTGAACCCCTGCGACCAGGAGAACCTCCCGGACAAAAAAAAAATTTCGCCCCCGGGGCGGTCCGGCACGCAAATCGAGGCGGGCGCCCCAAATTTGGGTACCCCGCCCCAAAATTTGGTCCGTACACACTTACTAGGGCGCCCGTACAATGGCCGCCCAAGAACCAAAGGACGGCCGCCCACTGTATGGTCCACGCGCACCCTTAGCCAGACCGGATAAGGTACATGCGTACCACTCCTTTCACAGACAACCGACACCGTACCTTTCCCGTAGACCCATGCAGGCCACTGATCCATAGCCTTTGAAGGTACACCGTCCTTTCGTCCCTGCTTTGCGCAGCGCCCGCACCCTCACCCCTCAGCTATATAAACCCCCGGGGTGCTCCTCAATCGGCACGCATTTCTGTGTAGCGTATGCCCTGTTGTGCTGCCGTCCGTACCGCCGTAGCGTACTTGCCGCAAGTACAGCCGCCCTTGCAGCCACCCCTCTCACACCCCCTCATTTGGCTCTTTTCAGATAAGCCAATTTTCCTCCATTCCCCTCTTGCTAGAGGCCAGTGTCCTTAACTCTTCTCCCCCCCCGTGTGAATAGACTTACAGAGAGGCTTGCAGCAACCCCTCCCAGCCCTCTCCACGTTTTTGCCTTTGGTCTTAAGGACATCTCACAAATCCCCCCCCCCCCCCCCCCATTTTGCGTAGACTTTAGTAAGGGATTTTTGGCTCAAGCGAGGGTTCGTGCGCCATATTCTTTTGCTCATACGGTGAGCAAACGAGCTCGGAATTTAGATCCGACTGAAGCGTTTCGATCGCAGCAACGAGCTCTACAAGACGACGCCTAAGATGGCCTCATCCCGGAGATGGCAAAATATTTCCTCAAGAGGCGGACGTAACAACGAGATGGAGGGAGATGCGCCCAATGCGGCTCCAGTCCTCCTTTTCAAGTCCCTCACAAGGAAACGGTGGCCAGGTTAGCTTGGTTAATTTTCAAAAGAAGAGAATTTTTCTTAAATTAGTATTAATGAATGGTGTCTTTTTTTCTTTTAAAACGAGGACATAAAAGTTATATGAAATTACGAATTATGTGATGTTGTTTTCGATAAATTGCGTTGAAATTGCTATCTTCATGAATTGTGAATGCTATACTTAGAAAATTGCATTGAAGTTGTTATCTTTGGAATTCAAGATTTCTTTTGGCTTCAACGCTAACTCTGTTCCGTGCTTGTGTAGCCGGGCGGCGTCATTAGCAAAGCCCGGGAATGGCCCAAGGTATCCCTCATACCTTTGGGAGAATAAGGATCGCCGATTGAGGCGAGAGATTATGAGGCTGCCTAGTTCTGAGGGCCCAAGCTAGTGCGGTAAATAAGCCCACCCTAGTGCGCAGACATCCCTCTGAGGGGCGGGAGGATCGAGCGATGGAGCCTGAGAGGGCGACAGGCCGGCTTGAGTCCTCGCCCAGCGGCCGACGATGAGGTGTATGGTCCCGTAGGGTTTTGCCCAGCATGTAGAGGCTGGAAGGCCGAATTCTAGATCATCGGCAGAATAAGAATAAGAGAGCCGGATTGGCTTGTATGGAAATGGATTCATGTATAAACTTTTTATATAATTGCATCTTGTCTTTGGTATGATTGTATTGTGTAAGAAGGCTATTATAACGAACCTTGTGAAGAAGGGCCCTAATTAAGGAATATGCTTATTTATGTCAAACAGTGTGGTAGTATTAATTAGAAAACAAATTGATGCGTGAGTAGGGTGGAAAGTGGGAGGATGGAATGCCCTGACGGCACCATCCTACGGATGGGTGGACCCGATTAGTCGGGTAGCTTTCCAATAGATTAAGTGAAAGCCCTATGTTAGATAGTTAGGTTCTTGGGCAACTCTATTCTAGAAAACTAGGTCAGCGGGGCTGTGCCTTGCATAAGATGAGGAAAAAAGCGTTGTCTCTAGACATCAAGTCTAGTAGTTGCCCAATTTTTGATCAATTGTCCTATGGGTGATTTGATGTTTAGGAAATCACGCTCCCCCTGCGGGATAGATCTAGGTCATACCTATGAATCGTATCCTTGAATCTCTACAGGGTCAAGGTGTCGATGAATAGGAAATTTTTCCCAAGATAAGACTTAGCGGACTATCTTAAGTGTTTCTCCCATTTTTAAAGGGAGGAACCTTAGAGGCACATATGGGTGTAGCCGGTGGTCACTTCTCAGGAGACTTAACTGCGCTAAAGATCTTACAATCAGGGTATTGGTGGCCCACTATGTTCCAAGATGCATCACTCTTTGTGAAGGGATGCGATGAATGCCAACGATACAAGAAACCCCAGCGGAAAGATCAGATGCCCCTACATCCGATCAAAGTAAACCAACCATTTGAAAAGTGGGGTTTAGACTTTGTAGGTCCAATTAGCCCAGCGGCCCGAAACACACAATCTCGCTATATTATTGTGGCCACTGACTATATGACCAAATGGGCTGAAGCGAAGGCGTCATGTAAGGCAGATGCAAGGACAACAGCCAAGTTCCTCTTTGAAAATATAATCACACGCTTCGGTTGTCCTTTTGAACTTGTGAGCGACAATGGTACACATTTTATAAATGAAGCGATTAAGGAGCTCACAACAAATTTCATGATATCCCATCATAAATCTACTCCTTACTATCCGCAAGCGAATGGCCAAGCCGAGAGTACCACCAACAAGACCTTAATCTCTGTTTTGACAAAGACAGTTGAAGCTCATCGCACGGATTGGGATCTAAAGCTTGCAACAGCTTTATGGGTCTATCGTACTGCGTACAAAGTGGCTATTAATTGCACACCATTCAAAATGGTATATGGCCAAGAAGCAGTCATGCCGTGGGAATTTGTCATTCTTAGTCTTCGTGTTGCTACTCAAGAGGGTTGGGATGGTAATCCCTTAGTAGAGCGTCTGTATATTCTTGAACGGCTAAACGAAGAAAGACAATTGGCTGTGTACAATGCCCTTGTGGAGAAGGATAGAAGGAAAATATGGTTTGATCGCCACCTGAAGGACAAAGACATCAAGGTTGGGGATAAAGTCCTGATGTATGGAGTGCGTAACAAAAAGAAGAAGCTCAGATATGCTGGTAAGGGACCGTATAGAGTATGTGAAATTACCCTGCAAGGTACCATCCGAGTGGAGACTCTCGACGGAGTTGAAACCATTGGATTCCTTAATGGGAGTAAATTCAAAAGGTACTATGATCCCCTGAGCCAAGAGGAGTTACATGCAATCCATCAAAAGAAGGCAGCTAAAGAACAAGCTGAGCTTAAAAAGATACAAGCGAGAGTCGAAGCCAAAGAACGTCAACAGCGTGCTAGGCGACAACGAGAAGCCAACTTGGGAATTACGCAAGTATTTTTCGAGGAAGCAGAGGAGGATGCACTGGAATCTGACCCGCCTCTAAGATACCCAATTGAGTTACAGAGTCCTTACGGGGAGGTGCTGTATAATGCATTATTGGATACAGGAGCTCAACACAATTTGCTATCATATGGCGTGTGGTGTCAACTTGGAAAACCACCTTTATCCAAGAGTGCTATCCAAGTTCAAGGTATCAACAAGAAGAAAACCCCTGTCTCAGGAATTCTGCACACTCCGGTTGCCTATGACAAGGGGACCGTAATTCAAAGCTTTTTGGTTATGCCTGCTGGTACCATGGAAGGCACTGTAAACTTAGGGCGCAAATGGATGTTGGCCACCAAGTGCAATATCGATTGGGCAACCAGACGAGTCACAACGCAAGAACCAACACTCAGTACGACCGCTCAAAATCTTGCTCCTAAGCCATCGACTCTGGACAAAATGCTGGATAACAAAAAATCACCAAGTCCAGTGGCAAAACCATCTTTGATTGTTTGCCACCCCTTTAACGCTTCAACGCCAAGAGTGGAAACATGCAGGGTGGTCTCTAAAGCTCCGCTTACTATGCCAAAAAATACATACAAATGGGTCCCAAAAGCTTCGTTAACAGCTACTTGCCCTGCTCAATCTCGTTCAACCACCAAGAAGCCTCGTAAAAGGAAAGCAGCTACCCACCCGAGAAAGGGCAATGTAACATCGCGCGATGGATCCCTAAAAAATTATTAGGAGCCCAAGGGTACTACGATGGAATGACAATTCAAGACCATGGTAAGGGAAAGGTAACAGAATGCTCCGCACCACTTCTTCCAGAGTTAGTTTGGATTCCCAAACGATATCGATCATTACCACCTAGCTCAGGAAGGGGGGAGCCACATGAAGCTTCTAGCTCCTCATGCCAGGCACACACTCATATAGAAGTTTCTACATGCTCCACCTACTCTTGTCAACACCCAACAAAAAACCGCTGAGTCTACGTCTCCCCTTGTAATAGTATCGTCGGAAACATTTCCTCCATTCGTCAATGGGAGCGTACACTACCATCTCTGCAATTGGATGTGGCCACAAGGGTCATAAAAAGCTATCTGCCCATATCACAACCTATGACCCGCTGGACAAATTGGTTCCAAGAGGCTGCAACATCATTGCAAATAATATGATCTACCCAAGGAAAGGGGGAGCATGTACTCATGCTCGACATTCTAATGCTTCCTCCTTATAACCTTCTCCCCTGACCATGTAATTGCCAAATTCAAGGGGATGTATATATATAGCTTCATACATTTAAAAAAAAAACAAAGAAAAGAAAAACAAAAAATAGTAAAAAGAGCAAGAGCACAAAAAGAGGAGAAATATCCGTATACAATCAAGAACTAGATAGACCTGTCATAAACCTACTGATGCTATATCTGTGTTTGCAGATATGGTAGATGCACGATCATCATACACTTCATCCACTCCCACCTTTGGTGAGAGGTATCATCTGTACCTTTCTCAGATATTTCACATGTGCTATCCTGTAATTGAAACTGAATGGGATCATATAGATGTACTAGCCAGAGAGGAAAATGTTGAGGAATTAGAATGGCTAATGCGCCTATTGACCATGACTGACCCCTACTCCGTAGAGGAAATATCCCCGATAGCCCAATGCTTTCCTTTTCCACAAGATGACTATCCTCGCATGGTTACATTCTTGATGAGTTTATGTGGATGGGAAAATGAAAAGGAAATATTTGACAATGATGAATGGACGGATGAAACTCATGGCACTACTGAGGTTGACTTTATTTATTTGGATGATGCGGATAGAGGCTTAGACTTAGGGCTAGAGCCAGGACTCTACAACATCCTCTTACCGTATCCTCAGTAGTAGTGTGGTGACTGGTAGGTAGGTTAGTGTTTTCAAGTTTTTTCTAGTTTGGATTCCTTAAA
This sequence comes from Cibotium barometz, assembly GCF_041138505.1. Taxonomy (NCBI): domain Eukaryota; kingdom Viridiplantae; phylum Streptophyta; class Polypodiopsida; order Cyatheales; family Cibotiaceae; genus Cibotium; species Cibotium barometz. Next base: position 43,730,539 of record NC_141070.1, on the reverse strand, counting down.
CGAGTCTTTAATTTTTCACACTGATGTGCCTCTCGAGGTATAGTGCTTGTTAGTTGATTGTACAGGTTGAAAAGTTTGAGGTGGGTTCGCTTTCAAGTCCTGAAATAGCCGCAACGCTCATACATAAATATCTAATCAAATTGCGGGTATTTCTCTCATCGAATCAAGGAGATCTCCAAAATACAGGTGTAATTCTTCCATACCCACTCTCTTTCATTTTTACTGTTCAATTAATTGCATAAACTATAATGCATGACCACATATGGAAATTGTCAATGTACTACTTAGTTTTTGAAGTTGCTTGCATGCTAGTGTAAATCATTAATGAGCTTAACTTTATTGGAAATATTCCTAGGCAGCATGACATCTTTAGTTAACCTTGGAATACGATTGTCTTAGGTCTAGGGTCAAACCATCTTAATTTTTGGCACCTGGCCATGTGTGTGTTGACCTCTAGGACATAGCTATTACCCCTTTGTCGAAAGGATGCAAGACAAATTATAGTTCAGGAGCGAATATCAAAAGAAATAGATTTTAAAAAAAAAGCCTACAATAAATGGCAATACAAGTCTATGATGTGCTTTAATGTTGGCCTATCGCCTTATTGATACTTGGTAGGCGAGGAGTATTCTACTCCAGACCGATGCCTTGGTTGGTAGGGGGTAGCCTTGCCTAAGGTGAACTAATAGATTCCTGGATAATGCCTTGTGTTAAACATGGTATCAGGATCGATGTTAGTTTTGCCTTAGGAAGGTCGCCATTATGTGTAAAAATTGTCACGTGCATTTAAAAAAAAATAAAGGCAAAAGGCTCCTGTAACTCTAATGTTTCTTGTGTCCCTAGACTCGTGGTATTAACTTGTTCTTAGAGTAGACACAGTGTGGTCATCTGTTTATTTATTAAGCTTGGTTATTTTCCTTGACTTAGGCCAGTTATAAACCTTGATTAACCTTTGACACCTTGCTGACTCTTGATTTACTTTCAATAATTATTAAACTCCTGTTAATTTGCTACACTAGCTCATTCATGCGACCCCTTAAACTAAGTTCTCATAGCAATATCCATTGTGGTCTAACATGCTTGAATTTATACACTTTATATCTTTTGAATTCCAGCATACTTTCACTCTACTTCCCTGTTTTGCAGACGGTCTACCACAACAACTCTATCGAGCTTACCATACCATAGCTTCCGAGGACGGAATCTACACCAGGAAGGGGGGCATGTTAACTTATGACGGATATTGAGACGTACTATGTTTTACGTCATTAATTTAAATATTCTGAGTCATAGGCCGGGCTTGTCGGCACCATATGTTAAGGATGAAGGGATTGGGTGATCGCCGATGAGAGGGGCACCTTGAATATCAGTAGGATAAGGGTTAGGGTCGGCCGGCCATGTATGGGCGCCCAAGTGTGAACGGCCAAGTCACCTATAAGAGTCAAATGTAACCCTAAAATCCTCATTCTCATGTGTTGAATACAAGAGTGCTCTTGCCTTATCCTCTTGGTTTCCTTCTCCTGCGTGAGAGAGAGAGAGAGAGAGAGAAAGAGAGAGTGAGAGAGCGATCGAGCACTGTGTAGCGGCACGGCGGTGGCGAGGTGGTAGAGCGGCGACGGCGGCTCCTTCTTCACGGCTGCGATGCGGGAATCCTTCAAGGCGGCAGTTGAGCGGTGAGTGACACACCCTTGCATTCTGTTTGAGCTTGATTTTCTGGTTGTATGCTTGTAGCCATTCGTGGCTCGCATACGGTGCTCGGCAAGTCCCCAGCTACGATCTGTGCGGCAAAAGCGCACAAAACAGGGATCTCACAAACCCTCTCAAATGCTACTTCTAGGTAAGGCGTTGAGTTATCCTAGGGGGGACACATTATCTCCCAACAAGGAATCTCCACTGATGATAGCAAGGTGCAGCTCATCCTTGAGCTACCCCCACCAACCAACTTTAAGGGAGTCTAGCGCGTCATGGGACACGTTGGCTATTATCAGTGTTTCATTTTCATGTATGTCGATATAGCTCGCCCCTTTTATGGACTTCTAATCCTCTTTAAGTGGACAGAGGAATGCCAATAGGATTATACCACCTTAAAGAAAGACTTGTGGCAAGTGCTCCTATTCTAAGGTCCCCCAACTAGGACATCATCTTTTATGTCCACATCGACGCCTCCGCCTTTGCTGTTGGGTGTGTGCTGGCCAACTTGATGAAAATAAGATGAATTTCCCCATCAACTTTGCCAACCTAACTAAATGAGGCAAAATTAAATTATACCACAACTAAGAAGGAAGGGTTAGCTATTGTTTACACGGTCAAGAAGTTTCACCATTATCTTCTAGCAACCAAATTTATCTTCTTCATAGACCATCAAGATCTTCTATAACTGGTAAACAAGCCCTACACAACAGGAAGAATCACCAGATGATTACTAATCTTGCTTGAGTTTGACTTCACTATCACAATGCAAAAGGGCTCATAGCATGTCTTGGCAGACCATATGTCACGCATCCCAACGAGCCACCGCGGTGTGAAAGTTGATGATGATTTACAAAGTGCCACCTTGTTTCAATTATGCTTAATTCCAGAATGGGGAGAGGAGGTTGCACACTTTCTAGTCAATGGCCTACTAGTTGACCCCCTCCTCAACAAGGACCGTGCAAGATGCCTTATTAAACAGCTGGCCCCTACCATCTGATTTTGCAGGCCCCTGATTGCAGGCCAACTCTACAAATAGGGGAAAGATAAAATTATTAGACGTTGTGTCTAAGAAGACGAATATGTCTTCCTTTTATGTAAGATTCCTCCCTCCATCTTTTGAGGAGTAAACTCCCCTTTTGTTCTTGTAATTATTTCCCTCTCTGAACTAGAAGAAAGATCTTGTTTTACCCTATTTTGGCCTAGAGAGAGAAAATATCTAGAGAGAGATAATTCAAAATTGAGATATCTTTGGATATAAAAATCCTCCTAGTGTCTAAAATGGATTCCCCTGAAATAGAAGTTCAAAATGAACTTTCCAAGGTGCATTAGGAGTTAATTAAAAATGTGTATAAGGGACCTTAGTCTACATTTTCAGAAATTTTTGGATTATGGTCCAATTGAGATTCTAATGGGTCAATTGGGTTAATCCAAGTGTTGGGATGATATAAATCTAAGAGAATAAAAGAAAATACCTAAAAATGAGTAAATACTCACATAAGATGAAGAGTTAACTAAGTACAAGGTTTATTAGCTAAACATTATGAGATATTACTAAAAAAATGAGATATTTTGGAATAATGATACATTTTTGACACCTTGGTAGGAGAGGGGGACTCTTGAGGTAGGAGCCTTTTTACCACGTGTGGAAGGGTTTTTAATTCAAAAAAATTGTGATATTTTTATCTCTCCTCTCTCCTGGATCAAACCAAATAAAAAAGGGAGCCAAACTGGTCCAAATCTTGTCCAAATTGAGTCAAACTGAACCTGAAAAATTCTAGAACCCAATTGGACTTGGTTAGTGGCCTCCCTCACCTATAAATAGACCCTCAGTCATTTGTAAAAAAATATTAGAGCTATACTATGCCAATATTATATTAAAATAATCATATTTTCTATTATCTGTTAAATTTTTCTCTCTCTTGGGAGCTTGGAGCTCTCTCTCTCTCTACAACAACTCTTGCAGTTGCTCTTCTCCTCTTAGTGCACCAATGATTGGTCGAGGGATTCACTGCTAATAGATAATCAAGCCAAAATTGGAGGTAAAATCAAATTTTATAGTTTTTTCCAATTTATCTCAATGACTTTCTTCTTCTCAACTCCTCTCAAGCTTGAGAAGCTTTCTAAATAATTGTTTTAATTCAAATCAAGCTTTCCCTTAAAGTCTTAATGCTTAATTAAGAGAAAGTTAATCTTTATGCTTATTTGTAATGCTTTCTTTAAGTAAATCTCTCTCTCTAAAAGAATAGCCATCCTTATGGTTAAATCCCTTGAAAAAGGATGAAATAGACACACCACTTACACACCCAATAGGAAATTGCCTTTTCTCTGATTCAACTATTTCCAAAACAGCATTGCAATAAAACCACAGTGTTTCCATCCTCATCCTCAGCATTCCATTTCTAGATCCAATTTCTAACTTTTCAACTTTCCAACCATAAAATCCAATTTTAGTCATTCCTTCCTCAGCGTACCTATGGCATCATCGGCAACCAGAACGCTCACCACTTGCTTACTCAGGGGCCTTTTCACCACTTGCTTACTCAGGGGCCTTTTCACTAGTTCCTAGCCCATAGTACCTAGGAATATAATCACATAAAAACCATATGGACTCTCATTTGGAGATCAGCAAGATCAACCAACAAGATCCATATAAAAGAGCCATGAACTCATCTGTTGAAGACCAGCAAGGCCAATCAACCAGATCTATGCCCGTGTTCAAAAAATAGCTCCAACTCATTTTTCTTCCTCATCGCACGCATGGGTATCCTGGGCAACCTAGAGCCCGAGCACCGTATGGTCAATACCCTCTAGGCTCTTAGTAGGTCACCTAGCGCTTCACACATAGGCCGTTTCCTTGGTCCCTCATCCACCGTACTGGAAGCTCACCATTTTAATCGAATCAAGGTCAAGACCTCGGCCGACCTTGCCACGCAAGACGTCCTTCATTGACTCTCCGTCAACTGTTGCAACCTTCTTACTTAGGTCCCCACGACGTTATTCCACAAGATAGTCAAAATGTTTCCCCAACATTCTTGACATAAAACAATCTTTAAAAAATAGGTTTCACATACAAATATAGTTCCAAACATTCTTGACATAAAACAATCTTTAAAAAACAGGTTTCACATACAAATATAGTTCCAAACAAAATTCCCATCATTCCACATCCTTTCACATCATTCCTCATCAGCTCTCATCATTTCTCATCATTCCTTATCATTTCATGTCATTTCTCCTTATTTCACATCAATTCACATCACATCATTCCACATCAATTCACATCATCCCACATTATCCCACATCAATTCACATCCATTCACAACATTCCCACATTCATTCACATCATCTCACATCATTTCCACATCATCTCACATCATTCCCACATCATCTCACATCATCCCACATCATTCCCACATTCATTCACATCATTTCCATATTCATTCACATCATCTCACATCATTCACATCATCCCACATCTATTCACATCATCCCACATCATTTCCACATTCATTCTCATCATCCACACATCAATTCACATCCCTTCACATCATTCTCACATTCATTCACATTATCCCACATATATTTACATCTAATCTCATCATCCCACATCAATTCGCATCCAATCACATCATTCCCACATTAATTCACATCTAATCACATCATTCCCACATCAATTCACATCCAATCACATCATTCCCACATCAATTCACATCTAATCACATCATTCTCACATTAATTCACATCAATTCACATCGAATCACATCATTCCCACACCAATTCACATCCAATCACATCATCCCACATCAATTCACATCCAATCACAACATCCCACATCAATTCACATCCAATCACATCATTCCCACATCAACGAGATTAAAAGTATAGTTACTCTACTTTTTTATACTGATAGGTATTCCCTAAGTTTCGGCCATTTGGCTCAGTTAAATGCAACTTTTCTCGACTCAATTCAGTTAAGTCTAAATTTCCATTCTCTTTTGGATTCTCGATCCTTTCAAGAGTTCCGGATTCCTTTCCTAAGGAATCTAGGAATAAGTCAGTCACAATTATTCATATTCATCTAACTAAGCGTGTTTTTGGTCTTTTTTGGGGAAATCCTTTTCCCGTTTAGAATGTACCCCAAGATTCTATTTTTTGAGAATCTAGACATATGCTTCGTAATTCTAAAAGTTAATTATGTTCGTGATTTCTCTCTCTGATTAAAATTTTATCCATGATTTCTCGATGCATTCCCATGAATATTTTGTCATTCTTATCTCAAATTTTCCAAAATAAAATATACTCAATATTCCCCTTTTTGAATAAAAGATTTATGCATACGATCTCATGGGATTTACAAAATTAATTTTACCCACAATTCCTCTTTCTAATTAAAAATTTATCTATATTTTCTCAATGCACCCCTATGAAAATTTTCACCTTCTTTTCTCTATTTTCCCAAAATGAATTATCATGGAAATTCCTCTTTTAGCATAAAATATCTATGCACACCTACTAGTCCATTTTTATCTAAATGAATTATATTTATAATTATTTCCATAGTTCATCTAGAAAATTTGTGCATAACCTTCTTTATTTTTCAGGCAAATGAATAATGCTCAAAACTCCACTTTTAGCATAAAATTTATTATGCATAAATTCATTCTCTAAAGATATAAATTTTTCCATAGCTTCCCCACATTTTCTAAGAAATGAATAATACTCAAAATTCCACTTTTGATATAAAAAATTTTATGCATAAATTTCATTTTCTAATGATAAATATTTTACCATAACTTCCCCATATTTTCTATAAAATGAGAATGCTTAAAATTCCACTTTTAGCATAAATATTAATTATGCATAAAATTCCCTTTTTTAATAATAAAAATTATGCGTTATTTTGTATGAAATGAGAATCCCCACCAAAAGTTCACTTTTAATATAAAAATTAGTTTATGCAAATCCTTCATTTCCCAATGAAGAAATTTTTCCATAACTTTCCCACATTTATTATGAAATGAAAACGATTAAAATTACACTTTTAACATAAAATTTAGTTTATGTATAAACCTAAGCTTAAACATAAACATAATTACATTTAAGCACCTTATTTATTTAAGAAAAATACCCAATTATGACTTCCATATGAAAATAATTATAAGAATGTTAGCCCAATCTCTCTTTCACTTTAGAATGAATAAATATGAATTTTCCTAACATAAAACAGGCATAAATGAATTAATCCTCATTTTAATTGGATTAAAAATCATAAAAATTCTTAATCTTTATCTCTAGCTTGTTAAACCTAGAGATTTGGTTAAAAAATGAGATTAGGACTAAGATCTATCCTTCGAAGAAGGATTCCATGAAGGTGAGTATTCTTACAAAAAAGAGAGATTTACAAATCAAAACATTACTTTTAAGCATAAAAGATTAGCACTAATCCATTTAAACAATATAATCAATAAAAACATGGTTTTAAAGAAAAAACCATAGGGAGGTTGGAAAAAAAGATTACCATTTAGAAGAGAAAACAAAACACCATTGTTTGGGCTTACCCTTGGTTTTTGGCTTGATTCTTTAGGGAAATGTGAAGCCTTCAAACAAGAAGCTTGGCCACCAAGTAAAAGAGGGTAATCTCCAAGAGAAGAAGAGGATTAGTGAAGCTCCAAAGCTTCATAATAATAGAAATATAATAAACGAAAAATAACACTAGATAGAGTTACTTCAATATGAAAATACAAAGGAATGGGGGTCTATTTATAGGAGAGGGAGGCCACCAACCAAGCCCAACTGGGATCTAGAGGCTTCCAGCTTTAGTTTGATCCATTTTGGGCAAGTTTTAGTCTAGTTTGGCTCACTTTTTTGATTTGGTTTGAAGGAGGAGAGAGGAGAGATGAAATATCTTATTTTTTCAATTAAAAATTTCCTCTTGATGTGATTTCTAGGCGCCTCATTCATGAGCCCTTCTCCCCATTCTGAGGTGTCAAAAATTTCATTTTTAAACTAAAAAATCCTTTTTTTAACTAATAAAACTTGTACTATAGTCAACTCTTCATCTTATGTGAGAATTTACTCATTTTTGGGGGATTTTATTTTATTCTTTGCCTTTTTTTCATCCCAACACTTGGATTAACCTTATTGACCCTTCTTGACACTCTTTGGACCTTTATAAGATTTTTTCTGAAATTATATACCCCTAGGCCAAGATGTTATACACATTTTCAATTAATTTCTAATGCACATTGGAAAACTCTTTTTAAGATTCTGTTTCAATGGATCTCTTCCTATTGATTGAGAGAAAATTCTTATCCAAAAATATTTCAAAACTGTATTATCTCTCTCTAGAATATTTTCTCTCTCTAGACCAAAACAGGGTTAAACAAGATCTTTTTCCACTTCTGAAGGGAGGGATGATTACAGAGATTGAAGAGGAGATTCTTACACCTTTACATCTCAAAATCTAGAGGGAGGAATCTTACAAGTTCAATGTATTTGGCTCCTCTAAGGGGCAGCACATCTATGGTGGCAAGCACATGTATCCAGTTTTCACTAAAGTTCGGAGGTGAAAACGATGCATACATTTTGGCCTCTTCTTCTTCCCATGAATTCTACCTAACTAGCTGGTAGGCTTGTAAGAATATTGTTTGTTCTATGTGACCGAATCATCTCCAAACAATTGCGCTTCCATGGGGTGTGCCTTCCATGTATGGAGATCAATTTTCAAAATTTGTGAATCCTTTCGAATATACACTTGGTCTAATGCCCAATCATGCACCATCTTGGCTTCCCTCATGAAGGGTCTGCCTAAGATAATGTTATATGAATCTGGATGGCATAGAAAGTCCATTACAACAAATGTATGATGGTAACGGAACGAAAAGGCCTTAAGCTTTATATTTTTCAATAACCCCATTGGCCTTGAAGATATTCCATCTGCCATCTTGATAATCAGATCCGCTCTTTCTAGGTTCGGTTTTCCCCACTTTTCCCAACATCTATTGGTGATGATGCTCACACCTACACCTCCACCCAGGATAGTAAGTGCTTGGTACCCATTACAGTGGATTAGAATGGTGGTATTTGTGTCATCACTCTCATAATACCGGACTAATTGGTTGTTGACAGGTATTTTAATGAATGTGGGTGCTCCCCCTTCCTCATGCACTAGGTTCTTTTCTGCTTGAGGTGAGACTGGCTCGCCTCTGTAGTATTAGACATTGGGTTCATTCTTCCTTCTACCTAGTCCTTGACATCTGCCCACAATTTTGGCGTGTTGTGTAGCAATGGCCCAAGTTGCATTTTGACAGTTGTAGACAATATTGTTGAGAGACTACCTATGTCTCTGGGTTTTCTAGCAAGTGAGGGCTCCTTCCACGTGTTTGTCTCATATTCAATCCTAGTGAATGAATGGATTGATAATTCCTAATATGCCTCCTCAAACATTCTTACATGAGGTCACTATGAGTGCCTTCCTCGGATTCTTCTGGAATTGGAATAGGCACATCCAACTTCCTTTCTTTTAATAGCTTATTTCGTGGATAAACTGTATCCCTAGCCTTGTTAGCCCTCAATTTGGCTTCATGGTTGCGTAGACACTCCTCAACCAGGGCCGCAGCTTCCTCAAGATTCCTTATTTCCTCTTTAGCATTTGGATATTCCCCAACACCCTTGGGGGTTGCCGGTCTCTCTTTTGGCTTCTCATCTGGTTTTGACACTTGTCATCTCCTTCCCTTGATTGGGTGGAACCGGTGTCAATGGTATCTTCCTCGGGTCCATCCTAAATTATGACCATGGTATCACCCTTGCCCACCTTTTTCACTCTTGTTCTTCACCTAGTCTTAGTGGTTACAATACCTCTAGGGTTCTTCCCTTTGTACACTTGTTTCACTTGTGTGCGTGTCAGGACATTCAGTGGCACGATATTTCCAGGCTGCACACTTATAATCCTAATGGTGGCATGGTTAGAGGTAGAAGTAGAGACATTGACACGATATGTATACATACAAACATACATACACACACACACACACACACACACACACACACACACACACACTCAATGATGTGAGACCTATGCCCTCTCTGTGCAAACTCCAGAGTGCTAGTAGCGGAAGTAGCAACCTCTCGCACAGGGCAGAGCTTTCCACTCGGGGCCTCGCCCATGGATGTCTGGGCAAGGGACTAGTCTGGCGGTTCTCTTGAAATCGAGACCGAAAAAACTTTCATCACCCAAAAAGCACGGGCGATTCCTCTAGGGAAAAATTCTAACAAAAAATTATCTAACGGGGTCAAGAGCCTTAACTATCCTTTATAATCCGACCGAACCCACGGGTCACATGGCCGAATCAAGGAGGGACTTGCACTTGGTTCATAAAGATCATCGCTTTTTTCCCCTGAAGTGAGGTACAACCATTGATTCTTTCCCATAGAACAAGAATTACCCTGTGACCTACTTTAACTATCGTAACTTAAACATAACTGAACTTTATTGTAGGAATCCACCGATCCAGCCTATGGGTTCGCCCAACCACTGTATTAGTGGGATCCCTCTTTAAAAATTTGGTTGTGTTTGTCCTCCCGAGTACTAGGGAAAAGAGTTCACAGGCCCCCTAGCTGACATTCATGCAACCACTGTATTAGTGGGATCCCTCTTTAAAAATTTGGTTGTGTTTGTCCTCCCAGGTACCAGGGAAAAGAGTTCACAGGCCCCCTAGCTTTTATGCAAATATATTAAATAGACACACCACTTACACACCCAATATGAAATTGCCTTTTCTTAGATTCAACTATCTTCAAGACAGAATTGTAATAAAACCATAGTGTTTCCATCATAATCATCAGTATTCTAGTTCCATTGTTTTACAATCAAATGTCATCCGGGCTCTCCGTTGAAGACCAACTAGTCAACCAACGAGATCCAATTTCATAGTTTCTAGTTCACTTAAATAATTTCTCGTGCCAATCCATGAAGATCTCCCTCGACATACACATGGGTGTCCTAGCAGAGCAAGCTCATGCATCGCCTGGTTTTGAACCCTCTAGGATCCTCCTTAGGTGTCCTAGCACTTCACTCAGGGACCGCTTCGTCGACCCTCACCCATCATACCGAAAGTGCACCATTTTAAGACCTTGGCAGGCTTTGCCCGTCGCGAGAGACATCCTTCGATGATTCCCCGCCAACTATTGGCGGGGCGGGGAGTCAACGTAAACTCTCCTTAGATTAAAAAATAAACCAAATGCTTTCTCCAGTATTCTGGCTTAAGACAGTGCTTTACAAAAACAGAGTTTCTATGCAAGTAAGATTTTCCCATTGAGTTTGATTTCCTCTCACGAAAAAACATCTCTAGTGTTGATTTCACAAGACCCTTTTTTCAAAACCTAGACTTCCTCAATGAAAATCACAAATCTCGTATCTCGGGTGATCCATCCATCAATTACAATTTAAAATGAATTTCTAACTTATTTCTAGACGATTTCAGGTCTTAGGGGAAATTCTCTAAATCAGACAGTTGTCCCTTCTTTGTACTGAAGAAATGGGAATGGTCACAATTCTTGGCTTAATTTACGATTCAAGAGATGGGCAGGCATCTTACTGATCCACCTTTCTCACGTGGTCATGGTCTAGCACAGAATTACTTGAATTTATTCCTAGATTTATTTCCTAAAGATATTTCTCCATTTATCTAATAAAATAACTGTGATTTCTAATCGTAAGGGTAAACATCCAAAAATATAAAAATTCATTCTTCCTTGGACATAATAGAACTATAAATAATTCAATTTGTGAATAATGGAATTTAACAAGGATATTTCTTTTTCTAAATGATCCTTTAATAAATATGCATACATCATTTTATTAAAATATTCACATAGAAATATTCTTAAATATTCTCTTCACCATTTTAACCTAGGCATCAACATGCCATAATTATCTACATAGAAATATGATGAAACTTTCTCTTTTTGATACCAAAATTAATTATGCATATTCCTATTTAAAGATACGATGAAAATTCCTCTTTTGATAAATAAAAATATTCATGTATATACATACCATGAATATACCCATTTAAAATATAACAAAAATTCCTCTTTTTAATATTTAAAATGTTTATGCATAGAATATCGTAAAAATTTCTCTTTTTGCATTATTAAATTTATGCATAAACATAATTACATAAAAATATGGTGGGACTTTCTCTTTTAAAATAAAAATTCTTTATGCATAAACCTAAGCATAAATATAAGCATAATTGCATCAAGCATCTTGTTTATTAAGAAAAAATATCCAAATATGACTTCCATATGAAAATAGTTACATGAATGTTATCCTAAGCTCTCTTTCATCTTAAAATGAATAAATATAAAATTTCTTATCATAAAAAACAAGATTAATGAATTAACCTCATTTTTAAGTAGATTAAAAATCATAAAAATGTTTAATCTCCATCTCTAGCTTGTTAGGCCTAGAGTTTTGGATAAGAAATTGAGATTAGAATTAAAGCTTATTCTTCCAAGAAGGATTTAACCATAAAAGTGAGTATTCTTTCAAAAAGAGAGATTACAAATAAAAAACAATGCATTTAAGTGCATACGATATTAACATTAATTCATTTAAACAACATAAATCAATAAGGGCATGGTTTTAAGAAGAAACCATGAATTAGAATGCTTCCCAAGCATGTAGGGAGGTTGGAAAGAAGATTACCATCCAAGAAGAGAGTAAAACACCATTGTTTTAGGCTTACCCTTGGTTTTTGGCTTGATTCTTTAGGGAGATGTGTAGCCCTCAAAGAAGAAGCTTGGCCACCAAGAAGAAGAGGGTAATCTCCAAGAGAAGAAGAGGATTAGTGAAGTTCCAAAGCTTCACAATGGAGAGGCAAGGTAGAGGGACAATAGAATTACACTAAATTGAAAATTACACTAGCACATGTAAATACACTAAGATGAAAATACAAAGGAATGGGGTTCTATTTATGGGAGAGGGAGGCCACCAACCAAGTCCAACTGGGATCTAGAGGCTTCCAGCTTCAGTTTGATCCAATTTGGACAAGTTTTGGACCAGTTAGGCCCACTTTTCTGATCTATTTTAAAAGGGGGAGAGAGAAGAGATGAAATATCTCATTTTTTCGAATTAAAAATTGGGGTAATGTAATGAGGATTCTAGGCGCCTCCTTCATGAGCTCCACTCACTCTCCTGAGGTGTCGAAATTCCCATTTTTTTAACTATTACGTGCTAGTACTATTGCAAGAATGTGGGATCATTGATCATTTCTTGTATATCCTCTCTTATGTAGAGCCAATCTTCTCCTCCTAAGGATTACCTTGGTAGATTGTCCACTTCTCCTCCTAAGGATTACCTAGGTAGATTGTCCACTTCTTCTTGTGTTTCAAGCCTTTCATCAGCCTTTGGTTCCTCGTTGATGGGTTCTAGGACTGGTATCCCTCCTTCTGTCTCATCCCCATCCACATGTTATTAGTGGCATTTCTAGATGTTTCTATATCCTTGCCACATGGTCGAAACAAATTCAAATTATCAAATTTTCCTCTGTTCCTCTGCTTTTTCAAGCTCAGTAGCCACAATTGTCACTCTGCCTTAGCCACCTTCAGGTCCATATCCACTTCCTCAGATGTGGGAAAGAAGATTTGACCTGTCTTGGCAACATTTTCCTTATCCCTCCTAACCCTAGGGCTCATCCCATTAATCCTCACTGTGTTAGCATTCCTGGGGCCAGAAGGTTGGGTTGGTAAATCCAGTCTTAAACCATTTCGTGCGCTTGTTGATGGGCCCGTGTCCAAATATTGTACTTCACTTCTGTGAGTGATGGAGACCAAAAAATCCCCTGGTTGGCCATATCAAAGATTCCATTGAATTTTGCAGGAGAAGAGGGTTTTTCTTCTTCTCCAAAGCCAGAGAATCTTAGCCCTTCTTCCATGGATCTTCGCTACTTGTTTCTATGGTGGTGGTCAGATTTCTCCAAGCTGCAACACTCAATTGAGTGCTTGCCGAGCCACCTGAACCAACATTTCTTTTGTAGTAGGAAGAACCTGGGTGATTTGATGCATTATCGTCAGGGGTAAGGTCGTAATAATGAGTTTCTGTGACCTCAAGTACATGAGAATGTGTTTCAATAGGCTAAATCACTACTCTAAAAAATACAATTGGTTTTTTGTTGAGTTGACTCTTCTTGTCGAAACAGTAGATCTCCATGAAACAGCAGACTACGGTTCACGCCATGAGCTGTGTCTCACGCTGTGAACAACTTGTGTTTCACCCTTCAAAATTTTAACTTAGAATTGCAGTAATTAAAGAGTTGGGGTGACTCCTATGGTGTAATTATGAACTTATCTTACCTGCTAATCTAACAATTCTTACTCCGTGAACACTTAGACTTTTCTTGTCTCGTGAAGTAGCAAGTCTCCATAAACTAGCAAAGTGTGGTTCATGTCATGAACCAGGTGGTGTTTCACATTGTGAACTAGATGTGTTTCACATGGTGAATTGCACTTTCACGAGATACAGTTTTTAGCGTTTCTTTGTGTTAGACATGTCAGGTAAGGTGCCCTAACTTTAGTAAGGCAATCCCAAAATTTTTGGCATTGATTATGGAGAGTGTTTCACGTCATGAACTAGAAGACTACGGTTCACACTACTGTGAACTACCTCCTGCACATTCATGTGTTACTATTTGTGTCAACAAAATGATGTTTAGAGTGTGATTTTCCTATTCAAAAGATCCAAAAATGTTGTGCCAAGAAATTGGAATGCAATGCAAGTCACCAACACAACCAATGGCTCCTTGTTTTTACAATTTTTACAATTTTTTGGAAAAAACAAAACAAAGCGTGTTACCAACTGCTAGCTCATGGTTGCAAAATTGGTGATGAAAACAAAGCGTGTTACCAACTGCTAGCTCATGATTGTAAAATTGGTGATGAAAACAACAAAATTAAAGGTAAAACCAAGTGTAGCTTTGCTCTAGGCAATACCAAGTACTCACCCACACTTCCAAACACACGATTTTCCACAACTACTCTAATTCCTTCTCTTCCACAGAAACCTTATCTACATAGTTTTTCACAATGCACCTTCAAAAAGCAAAGGCAATAGTGAATCTTGTATAATGGGAGTCGGAGCTCTAAGAGGATGGAAGAAACAATGGTCTTTCCTCTCGACAGCAGCACCAAAAATGTTATGGGCTGCTGCACCTCCCAAGAGGGAACTCCACACATCCACAGTTGGAAGAAGCAATAGATGACACCTAACATTAGGTACTTACCAATGCTTCAAGCTCATGTCCCTTGAGGCTCTCCAAGCTTGCTTTTGGAAGCTCCACTCCTCCAATCTCCACCTTCACGCTGTCACCGCCGCGCGGAGTCTCTCACACCACAATGCAAGGCAATATTCCTCTCACTCTCCCATACACATGCATAGAAGAGAAACATGCACTCGAGTACACACACACACACACACTCTCTCTCTCTCTCATAAGATAAAGCAAGAACTCTCATAGCACGAAGGGGGATTGTTTGTTTCCATTATGAGAAATTTTCATATATACAACTGGCCCGTATTCACATTTGGGCACCTAAAACTTACTAACTAAGGCCATGGGTGGCCAATGGCTCATAATGTACAACCTTTATAGTGCCTTTACATAACACTTATTAATGTACTCAAATGGAGAAACATCTTTGTTAATCCCACAATGAGATTAATAGGAGTTGGGAGGAGGAGGCTGATGGGGGGGAGATGAAGATGGGGGTCGGTGAGGTGGTTGGGTGCCCGTGGCTCCTCCATTGCCGTCGCTATTATTGTTGTCGTTATCTGAGTCGAAGGTGTCAGGGCATTTGGAGTGGAAAAAGACTTTGGTGGCTGTGGGCTGTGGCTTCTTTGGGGGTGTACTCCATTGGGAAAGCCACATGTGAGTCATTAAACTACATGATACCTGTGGCATTGGTAACCTCCATCTGCAAATAACAGCGTTGGTACATGATGAGGATGCCTTCTTCTTAGTATGGCGCTGGAGCTCGTAGTGCCGAAGGGATTTGTAAGAATCATATACGACTTCCCAACCTATGTGGTGTAGGAATTGTAGGCCTTTAGTAGTCTTGGGGGAGAAATAAGGGTAAGGGTAGAGCACATCTGGTACAACGAGGTCTATGAGTTCTAGGTGTTCGGTTGGCTGGCCATATCGAAGGAGATGGACCCAATTGAGAAGGTTAGCGGAGAGGATGAACTGGGAGATCAAAAAAGATGGAAGGGTGGGTGAAAGAAAGTTTAGGGGGTTGAGCGGAGGGTTATGGGGAGGGATGGCTAGAATGGGAAGCTCCATAGCTATGTCCACATCAATACATCGATATGGGGAGGTGTAATATTCCTCCTCAGCTTGAATAACAATTAAGCCTCTACTTCAATCCCTTGTAATCATTCTGTGTTTCTGAATACAAGAAAATATTATTTTTCCTTGTTTGGCCTAGTGAGATAAAAATTTCTAGAGAGTGGTA
Source organism: Cibotium barometz (assembly GCF_041138505.1). NCBI lineage: Eukaryota > Viridiplantae > Streptophyta > Polypodiopsida > Cyatheales > Cibotiaceae > Cibotium > Cibotium barometz. The sequence goes on along the minus strand of NC_141070.1, from coordinate 43,714,336 downwards.
AATCAATATTGGGATATTTTTGGATAAATAAATTCTACAAATATCAAAAAAATATTTTCCTAAAACAAAAAATTAAAATAGATTTTCCAAGGTGCAATTGGAATTAATTAAAACTGATTTAGAAGACCTTAGCCTAAGGGTCAAGATTTTTTTGAAAATTTTGGATTAAGGTTCCTATAAACCAATAAGATTAATCCAAGTGTTGGGATAAGATAAATCCAAAGAATAAAAGAAAATACCCAAAAATGAGTAAATGCCCACATAAGATGAAGAGTTGACTAAGTACTAGATTTATAAGTTAAAAATTATGAAGTATTAATAAAAAATTGAGATATTTTAGACTAATCATTCATTTTTGACACATTGGTAATAAGGAGAAGGGGGCCATTCAAGGAGGCACCTATTTCACATGTGTGGATGAGTTTTAAACTAAAAATTAATAGGATATTTTTATCTCTCCTCTCTCCTAGATCAAACCAAATCAAAAAGGGAGCCAAACTAGGCCAAAACTTGTCCAAATTCAGCCAAACTGAAGCTGGAAAATTCTAGAACTCAGTTGGACTCAGTTAGTGGCCTCCCTCACCTATAAATAGACTCTCATTATTTTGTATTATCATATGTGAACTAAACTATGCCGGTATTACTCTAAGATAAGCTTATTTTCTATTATCCTCTAAAAACCCTCTACAAATTGAAGAGATTGGAGCTTCTCTCTCTCTTCAATCTTCCTTGGAGTCTTCATCAACATACCAAACCAATTGATTGGTTGGGGGCCTCTACTTTGATCAAATAATCAAGCAATCTAGGAGGTAAAATGTGGTTTATGGTCTTTTTCTTTAATCTCCAAATGTTTCTCTCTTCTCAACCCCTCTCAAGCTTGAGAAGCATTCAATTGAATGGGCTTTTAATACAATTGAAGTTCTTTAATGAATTGTAGTGATAAAACACATAAATTTTCATTTATGCTTAAATTATAATGTATTTTTAAAAGCATTTCTCTCTCTCCCCCAAAGAATGGTCAATCCTATGACCTATTCTATATTCAAATGAAGCTTCTCATGAAGCAATTCTCTAATCTAAAAGTAAATTCTATGCTTGTCAAATTAGAGGCCAAATAAGTGGCTTTTTAATGCTTTTATGCTATTTAAATTATGAAAAAATTAAGAATCAAGTCCATAATTGGATATTGATCCAATTAATGGTTATTCTAATCATAGGGATATTACTAAACTTTATGCTTTCAAATTATTGAGATTTATCAGCAATAGCAGCAGCGTAGCTATGGTAAAATTTTTTAAAAATTAACACATAAATCATTTTCATTCATAATATGAAAAGTGGACTTCCTACCATACTCTAGGATTAATCATCCTAGATTAATTGAATGATTCTTATTATAATCATGGAAAATTTGATTTTTATGTTTATGCATAAATAGTTAATTAAGAAAAAGAGGAATTTCTAGTAATCCATTTTTATGTTAAAAGAGTAATCCCCATGACAATGGAAATGTATGTATTCCAATGAAGTAAGAGAAAAATTGTGATGCTAAAATAATGTATATTTTATTTAAAAATTAAAGAATGATTTTAGTTAAATTTATCTTTTTGCATAGATAAGTTTAAATGATGAAAGAGGAATTCCCACCATATTGAAATTCAAATATTTAAATGAGAAAAGTGTAATTCCTAGTGTAAAGGAATTAATGGAGATTTTTATTTAAATTTTAAGAGAAAATTTAGTTAAATTTATCTTTTTACATAGATAAGTTTAAATGATGAAACAGGAATTCCCACCATATCATAATTTAAATATTTAAATGAGGAAAGTGTAATTCCTAGTGTAAAGGAATTAATGGAGATTTTTATTTAAATTTTAAGAGAAAATTTAGTTAAATTTATCTTTTTGCATAGATAAGTTTAAATGATGAAAGAGGAATTCCCACCATATTGGAATTAAAATATTTAAATGAGAAAAGTGGAATTTTTAGCTTAATGGAATCAATGGATATTTTTATGTAATTTTTAGGAAGAATTTTAAATAGATTTAATTTATGGTAAAAGAGGAATTCCCATGATAATTGGATTGCACTCATTAAGATGAGGGATTTCAAGTTTATTAAAAAAAATAGGTATGATATTTAGTTAAAAAGAAGAATTTTTATGATAATTGAGAAAAGATAGATTTGAATTAAATTTTAGTGTCAAAAGATGAATTTCCACCATAATTCTACCTAATGAATTAAGGTTGAGAAATTATGTGATAGAAGGAATATATTTGGATATTTTAATTGGTAAAATCATTAAATGGATATTTACCCAAAACTAGATGTTTATCTGAAGGGAATCCTTGTAGAACTAAACCGAATGAATTTGGTTAGACTACGAGAAGGACGGAAAATAAACCTACTTGTCCATCTCTCGATTTGAATCAAGTAAAAACTTCGTGTGATCAATTCCAGTTCTAATCACAAAGAATAGACTACCGAAACTAAACTAGTTTTTCTTGACCGAACTCACCAAGAATCTAGTTGGACAATCAGACTGAATGATGGGTAGATTACCCTTATGAGAGATCAAGGATCCTCATTATGAAACTAGGAATTATGGAAAAAGGGTTTTTGGAACCAATCTCAAATTGGAATTTTACTTGCATTGGAACCTCTGTTTTTAAAGGACCGTTTTACACCAGAATGCTGGAGGAAGCATTTGGCTTATGTTTTTCTAAGAGGAGGTTTATTGGAACAGCTGGCAGGGAGTCATCAAGGGACGTCGCTCGTCGCGGCAAAGCCTACCGAGGTCTTGACCAACCTCGGAACGGTTAAAATGGTGCACTTCCGGTACGATGGGCTAGGACACCTAAGGAGGATCCTAGAGGGTTCTGACCAGGCGATGCATGGGCTCACGATTGCTAGGACACCCATGCGTATGTCGAGGAAGATTTTGGATGGACTAAAAGAAAAGATTTTTGGGAACACCTAAGGAGGATCCTAGAGGGTTCTGACCAGAGGCGATGCATGGGCTCACGGTTGCTAGGACACCCATGCATACGTCAAGGAAGATTTTGGATGGACTAAAAGAAAAGATTTTTGGGAACCAAATTTTGATACTGGATCTCGTTGGTTGGCTAGCTGGTCTTCAACAGAGAGTCCAGAGGATATTATTATAATACAATGGACTTGAAATTTTGGAAAATGATGATCATAAATATTATGATTTTTATTGAAGGATTGTTTTAAAGCCAGTCGAATCTGTTATAAATGGTAATTTCATATTGGGTGTGTATGTGGTATGCCTACCTTAATTTTGAAAAGATGCAGGGGGGAAGAGAGCTTGAGCTCTTGCAAGCACACACACACTCACAAAACCCTAATAGAGAACACACAAGGTGAGAGGCTGAAAATCTTCTTCTACTTCGCTCAACACTCAACACTATACAAAGATAAGAGTACACATAATATGAAAGGTACTCAACCAATACATACGAGGGTTCTCTATAGTGTGAACCCAACTAAATGAGCTGGCGCTATAACTATGCCAGTCTCTAGAATGGCTGTCACATAGCCTGTCATCCCACTGGCCGCATATCTCCCATGATCTCACCAACCATGCGAGTGGTGTAAGTGTGGGGCCTATCCCTTAGGCGGGTCATCACAGTGTCCACCGCCTCACTAGACGAGCTCGATATCTCAACACTCCCCCTCGAGCTCAACTCCATCTCATGTACACCAAGCAAAGCTCTGAATCTGCAGAGCTTCTTTGTACCCAATGCTTTGGTGAAGATGTCAGCTACCTGATCCTGTGTGCTGACATAAACAAGGTCAAGGTCTCCTGCCAAGACCATCTCTCTTACAAAATGGTAGTGGACCTCTATATGCTTCATGCGAGCATAGAAAACTAGGTTCCTAGTAGCCAACTGTATACTGCTAATGTTGTCACAAAAAATGACAACTTGTCTATCCACCACTAATAGACCCAAATCTGCAAGTAGCTTTCTCAACCAAGCTATCTCACATGCTGCCATAAACTTTCAGATGAGACAAATCCGGTTTTCTGCCAGTAAACCTCTCCTCTGGAGTTACATCATGTATGGTTGGAGTCCTGTTCATGATGTATACTGCTGTAGAAACAGCCTCAGCCCAATAGCTATGCGGCATATTCTTCTCTTCCATCAATGCTCGCGCAATCTCAGCAATGTGCCTATTTTTTTGCTCAGTAACTCCATTTTGATGCGGAGTGTATCTGCATGTAAACTGTCTCCGAATACCATTCTTCTTCAAAAATTCAGAGAAGGAGAAGTACTCTCCCCCTCCATCTGACCTTAGGCACTTTACATATTTCCTTGTTTGCTTTGCAACCAAAACTCTGAAATTCTGAAAGTGAGTGAACACCTCACTCTTCTCCTTCATGAAATATACCCACACTTTCCTTGTGTGGTCATCAATGAATGTCACATAATAATACCTGCAGCCTCCCATAGACATGGTCTTCGTAGGACCCCATACATCTGAATGCACAACATCTAGTGTATTTCTGCTCACATATCTGTTACATGGAAATACATGCTTTGTTTGCTTTCCAAATTGGCATGCTTCACATATTCTCTGCATACCTTCCACTTTAAATTTTGGCAGCCCTGTCACAATTCCTTTAGTCTGCATAGACTTCATTCTCTGCACATTCACATGTCCAATTATTTTATGCCAAATGTCTGTGTCTGCAACAATTCCTGAACTATTTGCAAACATCGCAACACTCATTTCAGGCATGTCTACATTTAACGTAAACATTCTGCCCACTCTATTGCCTTTTGCAACCAACCTGCACTTGTCTTTAAAGTCTTCAACATAACAACCATCAGGGTTAAACCGAACCTGGAAACCCTGCTCAATCATCTGGCCAACTGAAACCAGATTCTTTGTTATGTTCGAAACGTGAAGTACATCTGCAAGGTACTTCACTTTGCCATCCTGCATAGACAATGGCACATCTCTAACATGGGCAATTGGATGAGCAGTGTCATCCCCTGTTTCCACAAGACCTGGTCTTTCAAGGTTTTTCATCTCCTTGAACCACTCCCCATGACTCGTCATGTGGTTCGAAGCGCCTGAATCCACATACCAAACATTATCTTTTTGTGCTGCATCAACATTTTCAGACATGGCATTCACGACATGCTGCATAACAAACAACCTCTCATTATCCTCATTATTTCTGCTTGAGGATGCATAGTTGTTTTGCTGCACTTTCCCATTTTGCATGTCAGCCTGCTTTTTATAACATTCTGCCTGCACATGTCCAGGCTTACCACAATAAAATCATTCACGTGCATCATTATATTGTCTTTGCCAATTTCCACATCCTCTTTGACTCCCCCTGCCTCTGAATTTGCCTCTTCCACCTGTGTGTTGTTGATGTTGTTGTTGTGTATTCTGGCACTATTGTTGTTGCTGCTGCTGGCCATAATTCTGATTACCTGTTCGGCCACCTCCTTGACTACGTCCACGGCCTCCTCTACCTCGTCCTCTACCTGAACTTGTGTAGAAGGCCTGTTTGCTCTGAACTATTTTTGTTTTGTGAAGACTGTTGGTCTTCATCCAAGCTCTTCTCTTCTATAATCAACAGACACCAAATCTGTAAAGTTGGGAATGTTTTCCCGAGTCTAAATAGACGTCTTGAACGCCTTGTATTGTGCTCGAGACCATGTAGACAGACTTCCACCTTATCATCATCATCTACTGACACACCAATAGATGCAAGGGATTCCACAATACCCTTTATCTTCAATGCATAGTCATTCATAGACATGCTCTTTTTCTCCACAGTATGAAGTTCGTTCTTCAACTGTATCTTGCATGCCTTGGTATTTGTTTCATAGAGTTTAACCAAGGTGTCCCACGCCTCCTTGGGGGACTTGGCATTCTGAATGTGCCCAATCATGGTGTCTTGTATACTATTGGAGAGCCAATACATAACTTTCCTGGCTCCTTGGTTCCATTCTTTAAACTCTTTCACATCTACAGCAGTCGGTCCGGTATCTCTGGTGCCTCTTTATGCTCACCTTCTATGTAGTCCCAATAGCCCTTTCCCATTAGGAAATTCGTCAACCTGAATCTCCAAGCATGGAAGTTGTTCTTATCAAGCTTCTCAGCCACATTCTGGGTTATGCCATCATTTGACATCTTGCCAGACACACAATTTTACCAGAAACAACACTCTGGTTTGTCCTACACAAACTGCTATATTTCTGCAGCGGTACTGTAGTACTCTCAAATGTCACAACATGTGACCTCAATGTGCATACATACACCCAATGGCAACTTTTGACCTCTTTTCAGCACCCACAGTGTCTGCACAGCCAATCTGTCTTCCTGCAGTTCTTAAAATAGAGTTCAACAGAGAACCAATGACTTACCCGCAGTGCTCGAAATTGCATGCTTTCTAAAAAATGGAGGTCCAGACGCGCCTGAAACGCATTTTCGGCCCAAAAATGATAGGACAATATAGTTGCCCTATAGCTTTACTCCCGCGAAGAAATCTCCTCAATCAGAGATCATTTGCCGGTGCCTCCCGTAGAGCTCCCGACAAGGCTGTAGTCCCACCAACACAAATAGGGAAGAGTAGTTGAAGCTCTTACCCTCATACCGCTTCTTGTGGTTCTCTTGCTTGCATCTCAGCCCTTAGCACGAACCAGGCTGCTCTGATACCATGAAAAGATACAGGGGGAAGAGAGCTTGAGCTCTTGCAAGCACACACACACTCACAAAACCCTAATAGAGAACACACAAGGTGAGAGGCTGAAAATCTTCTTCTACTTCGATCAACACTCAACACTATACAAAGATAAGAGTACAGTCTCTAGAATGGCTGTCACACAGTGTGTCATCCCACTAGCCGCATATCTCCCATGATCTCACCAACCATGCCAGTGGTGTAAGTGTGGGGCCTATCCCCCAGTCATCAGTGTCCACCGCCTCACTAGATGAGCTCGATATCTCAACAAATTTTTACATGAATCGCCGGCTAGGGGGCCTGGGAACTCTTTTCCTCGGTACCGGGGCAAAAACCCAACCAAATCTTTATAAAGGAATCCCACTAATACAGTGGTCGGGTGGTTGGCTAACCCATGGGCCGGATGGAGTTAGGCTGGATCGGAGGATTCCTGAGAAACAACTAGATACGATTAGTTATGTTAATTAGTTTAAATCCTGAGAAGACCTTGTTCTGTGGGAGGGGATCAGCAACAGCTGTGCCTCGTAAATGAGGAAAAAAGCGGTGATTCCATGGACCAAGTGCAAGTCTCTTCTTGATCTGACTATGTGACTTTAGGTTTGGTCAGATCAGTTTAACTAGTTAAGACTTTGACTCATTAAAGTAATTCCCCGTTAGAAGATTTTTCCCGTGGCGGAATCGCCCGTGCCTTTTGGGCAAGGGGAGTCTTTCGGGCCCGCCGGTCTCAGAGGGACCACCCGGGCTAGCCTCTCATCCCGGACATCCGTGTGTGCGAGGCCCCGATGAGTGTGGATCCCCGCCCCGCGCGGGAGGCCGCCGACGCCACTTCCGCCGGCAACTGCACCGCGGAGGTGCAAGGATTCCACAGCTGGTATCAGAGCCTTGTTAAAATCTAATAAGGATAAACAAATTCTTATCAAAATTTGATAACAAAAACTCAGAAAAAGCATTTTTCATAATGTATTTTTAGTCCGCAAGTCTCATTGATAAAGAATTTTTAATCAAAGAAATTATTTTTTTAGATGGAAGTTCCATACTTATCTAGTGTTCCCGACCTCACCCAGTCAAGACATGACTGCGTTCGCCTTCGAGCATCTCATCTCTTCTGTTGCAACTTAAACAAGCCGAGTCAGACTCGCTCGCCATTTCAAGGATTTATGAGACAATAGCATAAGTGGTTTGTAGGGCAGTATATCCACGCCTCTTGCGACCAGCGTGCAATGCTGAGGCAGAACCTCTCATTGGCCATGATTTTGATGAAGCTGATAGTGGTACATGTGTCATTCTATATCATTCAACGCCTCAAAATTTCATACTTTCATGCTAAATCTACAGACTCCTTAGTCGCTTTATTCCTAAGGAGAAGATAATAGCTCCATTGGCAGTAAGAGAACTTTTGTATATCAGGGCATGGCTATGGCCCAGTACGGCCGTCTTATGTGTCTCCCGAGGAGATTTTGATTTCTGGAGCCGAGCTGCTCTATGTACATATTGCAACTTTTATATACATAAAGAAATGTTTTCTCGAGAAAAATTCCCTGTTGTATAAGTGATTGTTTATGGACGAACTGATAAAGAAAAATCTGTTACCAGACATATGTCATAGATATCCAATAAGATCATTTGTCTTGTTTAAGAAATTATTTTCCGAATCCCTTAAATCTTAGGATCTCGTGGATGATATCAAAATAAAAATTTAATAATATATCATTTTTGGCAGAATCATGAGACGAGGAAACCGTAGGTCTGGCCGTCAGCCAGACCCTCTCTCTGAAGATGATGAGCTTGACCCTGACATTCGCAAGGCTCTTCATAGAACTCAGCCGCTAGGACCCTTCAAAGGAGAAGGGGAGAACCTGGGCGAGACTGTGGAGAAATGGGTGGAAGCTATGAAAGAATATTTTGACATCACATGCTACAATGAGCGGAGCAAAATGGCTCCAAGCTGAAAATAGTGGAAACAGCTAGGGTGGCATGGAGGAACCATTGTGACACCAACTGTCTGGACATGAATACTCAGTCCTGGAATGACCTTAAAATCTATTTGAGAAAGAGATTTTGTCCCCCTGGGTTTTTGGAAACCAAAGTGAACGAATTCTTAGAGGTAAAGCAAGGGAGAAAAACCATCGACGAGGAATATCACCAGGCCTTCGCTCTTCTACTCAAATATTCACCACCTCTAGATGAAGAGCAACTCATGGCCAGGTTCATTCGGGGAATGAACGAACCCTTGGACACACTGGTCAAGAATGCCAAGCCAGGGTCCATGGCTGAAGCTATCAGAATGGCAAAGGACTTTGCCAAAGCCTTCATCGTGAAAGTCCCACCAAAGCCAGCTCCCTCATCCTTTAAAAGATTTCAGACACCGAGGAGTTCTTCCAACTTTCCGCCTCCAAAGAGACACCAAGGTCCTAACCAGAATGTGGAGACGGGAAGCTTCAGAAATGAAGAAATACCTTTCCCCCGAAGTACATTCTCCGAAGTACATTCTCAGGAACTTCGGCTCTCTCCAGAATGCAAAGGGAAGAACTTTGAAGAGCGAGAACAAATGCTTCGGATGTCAAGGATTTGGGCACCAGCTCAAGGATTGCCCATCTCCTTCGGTGGGCCAAGGAAGCCAGGGTCCCAGAGTTCAGAGAGTGCCAGCTTAGCCTGCAGCCTCCATGCAAAGCAGTCTCCGAACTCCCTCCCAGAATTGGAATAACCAAAGAGAGAGAGTTCCATCTGTTTTCAGAATTCAGGCATGGATCTAGTTGATTGACCTTGCTGGTCCTCAACGGATGAGTCCATGGCTCTTTTATATGGATCTGTTGGTTGATCTTGCTGATCTTCAACGGAGATTCCTTTTTATGTTTTCAGAATTCAGGCATGGATCTGGTTGATTGACCTTGCTGGTCCTCAACGGATGAGTCCATGGCTCTTTTATATGGATCTGTTGGTTGATCTTGCTGATCTTCAACGGAGATTCCTTTTTAATTTTTATAAGTGAAAATATTGCCGGTTACTATGAGCTAGGAACTATCAAAAAGGCCCCTGAGTGGACAGGTGGTGAGCGTTCTAGTTACCAATGATGCCATAGGTACACCGATGAAGGAAAAATTGGAAATTAGGATTCAACTGAATATTTTGGAGGATTATGATGAGTGACATTATGGTTTCATTAAATGATTGTTTTAAAGATTTTTGATACTGTGAAAAAGGCAATTTCATATTGGGTGTGTAAGTGGTGTGACTAGTTTTAAGTTTGCATGAATATCCGGCTAGGGGGCTTGGGAACTCTTCTCCCTTGTACCCGAGACAAAACCTAACCAAATTCTTAAATGGATCCCATCATTACAGTGGTTGGGCGGTTGGCTAACCCACGGGACTGGATTGATGGGTCCCTAAAATGAGACTCAATTCTATTATGGTACTCTTACTCCTTGTTCCAATATCTTTCCCGACGCACGTGTGGGTATCTTCGGTGACCCAGAGCCCGAGCACCGTATGGTCAGCACCCTCTAGGATCCTTCGCAGGTCACCTAGCGCTTCACTCATAGGCTGCTTCCTTGGTCCCTCATCCATCGTACCGGAAGCTCACCATTTAAATCGAACCAAGGCTGGTCAAGACCTCGGCCGACCTTGCTACGCGAGACGTCCTCCATTGACTCTCTGTCAGCTGTTGTGCAACTTTATCAGACTAGGTCTTCATAGGACCTCATTCACAAGACAGTCAAAATGCTTCCCCAGCATTGTTAACATAAAACAGTCATTTAAAAATAGGCAATAAATACAGTTTCTATAACGAACTCTGGTCTTTCCATATTGTTCCACATCAATTCTCATTTATTTCATATGTATTCCCATTCTCATCACATCATGTTCCATCTCATCACATCTTTTCTCATTTATCCGCATCAGATCTCATCCACTCGCATCTACCCATATCCACATCTCATGACATCATATTTGTTCACATCACACATCACATCTATCTCCATTTACATCACATCACATTCATTCATATCCATCACATTCATTCGTTCATATCCACCACATACATTCACATAACCATCCCATCACATACATTCTATCCACATTATATCACATCACTTCTATCCACATCATATCTCATTCATACACATCTCATCTCATTCATCCACATTCATCCAATTGTTTACATGTACGACTTCTCACATCTATCCATACATTCATACACATCTCATCTCACTCATCCACATTCATCCAATCGTTCACATGTTGTACGACTTCTCACATCTATCCATACATTCATATCTATCACATGTACGACTTCTCACATCTATCCATACATTCATATCTATCACTTCACATCCTTATATATTCATGTCACATCACATTCTTTCACATACACATCTATATCCATTCTTTCACATACATCCACATCCATTCTTTCACATACTCATTCACATCCATTCTTCACATACACATTCCCATCCATTCTCCACATACACATCCATATCCATTCTTCACATACACATTCACATCCATTCTTTCACATACTCATTCACATACACATTCACATCCATTCTTTCATGTACATCCACTCACATCCTATATCATTCATTTACATCCTGATTCACATGACATCACATCTCATCCATTCATTCACATCTATCTGATTCACATCACATCTATTCACCTCACATCTCATCACCTCTATTCACATCACATCCATCCATCCATTCATTCACATCCATCTGGTTCACAACACATCTATTCACCTCACATCTCATCACCTCTATTCACATCACATCCATCCATCCATTCATTCACATCCATTTGATTCACATCACATCTCATCACATCTCATCACATCTATTCACCTCTATTGACATCACATCCATCCATCCATTCATTCACATCACATCTCATCACATCTATTCACCTCACATCTCATCACATCTATTCACATCACATCCATCCATCCATCCATTCACATCCATCTGATTCACATCACATCTCATCACATCTATTCACCTCACATCTCATCACCTCTATTCACATCCATCTATTCACATCACATCCATCCATCCATTCATTCACATCTATCTGATTCACATCACATCTATTCACCTCACATCTCATCACCTCTATTCACATCACATCCATCCATCCATTCATTCACAACTATCTGATTCACGTCACATCTCATCACATCTATTCACCTCACATCCCATCACCTCTATTCACATCACATCCATCCATTCATTCATTCACATCTATCTGATTCACATCACATCTCATCACCTCTATTCACCTCACATCTCATCACCTCTATTCACATCACATCCATCCATCCATTCATTCATATCTATCTGATTCACATCACATCTCATCACATCTCATCACCTCTATTCACAGAATTTAAACATAGAATTTAAGAGAATTCTAATTTTGATATAAATTATTTATGCATCTATTTATGCATAAAAATTAATTTTAATGGAAATAACACTTTTGAAAATTTTAATGAGAATAACACTTTTGAAATAAAAATAATTCCTTTATGCATCTTTCTATGCATAAAAATGAATTTTAATGAGAATAACACTTTTGAAATAAAAATAATTCCTTTATGCATCTTTCTATGCATAAAAATCAATTTTAATGAGAATAACACTTTTGAAATAAAAATAAATCCTTTATGCATCTTTCTATGCATAAAAGTCAACTTTAATGAGAATAACACTTTTGAAATAAAAATAAATCCTTTATGCATCTTTCTATGCATAAAAGTCAACTTTAATGAGAATAACACTTTTGAAATAAAAATAAATCCTTTATGAATCTTTCTATGCATAAAAATCAATTTTAATGAGAATAACACTCATGAGATAAAAAAAATCCTTTATGCATCTTTCTATGCATAAAAATCAAATTTAATGAGAATAACACTTTTGAAATAAAAATAAATCCTTTATGCATCTTTCTATGCATAAAAATCAATTTTAATGAGAATAACACTTTTGAAATAAAGATAATTCCTTTATGCATCTTTCTATGCATAAAAATCAATTTTAATGAGAATAACACCTTTGAAATAAAAATAAATCCTTTATGCATCTTTCTATGCATGAAAATCAATTTTAATGAGAATAACACCTTTGAAATAAAAACAATTTCTTTATGCATCTTTCTAAGCATGAAAATCATTTTTAATGAGAATAGCACCTTTGAAATAAAAATAATTCCTTTATGCATCTTTCTATGCATGAAAATCAATTTTAATGAGAATAGCACCTTTGAAATAAAAATAATTCTTTTATGCATCTTTCTATGCGTAAAAATCAATTTTAATGAGAATAACACTTTTGAAATAAAAATAATTCCTTTATGCATCTTTCTATGCATAAAAATCAATTTTAATAATTAATATCAGTGATATCCATGCATATTCATAGGTGAATATGTACATGGAGTAATTAGAATATTTGTTTTAGATGCAAAAATGGTGGGAATTACTCTTTTGGAATAACATAAAAATAAACTTTCTTTTCCATAAAATTCTGGAAATTTTGCCATAACCTCCTTTGTATTTCTCATTTTTATCATTCTTTAATTGACTTAAATTAACCCAAATTAGATTCATAGAACTCTAATCTACACAATTTTCTAAATTCAAGAGAGTAAACAATAAGAAGAGTTTAATTAATCTTTTAGTTAATCTTTCTAGGATTAAGAAAGGCTGGAATGTAAAGAAGAGAAGGGGGTGGCCTTTTCATCAAGGCATAGCATTTGAATTTAATTCAATTTACTGCAAAACATAAAAATCAAGAGAACCATAGATTTAAAATTAAACAAGTAAGAAAATTAACTTACATAGAGATTGTAAGATCTCCTTTGGCTTGAGAGATTGAGGGTTCTACTCTTGTTTGAAGCAAGAGTGGCCACCAATTCACTTTGGAGAGGATTAGGCTAAAAACAATTGAATTATTAAAAAATTCAATGTAAATGGCTTAGGTCACGAGCAGAGTAATAGTGCATAAACACCATTAAGCTTTTACAAAGGGGGAGGCTTCCATTTATAGGAAAAAATGAGCCTCTAACCAAGCAAACTGATTCTAGAATTTTCTAGATCAGTTTGGTCAATTTTTGACCATTTTTGGGTCAGTTTAAGCTTACTTTTTGGATCTAGTTGAAACAGGAGAGAGGAGAGATAAAAATATCTCATTATTTTTTAGTTTAAAACTTCTCCACACATGTGAAATAGGCGCCTCCTTCATGAGGGGAGATCCCCACACTGAGGTATCAAAAATGCATCATTTCCTCTAAATATCTGTTAATTTTTAACTAATAAACCTTGTACTCAGTCAACTCTTCATCTTATGTGAGAATTTACTCATTTTGGGACCTCCCTGTAGACATTTTCTCTCTCCAGGCAAAAACAGGGTAAAACAAGATCTTTCTTTTATTTCAGAGAGGGGAATAATTATAAGATCAGAAGGAGAGGTTCTTATACCTGCACACTTCAAAAGCTGGAGGGAGGAATCTTACAACACACAGTAGTTAAGGGAAGCACATGCCGCGTTCCAGACTAAAGAAGAAGGGTACACTCAATAGATCCAAGAGCTCAAGGAAGCACTTGTGTTGTTGCCTCACAATAAAAAGTGGCTAGCCTACAAATAGAAAGAGAATAGTTGAACAAGGCACACGCATAGAAGCTTAGAGACCTCAATGAGGTTATCAGCACCACCAAGACACAAGAGATGGGTCAAATGTTGGTAAGCCACCAACAAATTCTTGAACATGTGAACCAACAACTCCATAGCACCCAAGCCTTGGCACAAGAGCACCTGGCGGTACAGGTCAATGAGGCTTAAGCTCAAACCACAACCCATAGCATAGCCAAAGATGAAGTCGAAAGACGATACACGGAGCTAGCGGCTACTTGGGAGGTCCATGAGGTAGCTATCTCAGCACTCCTTAATGATACATGAACTAAAGTGAAGGCTCGCACTCCAACAATGACCTCAAAGGGATGATCAACCCGATGAACTATGACAACTCATTGAGAATGAGCTTCGGAGATAGGTTTATTGTTGCCAGTGACTCCTCAGGCCCCTCCTCAGACTCTCACTTTTTTTTATCTACACTAACCCTCTCTCTTCTTCAATATGAAATAAACCTAACAAACGAGCTCAATTTAGGAGACCTAACACTTATACATCAAAATACAAAAAGATATATAGATCCCACCTTAGTAATGGGAATCCTTAGAGGGGATCTAGTACTTACTAACCCAGCCGACATTTTCTTCTTCCCATTACACCCAATAGTGCTCAACCTTTGTAGTTGGTGTTGGGTGCTGCAACAATCAGCCATCCCGGATGACAGTGTCAATAAACTTGACTTGTTTATACTAGATGACATACCATTAACATCGGCCAACTACAAAGTTATTGCATGTAGCTACTGATGGGTAATTAGCTAAGGGTGGATTGGAGTTTACAAAACTCATCAACATCTAAATCTCTATGAATCAACATTATATCATCCATATGGTATTATAAAACTATTTAAAAACATCCATAAAAAATTGGAGGCAATGCTCACCACACTATGGTTTATAATTTTGATAAAGAACATATTGAATATCCCAATATAACCACACTATGGTTTATAATTTTGATAAAGAACATATTGAATATCCCAATATAACCACATATTGAATATCCCAATATAACCACATAAGAAATCCTAGACCTCCAAGAATTTATGAAAACTAACAAGCACACCCCCAACCACCACCCAATTCAAGAGAAGGACAAGAAGAAACACTAGGATCCCCAACATCTGTTACTTACCCGGTGTTTACTGCCATCTCTAGTAAGCTATTGAATCCCTGTCCTAGTGTATCTCCTACTAACAAACCCGAGGGTGATTGTATCTTCTCTCGCTACTCTCTTCTACCCTAGTAAATATTCCCACTAACCCTCTCACCCTCGAGGAGTTGCCAGCAACAACTCTATCTCCACCATAGCAGCTCTATGAGGTATGTGGTTTTCCCCCTCAAGATGACATACAAGCTTTTCCTGATACAAATGTTATTAGGTCTTTGTCAACTGCAGAGTATGAGGGCTTCATTAGGGCAGGAAATCCCCTCTTAAAGCCTAAACTGATGTTCAAAGTGCTGATGTAAATTACACCATTTAAGCTTACACGAAGATTCATGCTGGATGCCTACTCTACCATGGAGTCACGGAAGCAACCATATGTACCATACCCTCTTCAAGCCCCAATGCCTAAATTGGAAGAGCTACTACCTATGGGAGGAGAGGGGACCTTGTAGGAAAATGTGGCACTACACACCAAACTAGCCAACCCACATTTGGCCGATCTACTAGACATCCTCATTGTAACGTTCATGATCAGTTATTGTTTCCAAAGATGGTGCAAACAGCATTCAGTACTACATACAAGGGGAGGATATACAACAATCAACATACATGATACCAACCCATGACTTAAGAATTTTGGCATACAGCCTGATTGGCACAAGGAGTATCTCACAGTGCCAGAGTATAGTTTTCAGTACCAATGCTCCGTGCCAACACAAAGAGTGGATCCACTTTACATGCCAATTAAAAGATGGATCACTCCACTCTAGTTACATGAAGAAAAGTAAAGGGATTCTCATGTCTGTTACAAATTTCCTTAGTATTCACCATCAACATTCCAGGATATCACAAGTCAAAGGCAGCAAATGCTCACATGGATATGTGCGACGAAGGATTCTAGATCCAGACATAGTAGCTATCGTTAGATTCATGAAGTTGATTGTAGTGCTTCTCGATCAAACAAAAGGAAAGGTATGATGGATTTGATGGCAACAAGCAGCTTTGCTTCGACATGAATAGAGGCCCCAATGAATGAGGCATGATGCTTTATTATCATCACCTTACATTGTGGTGAGAGGAAGATTACCTTACATTGTGGTGTGAGCGACTCCATGGTGACAACGTGGACGTGGAGCTTCCAAAAGCGAGCTTGGAGAGCCTCAAGGGATGTGAGCTCAAAGTATTGGTAAGTACCCAATGATACTTGTTGTCTATTGCTTCTTCCAATTGTGGATGTGTAGAGTTCCCTCTTGGAAGGTGCAGTAGCCCATAATAGCTCCCTTAGCACAAGCACACAACCACCCCCACCCCCACCCAACACCACCACACTCACTCTCTTCCCCTCATAGTCCTCTACACCCCCCTGTCTCCCCACTTCACCTCCCTCACCAACTCCTCCCTCACCTACCACTTTAACCCTCAACTTAGACCTGCCCAAAGCTATCAAAGACTTACCCTCAACATCTACCAAGCCTCCCCCATTACTTGCCGCAAGCCTCATCCACCATCACCTCGACATCAACCACCCCTCCACCCTTGTCTCACAACCACCACCCAAAATACCCTCCCCCCCAGCCTTGGAAGAAAGAGAAATCCCACCACCACCACCATGAGAGCAGGAGGATATCAAACCTCCACTCAACCCCCTCAATTGGCGTGATCCACTCGATCGCACAGAGTTTGAGCAAGCCATATGAATCCTGCTCTGTCGATAACTCCAGACGGTGCCATCACCAGAGTCACTGATCATATGGACCTCCATGTCCTATGACCCTACCTTGACACCAAGCATCGCGGCGGCTAGAAGCGTGAGCACCCACCTCGACCATGCGGGGGCTACCACAAGCCACTGGCCCCTACTACTCGTCCCATCATGTTCGATCTCATGGGTGAGCAATCAGCCTAGTGGCATCCATTCCTTCTTAAACCTTATATTTGGGACAGTACTTTAAGACACCACGCCAAGATCAACCCCGAGTATCTTCCTATCCACCGCCGATGGGCATGGAAAATCTTCCATGAGGAGCAAGCCAAGAACCCAAAACTCCTTTACAACTTCCCATGGTTTTCTCCTCCGACGCCACAAAACTCCTTTACAACTTCCCATGGTTTTCTCCTCCGACGCCACAAAACCCATGCAATGAAGCCAACATGCTCGAGTGCCTACATGACTTCATCATCACCAGCAGGTATGCACAAGTGCCAAATCGTGCCATCATAGACACAATCAGATTCTTCAATCTTATCATCACACTATTGGAGACCTACCCAAATTGGAGCCATTACCACAAAGGCGATTAAGGCTTGCCCTTTGACATAAAAAAAAGGCCCAACACTGAAGCAACTATTTGGCTACTACGAGCGCATCCAGCTTGATGCCTCCAAACCTTTGAAGATATGATGGAGACAACCTTCTAGACGAGTTATCGAGTCTTCCATGGTGCCCCCCCCACATCCTACCTCTCACAATGCGACTTTGTCCAAATGTACTCGCTCTACTACCATTAGATCCTTTACCAGCTCCGAGGACAAACCTGAATTAGGGTGGGGGGTATGTTAACCATTCTGGTCAACATCATTTTTCATGCGTGGTCATGCTTCTTGTAACCTATCATTTTGTAACCATGCAAAGTGCTTATTGACAAAAGATATATGGGATGACTAATCTTACGCCTTGTGTAATGCCAGTTGTAGTAGGTATGAGCTAGATGTACATAGAGCTAGAAAGCCAATTTTGGGTCCCTAGTTGTAAATGGGCGGCCGACCATTGTAAAAAGTGAGCTTATGTATATGAGTCATTTTATGGAATATGAAAAGGAACAATCCTATTTGTCTCAATTGAGTCATATTGCTCTCTCTCTCTCTCTCTCGCTTATGGTTGCATGCTTATGTTGTGAATGCTTGCTTGCTTGATTGTTGCGTATGCATGGTGGAGGGGATGGTGTTAATCTAGCTTCTCTTCTCCTCTCCCTTCTCTTATCTTTCTATCAAGATCCCTCTTACATGCACATTGGCATTGAGTGGAAGGTAGAGTTTTCCATCCCTTCTTCTTTTCTCATTACCTAGCTTGTGAATCGCCACTTGGGTGACACAAGTGGTGGTGGAGTGAGCCCCTAGCAGCCTCACATAGGGGAGTTAACCCTCATTAGGGTTGGCTAAATGCTATTCTCTGAATTGGCCCTTGCATGGTTTCATTCCCTTCTTCTCTCCCTATTTTTTTCAAGGTAATATGTTTAGGTTAACAGATGCAGAGGGAGGAAGCAGAATGGAGGAGTCAAACTGGAGGAATATAAGAGAGGAATTAGAGGGGAGGATTTTGAATGGACGCAGAGGGAGGAGTCAGAAAAATGGAGGAATCCAAGAGACAAAGCAAAGGGGAGGATTCAAAATGGAGGACGTAGAGGAAGGAAGCAGAAGGGGAGGATTCAGAATGGAGGACATAGAAAAAGGAAGTAGAAGGGAGGAGTCAGAATGGAGGAATTCGAGAGAGGAAGCAGAGGGGAGGATTCATAATGGAGGACGCATAGGGAGGAAGCAGACGAGAGGAGTCAAAATGGAGGAATCCGAGACAAAAAGCAAAGGGGAGGATTTAGAATGGAGGACACAGAGGGAGGAAGTAGAAGAGAGGAGTCAGAATGGAGGAATCTGAGAGAGGAAGAAAAGGTGAGAATTCAGAATGGAGGATGTAGAGGGAGGAAGCAAAAGGGAGGAGTTAGAATGAAGGAAGCAGCAAGAGGAAGTAGACAGGATGAGTCAGAATAGAGGAAGCAGTAGAGGGAAGGATTCAAAACCACGGAATCAGAGAGAGGTACCACTAAAAATCAGTCTACCACTGGAGGGAAAGAGTAGACTTGGCCAAGAAAGCAAACCATGCCAATAAGGTAAACTAGGCCAATTTTGCAAACTCGACTGAATCCAAAAATTTGGATGAAGTCCAAGAGACCTAATGGATGTGCTAGGTTGGTCCATAGCTAGAGTTGTAGAGTGGTAGGGTATGTGGGAGGGTGGCATTGAAACGATGATTGACACTATGGGTGCGGAAGGTTGATGGTCATCTGGAAGAGAAAGATGGCAACAATGAGCAAACAAGGGACATTGGCGAGTCAGAATAGAGAGTGTGGATAGTGAGTTGGTGGGAGGCAAGCGAGAGATGGGCACAAAAAGGATTCAGAGCAAGAAATCTGAATCCAAGGGAAGGGTTAGGGATGGAAGGATAGATAAGAGAATGAAAAGGAAGGTGTTGGGGTGGAAAGCAAAAGGTTAGTCAAGGGAAACAAAAATGGAAGACCCCTTCCAAACCATGGACTGGTTCAAAAGGACTATGCCGTGTGGTGGCTTTGAAGGCAATTCGGTAAGCCCACAAGGTATCGAGGAGGGCTTCCAACTAGCAGCTTGGGTGTTGATGACACATTTTGCAAAGTAAGTGGTAGAGGATTTTGTTGGTTCTTTTCGCCTGCCCATCAGCTTGGGAGTAATAAGCACGACTTGCGGTGGAAGATCTTATAGCTACAGAGTAAGGTGATGATGAATTCATTTAGAAAATGGGAGCCTCTATCACTAGTGATTTCTAAGGGGTAGCCAAAGTGGATAAGGATGTGCTCGTATAAGAACCAAGCCACTGTGTTGGCTGTGCAATATTTGGTGGATTGGGCTTCCACCCACTTGGTTGCATAATCAGTAGACTAGAACATATTGGCAAGCGGCTCAGTTGTGCCATTGGGTCGATAGGTCCGACAAAATCAAGACCCCAATTTTTAAATGGTGACCAGGCAATGGAGATGTGGATGGGCTGGTGATTTTGATAGGTGGGTTTTGGGCCGCATCTTTGGAAATTATCATAGGATTTGGCAAATTGAATGGAATCCTTAAACATTGTGGGGCATTAAAAGCCATGCATAAATAGAAGAGCACCCGATATGTGGCTAGGATAGTGACCACCACCACCACCAAGACTAGAGTGAGCATCTTTGACGAGGTGAGGAACTTCATGTGGACTGATGCACCTACGTAAGTCACCATCATGACCAGCCTTATAGAGTTGGCCAGCTAATGAGTTGGAAGGGGCGTCTCTTTACCAGAAGTTGTCGCTTGTCCTTGGGGCCAGTGCTTGATTGGAAACTATCATGTAGAAAGAAAATGAAGGACATCCCCATACCAATCTGGGGCAGGATCAACCTTGAAAAGGACACTATTAGGACGGTCATCAATACCTATGCAGGATACCCCAGTGTCGATGAGAGAGAGATGATTTGCAATGATGTGGTGTTTGCCTGGTCCAAGGAGGGTCTTGAACTCTTGGAAGAATAGCAACCACCACAAGACATGACCAGCCACATGAGGTTTAATGAGGAGATACTTGAGAGCTTGGTGGTTTAAAATTACAACAAAGTGAGAGCCCAAGAGATAGTGTCAAAACTTTTGGTAGGCATAGATGATAGCCAAGCCTTCCCACTCAGTTATGGAGGAGTTTTGTTCAATAGGGGTGAGGAGGTGGCTGGCATAATAGATTGACCTATCCATCTTGTATTTTGCACTGGGCTAAGTCAGAATTGCACCCACCATAGTGAGGTTGGCATCGATATGGACATGGAAGATGATCGACAAATTAGGGGGAATGAGAATAGGCATTTTTTGAGGTAGGAGAAGGCGGTAGAGGCTAGGGTAGACCACTGGAAGATGGTTGAGGGCTTAACTAAGTGAGTCAGTGGAAGGGACACATCGGCATACATGTCTCGATGAAACGACGATGCCTATGTGTTTGACAAAAACTTGAGTGCCTTTGGGCTATGGGAGGAGGAAGGTAGAGGATTTCAATGATTTTATCAGGGTCGGGAGCTAATCCTTTGGAAGAGATGGTGTGACCTAGTAGGGTACCTTGGACCACTAAGAAATGACACTTGAAGGGATTCAGCCTAATGGAGCAACACTTGGCAAAAACCAGAGCTAACTATGAAAGATGTTCAAAAAAGGCCACTATCCTAGAAACAAGGTGAGTGCCAGTGAAACTAGAAAAGTCATCAATGAAAGAATGGTGTGGAGGAAACTGAGGAGGTACTCCCTAAAGATGTTGGTGACAAGCCATTGGAAAGTGGTCGGGACATTACACAGCCCAAAAGGCATCTAATTTTAGACATAGGTACCCTATTGTGTGATGAAAACTATCTTTGCATGATCAGCTGAGTGGATAGCAACTTGGTTGTATCCCATTGAATCCATCCATTAAGTTGTACAGGGCATGGAGCTTAGCTGACATCCTCCAAAACGCGATCCATGAATGGAAGGGGGAATCCATCCTTGATGGTGGTTACTTTTTTTTAGTGACCTAAAGTCCACACAAACACGGATCTTGTTGGTTGTCTTCTTGGGTGAGATGACCATGGGGGAAATCCATTCAGAGTGTTCCACCAGGGAGATTATGTGGGCATCCTCCTTTTTTTCCAATTCTAGCTTGATCGCCTCGACATACTTGGGGTTGAGCTGATAAGCCTATTCTCGGACAGGTCGAATACCCCTCTTGGAGAGGTATGGTGTGGACACTAATGTGAGTAGCTAGAACACCTTCTAGGTCCTTATACATCCAGGTGAAGACATCCTCATAAGATTTGAAGAAGGCAACAACTTGCTCAAGGAGGTTGGGGTGATCCCATAGCCAAGAGGCTAACAAGATTGGCCGAGGCTCATCATAGCAGTGTCGAGGTTGAATTCTTGGACGAGGTCTTGGCAAGATGAAAGATTAAGGGTTGTGATGAGGTAGTCCCTGATATTGGATTATTTCCCTCATTGTGTTTTCTCTTCCTCGTCCAAATGGAGAAGAACAAGAACTTGGTTTCATGGTAAGGGCACTTCTATACTGGCGCACCACGAAGTCGAGGGTAAGTTGAAAGGTTGGTCACCTGCATTGTGGTCTATGTCATGAGTTCCAACACTCTCTCCCCTGGCACAATAGTTGCAGCTTCCCTAGCTCTTGGAGAATGAGGTCCTCATAGTTGCTAGGACGAAAAGTGCGTAGAAAGGTGTCCTTCAAGTCTACAAAGTGATCAGCTAGAAATTGGCTGAACCATTTATTCATAGAGCCTTGTAGAGCAGACGAAAAGAGTACCAATAAGGCATCCTCCTACTCAAGTCCTCGGCTCTTGTAGATGGAGATGAACCTACGGAACGGTGGTCATCCACATCCTTGGTGGAGGTTCCTTTGAATGTGGGAAGTTTAACGTTGACCTAGCCCAGCACTGTAGGAAGGGGTTCTACACCATGAGGATTGATTTGGACAAGAGGGTTGGCTTGGCCTCTAACATTATTGCCAAGAGTGGGGTTACCAAGATGTGCTACCATAGGAAGAGGTGGAAGGGAATCCCTTGTTTCCCATTTTCTGAGCTGCTGGCTTGAATGGGCCTACAAAGTTTAGACCTAATTTCTAGAATGGCTCAAGTGGTAGTATCGCATTTTGTCTGAATCATTTGGCTACCCTAGCCTTTGGCACATGTCACACTCTTTTGCAAACATGTGGGAATCTTTCAATGTTGACCACCACATTCCTACTTGGAACACTTTCTTTCTCGTGGTTTCTTTGAAAAAGTGGCCTCCACACTGATCCCTAATGTGTCTCTTCCACACTTCTTTCTATTCATGCTCAGGAACACACCTTCTCAAAATATAGTCTATGTCCATTTTGTATCGTTGTCCTACCACACCACCATGAATGACTTGCTCTGGAGAGTCATTGTTTTCTTCTAATCTCTTGACATGTACTCCGAAAAATACAAGTCGAAAAGGACTTGCAGCATCTCATCATACCAACTTGGTCTCTCTCCATATATGATGAAGAGGTGTGCATCTAGGAAATCATCCTCCACCCCACCTAGAGTCTCTCTTGACTCCAATCTGGACAGGAAATCTACCATTGCATGTTTATTTCTTGGGGTGTGCTTAAACTCAAACTCTTGCAAATAGCAGTAGCATCCATCTTGCTAGCTTTCCTTCTAAGTTTGGCTTGTTTACCATATATAAGAGTGCCTTATGTAAGGTTCCTATGGGCCAATAGGATCAATCCAAGTGTAGGGAGGAGATAAATTGAAGAATAAATGAAAAACCCCCAAAATTGAGTAAATTCTCACATAAGATGTGTGGACTAAGGACCAAAGAAAAGAATTAAAAAACTAAATTTTGACACCTCACTGTGGGGATATCCCCTCATGAAGTAGGCACCTTTTTCTCATCATTACCCCTAATTTTAATCAATAAAATGAGATATTTTCATCTCTCCTCTCTCCTATTTCAAAACTAGATCCAAAAAGTAAGCTGAACTGACCCAAAAATGGTCAAAATTGACCAAACTGATTTGGAAAATTCTAGAATCAGTTTGCTTGGTTAGAGGCTCACTTTTTCCTATAAATAGAAGCCTCCCCCTTTGTAAAATCTTAATGGTGTTTATTCACTGTTGCTCTACTCCTGTCCTGAGCCATCTACATTGAATTTTTTACTAATTCAATTGTTTTTGGCCTAATCCTCTCCAAAGTGAATTGGTGGCCACTATTGCTTCAAACAATAGTAGAACCCTCAATCCCTCAAGCCAAGGGAGAGCTTACAAGCTCTATGTAAGCTAATTTTATTACTTTGTTTATACGAATTTTAATGAAAAATCTATGGTTTTCTTGATTTTTATGTTTTGCAAATGATTGAATTAAATTCAAATGCTATTCCTTTGATGAAAAGGCCACCCCTTCTCTTCTTTACATTCCAACCTTTCTTAATCCTAGGAAAGATTAACTCTTCTTATTGTTTAGAAAATTGTGTAGATAAGAGTTCTATAATTCTAAACTGGGTTAATTAAGTTAAATAAAGAAAGATAAAAATGAGAAATCGTCAGCCATACAAAGGAGGTTATGGCAAAATTTTCTAAAATTTTGTGAAAAAGAAAGTTTATTTTTATGCTATTCCAAAAGAGTAATTCCCACCATTTTTTGCATCTAAAAGAAATATTCTAATTACTCCATGTACATATTCACCTATGAATATGCATGGATATCACTGATATTAGTTATTAAATTTGATTTTCATGCATAGAAAGATGCATAAAGGAATTTTTTAATTATAAAAGTGTTATTCTTATTAAATTTGATTTCTATGCATAGAAAGGTGAAGTGTTATTCTTATTAAATTTAATTTTTATGCATAGAAAGATACATAATGGAATTTTTTTTATTACAAAAGTGTTATTCTTATTAAATTTGATTTCTATGCATAGAAAGATGCATAAAGGAATTTTTTTAATTACAAAAGTGTTATTCTTATTAAATTTGATTTCTATGCATAGAAAGATGCATAAGGGAATATTTTTTATTACAAAAGTGTTATTCTTATTAAATTTGATTTTTATGCATAGAAAGATGCATAAAGGAATTTTTTTATTACAAAAGTGTTATTCTTATTAAATTTGATTTTTATGCATAGAAAGATGCATAAAGGAATTTTTTTAATTATAAAAGTGTTAAAGATGCATAAAGGAATTTTTTTTAATTATAAAAGTGTTAAAGATGCATAATGGAATTTTTTATTACAAAAGTGTTATTCTTATTAAATTTGATTTTTATGCATAGAAAGATGCATAAATGAGTTCTTATAAAAGTGTTATTCTTATTAAATTTGATTTCTATGCATAGAAAGATGCATAATGGAATTTTTTATTATAAAAGTGTTTTTCTTATTAAATTTGATTTCTATGCATAGAAAGATGCATAATGGAATGTTTTTTATTACAAAAGTGTTATTCTTATTAAATTTGATTTCTATGCATAGAAAGATGCATAATGGATTTTTTTAACAAAAGTGTTATTCTTATTAAATTTGATTTTTATGCATAAATAGATGCATAAAGAAATTCTTTTTATTTTAAAAGTTTTATTCCTATTAAAATTGATTTTATGCATAAAAAGATTTTTTTAAGTGTTATTCCCATTGAAGTTGATTTTTATGCATAAATAGATGCATAAAGAATTTTTATATCAAAATTAGAATTCTCTTAAATTCTATGTTTGAATTCTATGAGTATTGATAAATGAATAATTAAATACTTTAAGAGAGAAATTTCTATCTTTTTATATTCGGATTGTAAAAAAAAAAATCAGAAAATCTATCAAGATCAAAATATTCAGATAAATGATTAATTTATTCCTCATTGAAATTTGTAACTAATTTAGAAATCAGTTAAGTGAATATTCAAAGAAAGAAATTCAGTAAAATAGTAACTGAATTATCAAACCTTTTCAAGAAAGATAGTTCACGAAAAATCTTATTCGACTCGAACCTTGAATCAGACTATGACCAAGACCAAACTCTTTCCTCAGTTTGGAGGAAAGAATGGATGTGGATGTGTATGTGAAAGAATGGATGTGGATGTATGTGAAGAATGGATGTGAATGTGTATGTGAAGAATGGATGTGGATGTGTATGTGAATGAATGGATGTGGATGTATGTGAAGAATGGATGTGAATGTGTATGTGAAGAATGGATGTGGATATGTATGTGAAAGAATGGATGTGGATGTATGTGAAAGAATGGATGTGGAAGTGTATGTGAAAGAATGGATGTGGATGTATGTGAAAGAATGGATGTGAATGTGTATGTGAAAGAATGGATGTGGATGTGTATGTGAAAGAATGTGATGTGATGTAAAGAGATGTGATGTGACATGGATATATGTGGATGTGATGTGATAGATATGAATGTATAGATAGATGTAGGTAGTTGTACATGTGAACGATTGGATGGGTGTGGATGAATGAGATGAGATGTGTATGAATGAGATATGATGTGGATAGATGTGATGTGATGTTATGTGGATAGAATGTATGTGATGGGATGGTGATGAGAATGAATGTGATGGATATGAATGAATGTGATGTGATGGATGTGAATGGATGAAGGTGATGTGATGTGAAATGGATAGATGTGAGTGAATGAGATGTGATGTGAATCGGGATGTGAATGAATGAGATGTGATGTCATGTGAATCGGGATGTGAATGAATGATATGGGATGTGAATGTATGAGATGTGATGTGATGTGAATCAGGATGTGAATGAGTGATATGGGATGTGAATGTATGAGATGTGATGTGATGTGAATCGGGATGTGAATGAATGAGATATGATGTGAAATGGATGTGATGTAAATTGGGAAAGATGTGAATGGATGACATGTGATGTGAATGAATGTGATGTGATGTGATGTGAAACGGGATAGATGTGAATGATATGAGATGTGAATGAATGAGATGTGATGTGAATGGATGAGATGTGATGGGATGTGAATCGGGATAGATGTGAATGAATGAGATGTGAGGTGAAATGGATGTGATGTGATGTGATGTGGATCGGGGTAGATATGAATGGATGAGATGTGAATGAATGTGATGTGATGAGATGTAGATATGGGTAGATGCGAGTGGATGAGATGTGAATGAATGTGATGTGATGAGATGTAGATATGGGTAGATGCGAGTGGATGCACATCACTAGGCACACCTGCATACACATTTACCACATCAGTGGGGATTACCTCCGCTACAAGCCGCTCCTGGCACTGAGCATTCAAATTGTTTTCAAACACTTCATTGCTTTCATTCTCCTCAACACTTGCCAAGTCATCGGTCATCTCATCTTGGACAAGGTCTTCACATAGCAATGTCTCTTCGACACAAGAGAAGGCATCACCAACACTGTCGACGGGTTTACACATTGACACATTTGTAGCATTTTGGCTATTAAAAACATTTATTTGATGAGCTTTCAATTTATATTAAATTTGGACACTTTTAGGGTCTACATTGACACATTTGTAGCATTTTGGCTATTAAAAACATTTAATTGATGAGCTTTCAATGTAAAATCCATTGTGAATTGGCATGGCAAAAACAGTGGGGCCGCACATTTAAAAGCCATGGTCAATGAAATGTGTGTGTGAGTTTTCAACTTTTGAAAGGTTGAGGATATTTTTTTAAGTCAGTTGAAAAAATGAAAGCCTTTAGACCTTAGGCAAAAGGTTTATTCAAGAATTGTTAATATTAAGAAATGGAAAGGAGGTGGTTTTGAGTCATGTGATTTGGGGAGGTGGTTGAGGAAGTTTCAACTTCCTTCTCCCTTTTTACTCCTCTCTCATGGTTCTTTCCTCTCTCTTGCAATTTGGGCACAACTCTTGTCTCTTCTCTCTTTTTTATTTCTTGCTTTTTATCAATATGGAAGAGGGAGAGAGTGAGGATGATGATGATGATGAAATCTTCTATGTGCCTTGATTTCTTATAGGTGGGTTGGGTTTTCTTGCTGTGGAGAGCATGTTTTGCAGGTTTTTGAGGCTATGGGGCACCTCAAGGCATATATTTTACCTTCCTCGAGCCTAGTTTTGGGAGTGCAAGAAGAGGGAATACAATTTTGGTGTATCTGCCCAAGAGACTATCATGTGCTACAAAAGGGTAGGATAGCATGAGCATTAGTGATAACTAGCAGAAGAATTAGATGTTACAAGTAAATAGACTACCAAGCAATGCTAAGTTATCCATAGTTACTAGCCTGCTTAGATCAACCTAGAGTGTTTATATTAGATATCCAAAGAAGAGGAAGTTGGTGAAGGAACCCAAGAAGAAGAAGAAGACATAATAAGAGAATTCAACGATGATGAGGGAGAAACAAGTAAGCAAGGAAATAAAAAGAAGAGATTAACTCTTTGTGTAAACGTCTACGACTTAAAATATATAGAAGATTTTGATCCTCGTCACCTAAATTTGGCAAGAAAGGAGAAGAATGGCGAAGGAGCCAGACTTGTGAAAGGTTCCCACTTCAAATCCTTTGATGTTAATGAAAGGAAAGCAGTTCATCTATAGGCACAATACTCGAAGGGTGAGTAAACAAGGACCTCCTATGATGGACCTCCAGAGGTAAAAGAGATAGATATTATGAGGTACAACCGTGGCTTCACAAAGGAATGAGTGTGGCTCAAAGAGATAGATATTATGAGGTACAACCGTGGCTTCACAAAGGAATGAGTGTGGCTCCAAAGGAATGAGTGTGGCTCCATGGGGAAATTGCCATGGATTGACAATGCCATGGTCGTGGATCCATGGGGAAACTGCCGTGGATTGACAATGAATGGTCGTGGATCCATGGGGGAATGATCGTGGACTGTTAACCTATGAAACGGACATTGAGACGTACTATGTTTTACGTCATTAATTTAAATATTCTGAGTCATGGGCCGGCGGGCTTGTCGGCACCATATGTTAAGGATGAAGGGATTGGGTGATCGTCGATGAGAGGCGCACCTTGAATATTAGTAGGATAAGGGTTAGGATCGGCCGGCCATGTATGGGCGCCCAAGTGTGAACGGCCAAGTCACCTATAAGAGTCAAATGTAACCCTAAAATCTTCATTCTCATGTGTTGTGAATACAAGAGTGCTCTTGCCTTATCTCCTTGGTTTCCTTCTCCTGCGTGTGTGTGAGAGAGAGAGAGAGAGTGAGTGAGAGAGCGATCGAGCACTGTGTAGCGGCACGGCGGCGGAGAGGCGGTAGAGCGGCGAGACGGCGGCTCCTTCTTCACTGCTGCGATGTGGGAATCCATTCAAGGCGGCAGTTGAGCGGTGAGTGACACACCCTTTGCATTCTGTTTCAGCTTCCTTCCCTGGTTGTATGCTTGCAGCCATTCGTGGCTCGCATAATGTCCCCAGCTACGACCTGTGCGGCAAAAGCGCACATTTTTAGCGCTGCTGTCGGGGAGTTGCCCTGCACCAAGCTCCAGTTTGCAGCTCGAGCTGCTGCGTGAAGTTTAATTTACACTGTAGGAAAGGCGTCTGTGTTGCTGTTGAGGTGTTTCTGTGGTTTTCAATCTCTGTTTCTGCAATTTGTCTTCTGCATTTCTGTTTCTTTTGTTATTTTTTCGCTCTGCTTGTGGGCGTGCATTCGGGCGTGCATTCTGTTATCTGGTTTTCTGCGTGTGAGGGGGGGTTTTTGAATCCCCACAGACCTGCGCTGTGTGCGAGCTGCACCGCGGCCAAGGCTGAACCCTAGATAGAAACCCTAGAAAACTTATCCCAAACAAAAAAAAAAGAAAAAAGGAAAAATTAATTTTAAAAAAAATAAAAATAAAAAAGTAAATTTTTTAAAAAGAAAAAAACCAAACGTGTGGAGAGGAAAGATTTTTCATTTGGAGAAAATTTTTTTGAAAAGAAAGAACCCCAATCGACCCCGACCCCGACCCCGACCCCGACCCCGGCCTCGGTCTTGGTCTTTTGATATATATATATAGGAGAGTGAGCCTCCATAGCTTTCTTTCAAGTGAGAGCTTATGGGAAGTTGTGCCCTATATGTAGCCCACTCCCCAAGGAGTAAAGTGAGCATGTGGGATAAAGCCCTCACCCTTTCCTCCACAAGCAAATAGGCTTTCGCCCCCTTCCCCCCAAAGGAAACGGACTGTTTTGAGGACTACAGGAGCTCTAGATAGGCGAACACAGTGCTGTAAAGCACACTAGGACCCTTTAAATGATACGCTTGTTTTGAGCTATCACACGCCCTAGTCCAGGTTCGACCATAAGTAAGGGGGTCAAAAACGGGTTAAAAACAATCTAAAAACAAGTAAAAACGGGGTGCGAAACACCTAAGAAACCACTTGTGTGAATTTCAAGGGTAGTTATCAACGCACGTAGGGTACCCACGTCACATGCATCTACGTTCTGGTCGGGTGCTAGAGCCTGAACCACTAGAAAGTGTTTCAGTTTATGCAGGCTCACACCATCCCTCCACGTTAGCATCTTGGCCTTCGGCTGGAACCCAAGGGAGTGCAACCCAAGATCCACGAATAGTGGATAGTGACTCGTCCTCTGCTGACTCAGAAGCCATGGAAGGGCACCCTACCAAGAACCCTGAGGAGACAAGCCAAAACATGCCACGTTGGGCCCCACAACCCGGATCTAGCATGTTTAGTCATCTAATAGAGACCTTTAGTAGAGCTACACGCTCTGAACATGCGACAAGCGAAGTAAATGAAGAAGGTGGGGTAGTGGATTCGCCATTCACATCTCATGTAGACCCTACCCTCCCAAAGAGTGTCCATGTGGATATTCTACCCACTTCGTTTAATGAGGGCCCCACTGAGCTACCACATTTCGATGCTCTTCCTAAAGTAGAGGTCCCTAGAAGCCAATCCATAAGAAGTGACATTGCGTCCACTTCAAGAGAACCGTTTGGCACACCAAGTCTAGATGGGATATTTCTCAATGAAAATTGGGAATATGATCTACACACAGAGACTCTAACGGACCTACACACGGGTTACGCATACCATGTGGGTTGGTTAGAAGTCCTACGATCTACATCTAGCGCCACTAATCTAGAAGAGCAACAACAAATGATATGTGAGGTCATTCATAGAATTATCCAATTTGAGAGGCAAAATAGGGGAGTGAACCTAGTTTCCACTGGCCCTATGAGATTTTTGGATACGGGCAAGGCCAAACAACCAACCCTATCACAATTGGAGACTCCCTCGGTGAGTCCCATAGACCCTTCGTATGTTGTTTCGCATGGAGTCTCAATGCAGGTTGAGCCCACGAGTAGTAACTTTAGCTTTCCAACCTTGGCTCAACTTTCCAGTCAGGAATCCACAATGCCTACCCCAATGATGAGCATAGCGGAAAATGCACTTGTTACCGCTGTAGTTAGTACGACACCGCTACCTAGTGGAACAATACCTACAACAGTGCGTGCCAATGCCTATCAACCATATGTACCTATCGCTACTCATGCTCATGTAGCTCCTACGCCTCTTAGTATGCCAATGGCGTATGCTCCACGACCACCCTACGTCGTTTGCCAACATACTCAGACCAACGCCAACTCCTATCAGCCAGGCTATCCCAGAAGTGCCTCCACCAGCTATGCCTGCTCACCTAGGTGATCTCGCAGCGTTTGCTCAGACGATCGGACGATCTATTGTGCGGAAAACATGCGGGGTATGCCTGAGAGAGAACCTAGAAGCAAGGCAGTACAAGTGGCTGAGCTCACTCAAAACTTCAGTGGTAATGAGGATGTTAGGAAGCACATTGAAGACTTTGAACACGTGTGTGATTCTTTGGAAGAGCACAATGAGCTACATAAGTGTAAAGCCTTAGGCTTAACCTTGAGTGGGAAGGCCGGAGATTGGTATCGAACCTTAAGGGTTGAAGAGCGCACTCACTACTCCACTCTCAAGAGATTATTCTTGAAAGAATACATACGCGAGGGTGTGCTTTGGGGGTAGCACCTCAACTCCAAAAAGCTGAATGCGAGGAAGGGGAGTCAGTGAGAGACTTTATAAGTCGATTGAAGCATCTAAATTCTCGCTGCACTCTCGATGAACGCTTCAATAACAACCAACTCCTTGATAGATTCATCCGAGGATTGCGCCACGAGGACATTTACAATGGCCTAGTCATTAGAGGTCTTACAATGTGGGAAGCAGTCACTGCCAATGCAATCCAGTTAGAAGACAACTTGATGATTGCAGGTAAAAAGGTGTCTTCAGAAACAAAATCCGTTAGTTCGCAAGTATCTGGGCACGAGCCAATGACGGTAAAACCTATTGCCAAGGAGCCCAAGATATCTGAAATGTTGGTGACCGACCTTACTAAGGCTCTCCAAGAATACTTTAGGGGTAATCGAGCTCCTCAGAATAGCCATATGTACCCAAGGAGAGAGCAACAATGGTGTTCGGTGTGCTTAGGACCACATAGCACGAGTGAATGTCCCACATTCAGAGAAATTCAATGGGAATTGCAATGCATGTGGTAAGTATGGCCATCAATCTAAAGATTGCCTAGTACTTAAGCGAATGTTGGAAAATCAGGCACCACTAGCCTGGTCAAACACACCTCAAGTACCCGCGCTAATGCCTGCACAACCTGTCGAGCAACCGTCACAGCACATAGTTCCAAGGAATCTGAATGTAGTCCAGTCTGTGCCGTTACCACCGCCGCCAGTGCTAGGACCACAACCTCCACATCCAAGGATTACCCCTGTAAACCAGATGGGTTGTGAGTCACATAGTGCATGTGGGGATTATGAAGAGGAGATAGACCCCACTGCTCCATACGGGATTGATACGTTTGAAATGATTCCCCAGTACTACATGGAGGATCATTTCGGGCAAGTTAAGCCTGTATATCAAGCGGCTGCTCTCGCCACAAGAGGGCAAAATCTTAATACCTTGGCGAGGAGACCACCTCTTCAATGCTATGAGTGTGGTGGACCGCATCGTGTAGCGGAGTGCCCTAATAGGCTACAGAAGATCGCTACTCAAATGCAACCAAATCAAGGGAGCACATCGGGAATGTCGGTACTTACATGTAATCATTGTGGCATAGATCATTTGATCGCTCAATGTCCACATAATCCTAATGCACCCAAGATTATGCCATTGAATTTGGTTGAGGTCACCAACCAAGCACGAGGAACCACACCTGTTGTACCCGCAAATGTAGTTACACGGTCAATGCTTCAAAATAAAAACTACATTCTTGAAGAGAGGGATACTGCATCAATCGCTCAGGCAAAGAAAAAGAAAACACGACAAAAGAGATCGCTTAATGCCACGAGCTCCAAGCCCAGTTCAAAGACTAACATAGGGACAGGAGACGACCCCGTGTATATGAATGATCCTGAATGTAAGATTCCTCCCCCAACCCCTTTTTGATGTCTAGTATCTTCCCCTGTAATCAACCCTCTTCAGAAATATAAAGACCCTGTTGCTAACTATTTTAGCCTAGAGAGAGAAAAATTATTCTAGAGAGAGAATATTCAGATTTTGAATATTTTTGGATAGAAAAATATCTCTTATAATTCAGATGAGTTCCCCTGAAACAGAAATTCAAAAAGAATTTTCCAATGTGCAATTGGAATTAATTGGAAATAGGTATAAAGAACCTTAGTCTAAGGGTCTAGATTTTCTGAAATCTTTAGACTATGGTCCAATTAAGGTTCCTATGGACCAATAGCATCAATCCATGTGTAGGGAGGAGATAAATCCAACTTGTAAAAAGAAAATACCCAAAAATGAGTAAATGCTCACATGAGGTGAAGAGTTGAAAATGTACAAGGATTATTAGTAAAAAACTATGAGCAATATTAAAAATATGACATATGTAAGGAAGGGGAATTCTTTAAAGGAGGTGCATATTTCACATAAGATGAAGAGTTGAAAATGTACAAGGATTATTAGTAAAAAACTATGAGCAATATTAAAAATATGACATATGTAAGGAAGGGGAATTCTTTAAAGGAGGTGCATATTTCACATAAGATGAAGAGTTGAAAATGTACAAGGATTATTAGTAAAAAAAAACTATGAGCAATATTAAAATGATTCCATTATGACACATATGTAAGGAAGAGGAGTTCTTTAAAGGAGGTGCATATTTCACATGCTTGAATGAGTTTTAAACTCATAAAAATTGAGATATTTCATCTCTCCTCTCTCCTCATTCAAGTCTAGTTCCAAAAAGTTAGCTTAACTGACCTAAAAATGGTCAAATATTGACCAAACTGATTTAGAAAATTCTAGAATCAGTTTGTTTGGTTAGGAGCTCAATTTTTCCTATAAATAGAAGCCTCCCCCTTGTTGAAAAATAGTTAGTGTTTATGCATCGTTACTCTACTCCACCTAAGCCAAGAACTGTGAATTCATTTAATAATTCACTAGTTTTTGGAGCTTCCCTCTTTCTTCAATCCCCATTAGTGGCTCCATCAACATACTTAACCAATTGATTGGTTGGGGGCCTCTACCGTGAACAAAGAACCAAGCAATTTGTAAGGTAATTAGTGAATATTGATCTTTTCTATAATTTCTCAATGTTTCTCTCTTCTCAACCCCTCTCAAGCTTGAGAAGCTTAATTGGTATGGTTTTTTAAATGCTATTGAAGTTAATTGGTGAATAGTAGTGAAGAGTTACATAATTTAATAAATGCTATTGAAGTTAATTTCCATTTATGTTTAAATTCTAATGGTTTTTATGTAATTTCTCTCTCTCACTCAAGAAATGGTCATACTCATGACCCATTCTCAATCCAAATGAAGCTTTTCATAAAGCTTTTCCTTAATCCAAGATTAAGCTATGCTTGAGGCCAAATTAATGGCTTTTTTCTATGCTTTTAGTTTATGCATATTGATTATTCAATCCATTATAGATTAATGATCCAACTAGAGATCATTTTAATTATTTCCTTAATGATAAGCTTTATCCCTTAGAAAAAATTGAGATTTATCAGTCATAGCAGCGGAGCTATGGCAAAATTTTTATAAAAATTATGCATAAAATAATTTCATTCAAAGCATAAAAAGAGGACTTCCTACCATATTCTAGGAATTATCATCCTAGATTAATTGAAAGAATTTCATTATAATAATGGAGAAATTGAATTTTAATATCATGCATAAAGGATAATTTTTTTTATCAAAAGTGTTACTTTTATCATTTTTAATTTTCATGCATAGAAGTATGCATAAAGGAAAATTTTTTATATCAAAAGTGTTACTTTTATCATTTTTAACTTTCATGCATAGAAGTATGCATAAAGGATATTTTTTTTATATTAAAAGTGTTACTTTTATCATTTTTCATTTTCATGCATAGAAGTATGCATAAAGGAAAATTTTTATATCAAAAGTGTTACTTTTATCATTTTTAATTTTCATGCATAGAAGTATGCATAAAGGATAATTTTTTTTATATTAAAAGTGTTACTTTTATCATTTTTAATTTTCATGCATAGAAGTATGCATAAAGGATAATTTTTATATCAAAAGTGTTACTTTTATCATTTTTAATTTTCATGCATAGAAGTATGCATAAAGGATAATTTTTTTATATCAAAAGTGTTACTTTTATCATATTGGATTTCATGCATAGAGGTATGCATAAAAGTTGAATATTTTATTATAAAAGTGTTACTTTTAGCATAATTGAATTTCATGCATAGAGGTATGCATAAAAGATATGGGAAGTGATAAGATATGATAAGATGCATGTGGATGTGGATATGGATGTGTATTTATGAATGTAGATATGGGATGTGGATGTATAAATGAGGATGTGAAAATGGAGATAAGCATGTAGATGTGGATGTATGGATGTGAATGTGGATGTGGATGTGGATGTATGAATGTGGATGTATGGATGTATGAATGTGGATGTATGGATGTGAATGAGGATGTAGATGTGGATGCATGGATGTAAATGTGGATGTGGATGTATGGATGTATGCATGTAGATGTGGATGTATGAATGTGGATGTATGGATGTGAATGAGCATATAGATGTGGATGTATGGATGTGAATGTGCATGTAGATATGGATGTATATATGTGAATGGGGAATGTGGATGTGGATGTATGTATGCATGTGGATGTGGATATGGATGTGTATGTATGAATGTGGATATGGGATGTGGATGTATAAATGAGGATGTGAAAATGGAGATAAGCATGTAGATGTGGATGTATGGATGTGAATGTGGATGTGGACGTGGATGTATGAATGTGGATGTATGGATGTGAATGAGGATGTGGATGTGGATGCATGGATGTAAATGTGGATGTGTATGTATGGATGTATGCATGTAGATGTGGATGCATGAATGTGGATGTATGGATGTGAATGAGGATATAGATGTGGATGTATGGATGTGAATGTGCATGTAGATATGGATGTATAGATGTGAATGGGAATGTGGATGTGGATGTATGTATGTATGTGGATGTGGATGTATGAATGAGGACGTGATAATGAATGTATGCATGTGGATGTGGATATGGATGTGTATGTATGAATGCGGATATGGATGTGGATATGGATGTGTATGTATGAATGTGGATATGGGATGTGGATGTATAAATGAGGATGTGAAAATGGAGATAAGCATGTAGATGTGGATGTATGGATGTGAATGTGGATGTGGATGTGGATGTATGGATGTGGATATGGATGTGAATATATGATATGTGATGTGAAGGAATCTGAAGTGAAGAGATGGAGAATGATATGATTGGATGAGTACACATATAAATGAAATGTGGAATAAGTAATGTGGATTGTATGAGGGATAATGTGGAAAAATGAGAGTTAATATAGAAATTGTATTTGTAAACTGTTTGTAAATGCTGTTTGTAAATGGCTGTTTTATGTCAAGAATGCTGGGGAAGCATTTTGACCGTCTTGTGATTAAGGTCGTGGAGACCTAACTGATAAAGTTGCAACTGCTGACGGAGAGTCAATGGAGGACGTCTCGCGTAGCAAGGTCGACCGAGGTCTTGACCAGCCTCGGTTCGATTAAAATGGTGAGCTTCCGGTACGGTGGATGAGGGACCAAGGAAGCGGCCTATGAGTGAAGCGCTAGGTCACCTGCGAAGGATCCTAGAGGGTGCTGACCATACGGTGCTCGGGCTCTGGGTCGCCTAGGATACCCACGCATGCGTCGAGGAAGATATTGGAACAAGGAGTAAGAGTTGTTTTGTGAAACCGGGCATGGATCTGGTTGACTGACCTTGCTGGTCCTCAACGGATGAGTCCATGGCTCTTTTATATGGATCTGTTGGTTGATCTTGCTGATCTTCAACGAGAGTCCATCTTGATAAGTGATTATATTGCCGAGTATTATGGGCTAGGAACTATGGAAACGGCCTCTGTGTGGACAGGTGGTGAGCGTTCTAGTTGCCAATGATGCCATAGATACTCTGATGAAGGAATGATGGGAAATTATGAATCAACTGGATAAATTGGGAGATTGTGATCAGTGGTATTATGGTTTCATTAAAGGATTGTTTTAAAGTTAGCTGATGCTAAGAAAAAAGGTAATTTTCATATTGGGTGTGTAAGTGGTGTGGCTAGTTTTATGTTTGCATGAAATTCCTGCTAGGGGGCCTTGGAACTCTTTTCCTTGGTACCCGGGACAAAACCTAACCAAATTCCAAATTGGATCCCATCACTACAGTGGTTGGGCGGTTGGCTAACCCATGGGATCGGATGGGGTTAGGCTGGACTGATGGATCCGTAAATCGAGACTCAATTTCTGTTATTACGATAGATAAAGTAAATCCCGGATAGTAATTGTTCTATGGATAGGAATCAACGGCTGTGCCTCCTTGGTGGGGAAAAAAGCGTTGATCCCAATGATCCAAGTGCAAGTTTCTTCCTTGATCTGACCAAGTATCTTTATAGATGCAGTCGGATCTGTTTGATCAGTAAGGGTTTTGACTACGTTAGAGTAAAAATTATCCTGGTGGAATCGCCCGTGTTTTCCGGATAAGGAAAGTTTTTCCGGGTCTGGTTTTGGAAAAACCGACGGATTAGTCTTTTGTCCGGATATCCGTGGACGAGGCCCCGAGTGTGGGACCCTGCCTCGCGCAAGAAGTGCTACTTCCGCTGCTAGTACCCCGAATCCGTTGCGCGGTGGGAACAGGGATCTCACAGTTGGTATCAGAGCATTTGGTTAATAAAGATCAACTGAGAAGACAAATATGTCAAAAATTTATCAAGAAACACAAAAAGGTTGTAATTGTGTGATATAAGTCATACAATTTGATATTCAAACTAAAATTCGTAAATTGGTAATTGGGTCTTCAGAGGGAAGTACCGCAATTATATAGAATCCCTGACTTGCTTGAGGCCTAGACATGATGGTATTTACCTTATAATTCCAAGGGCCGTGACTACCCGTATATACCGAGAGTATACTGCAGCTCTTTACTGACAGTATATACGAGTAAATCTAAGACTTGAAAGTATAAGCGTTAATGCTATCCAGATGATGAATTCGAATGTGGTTGATATGATTTTTAATTCTGTTTGAGAATTGATGAATTGAATTGGATTCTGATTGAAAATTCTGATTGAAAAATGATGACTTCTGAAATTAGTTGAAATATAAAAATCTGAACAAAACCACAATGAGGATGAATGGGACGAGTCCCTGTGATGATATTCATAACTAGAATGATGATAATGAATTCAGCAAATCACTATGAGATTAGTGGGTTGTGCTGTCAGATTGCTGCTGTTAATACTTGATCGGTAGATCAAGTTAAGAGATGTCAAATTGAGGACTTGCTTGACTGAATTTCCGTGGAGGAATGTTCCGAAGGAAACTTTTCGGTCTAATGGACCATTATCATGTTAAAGATATGAATGATATAATCTGAATGAATTGTTATTTAATGATGAGTTCTATATAAGGGATATTTATCCTAGTGTTCTGTTGGGTTGACCAGAATATAAGGAACCCTAGAATAAAATTGGATCTTAAGAAAAAGAGCTGTCCTCTACCTTGCGAGATGAGGACATCTCGCACTTTTTAAGTGGGGTAGAATGTAAGATTCCTCCCCAACCTTCGAGGTATACAGGAGTAAGAATCTTCCTTTCTGATCTTATAATTATTCCTCCCCAACCTTCGAGGTATACAGGAGTAAGAATCTCCCTTTCTGATCTTATAATTATTCCCTCTCTAAAATAAAAGAAAGTTTCTGTTTAAAAAAGGAAGACCCTTTTCCTAGAATACTTCTCAGGAGTCACGCCTATTTTAAGGATTCAGAACAATGAGTTCAGAAGTGAAAATCGGTGTTTTGGATACCAAGGTTTTGGTTTTCATTCGAGTACGGCCCAAAAGAAGTTCTTTATCTATTGGGGAGTTTAAGAAGTTATCCCCCAGATATTGTGAGCCTTATATCTGAATTCAATGAAAGTAGGTGACTTAGCCTACAAGCTTCTTTTATCTCTTCATCTCAAAATTCTTAATGCCTTCTATAGAAAAATGTGTCAAACCCAAATCATGGAAAGACGGTAAAACTTCAGTGGCAAGTTACCGTTGGCTTCTAAGTTACGCTAGCTCCTTCCTTTATATAAGTCGTAACTTTTACTTGTCGCTCACAGTAATCTTACTTCCATCGATCTCCTTTCTTTCTTAATCTCCTTCATGGCTTGGCAACAAGAACTAGTTTTATCCATAATGATTCCTCACCTTCAAGACGCAAGTGAATCTGTGAAGAAGGATTTTATAGAGCAGTATGAGCGCTCACTTTTCCCTCACTTGGGAACTTCTGTAGCGCAAACCAAATGGCGGACCTATCAAAACATAACTAGGGTAACACCCTGGGGTCAGCAGCACTTTCGTAACAATGTCCGCTTAGCCATGGTTATTGAAGCTTTGGGTTTGGGTCCCCGATACTACTGCGTCATGAGATCAAGGCATCCTGGGTTTTCTGAGCGGGTCTTCTTACTGGCGTGTTTTCTTCCTCATGAGAAGATATGCCTTTACCCCGTTTTTGGCTTGCCTCTCAGAGGTCCTTTTGTTAGAACACCTCATACCACTGAGATAGGCGCAGCAATAACCCACAGAATCATTCCCATAGATGAGTTACCTTATACTTGTGCAGCTTGTGAGGACTGCTTTTGTGACCATATGATGGACGGGCTTATGGAAGTGTAAAGAGTTCCTCTATCTTTACTGTATAAGTTCCGAGAATGAATAAAGTTTAAATCTTGTTTGTATTTTGAATCTTGCTCTCTTTAAGACTTATCTTGGTGGTTAATCTTGATTAAATTTTTTTTTCTAAGTCTCATATTCGTGAATCTTGCGAAATTATCACAAGTTGCGAGATGAGGACATCTCGCGTTTTTTAAGTGGGGTAGAATGTAAGATTCCTCCCCCAACCCCTTTTTGATGTCTAGTATCTTCCCCTGTAATCAACCCTCTTCAGAAATATAAAGACCCTGTTGCTAACTATTTTAGCCTAGAGAGAGAAAAATTATTCTAGAGAGAGAATATTCAGATTTTGAATATTTTTGGATAGAAAAATATCTCTTATAATTCAGATGAGTTCCCCTGAAACAGAAATTCAAAAAGAATTTTCCAATGTGCAATTGGAATTAATTGGAAATAGGTATAAAGAACCTTAGTCTAAGGGTCTAGATTTTCTGAAATCTTTAGACTATGGTCCAATTAAGGTTCCTATGGACCAATAGCATCAATCCATGTGTAGGGAGGAGATAAATCCAACTTGTAAAAAGAAAATACCCAAAAATGAGTAAATGCTCACATGAGGTGAAGAGTTGAAAATGTACAAGGATTATTAGTAAAAAACTATGAGCAACATTAAAAATATGACATATGTAAGGAAGGGGAATTCTTTAAAGGAGGTGCATATTTCACATAAGATGAAGAGTTGAAAATGTACAAGGATTATTAGTAAAAAACTATGAGCAATATTAAAAATATGACATATGTAAGGAAGGGGAATTCTTTAAAGGAGGTGCATATTTCACATAAGATGAAGAGTTGAAAATGTACAAGGATTATTAGTAAAAAAAAACTATGAGCAATATTAAAATGATTCCATTATGACACATATGTAAGGAAGAGGAGTTCTTTAAAGGAGGTGCATATTTCACATGCTTGAATGAGTTTTAAACTCATAAAAATTGAGATATTTCATCTCTCCTCTCTCC
Organism: Cibotium barometz; assembly: GCF_041138505.1. Taxonomy (NCBI): domain Eukaryota; kingdom Viridiplantae; phylum Streptophyta; class Polypodiopsida; order Cyatheales; family Cibotiaceae; genus Cibotium; species Cibotium barometz. The sequence goes on along the minus strand of NC_141070.1, from coordinate 43,673,232 downwards.
TCATTCAAGTCTAGTTCCAAAAAGTTAGCTTAACTGACCTAAAAATGGTCAAATATTGACCAAACTGATTTAGAAAATTCTAGAATCAGTTTGTTTGGTTAGGAGCTCAATTTTTCCTATAAATAGAAGCCTCCCCCTTGTTGAAAAATAGTTAGTGTTTATGCATCGTTACTCTACTCCACCTAAGCCAAGAACTGTGAATTCATTTAATAATTCACTAGTTTTTGGAGCTTCCCTCTTTCTTCAATCCCCATTAGTGGCTCCATCAACATACTTAACCAATTGATTGGTTGGGGGCCTCTACCGTGAACAAAGAACCAAGCAATTTGTAAGGTAATTAGTGAATATTGATCTTTTCTATAATTTCTCAATGTTTCTCTCTTCTCAACCCCTCTCAAGCTTGAGAAGCTTAATTGGTATGGTTTTTTAAATGCTATTGAAGTTAATTGGTGAATAGTAGTGAAGAGTTACATAATTTAATAAATGCTATTGAAGTTAATTTCCATTTATGTTTAAATTCTAATGGTTTTTATGTAATTTCTCTCTCTCACTCAAGAAATGGTCATACTCATGACCCATTCTCAATCCAAATGAAGCTTTTCATAAAGCTTTTCCTTAATCCAAGATTAAGCTATGCTTGAGGCCAAATTAATGGCTTTTTTCTATGCTTTTAGTTTATGCATATTGATTATTCAATCCATTATAGATTAATGATCCAACTAGAGATCATTTTAATTATTTCCTTAATGATAAGCTTTATCCCTTAGAAAAAATTGAGATTTATCAGTCATAGCAGCGGAGCTATGGCAAAATTTTTATAAAAATTATGCATAAAATAATTTCATTCAAAGCATAAAAAGAGGACTTCCTACCATATTCTAGGAATTATCATCCTAGATTAATTGAAAGAATTTCATTATAATAATGGAGAAATTGAATTTTAATATCATGCATAAAGGATAATTTTTTTTATCAAAAGTGTTACTTTTATCATTTTTAATTTTCATGCATAGAAGTATGCATAAAGGAAAATTTTTTATATCAAAAGTGTTACTTTTATCATTTTTAACTTTCATGCATAGAAGTATGCATAAAGGATATTTTTTTTATATTAAAAGTGTTACTTTTATCATTTTTCATTTTCATGCATAGAAGTATGCATAAAGGAAAATTTTTATATCAAAAGTGTTACTTTTATCATTTTTAATTTTCATGCATAGAAGTATGCATAAAGGATAATTTTTTTTATATTAAAAGTGTTACTTTTATCATTTTTAATTTTCATGCATAGAAGTATGCATAAAGGATAATTTTTATATCAAAAGTGTTACTTTTATCATTTTTAATTTTCATGCATAGAAGTATGCATAAAGGATAATTTTTTTATATCAAAAGTGTTACTTTTATCATATTGGATTTCATGCATAGAGGTATGCATAAAAGTTGAATATTTTATTATAAAAGTGTTACTTTTAGCATAATTGAATTTCATGCATAGAGGTATGCATAAAAGATATGGGAAGTGATAAGATATGATAAGATGCATGTGGATGTGGATATGGATGTGTATTTATGAATGTAGATATGGGATGTGGATGTATAAATGAGGATGTGAAAATGGAGATAAGCATGTAGATGTGGATGTATGGATGTGAATGTGGATGTGGATGTGGATGTATGAATGTGGATGTATGGATGTATGAATGTGGATGTATGGATGTGAATGAGGATGTAGATGTGGATGCATGGATGTAAATGTGGATGTGGATGTATGGATGTATGCATGTAGATGTGGATGTATGAATGTGGATGTATGGATGTGAATGAGCATATAGATGTGGATGTATGGATGTGAATGTGCATGTAGATATGGATGTATATATGTGAATGGGGAATGTGGATGTGGATGTATGTATGCATGTGGATGTGGATATGGATGTGTATGTATGAATGTGGATATGGGATGTGGATGTATAAATGAGGATGTGAAAATGGAGATAAGCATGTAGATGTGGATGTATGGATGTGAATGTGGATGTGGACGTGGATGTATGAATGTGGATGTATGGATGTGAATGAGGATGTGGATGTGGATGCATGGATGTAAATGTGGATGTGTATGTATGGATGTATGCATGTAGATGTGGATGCATGAATGTGGATGTATGGATGTGAATGAGGATATAGATGTGGATGTATGGATGTGAATGTGCATGTAGATATGGATGTATAGATGTGAATGGGAATGTGGATGTGGATGTATGTATGTATGTGGATGTGGATGTATGAATGAGGACGTGATAATGAATGTATGCATGTGGATGTGGATATGGATGTGTATGTATGAATGCGGATATGGATGTGGATATGGATGTGTATGTATGAATGTGGATATGGGATGTGGATGTATAAATGAGGATGTGAAAATGGAGATAAGCATGTAGATGTGGATGTATGGATGTGAATGTGGATGTGGATGTGGATGTATGGATGTGGATATGGATGTGAATATATGATATGTGATGTGAAGGAATCTGAAGTGAAGAGATGGAGAATGATATGATTGGATGAGTACACATATAAATGAAATGTGGAATAAGTAATGTGGATTGTATGAGGGATAATGTGGAAAAATGAGAGTTAATATAGAAATTGTATTTGTAAACTGTTTGTAAATGCTGTTTGTAAATGGCTGTTTTATGTCAAGAATGCTGGGGAAGCATTTTGACCGTCTTGTGATTAAGGTCGTGGAGACCTAACTGATAAAGTTGCAACTGCTGACGGAGAGTCAATGGAGGACGTCTCGCGTAGCAAGGTCGACCGAGGTCTTGACCAGCCTCGGTTCGATTAAAATGGTGAGCTTCCGGTACGGTGGATGAGGGACCAAGGAAGCGGCCTATGAGTGAAGCGCTAGGTCACCTGCGAAGGATCCTAGAGGGTGCTGACCATACGGTGCTCGGGCTCTGGGTCGCCTAGGATACCCACGCGTGCGTCGAGGAAGATATTGGAACAAGGAGTAAGAGTTGTTTTGTGAAACCGGGCATGGATCTGGTTGACTGACCTTGCTGGTCCTCAACGGATGAGTCCATGGCTCTTTTATATGGATCTGTTGGTTGATCTTGCTGATCTTCAACGAGAGTCCATCTTGATAAGTGATTATATTGCCGAGTATTATGGGCTAGGAACTATGGAAACGGCCTCTGTGTGGACAGGTGGTGAGCGTTCTAGTTGCCAATGATGCCATAGATACTCTGATGAAGGAATGATGGGAAATTATGAATCAACTGGATAAATTGGGAGATTGTGATCAGTGGTATTATGGTTTCATTAAAGGATTGTTTTAAAGTTAGCTGATGCTAAGAAAAAAGGTAATTTTCATATTGGGTGTGTAAGTGGTGTGGCTAGTTTTATGTTTGCATGAAATTCCGGCTAGGGAGCCTTGGAACTCTTTTCCTTGGTACCCGAGACAAAACCTAACCAAATTCCAAATTGGATCCCATCACTACAGTGGTTGGGCGGTTGGCTAACCCGTGGGATCGGATGGGGTTAGGCTGGACTGATGGATCCGTAAATCGAGACTCAATTTCTGTTATTACGATAGATAAAGTAAATCCCGGATAGTAATTGTTCTATGGATAGGAATCAACGGCTGTGCCTCCTTGGTGGGGAAAAAAGCGTTGATCCCAATGATCCAAGTGCAAGTTTCTTCCTTGATCTGACCAAGTATCTTTATAGATGCAGTCGGATCTGTTTGATCAGTAAGGGTTTTGACTACGTTAGAGTAAAAATTATCCTGGTGGAATCGCCCGTGTTTTCCGGATAAGGGAAGTTTTTCCGGGTCTGGTTTTGGAAAAACCGACGGATTAGTCTTTTGTCCGGATATCCGTGGATGAGGCCCCGAGTGTGGGACCCTGCCTCGCGCAAGAAGTGCTACTTCCGCTGCTAGTACCCCGAATCCGTTGCGCGGTGGGAACAGGGATCTCACACTGAAGATGATTCTCATTCAATAGAAACCATGGGGACCAAAGCCACTACCTTAAGGGAGGAACCCACTCGGGAGCTCAATGAAGGAGAATCAAACGAGTACATAAATAATGGAAAACAGAAGGAAACTTCCTCGGCCCCACAACCAAGTCAATTAATGCCCTCTCGACCACCCAAACTGACTGAGACTCCCCAAGACAAGCCACGTGGACCAAAAACCCTCAAGAAAAAGATTGGAACTTACCCAAACCCAATTGAGGAGATTGAACAAGTGCAACACTTAAGGGGTTTGGTGGAAGAAACACAAAGAGAACTAGAGCCAAAACCCGAGAAAAATCAAAATTCCAGACACAGTGTTTCCTACGCAAGTTCAGCCTCACCGGAACCATAAACCGTTAGCTATACCTAGTATCATTCGGGAAGAAAGTGAGGATAGGACATCCTGAAGTGGGCAAACACCCTTCTTGCTGGAAAGAATGTTTAGTGAGGGAATGCCTGACCCCATGGAAGAGGAAGTGATTCCATCTTCACCAGTCCCTAGTCAAGGGGCGATGTCTCGAAAAGTACCGTTGAATGTGGCTAAGCTAATGGATTTCATGTCCTCTGAAATCAGAACCACGATCATATCCAAATTATACGGAGATCCTGAGCTATTCTTAGCTCTTCGGGCATTTCTCAATGGAGAACTAAAGGCGGGGCTACCACAATTTGCAAATATGGATAGAGCCGACACGCTTCAAAATGAGGAGGAACATTGGGATCTACAACCCAACCTAGATGAAAACTCGGTCGCGTGGAAATACCTGTTAACAAGTTGGGACAATACTTTGAAGGGGACGAATCTAATGCAACCCTCCCCATTACTACCAAGGGGTTAACTCTAAAGGGAATCCTTGATGGTGGTGCTAGCGTGAGCATTGTGACTAAAAACTGTTGGGAATCTATGGTAAGACCTCACCTCGAAGTCACAAACATAGTGGTTAAGATGGCAAACGGAACTATTGCTAAGCCTATTGGAATGTTAAGGGACCTTAAGATCAAGGTTCTGGGGTACAAGGTAAGACATACCTTCATTGTAATGGATTTCTCCAAGCATCCTATGTCATATCAAATGATCTTAGGACGTCCTTTCATGAGGGAAGCACAAATGGTGCATGACTGGTCGAAAAACCATGTCTACCTACAATTCCAGGACTTTGTCATTCGAGTTGATCTTGAGAATGGTCGTGCACATCCTTTAGGAAGCAAGGTTATCATTGATAATCGATCGGATACCACTATTCACTCCGCCCCATTAAGATATTACTATACATGCAAAAAAGAGACTGATGATGGAAAAGATTCTCCTTATATGGATGTCCTACCGGGTATGACTGAGTCGGATAACGTGGATTGGGTACACCTAGCGGCAACCATAGACACATGGGGGAATAGAGGCACAAGCTGGGTAACACCTCTGAGGGGCAAGATATGCCACCGTTAGTGCCAATAAACATGATAGGTGTTATGCACTTGACCCCTGATGGCGAGAAAGTGGCAAACTCCACCGACACTGAAAGTAGCGAAGACTCTGACCAATGCAACTCTGAGTATGAATCTCAAGAAGAAACTGACCCTGAGCCTGATGGGGAAAATGAATCAAATAAACATGATAGGTGTTATGCACTTGACTCCTGAAAGTGGCAAACTCAACTGACAGTAGCGAAGACTCTGACCAATGTAACTCTGAGTATGAATCTCAAGAACAAACTGACCATGAGCCTGATGGGGGGGATGAATCAAATATTCACCCAAATGTGGAAGCAATGTGCTCAATGAAAAGATGCAGGGGGGAAGAGAGCTTGAGCTCTTACAAGCACACACACACACTTACAAAACCCTAATAGAGAACACACAAGGTGAGAGGCTGAAAATCTTCTTCTTCTCTACTTAACACTCAACACACCATATACAAGAATTAGAGTACACAAAATATGAAAGGTACTCAACCAATACATACACGGGTTCTCTATAGTGTGAACCCGACTAAATGAGCTGGCGCTATAACTATGCCAGTCTCTAGAATGGCTGTCACACAGCCTGTCATCCCACTGGCCGCATATCTCCCATGATCTCACCAACCATGCCAGTGGTGTAAGTGTGGGGCCTATCCCCCAGGCGGGTCATCAGTGTCCACCGCCTCACTAGAGCTCGATATCTCAACACTCCCCCTCGAGCTCAACTCCATCTCATGTACACCAAGCGAAGCCCTGAATCTGTGGAGCTTCTCTGTACCCAATGCTTTGGTGAAGATGTCAGCTACCTGATCCTCTGTGCTGACATAAACAAGGTCAAGATCTCCTGCCAAGACCTTCTCTCTGACAAAGTGGTAGTGGACCTCTATGTGCTTCGTACGAGCATGAAAGACTGGGTTCCTGGCCAATTGTATACTGCTAATGTTGTCACAGAAAATGACAACTTGTCTATCCACTGATAGACCCAAATCTGCAAGTAGCTTTCTCAACCAAGCTACCTCACATGCTGCCATAGCAGCTCCTCTGTACTCAGCCTCTGTACTCGATAGAGCAACCGTAAGCTACTTCTTGCTGCTCCAAGTCACAGCAGCACTCCCCAAAGAAAACATAAATCCACTGGTAGATCTTCTATCTGAGATACTACCAGCCCAATCAGCATCTGTGTACCCATGTACACATATCTCTGTCCCAGTCTCATAGAATAGTCCACAATGCAAAGTAGACTTCACATACCTCAGTATGCGTCTCACTGCATCTAAATGCGATTTTCGTGGAACCTGCATAAATTGACTCACCAACCCAACAGCATAGCTCAAATCTGGTCTGGTGATCGTCATGTAGATCAAACTTCCTACTATGCGTCTGTACATAGTAGGGTCCTCCAAGATCTCTCCTGAATCTGCACTTAACTTGCCATTCTGATCCAATGGCACAGAAATAGGCTTACAGCCTGTCATACCATACTTGGACAACATGTCCAAGCCATACTGTCTCTGCAGTAATCCAATACCATGTGGTGACCTAATCACCTCAATGCCCAAGAAATATCTGAGCTCCCCCAGATCCTTCATCTTGAACTTCTGTCTAAGCAAGATCTTTACATCAAAGATCTCTGCATCATGGTCCCCCGTAATGATCAAGTCATCTACATAGATGACAACAAGCACAACTCCTCGATCACCATGTCTCACATACAATGAGAAATCTGCATTGGCTACATGAAAGCCAATAGTGACAAGATATTCAGAAATCTTGTCAGACCATGCTCTTGGTGCTTGCTTTAAGCCATACAAGGCTTTCTTCAACCTGCAAACATGCTCGGGGGTGACCCTCATCCTCATAACTAGGTGGCTGCAACATATACACCTCTTCTTGCAAATCCCCATGCAAGAATACATTCTTTACATCCATCTGATGTAAAGACCATTGCTTTGACGCAGCCACTGCTATCACAACTCTCACCGTTGCCATCTTGGCAACTGGGCTGAAAGTTTCCTCATAATCAATCCCATATGTCTGCGCATATCCTTTGGCTACCAATCTAGCCTTGTACCTGTTTATACTTCCATCACTGTTATGTTTAACTTTGTACACCCACTTGCATCCAATGGCTTTCTTGCCTTCAGGCAATTTCACTAAATCCCAAGTTTCATTTCCATATAGTGCATCCATCTCCTCATCCATAGCTTTCTCCCAACACACATTTCCAACAGCCTCATCAATGCATGTGGGCTCAACAACCTACACAACCTTTGCCATATATGCATAGTGATGTGCCACATAACCATCATATGTAAATCTCTGCACAGGGTTCTTCACTCTCCCTGATCTTCGTAGCTTTTCATTCATGGCTTCCATAGACTTCTTTACACCAGGTGTTCTCATAGCTGGGATCCCAAGCTCCTCATCAAGGCTCATATCTGAGCCATTAGACTCTCCATCAACATGAGAATGCCCTGCAGAAATGTCAGGCATACCAAGGGGCTCAACCATTTTCTCTTTTCCTTTACGTGATGTACTAATCACATTTGCAGGGCTGGTATTATGACGCAGCCTGCCACTCCATGGTCTATCAACAGACCCACTAGATGAGGACTCTCCTGGTCCATTCAAAGATTGTGATTGCTGACCTGCATTCTGTGCAACCACACTTCCACTCACATCAGCCCCAACAGCTTCTTTTTCAGCAGCATACCAGCTGCTCATCTCATCAAAGACAACATCCCTGCTTACCCTCAACTCACGTGTAGCAGGGTTATAACACCTGTATCCCTTTTGCTCAAGGGAATATCCAATAAACACACATTTTTCAGCTTTTGGATCCAGCTTAGTTCTCAGCTCATCTGGCACATGCACATATGCAATGCATCCAAAGACTTTCAGATGAGACAAATCTGGTTTTCTGCCAGTAAACCTCTCCTTTGGAGTTACATCATGTATGGCTGCAGTTGGAGTCCTGTTCATGATGTATACTGCTGTAGAAACAGCCTCAGCCCAATAGCAATGCGGCATATTCTTCTCTTCCATCAATGCTCGCGCAATCTCAGCAATGTGCCTGTTTTTTCGCTCAGCAACTCCATTTTGCTGCGGAGTGTATCTACATGTAAACTGTCTCCGAATACCATTCTTCTTCAAAAATTCAGAGAACTCATTGGAGAAGTACTCTCCCCCTCCATCTGACCTTAGGCACTTTACATATTTCCCTGTTTTCTTTTCAACCAAAACTCTGAAATTCTGAAAGTGAGTAAACACCTCACTCTTCTCCTTCATGAAATATACCCACACTTTCCTTGTGTGGTCATCAATGAAAGTCACATAATACCTACAGCCTCCCATAGATATGGTCTTCGTAGGACCCCATACATCTGAATGCACAACATCTAGTGCATTTCTGCTCACATATCTGTTTCGTGGAAACACATGCTTTGTTTGCTTCCCAAATTGGCATGCTTCACATATTTTCTGCATACCTTCCACTTTAAATTTTGGCAGCCCTGTCACAATTCCTTTTGTCTGCATAGACTTCAATCTCTGCACATTTACATGTCCAATTCTTTTATGCCATATGTCTGTGTCTGCAACAACTCCTGAACCATTTGCAAACATCGCAGCACTCATTTCAGGCATGTCTACATTCAATGTAAACATTTTGCCCACTCTGTTGCCTTTTGCAACCAACCTGCACTTGTCTTTGAAATCTTCAACATAACACCCATCAGGGTTAAACCAAACCTGCAAACCCTGCTCAATCATCTGGCCAACTGAAACCAGATTCTTTGTTATGTTCGGTACATGAAGTACATCTGCAAGGTACTTCACTTTGCCATCCTGCATAGACAATGGCACATCTCCAACGTGGGCAATTGGATGAGCAGTGTCATCCCCTGTTTCCACAAAACCTGGTCTTTCCGGGTTTTTCATCTCCTTGAACCACTCCCCATGACTCGTCATGTGGTTCGAAGCGCCTGAATCCACATACCAAACATTATCTTTTTGTGCTGCATCAACATTTTCAGACATGGCATTCACGACATGCTGCATAACAAACAACCTCTCATTATCCTCATTATTTCTGCTTGAGGATGCATAATTGTTTTGCTTCACTTTCCCATTTTGCATGTCAGCCTGCTTTTTATAACATTCTGCCTGCACATGTCCAGGCTTACCACAATAATAGCATTCACGTGCATCATTGTACTGCCTTTGCCAATTTCCACGGCCTCTTTGACTCCCCCTGCCTCTGAATTTGCCTCTTCCACACCTGCGTGTTGTTGTTGTTGTTGATTCTGGGACTGTTGTTGTTGCTGCTGCTGCACGCCATAATTCTGATTACCTGTTCGGCCACCTCCTTGACCACGTCCACGGCCTCCTCTACCTCGTCCTGTACCTGAACTCGTGTAGAAGGCCTGTTGCTCTGAACTGTTTTTGCTTTGTGAAGACTGTTGGTCTTCACCCAAGTTCTTCTCTTCGATAATTAGCATAGACACCAAATCTGTAAAGTTGGGAATGTTTTCCCGAGTCTGAATAGACGTCTTAAACGCCTTGTATTGTGGCCCGAGACCACGTAAACAGACTTCCACCTTGTCATCATCATCTACTGACACACCAATAGATGCAAGGGATTCCACAATACACTTTATCTTCAGCGCATAGTCATTCACAGACATGCTCTTTTTCTCCACAGTATAGAGAGAGAGAGAGAGAGAGAGAGAGAGAGAGAGAGAGAGAGAGAGAGAGAGAGAGGGTGGGTGGGGAGGGGGGCAGTTTAAGTGTGTGTGTGTGTGTGTGTGTGTGTGTGAGAGAGAGAGAGAGAGAGAGAGAGAGAGAGAGAGAGAGAGAGAGAGAGAGAGAGAGAACCACACAAGAGGAGAAAAGCAGGCAAGAGAAATGGATGGCCGAATTTTCTTCTATTATCTTCTCTTCTCTACAACCATAAATTAAGAGATGAGAGTACATACTATGAGGGAAAGTACTCTGCTACTATACCATACAAAGGTCGATCCATAGTGTGAACCTAACTCTTCTCTACAACCATAAATTAAGAGTAAAAGTACATACTATGAGGGAAAGTACTCTCCTACTATAACATACAAAGGTCAATCCTCCATAGTGTGAACTTAACTACATGAACTGGTGCTACAACTATGTCATAACTCTAGTACACCAAAGGAGTTATTACATAGCCTATAAACCATCACTACAATAAAACCCCCCCTTAGCGACAAGCCCAAAATGATGCGTTTTTCCAAACGCATCGTTCAAACAATGACGAGAACATCACTTAAGCGACGCATTTTAAATGTGAGAATGTCACATCACAAACCTCCTTGCACTAGAGGTTGCATAAGCAATGCATCATTATGCATTATATAAACGATGCACCTGAAGAGAGCGACACTTGCAAACTACAAAGCATCACTTTAAGTGACGTCAATAATAGGGCTGTCGCTTATATAACACTCTAGAAATTTTAAAAAAACCCAAAATAGATGGCTCTCGTGATTCGCAAGAGCCATCTGCTTTGTTTGCATCGACGCCCTTCGCCATACAGATGTCCGAAGGACTGTATAGTTGCCCTGTAGCTTTACTCCCGCGACGAAGAAAGCTCCTCAATTAGAGACCGTTTGCCAGTGCCTCCCGTAGAGCTCCCGACAAGGGTGTAGTCACCAACACAATAGAGAAGAGTAGTGGACGCTCTTACCCTCGTACCGCTTCCTATGTTTCTCTTGCTTGTAGCTCAGCCCTTAGCACGAACCAGGCTCTGATACCATGAAAAGATGCAGGGGGGAAGAGAGCTTGAGCTCTTGCAAGCACACACACACACTTACAAAACCCTAATAGAGAACACACAAGGTGAGAGGCTGAAAATCTTCTTCTTCTCTACTCAACACTCAACACACCATATACAAGAATTAGAGTACACAAAATATGAAAGGTACTCAACCAATACATACACGGGTTCTCTATAGTGTGAACCCGACTAAATGAGCTGGCGCTATAACTATGCCAGTCTCTAGAATGGCTGTCACACAGCCTGTCATCCCACTGGCCGCATATCTCCCATGATCTCACCAACCATGCCAGTGGTGTAAGTGTGGGGCCTATCCCCCATCAGTGTCCATCGCCTCACGGCCTAGGACGGTGACCTCCTGCAGTTCATCCAAAAGTGAGGGGGGGGACACAAGTGAAGATCGACCCAGTGAGTCCGAATCTGATAGAAACAAAAATCAAAAACTTGGTAAGAAGAAAACGAGACATAAGCGCCAACGCTATCAAGCTAATGTACGCACTGCAATAAACAAGGAGAGATCCACCGTAGAATGGCTTAGTTATGTAGGAGCTATTGACGCTAATCGGAAGTTAGCGGATAATTCGGGACAATACCTCCAAAGTGTCATGTGGTGTATTCCGCAACCTCATGACGTCGCCCAATTAGAAATCGAAGAGAAGCCGAAACTAAGTCGTACTGCAAGAAGGCGGCAAAACCAAGAGTTGGCTCAACAACAAAAGGAAGCGGAATTGAAAGAAAAAAGCCTGGCACAACAAGAACCAGTAGACTTACACCCCGCACCCGAGCATTTCAAATCATTCACCACCACAGGGGAATGTAAAGTAGTCTACACAAAAGCCCAACGAACGCCTACCAATGGGAGTAGCGGTGTCTACGATGGCCCTGCGGTAGTTAAGGAGATAGACTTAGCAGATCCGGGTGAGGAGTCTAAACCAATTTTTATCGCTCAAGACCTCACCAAGGTAGAAGAAGCTGCACTTACGAAGCTTCTTAAAGAATTCAAGGACATATTTGCTTGAACATATCATGATATGAAGGGTGTTCCACCCTCGGTGGTGCAACACACGATTCCAATGATTAGCACTGCTAAACCAGTCCAGCAACGTCCCTACCCAATGAATCCTAAGTATGCAAAGATTATACAAGAGGAAATTGAAAAGCTGGTAAAATGTGGATTCATATACCCAATTGAGCACTCAGAATGGGTTTCTCCGATAGTCATCGTGCCAAAGAAGAATGGGAAACTCAGAGTGTGCGTTGATCTCAAAAAGGTTAATGCAGCCACCAAAAGGGATCATTACCCCTTGCCATATTCTGAACATGTGCTTGAAAGAGTGGCAGGCAAGGAGGCATATAGCTTTTTAGATGGGTACTCGGGTTACAATCAGATCACAATTGCAATCGAGGACCAAGCTAAAACATCATTTATCACGGAGTTTGGAGTGTTTGCCTTTCGCGTCATGGCTTTTGGCTTGACCAATGCACCTGCAACATTAAACACGGCCTTTAAGGAATATCTAAGGGACTTCTGTGAAGCTTTCTTAGATGATCTTTGTGTTCATTCCTCTTGGGACGAGCACTTGATGTGTTTACGAAAAATATTTGAAAGGTGTAGATTATATCGCATCTCCTTGAATCCTTTCAAATGCCAATTCTGGGTTAAACACGAAGTTATCTTAGGGCATATAGTGTCCAAAAATGGGATTTCCACTGACGAGAGTAAAATCAAGGTCATTCTGGAATTACCCCCACCCACCAACGGTTTATGGGCCATGTTAGTTATTATCGAAGGTTTATTCTATTCTTCGCCGAGATAGCTCGACCATTGTATAAGCTTCTCATCGAGTTTATTTGGACCGAGGGAATGTGACCGTGCCTATGAGCTATTAAAGAAGGCCTTGGCGAGTGCTCCAATCTTGAGAATGCCTAACTGGGATTTACTCTTCCATGTGCATATTGATGCATCAAACTTTGCTATTGGGTGTGTGTTAACTCAACCTGGAGAACACAAGCTAGACTACCCCATTAGCTTTGCCAGTCTCGCCAGTTGAACGATGCTGAGATGAACTACACCACTACGGAGCGAGAAGGGTTGGCAATGATATATGCAGTAAGGAAATTTCGTTATTACCTCCTTGCCACCAAGTTTGTTTTCTATGTAGATCATCAAGCATTGTTGTATCTGGTAAACAAACCATGCTCCACAGGAAGAATCACACGATGGCTATTGATTCTTCTTGAGTTTGATTTCACTGTTGTTGTGAGACCTGGCAAAAAACATGTTATGGCTGATCATTTGTCTCGCATACCTAATGGTGAGGCTCCTACGGGGGTTGATGATGACTTACCGAACACTTCCCTGTTCATGGTGGTGGAGACAATGCCTGAATGGAGTGAGAAGATTGTTAACTTTTTGGTTAATGGCTTTCCACCCAAGGAGCTTCGTAAAGATCTAGCTCGAAAGCCAATCAAAGAATGCGAACCCTATTGCCTGATAGCCGAGACTCTTTATAAAAGAGGAAAGGATGACGTTCTTAGGCGTTGTGCCCGAGAGGATGAGTATCTATACATTTTGCAAGAGGCACATATGGGCGTAGCCGGTGGTCACTTCTCAGGAGACTTAACTGCGCGAAAGATCTTACAATCAGGGTATTGGTGGCCCACTATGTTCCAAGATGCATCACTCTTTGTGAAGGGTTGCGATGAATGCCAACGATATAAGAAACCCTAGAGGAAAGATCAGATGCCCCTACATCCGATCAAAGTAAACCAACCATTTGAAAAGTGGGGTTTAGACTTTGTAGGTCCAATTAGTCCAGCGGCCCGAAACACACAATCTCGCTATATTATTGTGGCCACTGACTATATGACCAAATGGGCTGAAGCGAAAGCGACACGTAAGGCAGATGCGAGGACAACAGCCAAGTTCCTCTTTGAAAATATAATCACACGATTCGGTTGTCCTTTTGAACTTGTGAGCGACAATGGTACGCATTTTATAAATGAAGTGATTAAGGAGCTCACAACAAATTTCATGATATCCCATCATAAATCTACTCCTTACTATCCGCAAGCGAATGGCCAAGCCGAGAGTACCAACAAGACTTTAATCTCTATTTTGACAAAGACAGTTGAAGCTCATCGCACGGATTGGGATCTAAAGCTTATGACAGCTTTATGGGCCTATCGTACTGCATACAAAGTGGCTATTAATTGCACACCATTCAAAATGGTATATGGCCAAGAAGCAGTCATGCCGTGGGAATTTGTCATTCCTAATCTTCGTGTTGCTACTCAAGAGGGTTGGGATGGTAATCCCTTAGTAGAGCGTCTATATATCCTTGAGCGGCTAAACAAAGAAAGACAATTGGGTGTATACAATGCCCTTGTGGAGAAGGATAGAAGGAAAAAATGGTTTGATCGCCATCTAAAGGACAAGGACATCAAGGTTGGGGATAAAGTCCTGATGTATGGAGTGCGAAACGAAAAGAAGAAGCTCAAATATGCTGGTAAGGGACCATATAAAGTATGTGAAATTACCCCGCAAGGTACCATCAGAGTGGAGACTCTCGACGGAGTTGAAACCATTAGATTCCTTAATGGGAGTTGAAACCATTGGATTCCTTAATGGGAGTTGAAACCATTGGATTCCTTAATGGGAGTAAATTCAAAAGATACTATGACCCCCTGAGCCAGGAGGAGTTACATGCAATCCATCAAAAGAAGGCAGCTAAAGAACAAGCTGAGCTTAAAAAGATACAAGCGAGAGTCGAAGCCAAAGAACATCAACAGCGTGCTAGGCGACAACGAGAAGCCAACTTGGGGATTACACAAGCATTTTTATAGGAGGCAGACGAGGATTCACTGGAATCTGACCCACCTCTAAGATACCCAATTGAGTTACAGAGTCCTTACGGGGAGGTGCTGTATAATGCATTATTGGATACAGGAGCTCAACACAATTTGCTATCATATGGCATGTGGTGTCAACTGGGAAAACCACCTTTATCCAAGAGTTTTATCCAAGTTCAAGGAATCAACAAGAAGAAAACCCCTGTCTCAGGAATTCTGCACACTCCGGTTGCTTATGACAAGGGAACCATAATTCAAAGCTTTTTGGTTATGCCTGCTAGTACAATGGAAGGGACTGTAAACTTAGGGCGCAAATGGATGATGGCCACCAAATGCAATATCGATTGGGCAACCAGACGAGTCACGATGCAAGAACCAACACTAGGTCTGACCGCCCAAAATCCCGCACCTAAGTCATCCACTCAAATATTAGATAATGAAAATTCACAAAGTCCAGTGGGTGGCAAAACCATCTTTGATTGTTTGCCATTCCTCTAACGCTTCAACGCCAAGAGTGGAAACATGCAGGGTGGTCTCTAAAGCTCCGCTTACTATGCCAAAGAGTATATACAAATGGGTCCCAAAAGCTTCGTTAACAGCTACTTCCCCTGCTCAATCTCGTTCAGCCACCAAGAAGCCTCGTAGGAAGAAAACAGCTACCCACTCGAGAAAGGGCAATGTAACATCACGATGGATCCCTAAAAAATTATTAGTAGCCCAAGGGTACTACGAGGGGAATGACCAGATTTGGGTCCCTAAACATAAGTTGAATCCCTCTACATCACCTGTAAAACCTTGCAAACCAATTGTTGCCACCCCAATGACAATTCAAGACCGTGGTAAAGGAAAGGTAATAGAGTGCTCAGCACCACTTCTTCCAGAGTTAGTTTGGATTCCCAAACGATATCGATCATTACCACCTAGCTCAGGAAGGGGGGAGCCACATGAAGCTTCTAGCTCCTCATGCCAGGCACACACTCATATAGAAGTTTCTACATGCTCTACACCTACTCTTGTCAACACCCAACAAAAAACGGATGAGTTCACGTCTCCCCTTGTAATAGTATCGTCAGAAACCATTTCCTCCATTCGTCAATGGGAGCGTACACTACCATCTCTGCAATTGGATGTGGCCACAAGGGTCATAAAAAGCTATCTGCCCACATCACAACCTATGACCCGCTGGACAAATTGGTTCCAAGAGGCTGCAACATCATTGCAAATAATATGATCTACCCAAGGAAAGGGGGAGCATGTACTCACGCTCGACATTCTAATGCTTCCTCCTTAACCTTCTCCCCTGACCATGTAATTGCCAAATTCAAGGGGATGTATATATATAGCTTCATACATTTAAAAAAAACAAAGAAAAGAAAAATAAAAAATAGTAAAAAGAGCAAGAGCACAAAAACAAGAGAAATATCCGTATACAATCAAGAACTAGATTGACCTGTCATAAACCTACTGATGCTATATCTGTGTTTGCAGATATGGCAAATGCCCGATCATCATACACTTCATCCACTCCTACCTTTGGTGAGAGGTATCATCTGTACCTTTCTCAGATATTCCACATGTGCTATCCTGTAATTGAAACTGAATGGGATCATATAGACGTACTAGCCAGAGAGGAAAATGTTGAGGAATTAGAATGGCTAATTCGCCTATTGACCATGACTGACCCCTACTCCGTAGAGGACATATCCCCGATAGCCCAATGCTTTCCTTTTCCACAAGATGACTATCCTCGCATGGTTACATTTTTTATGAGTTTATGTGGATGGTAAAATGAAAAGGAAATATCTGACAATGATGAATGGACGGATGAAACTCATGGCACTACTGAGGTTGACTTTATTTATTTGGATGATGCGGATAGAGGCTTAGCCTTAGGGCTAGAGCCACAACTCTACAACATCCTCTTACCGTATCCTCAGTAGTAGTGTGGTGACTGGTAGGTAGGTTAGTGTTTTCAAGTTTTTTCTAGTTTAGATTCCTTAAACAAGTCTTGAAATTTTCACACTGATGTGCCTCTCGAGGTATAGTGCTTGTTAGTTGATTATACAGGTTGAAAAGTTTGAGGTGGGTTCGCTTTCAAGTCCTGAGACTGCCGCAACATTCATCAAAATATGTCTACATCAAATTGCAAGCTGTCTCGTCAAATCAAGGAGATCTCCAATTACAGGTGTAATTCTTCCATACCCACTCTCTTTCGTTTTTATTGTTCAATTAATTGCATAAACTATAATGCATGACCACATAGAAATTGTCAATGTACTACTTAGTTTTTGAAGTTGCTTGCATGCTAGTGTACATCATTAATGAGCTTAACTTTATTGGAAATATTCCTAGGCAGCATGACGTCTTTAGTTAACCTTGGAATACGATTGTCTTAGGTCTAGGGTCAAACCATCTTAATGTTTGACACCTGGCCATGTGTGTGTTGACCTCTAGGACATAGCTATTACCCCTTTGTCGAAAGGATGCAAGACAAATTATAGTTCAGGAGCGAAGATCAAAAGAAATAGATTTTTTTTTAAAAAAGGCCTACAATAAATGGCAATACAAGTCTATGATGTGCTTTAATGTTGGCCTATCGCCTTATTGATACTTGGTAGGCGAGGAGTATTCTACTCCAGACCGATGCCTTGGTTGGTAGGGGGTAGCCTTGCCTAAAGTGAGCTAATAGATTCCTGGATAATGCCTTGTGTTAAACATGGTACCAGGATCGATGTTAGTTTTGCCTTAGGAAGGTCGCCATTGTGTGTAAAAATTGTCACGTACATTAAAAAAAGAAGAAGGCAAAAAGCTCCTGTAACTCTGATGTTTCATGTGTCCCTAGGCTTGTGGTATTAACTTGTTCTTAGAGTAGACACAGTGTGGTCATCTGTTTATTTATTAAGCTTGGTTATTTTCCTTGACTTAGGCCAGTTATAAACCTTGATTAACCTTTGACACCTTGCTTACTCTTGATTTACTTTCAATAATTTTAAACTCCTGTTAATTTGCTACATTAGCTCATTCATGTGACCCTTAAACTAAGTTCTCATAGCAACATCCATTGTGGTCTAACATGCTTGAATTTATACACTTTATATCTTTTGAATTCCAGCATACTTTCACTCTACTTCCCTGTTTTGCAGACGGTCAACAACAACCCTCTCGAGCTTACCATACCATAGCTTCCGAGGACGGAATCTACATCAGGAAGGGGGGCATGTTAACCTATGACGGACATTGAGACGTACTATGTTTTATGTCATTAATTTAAATATTCTGAGTCATGGGCCGGGCCTGTCGGCACCATATGTTAAGGATGAAGGGATTGGGTGATCGTCGATTAGAGGCGCACCTTGAATAGTAGTAGGATAAGGGTTAGGATCGGCCGGCCATGTATGGGCGCCCAAGTGTGAACGGCCAAGTCACCTATAAGAGTCAAATGTAACCCTAAAATCTTCATTCTCATGTGTTGTGAATACAAGAGTGCTCTTGCCTTATCTCCTTGGTTTCCTTCTCCTGTGTGTGTGAGAGAGAGAGAGAGAGTGAGTGAGAGAGCGATCGAGCACTGTGTAGCGGCACGACGGCGGCGGAGAGGCGGTAGAGCGGCGACGACGGCGGCTCCTTCTTCACTGCTGCGACGCGGGAATCCTTCAAGGCGGCAGTTGAGCAGTGAGTGACACACCCTTTGCATTCTGTTTGAGCTTCCTTCCCTGGTTGTATGCTTGCAGCCATTCGTGGCTCGCATACGGTGTCCGCGTCCCCAGCTATGACCTGTGCGGCAAAAGCGCACATGGACTAACGAGTGAACAGCCCTAGATTGGTGAAAGAGAATGGTCGGCTAGGAGTGATTGAACGGCCATAGCTTTGCATAAGTGAATGATCATGGCTAGGGATGAAAGAATGGTCCATTAGGACATTTCGGAGGTCATTTGGAGGGCCTTGTAAGAAACTCACTTTTTTATAATTTCTCTCACTAGAAAAAACTTTTAAAAAAAATATCAAAATGTTTGACTATCAAAATATATATCTTTTTCCAAATTACCATTCATGTATTTAAGAAAGGCTGCAAGCTTGTTAGAACGTTGAAATTTACGAAAAAGGCTAGGGATGAGTGCTCTAGATCTGTGCCCCTCTCTCTCTACATGCTCTCTCTCTCTCTCTCTCTCTCTTTCTCTCTCTCTCTCTCTCTCTATGTTTCCTTGTCTCTTGCTCTCTAGACTGCTCCCTCTCTCTCTTTCTCTCTCTCTCTCCCTCTCTATCTTTTGCTCTCTCCCTCCCTCCCTCCCTCGCTCCCTCCCTTCCTCTCTCTCTCTCTCTCTCTCTCTCTCTCTCTCTCTCTCTCTCTCTCTCTCTCTCTCTCAGAGAGAGAGAGAGAGAGAGAGAGTTAGAGGAGTAGACAATTAACTTTTTTTAAAAATTTACTTAATAGTGAAATGGCACTATAGAAACTCTATAAGTGAAACCAAAAAATGTATGCGTGCTAAATGGCTATCATTGTTTCAAAAGTTTCTATAGTGCCATTTGGCTATTAAGTAGTTAAAAAAAAGAAGTTAATTGTCTACTCCTCTAACTCTCTCTCTCTCTCTCTCTTTATTCCCTCGTCGGGGATTTCTATTAGGGTCAATTGGTTCATGGGGGGCACTCTGGGAATAGGTAGTGGCTGAGGGGGGGCATGGCACTGCGGTGTGAGGGCATGGCTCCATGCGGTGGGGATGGCTTTGGATGCGTGAACGGCTGCGGCTTTTCATGAGTGAATGGCCGTTCTCTTCCCCTTAAAATCTATTTATTTTTTTAAAATTATTTTTTAGGCACCCTATTGATAGGTTTTATACGCTGGGAGAATGTTTTTTGTACTCTATTTGCGAGTTAGGAGGAAGAGGAATTAATTACTCTACTAAAATAGTTCAAGGATTTTTTTTTCTTGTTGTGCAGTTATAAAGACATGAAGGGAGTTCCACCACCCAAAAGTGGTGCTACACACCACTTTTGGCCTTGCCTGCCAAAAGTGGTGTAGCAGCACACCATCCCTATCATGGAGCTCAAAATGGAATCACCAGCAGAACATTATATGAATATTTCTAAGGTAGCTACTGTAAGACAAACTCCTTTTTGGCTCACCTACGAGATTGAGGTATTGATGTCTATAGAATATTTAGTGCCCAGCTTGAGGATAGCATTAAAAGAATGTCTTTGGGATAACAATCTAGTGAAAAGGTTGATCAAATTGGAAAAGCTTTATGAGACTAGAGTAATTGCTTTGCAGCATGAGATGACAACGGAAAAGCTTAGGTGGTGCAAATGATGGTTTGACCAAAACCTAAAATCCAAGGAGCTACAGAAAGGAAACCTAGTACTTATGTATGGTGTTGGTCAAGAGAAAAAAGGTGAAATATTGAGGATTAGGGCCATTTAGGGTTGTAGAGCTCACCCCCCAAGGTGTGGCTCATGTCAAGAGACCATTGATGGAGTTGAGAACGCAGGGCTACATAAATGGTAGCAAATTCAAAAAATATTATGGACCCTTAACCCAAGACATGGAATAGTCAAGCAAAAAGAAATAAGAAAATATAAAACAAGAACAACGTAAGAAGGTACCACAAGAAAAGGCTATGTGGTGAGGGTACCCAAAGCCAAAGAAAAAACAAAATGGGCACACACTCCAAAATAAACATGGCTACTCTAGCCTTGATTGAGGAAGAGGAGAGCCTGCTTGACTCAAAGTTGGACTCTGTGTGGAAGGAAAAATAACTAGTCAATGATTGATTCAGGAGCAAGTCACAAGCTACTCTCATATGAAACATGGGTGAAAGAGCCGGAGTTGTGAACCCAACAATAACTAAAGTTAAAAGTATGCATGTAGGAAAGGTAGGAGCTTTGGGAAGTGTAAAGGTTAATGTTTTCACTAGAAATAACCCTTGTCCGTGCAAGGTTTTTATCATGGCTGCACGTTCCTTGGAAGAGGAAATGCTGCTTGGACAGTTGGATCTCACCTATGAGATTGTGAAGTGAATTGGGAGTAAAGGACTACATACACTTATCATCTGGGAGCTACATATATAAATTTCCACTCTAGAATGCCTAAGACTTCGACAATAATCTCAAATTTGAGCAACCATAGCCACCTAAGATGTTACTATGTCTTCGTGCTGCACACCTGAAGCCTTGCAAGAGCAAAGAAGCAAATGTCACAATGCAACTCCCTACCCCAAGAGGTAAAATAGAGGTGAATTACCCAATTCCCTACCCCAAGGGCAAAGATGTCATAGCAAACACACAAGATCACATGTCCAAGAAGGATGTGTCACAATGTAGGCTGATTCAATGGTGGATGGAGCAAGAGTTGTTGTGTTCCATAGAAAAATTATAGATGTTACATAAACACACACCTTCTACATCTTTTGTATACAATTTGTCAGCATCCACTGGCCATAGCTCTCATTAGGTAGGAAGTCATGTACCCATTCTTTGTTAAAGAGAATGTGGGGGAGAGGGAGAGCTTCAAACCCTAGCAAGCAAACACACACACACAAGAGAGAGCAAGACACAAGAGAGAGATGGAGGATCTTCTATCTTCTTCTTCTATACTCAACCAACATAACATAAAAATAAGAGTACACACTATATGGGTTAGTACTCAACTACTACAATACAAGGGTCGGTCTATAATGTGAACCCGACTAAATGAGCTGGTGCTATAACTATGCCAGTCTCTAGTAATCCAAAATCGATGTCACACAGCTGGTCATCCCCCACCACTGGCCGCATATCACCCATTATCTCACCAACCATGCCAGTGGTGTAGATGCGAAAGCTATCACCCGAGTGGATCATCAATGTCCATCGTAGCACTAGTTGAGCTCAATATCTCAACACCCCCCCCCCCTCGAGCTCAACTCCACTCACTGCACTCCAAGTAAGCTCCTAAACCTGTGGTGGAGCTTCTCTGTGCCCAATGCCTTCGTGAGATGTCAGCCACCTAGTCCTTTGTGCTGACATATACCAGATCTACATCTCCTGCTAGAACCTTCTCCCTTGCAAAGTGATAATGCACCTCAATGTGCTTCGTTTTAGCATGATATACTGGGTTACTAGCCAACTATATGCTACTCATGTTGTCACAATATATGACAACTACCCTATCCATGGGCTCTCCCATGTCACCAAGAAGATTTTGAAACCAAGCTACCTCACAAGCTGCCATAGCAGCACCCCTGTACTCTGCCTCTATACTCGACAAGGCAACTATTGGCTGCTTCTTACTGCTCTCCAACTCACGGTAGCACTCCCAAATGAGAACATAAAACCACTGGGGTAGATCTCCTGTCTGCAATACTACCAGCCTAGCTAGCACTGTGTACCCATGTTATGTACCCATGCAACTGTATCTCTGTACCAGCCTCATAGAAAAGTCCATAATCAACTGTGGACTTTATGTACCTAAGGATCCATCTAGTTGCATCCAAGTGTGGCTTCCTAGGGGTCTGCATAAACTGACTCACAAGTCCAATAGCATAGCTCAAGTCTGGCCTCGTAATGGTCATGTAGATCAAACTACCCATTATGCGCCTGTATGTAGTGGGGTCCTCCAAAAGCTCACCTGTATCTGCAAAAAGCTTTGTGTTCTACTCTAATGGCACTGAAATAGGCTTACAACCTATCATACCATACTTGGACAATATGTCCAAGCCATACTGCCTCTACAATAGCAAAATGCCATGAGGTGATCTTAGCACCTCTATCCCCAAGAAATACCGCAACTCACCCAAATCCTTTATCTCAAACTTTTGCTTCAAAAATGTAAGATTCCTCCCTCCAGCTTTTGATGATGTAAAGATGTAAGAACATTCCCTTCAGTCTCTTGTAATCATCCCCCCCTCAGAAATGAAAAAAGATCTTGTTTGAACCTGTTTTGGTCTAGAGAGAGGTAATACAGTTTTGAAATATTTTTGGATAAGTATTTTCTTCCAATCAATAGGAAGTGAGCCCTTGAAATAGAAGTTTAAAAAGAGTTTTCCAATGTGCATGAGAAATTAATTGAAATGTGCACTAGACACCTTAGCCTAGGGGTATCTATTTTCAAAAAAAATTGGATTAAGGTCGAAAGAGTGTTCTAATGGTCCTATAGGACTAATACAAGTGTTTGAATAAGGAAAATGTAATAATAATAAAAAATCCCCCAAAAATGAGTAAATTCTCACATAAGATGAAGAGTTTAGTACTCGCACTTAATAGTTAAAAAATGGGAATTTCGACACCTCAAGAGGGTGAGTGGAGATCATGAAGGAGGCACCTAGAATCTCCATCATTACCCCAATTTTAATTCCAAAAAATGAGATATTTCATCTCTCCTCTTTCAAACTAGATCAAAAAAGTGGGCCTAACTAGTCTAAAACCACTCCAAATTGGATCAAACTGAAGCTAGAAGCCTCTAGATCCTAGTTGGACTTTGTTGGTGGCCTCCCTCACCTATAAATAGACCCCCATTCCTTTGTATTTTCATCTTAGAGTATTTACATGCTAGTGTAATTTTCAATTTAGTGTATTTTCCTCTTCCCTCTTCATTGGCCCTCCATTGTGAAGCTTTGGTGCTTCACTAAACCTCTTCTTCTCTTGAAGATTACCCTCTTCCCTTGGTGGCCAAGCCTCTTCCTTAAGGGCTACACATCTTTTGCAAGGTAAAGAATCAAGCAAACCAAGGGTAAGCCTAAACAATGAAGTTTGTTCTCTCTTTTTGGTGTTAATCTTTTTCTCTTTTTGGTGTTAATCTTCTTCCTAACCTCCCTCATGCTTGGGAAGCATTTTATTTTATGGGTTTCTTCTTAAAACCATGCTTTTCTTGATTTATGATGAATTAATGTTTATGTTTAAGCTCATGTTTATGCATAAACTATTTTTTATGTTAAAAGTGTAATTTTGAACATTCTCAATTCATAGAAAATGCGGAAAAGTTATGGCAAAATTTTACTATTAGAAAATGAAGGTTTATGCATAATAAATTTTATTCTAAAAGTGTAATTTTAAGCATTCTCATTTCATAGAAAATACGAGGAAACTATGGCAAAATTTTTATCATTAGAAAATGAAGGTTTATTCATAAATTAAATCTTATGCTAAAAGAAACTTTGAGTATTCTCATTTTATAGAAAATGTGGGAAAACTATGGCAAAATTTTTATCATTAGGAAATGAATTTATGCATAATAAATTTTATGCTAAAAGTGGAGTTTTGAGCATTATTCATTTACCAGAAAAATAAAGGAGGTTATGCACAAATTTCTCTAGATTCATTCAATTTATGAGAATTATGGAAAGGATTATGAATATAATTCATTTAGATAAAAATGAATTAGTATGTGTGCATAAATCTTTTATGCTGAAAGAGGAATAATGGGTATAATTGATTTTGTAAATCCCATGAGGTCCCAGAATACATAGCTTCAACAAGCTATATTCTAGAATACAACTTCTCTCTGTGCACTTGAGTGTTGTATTCCAGAATACACAACTTCAGCAAGCTGTATACTGGAATAAAACTTCTCTCTACACTTGAGTTGTATTCTAGAATACAGAGCTTCAATAAGCTATATTTGGAATACAACTTCTTTCTACACTTGAGTTCCAGAATACACAGCTTCATCAAGTTGTATTCTGGAATACAACTTGAGTTGTATTCCAGAGTACACGGCTTCGGCAAGCTATGTTCGACAATAACCCAAACTCAATGTAAACCATTAGAATAGACCTTCATGCAAAAAGGATTTGCTTTTTATCTAATTTTAGAAGACATGCAAAGAAAGCAAAAGCTATCGAGTTCGCGTCGCGCGCGCGTGACTAAAAGACAACAAATTGTAGTTTTAACATAAAAAACGGAGGAGGAGCGACCCGGGAGTATTTGGATCAGGTGACCTAGGATTTTAGCCCCCTTTTGAAGCTAACGGAGCGGTCAGAATCTCCATCAGAGCAACGTAGTAGAAGATAGATTTTGGGGGTAAATTTTTCTCAAATTGTGTTCAAGAAAGAGGTTGTGTAAGTACTTTGGTGATAAAAAAGGGTCCTAATTGTTTTGGGTTTGATCTATTCATCTCTTAGTGCTTTATCCTCTCTTTTATATCTCTATATTGTGTTTTGAAGCTTCTTGTGAGTTGTATTCTGGAATACACAGCTCTAGAAAGTCATTTGTTGAAATTCAATTACAAAACACATCTTTGGAGGAAAACAGCTTGTTGTATTCTAGAATACATCTCTCTCTCCCTCTTTATCTCTAGTGTGCTGAGGAGCGCTCTCTCTTACATTCCTATCTCATGTTTGCTTACACATCTAGGTCCGTTCTTGCTGCATGGAGGTTAACACACACTCTCTCTCTCTCTCTCTCTCTCTCTCTCTCTCTATGTCTATTTGTTCTCTTTCACTTTTTGTCTTTCTTGTTTGTTTGCCCTACATACATATTTGCTAATCTTAAATGTTGTTTCACTTAACAAATCATATTTTTTCATGATGAGAAATATGATTTTGTCTCTGTTTGTTTATCTTAGAAATGAGATAATGATTTCTTATTATCTTGTTTAGGATTAAGATGGCCTCACCAATACGTGATGCTCGAACTTCTAAGAAGCAAAAGAAAAGTAATCAAGCAATTGCATTTGTCCTTGTGGGTGGCTCAGGACATTCAGGAGTCTTGACACCTTCCTGATCTCAACCTACTCCAATTAGTCCTCACTTTCAGGCACCTCAAGTGACTGTGACTCTTCCAAACCCTGATAGGCGTCCAAGTGAGCCAAGAAGGTAACTTTTAGCAGCTCACCAGTTTCTAGAGTTACAAGATCAACCACCATCAAGAAGAATGGTTTTAGCTACTCATGGACTTTCTCCCCATCATCTCAAGGAAGCACACCTTTAATTGAACATCAACAGAAAAAGTCCTCAAGCATCGAATCTACAACTCTTTGGAGTAGTGCAAGAGGTAAAGCACGATAAGGATTTGCTTGGACAATTCACTTTGGCATGGTAGGTAAGCACAAGACAATCGTTGAGCCAAACACATCTTTCCTTTCTATTGCTTAAGAAAAAGGAGACTACTCTGAAAATACAAAGTATTTAACTTATGGTCGTATTGTTGAAGTCAAAGAAAGTATATCTCGTGGGATCATTCATCATCTAGTAGACAACAACAAAGGGAAGTTTCTCGCAGTTAGAGTTTTCTCTGCAGATTTTTGGCTTGAAGAGATGAGTCCTGTTTCTACCCAGCAAGAGTTTAAAGATGCAATGATTACTCGCAAACTGGTATGGATGTCTTTCTGTTGACCTTTTTTTCATCAATGTTAAAAAAATTTCTTATCTTTGTGTATTCTAGAATATGTAGAGAACTGTTATTCTTTTTCAAGTTTGTTTGAGTCATGTCTTTCCAGCTCATATATTGGAATACATCGAGATCTAGTCAACTCTAGTTTGCATGTATTCTAATATACATGAAGTTTGTCTAGTCTAGTTTGTATGTATTCTAGTGTATGCGTAGTTCATAAAACTTCTTGTCTTTGTGTATTCTAGAATACGTTGAGAACTATTCTTTGTTTTTTAGTCTATTTAATTCTTGTCTTTCTAGCTCATATCTTGAAACACTTAGAGGTCTAGTCAAGTCTAGTTTTCATGTATTCTAGTATACAAGAAGTTTGTCTGCTCTAGCATATACTAGAATACATTCTAGTATACAAGAAGTTTATCTTGTTTAGTTTGAATGAATTTTAGCAAGAAGGAAGTTTGGCTTACTTTTTATGTTTGGTTTAATGAGTTTACCATGTATTCTAGTATACAGAGAGATGGTTATAGTGCTCTTACTTTTGCATAAGTTACGCTTTGGTTCTTACTTTTAAGTTCACTCTATCAAGTCTTCAAATCCTCTTCTACTTAGAATGATTTTTTTTTAATGTAGTCTTTTTTTGAAGCATTTCAAGAGCATCATGACAATTTGTACAATACCAACCACTCCACTGATGATTCTGATTATATGAAGAGAATGAAGGTACAAATATAGATGACTCAAAGGAAGATGTTGAAATTCTTGAAGAGACTTTTGGGTCAAAGTCTCAAGATGTGAGTGATACTTTGCTTTCTGGACCTGGAGCTCCAAAGTCTGATCCTTCAGAATCTTTTGGTCTTAATACCATAAGAAATAAATCCAAAAGGTTTCATATGGTTGATGAGAGACCCTTAATTTTACTAGTGTCTAACATAGAACGTCCTCTATTGGATCATGTTTCAAATAAGAGACCACTAGAAGTTCAAACCATTGTCCTTGGACATGTGAGTAATCTTAAAGTAATGATGAAGGAGAAACCAACAACAAATGTTTTACCCCTTCTTGTTCTTGTGGATAACTCTTCTTGTGTTAATAAAGAGAGTTTTGAGAGATCAAAAATCAATCATCAATACAAATACCTTGTCTTGGGGGGAACTCACTCTCTCATTGCTCAAAAAGAGTTATGTGCTACATGTAGAGAGCTATAAGACGGTCCTAGCATGGGTCTATGCTGGGTTAAGTGATGATGATGTAACGCTGCTTCCCCTTGATCACAACATTGATTTCGAGATGCGACTATCCATGTTTTTCTTACAAAAGATAAGATTTTTTCACAACGAGTGGATCAATCATATTCAGCAAGGTTATAAAGTTGATGAAGCTTTCAAAATCAAGCTTTGTGTGAGCAAGTTGGCCTTGTCACAAAGAAGTCAAGCAAAGCTGGATGCTCTAGAGAAACAAATGTTCGAAGTCATGACAATTTCTTTCAGTTGGCCTTTTGTGATGGAGAGATATGGGATCTACAAGAAGACATTTTTAAGCTTTGGGAGGAAGGTAAAATCAAAGGGCAAAAAGTAAAGCTCCCACCTGGATGTAAGATTCCTCCCCAGCCTCTCACAATGTCCAGCATCTTCCCCTGTAATCAAATCCCTCTTTAGAAATATAAAAGATCTTGTTTCTACCAGTTTTGGCCTAGAGAGAGAAAATCTTCTAGAGAGTGGTAATTCAGTTTTTAAATATTTTTAAATAGAAAAATATCTCATCTTATTAAAATAAGTTCCCCTGAAACAGAAGTTCAAAAAGATTTTCAGAAGGTGCATTAGAAATTAAGTATAATCTATTCAAGAAGCATTATCCTGGGGGTGAAGATTTTTTCAAAATTTTAAATTAAGGTTCCTATGGACCAATAAGATTCATCCAAATGTAGGGAGGAGATAAATGAAGAAAAAAAAAGAAAAATTCCCCAAAAATGAGTAAATACTCACTTAAGATGACTAAGGACAAGGTTAATAGTTAAAAAAGAGAGATATTTAGGTGAAATGATGCATTTTTGACACCTCTGCATGGGGGAATTTCCCTCATTAAGGAGGCGCCTATTTCACATACTTGAATGAGTTTTAAACTCCCAAATAATGGGATATTTTTATCTCTCCTCTCTCTTATTTCAACTAGATCCAAAAAGTGAGCAAAACTGACCTAAACATAGTCAAAAATTGACCAAACTGATCTGGAAAATTCTAGAATCAGCTGGCTTGGTTAGAAGCTCACTTTTTTCTATAAATAGAAGCCCTCCCCTTTGTTGAAACTCAATAGTGTTTTGCACTATTACCTTGTCTCTCCCAAGTGCCAAAAATAGTGAATTGTATTCATAATTCATTAGTTTTTGACCTTCCTTCTTCTAGAAGATTGGTGGCCACTCTTGTCTCAAACAAGAGTTGAACTCTTAAACCATCAAGCCAAAGGAAAGCTCTCAAAATTCATTAGTAAGTTGGTGATTCTTCTCTTTTTCATTTATTTTATGATTTTTATGGTTTTTTTAATGATTTTTATGCTTTTTGTCTTCTCTAAAATTGCAAGTGATGTTATGCCTCATTGCAAAAGGCATTCCCCTCTCTTCTCTCGTAAATCCAACCATTCTCTATCCTAGGTGAATGATTAATGATTAAAGTCAAGTTTTTTATAATGTTTGTCTTAAATAAGTAAAAAAATGTTTACTTTAGAATAATTTCAATACTCTTGGTACACTTTTAATTAATTTTAGAGACTTAAAAATTAAAAAATGGTCAGCCATATAAAGGAGGTTATGGCAAAAATTTTAAAAATTAGTGAAATAAATTTAATCTTTTATTATTCTAAAAGAGTAATCCTTATGGTTTCTATAATCTAAAGTATCATTTTCTTGCATACAAGATGCATTTTGATTATTTATATAAAAGAAAATTAGTATTATTATAAAAGTATTACTTTCATTATATTTGATTTTTATGCATAAAAGTATGCATAAAAGATTATTTTTTATTATAAAAGTGTTACTTTTATCATATTTGATTTTTATGCATAAAAGTATGCATAAGAGATTATTTTTTATTATAAAAGTGTTAATTTTATCATATTTGATTTTTCATGCATAGAAGTATGCATAAAAGATTAATTTTTATTATAAAAGTGTTACTTTTATCATATTTGATTTTTATGCATAAAAGTATGCATAAAAGATTATTTTTTATTATAAAAGTGTTACTTCTATCATATTTGATTTTCATGCATAAAAGTATGCATAAAAGATTATTTTTTATTATAAAAGTGTTACTTCTATCATATTTGATTTTCATGCATAAAAGATTAATTTTTATTATAAAAGTGTTACTTCTATCACATTTGATTTTCATGCATAGAAGTATGCATAAAAGATTAATTTTTATTATAAAAGTGTTACTTTTATCATATTTGATTTTTATGCATAAAAGATTATTTTTTATTATAAAAGTGTTACTTCTATCATATTTGATTTTCATGCATAGAAGTATGCATAAAAGATTATTTTTTATTATAAAAGTGTTACTTCTATCATATTTGATTTTTATGCATAAAAGTATGCATAAAAGATTATTTTTTATTATAAAAGTGTTACTTCTATCATATTTGATTTTTATGCATAAAAGTATGCATAAAAGATTATTTTTTATTATAAAAGTGTTACTTCTACATAAAATATTATTTTTTATTATAAAAGTGTTACTTCTATCATATTTGATTTTCATGCATAAAAGTATGCATAAAAGATTATTTTTTATTATAAAAGTGTTACTTCTATCATATTTGATTTTCATGCATAGAAGTATGCATAAAAGATTATTTTTTTATTATAAAAGTGTTACTTCTATCAAATTTGATTTTCATGCATATAGAAGTATGCGTAAAAGATTTTTTTATTATTATAAAAGTGTTACTTTTATCATAATTGATTTTCATGCATAGAAGTATGCATAAAAGATATTTTTTTAATATTAAAAGTGTGATTTTCATCATAAATGGTTTTTATGCATAAATGGGTGCATAAAAGATATTTTTTATATTAAAAGTGTGATTTTTATCATAAATAATTTTTATGCATAAATGGGTGCATAAAAGATATTTTTTATATTAAAAGTGTGATTTTCATCATAAATGGTTTTTATGCATAAATGGGTGCATAAAAGATATTTTTTTATATTAAGAAAGTGATTTTCATCAAAAATGATTTTTATGCATAAATGGGTGCATAAAAGATATTTTTTATATTAAAAGTGTGATTTTCATTATAAATGGTTTTTTATGCATAAAAGATATTTTTTTATTAAAAGAGTGATTTTCACCATAAATGATTTTTTTAATGATGATAAAAGTGTGACTTTCATCAGAATTGGATTTGCATAATTAGATGCATATAGAATCTTTATAATTAAATAAGGTTTCTCTTTAATCTTCTGCTAATTTTCATAAAAAATAGAAAAATGAATAGGTAGATAATAAGTGGGAGGAAATTCTAATGAGAAAATTCTGTTAAACTATCGAAGTCGGAGATCGAGATAAATGATTATTTTATTCCTTTTAAGAAATCCATGTTTTAGAAATCTGTAAGCAAATATTCGTCGAACGAAACTTAGAAAAAGAGAAATTAAAATAATACCTTTCAAGAAAGATAGTTTAGGAAGAACCTTTCCAGACCACCCAAACTCTGATTCAGACTATTGACCAAGGCCTAATCCCTTCGTCAATGACGATGTGATCAGTTCACGAAAAATGCACTCAAAACACCCACCGAATCTGAAACTAGTTAAGACTTTTGATTTTGATCTGAGGATCAAGTTGACAGAATTCGAGGAATTCTGTTTGGAATTTTGACCTGGATCTAAAAGTACTGGGATACGGATTTAAGATTATTCATGGTTTTCAAAAAAAAATCAAAACAAAACTTGCATAGAAACCCTATTTTCTTAAAAGACTGTCTTACGCCAGAATGCTAGAGGAAGCATTTGGCATATATGTTTATCTAAGGGAAGTTCAGTTGCAACAGCTGGCGGGAGTGTTCGAGGGACAGCTCACGCGGCAAAGCCTGTCGAAGCCTCGGTATGGTTAAAATGGTGCGCTTCCGATATGATGGACGAGGGCCGATGAAGCGGTCCCTGAGTGAAGTGCCAGGACACCTAAGGAGGATCCTGGAGGGTTCTGACCAGACGATGCACGGGCTCGCGGTGCCGAGGACACCCATTCGTATGTCGAGGAAGATATTGTATGACAGACCAATGTTATTGTAATCTATCACTGGATCTTGTTGTTGACTCTTCGCTGGTCTCAAAGTGATACTGTTTTGTGAGAAAAATGCCTTAAAATTGTGGAGACATTACCTACTGGGAAAAAGATTCACTTTGATGACAGATCATCAGAGCTTAAAGTGGATCTTTACTCAGAAGGACCTCAACATGCGCCAAAGAAGGTGGATGCAGACCCTGCAAGAATTTGATTTTGAAATCAAGTACCGCCCAGGCAAAGAAAATGTGGTAGCAGATGCCCTCAATAGAAAAGCCTCCTTGCTTGCAATTACTGTAATATCAAATCCTTTGATTATTCAAGCAAGTGAGAAGATCATGTAGGATAGATTCTTTGGCCCTATTGCTACCCTACTTATGCAGGAAAGCAAAACTCCACAGGAGTTGAACAGAGTTCAAGGGTACAGCCTGGATGATGACATTATGTATTATAATCGTATGCTATGCATTCCCAATGATGAGGAAACCAAGGTACAAATTCTGAATGAAGCCCATGATAGCCTGATAGCAGGACATCCAGGTTTCATCAAAACCTACATGTCTGTAAAGAAAAGCTTCTTTTGGCCTGGTCTGAAAAAGGATGTACTGAAGCATGTACGTCAATGTTTGTCATGCCAAAAAGTCAAAGCTGAAAGAGTAAAAATGCCTAGGAAGTTACATCTATTGGACATCCCCCAGATGAAGTGGGAATGTATCAGTATGGATTTTATTATACTGGATTACCTTCGGTGCAATCAGGTTACAACTCCATTTTCGTGGTAGTTGACAGACTAACCAAAGTTGCCCATCTGATCCCAGTAAAAGAAACCTACACTACAGTGGATGTGGCCAGAGTGTTCCTCAAAGAAATCTTCAGATTGCATGGCCTACCCAGGAGAATAGTAAGTGACCGAGATCCCAAATTTACTTCAAGGTTCTGGACTACATTTTTCGAAGCAGTGGGAACTTTCTTGGATCTCAGCACAGCTTTTCACCCTAAGATCGATGGTCAAACTGAAAGGGTAAACCAAGTAATCGAAGATATACTTCGGTCATGCTGTGTGGCAGGGAACCCAAGAAGTGGCTAAGCTATCTACATCTAGTCGAGTTTGCCTACAATGCTTCTTATCACTGAAGTATCGGGATGAGCCCTTTTAAAGCTCTGTATGGACAAGATTGCTTAACTCCATTAACTTGGTCCGACCCATTGATTAGGGTCGATATGTCCAAACAGATGCTTGACGATATGGAGCAGCAGATGTAGGCAATTCGTAAAGATATAAAAGTTGCCCAGGATCGACAGAAGCAGTATGCAGATAAGAAGAGGACAGACAGAGAATTCAAAGAAGCAGATATGGTCTTCATTCGAGTACGGCCCAAAAGAAGTTCTCTATCTCTTGGGAAGTACAAGAAATTATCCCCCAGATATTGTGGGCCATATCTGATTACAAAGAAAGTAGGTGACTTAGCCTATGAGCTTCTTCTGCCTCCTCATCTCAAAATTCATAATGTATTTCATGTAAGCCTTCTAAAGAAATATGTGCCAAGCCCAAATCATGTGCTTGATGATGAAATCCTAACTTCTTCAACCCAAGGGCAGATGGAACTCTAACCTGAAGAAATTCTTGATGTTCGAGACCAATGGAGAGAAGATTCTCAGGAATAGAATTCTCAGAGAATTATTAGTAAAATGGAAGTTCTATCCTTTTGAAGATGCCACCTGGGAGATTGAAGCCGATCGGCTGCGGGATTACCCCCAGTTTGTGAGATGAGGACATCTCGCGTTTTTCAAGTGGGAGAGAATGTAAGATTCCACCCCAGCCTCTCAAGATGTCCAGCATCTTCCCCTGTAATCAAATCCCTCTTCAGAAATATAAAAGATCTTGTTTCTACCAATTTTGGCCTAG
This sequence comes from Cibotium barometz, assembly GCF_041138505.1. Taxonomy (NCBI): domain Eukaryota; kingdom Viridiplantae; phylum Streptophyta; class Polypodiopsida; order Cyatheales; family Cibotiaceae; genus Cibotium; species Cibotium barometz. The sequence goes on along the minus strand of NC_141070.1, from coordinate 43,639,604 downwards.
AGAGAGAAAATCTTCTAGAGAGTGGTAATTTAGTTTTTAAATATTTTTGGATAGAAAAATATCTCATCTTATGAAAATATGTTTTCCTAAAACAGAAGTTCAAAAAGATTTTCAGAAGGTGCATTAGAAATTAAGTATAATCTGTTCATCAAGAAGCATTATCCTAGGGGTGAAGATTTTTTCAAAATTTTAAATTAAGGTTCCTATGGACCAATAAGATTCATCCAAATGTAGGGAGGAGATAAATGAAGAAAAAAAAAGAAAAATCCTCCAAAAATGAGTAAATAGTCACATAAGATGAAGAGTTGAATAAGGACAAGGTTAATGGTTAAAAAAGAGAGATATTTAGGTGAAATGATGCATTTTTGACACCTCTGCATGGGGGAATTCCCCTCATGAAGGAGGCGCCTATTTCACATACTTGAATGAGTTTTAAACTCCCAAATAATGGGATATTTTTATCTCTCCTCTCATGTTTCAACTAGATCCAAAAAGTGAGCAAAACTGACCTAAAAATGGTCAAAATTGACCAAACTGATCTGGAAAAATCTAGAATCAGTTGGCTTGGTTAGAAGCTCACTTTTTCCTATAAATAGAAGCCCTCCCCGTTGTTGAAACTCAATAGTGTTTTGTACTGTTGTCCTATCTCTCCCAAGTGCCAAAAATAGTGAATTGTATTCATAATTCATTAGTTTTTGACCTTCCTTCTTCTAGAAGATTGCCACTCTTGTCTCAAACAAGAGTTGAACCCTCAAACCATCAAGCCAAAGGAAAGCTCTCAAAATTCATTAGTAAGTTGGTGATTCTTCTCTTTTCCATTTATTTTATGATTTTTATGGTTTTTTTTATGGTTTTTTATGCTTTTTGTCTTCTCTAAAATTGCAAGTGATGTTATGCCTCATTGCAAAAGGCATTCCCCTCTCTTCTCTAGTAAATCCAACCATTCTCTATCCTAGGTGAATGATTAATGATTAAAGTCAAGTTTTTTATCATGTTTGTCTTAAATAAGTAGAAAAATATTTACTTTAGAATAATTTCAATACTCTTGGTGCTCTTTTAATTAATTTTAGAGACTTAAAAATTAAAAAATGGTCAGCCATATCAAGGAGGTTATGGCAAAATTTTTAAAAATTAGTGAAATAAATTTAATCTTTTATTATTCTAAAAGAGTAATCCTTATGGTTTCTATATTCTAAAGTATCATTTTCATGCATAGAAGATGCATTTTGATTATTTATATAAAAGAAAATTAGTATTATTATAAAAGTATTACTTTCATTATATTTGATTTTTATGCATAAAAGTATGCATAAAAGATTATTTTTTATTATAAAAGTGTTACTTTTATCATATTTGATTTTTATGCATAAAAGTATGCATAAGAGATTTTTTTTTATTATAAAAGTGTTACTTTTATCATATTTGATTTTCATATATAGAAGTATGAATAAAAGATTAATTTTTATTATAAAAGTGTTACTTTTATCATATTTGATTTTTATGCATAAAAGTATGTATAAAAGATTATTTTTTATTATAAAAGTGTTACTTCTATCATATTTGATTTTCATGCATAAAAGTATGCATAAAAGATTAATTTTTATTATAAAAGTGTTACTTCTATCATATTTGATTTTCATGCATAGAAGTATGCATAAAAGATTAATTTTTATTATAAAAGTGTTACTTTTATCATATTTGATTTTTATGCATAAAAGTATGCATAAAAGATTATTTTTTATTATAAAAGTATTACTTCTATCATATTTCATTTTCATGCATAGAAGTATGCATAAAAGATTAATTTTTATTATAAAAGTGTTACTTTTATCATATTTGATTTTTATGCATAAAAGTATGCATAAAAGATTATTTTTTATTATAAAAGTGTTGCTTCTATCATATTTGATTTTCATGCATAAAAGTATGCATAAAAGATTATTTTTTATTATAAAAGTGTTACTTCTATCATATTTGATTTTCATGCATAGAAGTATGCATAAAAGATTATTTTTTTATTATAAAAATATTACTTTGATCATAATTGATTTTCATGCATAGAAGTATGCATAAAAGATATTTTTATATATTAAAAGTGTGATTTTCATCATAAATGGTTTTTATGCATAAATGGGTGCATAAAAGATATTTTTTATATTAAAAGTGTGATTTGCATCATAAATGATTTTTATGGATAAATGGGTGCATAAAAGATATTTTTTTATATTAAAAGTGTGATTTTCATCAAAAATGTTTTTTATGCATAAATGGGTGCATAAAAGATATTTTTCTATATTAAAAGTGTGTTTTTTATCATAAATGATTTTTATGCATAAATGGGTGCATAAAAGATATTTTTTTATATTAAAAGTGTGATTTTCATCATAAATGGTTTTTTATGCATAAATGGGTGCATAAAATATATTTTTTTTATTAAAAGAGTGATTTTCACCATAAATGATTTTTTTTATGATGATAAAAGTGTGACTTTCATCAGAATTGGATTTTATGCATAATTAGATGCATATAGAATCTTTATAATTAAATAAGGGTTCTCTTTAATCTTCTGTTAATTTTCGTAAAAATTAGAAAAATGAATAGGTAGATAATAAGTGACTAGAGAAAATTCTATTATTTCATATTCATTAAGATGGTAATGAGAAAATTCAATTAAGCTATCAAAATCAGAGATCGAGATGAATGATTATTTTATTCCTTTTAAGAAATCCATGTTTTAGAAATCTGTAAGCAAATATTCGTCGAACGAAACTTAGAAAAAGAGAAATTGAAATAGTACCTTTCAAGAAAGATAGTTTAGGAAGAACCTTTCTAGACCACCCAAACTCTGATTCAGACTATTGACCAAGACCTAATCCCTTCGTCAATGACGATGTGATCAGTTTAGGAAAAATGCACTCAAAACACCCACCGAATCTGAAACTAGTTAAGACTTTTGATTTTGATCTGAGGATCAAGTTGACAGAATTCGAGGAATTTTGTTTGGAATTCAGACCTAGATCTACAAGTATTGGGATACAGATTTAAGATTATTCATGGGTTTCAAACAAAAATAAAAACAAAACTTGCATAGAAACCCTGTTTTCTTAAAAGACTGTCTTACGCCAGAATGCTGGAGGGAGCATTTGGCATATATGTTTATCTAAGGGAAGTTCGGTTGCAACAACTGGCAAGGAGTGTCCAAGGGACAGCTCACGCGGCAAAGCCTGCCAAGGTCTTGACCAGCCTCCGTATGGTTAAAATGGTGCGCTTCCGGTACGATGGACGAGGGCCGACGAAGCGGTCCCTGAGTGAAGAGTGCCAGGACACCTAAGGAGGATCGTGGAGGGTTCTGACCAGGCGATACACGGGCTCGCGGTGCCGAGGACACCCATTCGTATGTCGAGGAAGATATTGTATGACAGACCAATGTTATTGTAATCTATCACTGGATCTCGTTGTTGACTCGCTGGTCTCAACGAAGAGTCCAAAGTGATACTGTTTTGTGAGAAACAAAGACTCAATGGAAATTTTGAAGTATGACATGTGTAACCAGTAATTTGTTTGTTAATGGATTGTTTTTATTAAAGTTTTAAAGAGGAGTGTGTGCATATCTGTTTTCTAAAGCTAAAGTTAAGAAAGGCATTTCAATTATGGGTGGGTGAGTACTTGTTTGGTTCCACCGATTCCAGTGGTAGGGTGGTGGCTAAAACCCATGGGCCGGATGGGGTTAGGCTGGAATCATTTCAATTATGGGTGGGTGAGTACTTGTTTGGTTCCACCGATTCTAGTGGTAGGGTGGTGGCTAACCCATGGGCCGGATGGGGTTAGGCTGGAATCATGGAGTTTTAATAATCAAACTGAAAAAATCTAGGATTACGCTAGGCTTCGAGTAGATAGTTAATGCCCTGATAAATTTCTCGATTGAGTGGATCAACGGCTGTGCCTAATCTTGATTAGGAAAAAAGCGTTGAATTGCTTAGATGATTAAATTATATCAGTGATAGTTTCCTTCTATCTAGTTTATTCAGGTGGAGGATAGCTTAGATTTTGATCTCGTTAGAAAACCCGTTAAGAAAAATTCAAAAAGGTGGAATCATCCCCGCTTTTCGGGCATGGGAAATTTTCCCGGTTTCGATTTTCGGCGTGACCACCAGCCTAGTCTCATGCCTGAACATTCATGGGCGTACATGCAAAGAATCATGATTGAAAAACTTAATTGCAAGGATTGGAATGAGGTTTAAATGTTTCATCCCATCACTAGTCAGCCAAGCTCCTTAGAGCGTTTCATTTATCTTTTCAAAAATGCGGTAAGTAAACTACATATTTGAATATATTTTTTATTATTTGAGTGTTTTTGAAGGTTTTGTAAAAATTTAGATCAAATATTTAAAAAATGATTTTGATTTTTGTAATCCAGTCAATGTGTATTCTAGAATACATTTAATGTTTACTTATTTTCATTTTAACAAGTCTCGACCACCTCGTGCTCCCATAAAGAGCTTTCCTCAAGAGTTTGAGCAACATGCGAGTTGCACAAGGGCAGAGCGGAAGAGATTAGAAGAGGCACAAACTTTGGAGACCATTCAACAGGTAAATATTTTCATTTCTAATGATGTGTCTGCAATCCCGGTTCAATATTTTGTTCATGAAGGCAAAGTAGAGAACATGGAATCGTTTGTGATTGCACAACATTTTACTTTAGCCATTGCTGATGCTCCATCTGGATTTAAGGCACCACACTCAATACACGACGAAGTAAAGTACGGTGTAAGTGCATATAAAAGAGTCATCAACGCTTTCAACGGTTGAATCATGGGCACTGGTAATTTTTCATGCTCATGATCAAATCTCTACTGCAGAGAAAGCATTCGTTGACAATCAGCTATGCATATGGTATGTTAAATTTCAAGGATTCTTTCGCAAGTTATAAAAGCTTAAGTTAAAGCCTAACTTTTTCTTTTGTAGGACAAAGCCTAACATCAAAGGCTATAAGCTTGACAGACTTTCTTTTGCTGTCGAGTTTGCTACCATTGGTTTTTGGTCTCCTACAGGTTTGAACAGTAAAGGAAATTTTAATTTTGCTTCGAAACCTAACCGAACAAGTATTTTTGATAGACCAGGCATGTTTTAAAAGCTTAGGGATCTTTCTGGTGATTCAAATGAGATCATGAATCCTTATCAAAAACCACAACTTTTGATGATGGATTTAATTGAGCTTCTATCTTTAAAAGGAGAGTAGATCATGGATCTTTTTGTGAGGATAGGTAATCATGCAACCTTAACTTTTTACATATTGTATATTACTCATTTAAGTGAGCTTTACCACCATGTTGATTCTTTTTTTCTTAGGAAAAAAAGAATCAACATGGTTTTTCTTAGGAAAAACCACTATTAGTTTGCTCTTAAAAAAGGAAGGAATATTGTTGCGGTTGAGCTAGATCCAGTTTAAGTTCGTTTTATTCAACAACGAGTCACTGCAATGAAAGAATTGCCGGACGAGTTTCAAGAGGTTGGAATGAAAAACATGGTAGCAAACCCAAGAGTGGTGGATGCGTCTGGAGAACCTCAGCCTCCCTTTGGACCTGATGAGTGATGAAATGCAGTTTGCAGATCTTGAGCCTTATGAAGATCCACATACTGTGGATATTGATATTCCTCTTACATTGTAGGACACAAGCAAACTGATGAAGAAGTTAGTCATGAAGAGGAGGAATTTCTTGTGCTAGAAAAGATTTAGACACTTGTAGTTTCAAACAATTTTTAGTATTTAAATCCTCATTAGGGGTGTTCAAGGATTTCTAGGTTTTGAGAGTGTTTTGAACAACGTTTGTTTGTATTCAAAACTAGCATCACAAATCTTTTTGAGGAGCTTGCGTTTTGAGATTGGTTCAAAAAATTGGTCAAATGTTGGACTATTGAAGCATTTATAGAAATTGTCTCGTATAACTAGACTTGTTTTTTTAATTAATGAAGATTAATTTAATCATGACATTGAGGTTGTGCGGTAAAAGTAGTTATATTTTGCTTTCTAGTAACGATAGCAATAATTTTGTATTGCTCTTTGTTGTGAGTCTCTAATGCAACTTTTGTGTCATGTTTTTTTGTTTGAAATATTCTAAGATTTTGTAGTTGATAGGCTTGTACTTAGACATCAAATAGTTGATAGGCATGTACTTAGACATCAAATAGTGAAAAATTTGGTAAATTTTTAATTTAGCAAATGAATCACTTGCAAGTATGTTTTAAAATAAGCAAAAAAGTCTCTTTTTAAAGTTCTACTTTATTGGGCACATCAAAGATTCTTTTGGTGCTACATTTGGATTGTTTTTAAAGGATTTTTTTGGTCTTTCAAAACTACAACTCACGACCGATTGTATTTTCAAATGGCTGGGTGTTCATAGGATAATCCTTGTTCTATGGAAAAGAATCAACGAGTGTGCCTCTTTTGATGGGAAAAAAAGCATTGGTCTCTATGAAGCAAGTGCAAGATCCTCCTTTGATTCAACCATGAAACCCACAGGTTCAGTCGGAATACAAAGGATAGTTAAGGCTCTTGACTACGTTAGAAGATTTTTCCTGGAGGAATCGCCTATGCTTTCTGGGTGAGGGAAGTTTTTTCTGGGTTCACAGTTTTGGAAGGATCAAGGGATTAGTCTCTTGTCCGGACATCCATTGGGTGAGGCCCCGAGTGGGAAGATCTGCCCTGCATGCAAGGTTGCTACTTCTTGTGAGCACTCCAGAGTTCGATGCGCAGAGGGGGCAAGGATCCCACAGCTGGTATCAGAGCAAATTGGTTGAAGTTGATAAACCAAGAAGCAAGAAATGTCAACAATTTATGAATTACCAATGAAAGATTGTAATTGTGTGTTGAAATTTGTATGAATTAATATTCAGAATGGAAATTCATAAATCGGTAATTGGGTTTTTATATGAAAGTACCGCAAGTGTGTGGAATCCTGACTTCTTGAGACCTAGATATGATGGTATTTGCCTTATAATACCAACGATGACCATGACCACCTGTATATACCGTGGGGGTATAATTGTAGCTCTATACTGACAATATATACCAGTAAATCTAAGACCTTGAAGTTATGAGCAAAAATGCTATCCTAGATTATGATTTTTTGAATGCTGGTTAATATGATTTTAGAATTCTAGTTGAAAATTGATGAATTGATTTGGATTCTAATTGAAAGATAATGATTTTTGAATTCTGGTTGAAAGTAGATAAGTTAAATAAGTCTGACCTTGACCCAGTGGACCCAATTGTGGAATGACAAACTGAGAACCTGTATAACTGAAATTCCCATGGAGAAATGTTCAGATGTTAATTGGAAATTACTGGTATGATGGACCATTATTGTGTTAAGGATATATAAATAGACCCCCATTTCTTTGTATTTTCATCTTAGAGTATTTACATGCTAGTGTAATTTTCAATTTAGTGTATTTTCCTCTTCCCTCTTCATTGGCCCTCCATTGTGAAGCTTTGGTGCTTCACTACACCTCTTCTTCTCTTGAAGATTACCCTCTTCCGTTAGTGGCCAAGCCTCTTCCTCTCAAGGGTACACATCTTTTGCATGGTAAATAATCAAGCAAACCAAGGGTAAGCCTAAACAATGAAGTTTATTCTCTCTTTTTAGTGTTAATCTTCTTCCTAACCTCCCTCATGCTTTGGAAGCATTTTATTTTATGGGTTTCCTCTTAAAACCATGCTTTTCTTGATTTATGATAAATGAATGTTTATGTTTAAGCTTAGGTTTATGCATAAACTAATTTTTATGTTAAAAGTGTAAACTTTGAACATTCTCAATTCATAGAAAATGCGAGGAAGTTATGGCAAAATTTTATTATTAGAAAATGAAGTTTTATGCATAATAAAATTTATTCTAAAAGTGTAATAATTAAATTTTATGCTAAAAGAGGAACTTTGAGTATTCTCATTTTATAGAAAATGTGGGAAAACTATGGCAGAAGTTTATCATTAGGAAATGAATTTACACATAATAAATGTTATGCTAAAAGTGGATTTTTGTGTATTATTCATTTACCAAAAAAATAAAGGAGGTTATGCACAAATTTTTCTAGATTCATTCAATTTATGAGAATTATGGAGAGGATTATGAATATAATTCATTTAGATAAAAATTAATTAGTATGTGTGCATAAATGTTTTATGCTGAAAGAGGAATTATAGGTATAATTGATTTTGTAAATCCCATGAGGTCGTTATGCATAAATCTTTTATTCTAAAAGAAGAATATTGAACATATTTTATTTTGGGTAAATTGAGAAAAGAATGTGAAAATATTCATAGGAATGTATCGAGAAAACATGGATAAATTTTAATCAGAAAGAGCAATCATGAACATATTTAACTTTTGGAATTATGAAGTATACGAGAAAAGGAATCTTAAGTACATTCTGAATGGGAAAAGGATTTCCCAAAAAAAGACCAGAAACATGCTTAGTTGGATGAATGTAAATACTTGTGGCTGACTTATTCCTAGATTCCCTTGGAAAGGAATCTCGAATTCTTGAAAGGATCGAGGATCCAAAAGTGAATGGGAATTTAGACTTAATTGAATTGATGGAATGAAGGGATGTAATGCATGAAAAATATGAGTAATCACCATGTAAACATGATGCCTAAGTGTGTTTAGTGTCTCACCAAGAGAATGGAAATAGCCTTCCACAAGCCAAGAGAGAAGCCATGAGCTCCAAGAAACATAAATTTCCATTTCTAAAAATGATCATCAAAAGTTACAACCATGGTCCAAGTCCCCTCTTTTATACATGGACTTGTCCCATTATTAACCCTATTGAATAAAGTTCCTACTTTATTACAAACCATCCCTTCCCAAAGATTTTGTCCTCAAAATCAATAACATGTACAATCTCAAAGTATGAGACTCTAATGTAATCAATGGGAAGTGGTTAAGAGTTCTCAAGTACATCCAAAGCACATATACAATGAAAATCCGGATGTATACAAGTCCACAAAGCTTCAAGCCCAAAGTGTATGAGTGGGACTGTTATGACAGCCCTTCTAGTCGATGAAGACCCTTGAAAATCCTTCATTTAGACTCCATATATTGGGCTGAAAATGATATGTACACTCAGCCATATGTAGCCCACATCATAATCTTTCATTAGGATACGCCATGAAGCTTGTTGGAGTAGAAAAATAGGCCCAATAGTAGACCTTCCCAAAGCTGTCCAGAAATTACAGCATGTATACTTCTCCTCATATTACCCAATTTGCTCAAGTAAACCATACCACTTGGTCACGGAAAGTCATCCACAAGTAAGCCATGTTGTTGGACATACTCCAATGATTGCCAAGTAGCCTCATCCATGGGTAATTGCTTCCATTTGACAAGGTATTCATCAATATTCCGATTCCTCAACTCTCTTGTCCTCTTGCCAATAACCCTCTCCGGCTCATAAATGATCTCACCTTCATTCATGGGTGGAAGCTCTTCCATCTCTTGAGGCAAAGATCCCATAAACCTCTTAAGGTTATATACATGAAACACATTATGGATCCTTGTCGACGAAGGCAAATCCAACTTGTAGGCCAAATCACCAACCCTCTTGATAATCAAGTATGGTCCATAATACCTATGAGCCAATTTTGAGTTGGTTACACCTTTGAGAGTGTTATGCCGACTCTTGGGAAGCTTCAATAGCACATAATCATCCTCTTGAAACTCCACATTCCTTCTATGAACATCCGCATTAGCCTTCATGACATCTTGAGCCTTCTTCATATTGTCCTTGCAAAGTTGAAGAAGTTGTCTCATTCTTTCCAACTCTTCTTTTGCCAATGGATTGACCACTTTGTCTTCATGGAAGGCTATCGATGGCACATGTACTTGATATCCATAGAGAGCCTCAAATGGTGACATGCCAATACTCAAATGCTTGCTTGAATTATGGCAAAATTCAACAAGATAAAGCCACTCATCCCAAGATGTTTGCATGTCATGACAATAGTGCCTCAAGTACACCTCAAGCCATTTGTTTGTGCACTTCGTTTGCCCATCCGTTTGAGGGTGATAGGCCGTAGATGGAGTGATTTGAGTACCCAAGCTCTCATATAATGACCTCCAAAAAGTCCCCATGAACTTGGTATCTCGATCACAAACTATGTTGAGTGGCAAGCCATGTATCTTGAATACATGTTCCAAAAATTGCTTGGCAATATGAGATGCTCCATAAGTGGTCTTTGAAGCAATGAAATGGGCTGATTTTGTAAGCCTATCAATCACCACAAATATTTGATCCCATCCATGCTTTGTCTTTGGTAGACCCGTGATGAAGTCCATAGAAATGTGAGTCCATTTACCATCCGAAATAGGTAATGGATGAAGTAAACCACTTGGGAGTTGATGGCTATCCTTATTCTTTTGACAAGAAGCACATTCCATCACAAACTTCTTCACATCTCCCCATATACCTTTCCAATAAAAACTCTTGCTCACTTTATCATAGGTTGTGAGTACACCAAGATGGCCCGAAAGTGGTGAAGAATGCATCTCATGAAGCACCTTTGGTATGTAGAATGAGGTAGGAACCAAATACACCTTATCCTTGTACCACAAGAGACCATTGTGAAGCTTGTAATGAGGAAACTCTCCACCATCACCTTGCTGTAATTTGGTATAAATATGGGCAGCACCTTCATTGATGAGGTATTCCTCTTGAATCCCCTTGATCCATTCACTATATACCTCCATGATTGAAGTTGTAGCGCATGCCCACATTCTAGACAATGCATCCGCCACTACATTGTCCTTCCCGGCGGGTGTGTAGGATATCTCAAAATCATATCCTTGAAGTGTGGCCAGCCATCTCTTTTGCTTTGGAGAAAGATTTGGTTGGGAGAGGAAAAATTTCAGCACCCTATGATCACTTCTCACCTTGAAATGAGCACCATAAAGATAGTGATGCCACTTCTTGATGGCATGAAGTATGGCTAGCATCTCTTGCTCATAAACATGAAGCCCCATCTCCTTTTCGGTAAGCTTTCTGCTTTCAAATGCAATGACTCCATGCTCTTGATACAAAACTGCCCCAATTCCTCTACCACTTGCATCCGCCCTCACATAAAATGTCTTTGCAAAATCCGGACATACAAGTATAGGGGCTGAAGTGAGCAACTCCTTGAGCTCATTGAAGCTCTTGTTGGCAATGGAATCCCAAAAGAAAGCCTCCCTCTTGAGCAAGTCGGTAAGAGGTGCCGCAATGGATGCATAATGTTGCATGAATCTTTTATAGAAAGAAGATAATCCCAAAAATCCTCTCAATTGAGTTGTATTGCTTGGTGTTGGCCACTCTTTGACACATGCCACTGTTGCTTGCAAATGAAGATCAATACCAGGATGCAACAAAAACGATACTTAGGGCTCTTGAAAAGAGTTCCACTTTGTAGATGAATGTGGGAGAGGGTTTGATAATAATCCCACATGGGGACTTATGGGAGTCCTAGAATTTTTGTATAAAAGGTGGCTCATTTGAGAGCTTAGACACACTTTTGGGCTTAGTTCATGCAAGAGCTCCTTTGAGAGACCTACTCTCCCTCTTCTCCATAGAGGTGAAGACTCTTCTCTCACCCCATCTACATCTTTGTATGAGATAAATCTCTTCATTGAATCATTAGCAATGTCATGAGTCTTTCTCATCCTCTTCTCTAATCATTTTACTCTTATGCATGCTTTTAGTATTTCATTTTTGAGTACATGGATTGATTTGAAGCTTTCATGGAAGCTTGATGCTTGAATGTGTGCATGCTTGTAGGAAGATAGGAGTGGAGTGAGGTCTTTCTCTTTGCTTGAGTGCATAGTGATTGTATTCCTCTTGCTTGTATTTGTGAATGAATGGGTGTGTAGGAATGAGGACAAGTTGAGCTTGTGTGTATGCTTAGTCTAGTGTCAAGTGATGGTAGCCATGAGCATTCTCTCCATTTGTGGATAAGCTCTTGTGCACCGGTACGGGTCGAATCCCTAGCTCCGAAAGGGATGCAAATCCCATTGGATTGAGCTTAGTGTGGATCGTACTCCTCTTGCTACAAGAGAGAGAGTTTTCCGTCTCTCCATTGGCGCCGTTGCCGGGGAGAAGACTCAAATCCGGTTGAGAGTGTGTGGAAACCACCACTATTTCCGCTTTTGGTTGCAAAACCATTGAGTGATTAGATTAAGTTCGAGTGTGTGATCTCGGTGTGAGTAGATAAGGTTAGGATAAGAAAAAAAAAAAACCATTGGGCGGTTGAGGTTTTTCCCGCATTGTTTTTTATGTTTTATTGCTTTTTCCAAGTACCGTTCATTATGTTTACCTTCATTGTTTTATGTCATTTCATGCTTTCAAGCTTTTCTCGCTAAACATGTAATTAGTAGTAAAAATAAAAAAATAAAAGAGGTGCGTTGCTAAGCTCTTCCATAGCTTATGCAAGCTCCATAGACTCCCAAGCATGAAGTCCGCTTAAGGAAGAGAGGAGAGAGGTAGGTTGAAAGCGTAAAAGGCGACCTTTCTTCTATTGTTTTGATTGTGTTGTTATGGTGTGGGGAGGCGCTTCCATCAAGCATATCAAAGAAAGAAATAGATATATATATATATATATATATATATCTATTTCATGTGGCTGTGAGGCGGCCAGCTGAAAAGCTAAGTGTAGGCGGCCAAACACTAGATATATATATATATATATATATATATATATATATACGTAGCCGGCGTGTAGATGACAACGAAGGTGGCTTTTAAAACAAAATATATATATAAATATATATATTTTATATATTGACATGGCAGCTTTGAGGCGAAATGGTCGGCAATGGTTGCCGCCTCTGGATGCGGTGAGGGGTAGGTGTTGCTTTGGTTGGTTTTGATGCTGGCAGTTGTTGCTGGTAAGAGCGAGTTTGGAGAAGTAGCTGTTCGCAGCAGTGAAGCCGCGGTGGAGGAAAGGAATGCCGACTGTAGTAAGCAGAGAAAAGGAGGCTAGTGTCGACTGCAATGAAGCCAAGGGAGAGAACGTCGTTTGCAGAAGGAAGTGGTGCTGCTGACTACAGCGAAAGAGTGCAAGAGAGCGTGGACTACAGAGTACAATGGTCGGCACCTAAGTAAAGATCAAGGCGAGCGAAGAAAGCATAGCAGAGGAGGCGCTGCTGGGCGGCGTTGGCATAGCCGACAGCAGAGCAAAGGCAAGAGCGCAGAGTGGCAGCAGTGTTGACGGCAGCAGCTGCAGCAGCTGGCGTGGCCTGCAGAGGCGGGTAGCAGCTGAAGCGTCGGCGTTGGCGTGGAGAGTTGGTGTGGAGACTGGCAATAGGAAGCGCGAGCAGAAGAAGGTGAGGCGGCATCTAAAGCGGAGCAAGTGGAACGCACGTGCGCGCCGGCGGGAAATCAGGAGCGAGCGGCGGGCAAGATGATAAGGTTAGTGGCTTTTTAATTTTTTTAATTTTTTATTTTTTAATTAATTTTTATGTTTTTTTTATATTTTTAAATTAAAAAAAAAGAGACAAACAAAAAAAATAATATTTCTTAGTCAAAAAAAAAAGAAAAAAAAAGAAAAAAAGAAAAAAAAAAGAAAAAAAGAATAGTAGAAAATTCAAAAAAAAAATATAAAATTAAAAAAAATAAAAAAATTTAAACAAGAAAAAAAAAATTTATTTATTTATTTTTTGTTTCTTAAGAATCCATAGTGTGTGCATATTTTTATTTTTTCATTTGTGTAATTTTTAGCATATTAGTGTAACCTGCATTTTTTCATTTTTGTAACTTTGTGCATAGTTAGTATTCATAATTTTGTGTAAATTAGAAGAAAAAAAAAAAAGAGGTAAAAATCTTAAAAACATAAAATCATTTAAAAAAAACATTTAAAAAACAAACAATTAAAAAATAGGGTAGATAGTACACAACACATATTCTTTTTAGTTGCCTTTAGTGGTTAGGTAGGGTAAAAAATATATATATATACATATATATATATATTTTTATCAAAAAAAAAACAAAACACAAAAAACAAAACACAAAAAACAAAACCAAAACAAAAACCAAAACCAAAACCAAAACAAACAAAAACAAAACATAAAAAAACCAAAACAAAATTTTGACCTTATGCACTTGCGGTCGGGACGTCGTGTAGATTCTGCCATAGGACCTAGGGCACCTTCTAGAGTACCTACGCAAGAAAGTGGGACCCAATCAGTAGGAAATTTGGCAGATATTGCTGAAACCCTTTCTGAATCCCAATCCGATACCCTTTCCTCCAGAACAACTAGTTCATTGTCCATGGACAATCTAGGGCCATCAACTAGCTATCCCGTAGCCCAAAATTGGACACCCACACGATCCTTTAATCCATTTGAGGCCGACACCATGGGGTTAACATTCAATGTGAGACTCCAATATGTCTACACAAATGCTCAAGGAGCTGAGATCTTTAGGGACCCACAACAAAGGTACCTTGTTAAGATCGCCGACATATTCTCAGAACTTGATAGAGCACCTCTAGTCAATGACCAGGGTAACATGTACATGGGTGGAGATGGTGTTCGCTATGAAGTCACCTACCATCCGGAAAAGGTAGACAAATTAGGGGAGCACTCTAAAACCGAGTTCTTAGATTTATCAGAACTTTCCAGAGCAAGGGAGTCTAGAGATGACTGGCTCATCGAGCCGGACAGGCCTGGACCATCCAATGCCCAATCCTCAAAGCCATCCAACATAGATGATTTACTTCTTGTAGATCTCAATTTGGACAAGGATAGGAAAGGCAAGTGTAAAATGGATCAGGGGGATGCAAGTCAATGGGAGTTTGTACGACAAATTCCTGTGACAAAGGTTTTACAGGATGACCCACTTCAAGAGGTCTATAAGGACTCGTTAGAGGGATATTATGCCACAACTAAATCGCCAGAGCTGGATCTTCCTCTAGCTTATGTAGTGGTAGTTGAGAAGTGTGCAGGACACATGAACAGAATAGTTGATAAATGGGCCAATGAATATCGAACGTTAGATTGGAAAGAGATTAGGGAACTCACGTGGAAAGGACAACCATTATTTATGGAAGTGTTCTCAACACATACAGCCAAACCAGGAGAGACAGCCTTTCTTGGAGAAACTGTTGCTCCTCCCCTACGAGAGTTCACTAGAGAGGGACCCTCAACATCTAAGTGGACCACTGCTAGTAGCCCAACTCTAGCACCACGATATCGTCCTACACCAAATGTGCGACCACAGGTCACACCACAACAACATCTATCCCACTATGACAATCGGATGAGAAGGGAGCCAACTCGGCCTCCTATAAGTGCACCTCCTGAAATGAGGGTGACAAGATCTTTAGAGGGGTTTGGTGAGGCTGGTTATAGGGTACCCACACCAATTTTGGAAACATGTGGACCATCTTTCCAAAGAGAGGAACAATTTCCACTGAGAGTGAGAGGCCGTAGGCCCTATGATGAGTGTTCACGACAAGTAAGGCCATCAACTCTTCAGAAATTGGTAAAGAAATATGAAGGGTCGGGAGATCCATACGACCATGTAGCAGCTTTTAGGCAAGCAGTTCGAGCTGAGCAAGTTGCTGATAAGCATACTCAAATAGAAGGGTTTGGACTCACTCTCGAAGGAAAAGCCCTTGCTTGGTTTCAGGCATTAGAGGCTTCAGACAAAACTTCTTTACGAGTTTTGGAAGAGAGATTCATTGCTGCTTTTTCCTTGATGGGAATTCAACATGACACGGTAGCGCATATCTACTCTTTCAAACAAGGTGAGAATGAGAGTGTTAGAGACTGTGTAAATAGAATGAAGCAGTACATTAATCGTTGCCCAGAAGATGAGAAGCCCGCCCAAAGTCGATTAATTTCTCTCTTCTTAAAAGGCCTCAAAAATTCAACACTGCATACACATCTCTATGCTAAGAAACATACAAGTTTTAATGAGTGTTGCCATGATGCTATGGATTTCACCGATAACTTCAAGTTCCAGGATGGTTCTGGCCCTGAGGTGAAACCTAGAAATCAATGGGGTGAAGATCAAAGTTCAGGGTCTAGCGCACTAGTAAATCCAGACCAAATAGCCAACCTAGTGCTAAGGAGATTAGGACAGACCTATCGTCCACCCATGCAGCCACAACAACAGCAGCAGAGAATGAGGAGTATACTTCCTACAGGTCCTCATCTTTGTGGAGCATGTGGCGGTGACCATAAAACAGAGGACTGTAATACCTTTTCTCCTCTAGTCACAAACCAACCCACAAAAAAGTGGTGCCAAGCCTGTGCTTGGAACTTTACTCACACCACACAGGATTGTACTCGCATTGCGAGAATGAGACAGGAACGTGAGCAACCGAGGGGTGGAGTGGCTCCACAAATGTATCAACAGTATACTAATTTTGAACGTAAGCCACCGATGACACAAGAACAAGCACGACCTGTTCTTGGTGCTCAACCTCCTGCTCCAGGGACTGCTCCTGTAAGGGTTGTCGACTACGACAATTCAAATATGTGTAGAGAATTGGTAAACCCAGGCTATGTGGAAGAAGAATATGTATCATATTCATCCAAAGAAAATATCTGTGAAAGTCCCGCATACCCAAGCCAAGCACTGGAGATTCAACCAGGGGAACAAAACTCTTTAATGTTGCTAGGCGGCTACCAACCTAGGACTCCAGGCCCCTCAGGTCAATGGCAGCCAAGGAAAGTAGAGACCAAACCAATGGGCCCCTGTTATGAGTGTGGAGAACCCCATTGGGCTCGTGATTGTCCACATCGCTCAAGGCAAGCATCTCGGTCAAATACAACAGCACAACAATTTCCACCAATAGAAAGATATTGTCTAGGGTGTTGTGTCGAACACTTTCCGAAGGATTGTCTGTTGAAACCACATGAGGAAGGCACCTCTCAACCAAAGGTTTCACTTAACCTTGTAGGGGCAATTCCATCACCACCTTCATCTGAGAATGAGGATGTCGTGCCACTTAGAGTCATGACTCGATCACAGACACGAAACGCTGAAATACAGACTGATGAGACACCTCGAACTAGGGACGCAAAGACAAATCTAGTGGACAAGACCCTACAGTCCAGTAGAAAAAAAACCACTAGGAGAAGGAAGAACCGAAACAAACAAACTAAAAGTGCATCCACTTCTAGTTCTCAGGAATCCTCTAAACAAGACATGAGGGATAAAACTTTTACATCCCAGGAAGTGCGAGAGGAACATCAACCTCAACCTGAGCCTAGTGTTAAACAAGATAAGGCTAGTACGACTGAGGTTAGTTCTGGGGGTTCTGTTTTTGTGGATAAAGTAAATGAGACTCTAGAGGCCATCATTGATGCTCATAGAAGTCGCATTGCAGCTTTATCTGAGCTACCCAAAAAGCTTCAAGAATACCCAAACCCTCGTGAGGAGAAGATCAATCTAGCTGTACACCAGCAACTCATTAGGGAAGCTCAGTCAATACTTGAGGGACCACCACCACCTATTCCTCGTGGCCCAGCCTCTCTTAAGCCAACATTAGAAACTATACCGGAAGTGTCATCAAGTAGGGAAATGAAAAGTGAGTTCATTTCACAAGCTCAAAGCGAAAGATCGACACCAATTGACACTCCATTGAAAGACGAAAATCTGCCACCACCCAGCCTTGTCTTCCCATGCAATGATGAAGTTATTGATGCTAATGAGGACATGGCAAATGACATGTGGGCCGCAGTAAATGAGAAAATTAATGAGAACAAATCTTCTGTTAGTTCGCCTCCATTCTCTGAGGTGGATTTTACCAGAGACTCGGAAAACAAATTTAGACACCCAAGCATCCAGGAGGAAGTTCAAACAATTGTTTCTCCTAGAAGTAAGCATACAATGAAAACCTTACCATCCTATCTGGGAGAATATGAGAACTGTTCTCAAACCTTGAGGATACCCTCCATGCATAAAAGGTTGACAAAGGAGAAAGATATGAGTATGGTGCAGGCTATTTTGTCAGCACCAGTGGCTTGTACCTTACCTTTGCTTGAGTTGATAAAGCTTAAACCTGAGTTGTGGAATGATATTGCCACATGTTTGTCAGAGCAGGTATTGCTACAAAAGGGTCACCATGAGTGTACTATACACCCTGAGACAAAGCATGTAATGCCAGTTCCTATCAACAAAGTAGGAAAATTTTGTGAAGACGATCAAGGAAATGCTACCCTCCCATTGGAAGTGCGAAAAGTATCTTCAACTGCAATACTTGATAGTGGTGCAGGAGTGGGCATTGTGACAAGGTCCATTTGGGAAAAGTGGGGCAAACCAGCTATTAGGAGTACAAGGATGCGCTTGCAGCTAGCAGATGGAAGCTTAGAACATCCCCTTGGGCTGCTTGAGAACATATTGGTCACCACATGTGGGATTGAATATGAGCATACCTTTGCAGTAGTGGATTTTGGAAAACATCCAAACTATGAAGTGATATTGGGTAGACCATTCATGCGACAATTTCAAATGATTCAAGATTGGGGATACAATTACTTGTACCTCAGACATGATTCTGTCATCACAAGGGTCAACCTAAGGAATCACTCGTATCGTGATGTAACAAGGTCTCCAATAGATAAGTTTGATTCTGCTTCATCTGAGGGCTCAAAAATTACATTGTCAGATGGGCGAGAAGATCTATGGATGTGTGGAGCCTCCTGTAGGGATTTCAACACTGAGAGACTTAAGGGTAATCGAAGTGTATCTGACGAGGCATACATTCCACAACCCTTCCCTGAGCATTTAATTGATCCATTAGAATGGAGTCATGTCCTTGCAACATTATCGACATGTGCTTTACCAAAGCCAATTCAATTCTGTGACTCTGATGGATATGATATTATTCCTCTACGAACGGTACAACCATGTGCTCTTCTAGATCATTTGTACTATAGGGATACATCCAAAACAACAGCTATGCATGTCGAGGAAGTCTCAGTTGAGAATTTAACACTCGAATCTGTTAATGATGCTGATAAGAAAGAGACACAAGCTCCAAAACAAATGTTGTGGATAATTGATGAGTACTCAAGTGAGGGCCATGGCTGGCATGTTCCAACTACTCTAGTTGCTGCTCAAAGAAGGCCAGGCAAGAAGGATTCATCAATGTGGCTACCCAAAGATGCGTACAAACTTGTACCATCTATTCCAGTTGCTAAGCCTCTTAAGAAGCACATCATTTCCAAACCTAAATCTCGCATTGTTACTCGATGGATCCCAAAACGGGTTCTTAAAGCACAAGGTTATTATGAGGGTGCAACATCAATTTGGCTTCCAAAATGCCATGCTGAGCAAAAGGTAAAAGAGTGTTTCAGAAAGGTTCCAAGAGCCACCCCTGATTGCCCATATCAGTGGGTGCAAAAGAAATCAACACAAATTCTCCAAGAAAGGAAAGGTGGCTGTGATAGCACCTACAAATCTACTAGTGTTGATCTTCCTAAAACATGTATTGAAACACCTGTTGTCCCGATTTCTCCTTGTTACACAATTCAACCAACAACTTGTGTACCTACGACAAGTCCAAATGAGTCTTATTTGAGCATAGATTCTGGTACTTCAATGCCTAAATCCTCTTATCTTGCTCAAATTCCAAGACAATTGCTAAAGTCTACACCTCTTAAAAAGGATATACCAAAAGCTAAAGATAAGGCGTTAACACTACAATTAAAGCTCTTTGGTAAAACAATGTTTGAATAATGTAGTTCCTTATGCCTTTAGAAGATGTGTTTTCTTTGAAATAATCTTGTTTTTGATTGGAATTATCATGATGGATATGAGTGTTCTAAATTTCATTATTCTACGTCCAGATAACTCCTGATGGATATTTGGCGCGATACTTGTCCACCATGCATTGACCCCGATAGTACTCGACCAGATCGCGGGGGTTATAGTGCTCCTCCATTTCAAACACATTCTAGGTACTTCTACGCTCCCTTAGGTGAAAATTGCTGTGGGCATCACTTTGTTACGTTATTCTATCAACAGCATCACCCATTTCCACATTGTCAAGAGTGTGCACGGCTAGTATTAAGTGAAGCTTCACATATTTGTTGGATATGCCGCTCTTACTTTAGACGATATGGCACGGCCTTAATGAAGCAAATTGTGGGAATTACTCCCCAACGCCATAATCTTCTTAATGTGAGAATACCAGAAAGGGGACCAAATCAACGAAGATTACCTGAGGAGGTACAAGCACAACAATGGAGGGAAACAAGCTTAAATGACTTGCAACTACCAATCTTGCAAGCCCTCCTTCCCCAACCCTCCACATGTCAATATTGGATCAATATGAGTACCTACATTGCACAGTTCCAAAATCGAAACTGTCTGATTAACCTTCCCATAGAACCAATGCCATACTTTAGTGAGGAAGCACTCCTTCCTCTACCACCTTCTCCAGCGGCAGGTTTTTGTGAGGGGTTGTCTCTGCATCCTGAGGAAATTGATACCATCTTTCCAGCAGACGAGGACACGGACCCACCATCAGCGCAAGAGTAACTCACTGACTCCACAATAAGAACGACAAGCCAGGGCACTTTTCTCCCATTGGGTTTTTCCCCTCGGCTATATTCGGTGATTGGCACCACTAACAAATTTTATTCTTTTGTTTTTTCTTTGTTTGTTAATAAAACTTTGTGCAGAGATCTCAGCTTAAGAAGAGCATCAGATACGCCCCTACAGTCCACCTATCGTGC
The DNA here is from genome assembly GCF_041138505.1 of Cibotium barometz. Taxonomy (NCBI): domain Eukaryota; kingdom Viridiplantae; phylum Streptophyta; class Polypodiopsida; order Cyatheales; family Cibotiaceae; genus Cibotium; species Cibotium barometz. The sequence continues at coordinate 43,618,887 of NC_141070.1, read as the reverse complement.
ACACAAAATAGGAAGGGGGGAGATATGCTATGCCTACAGGGATCAAGGAGAAGCAATCTGCACAAAATCAGCAATTATTCAAGGCAAACGAACAACATCAACAGGGCACTACAACAGGTGTATGCAAATCTTAATCTTTATTTCTTTATGTGCTCTTATCTTTCGAATATATGGTTTGCATGTACACAATATTGGCTGGCTTGAGTTTTTGATTTGTAGTTAAAATATGGTGAGTGAATTCTAGACTCTTAGAAGACTTAGTAAAAGATGTTTCTATCCAAAGACAGTGTAGGATATATACCAAGGGAGTATGCCAAGTACTTATGTCTTCAAGGTATATTAGTTATCCCTAGTGGTAGTTATCTCTTAGATATGAGCTAGGTGCTAGGAGTAATAAAAATTTATGAAAATATACCCTACAAAAATATATATACAAGGTGAATTGCGACATGAAGTGTCTACCGCCATGCGGAATGCTTGGTAGGACCTGGGGATGTCTCAGCACCTTGGGGCCGATGCCTTGGTTTCCATGGGGTGAATACTGATGTCTAGAAGCTTCAATAGAGGACCTTTGAGGAATCTATCGCCTTGATAGATGTTGGTAGGACTCGGGGGTACACTATGGGCCCTCGAAACCGATGCCCTCATCTTCAAGGGGTACTCCTTAGGTCATAAAAGAAAGAAAAAGGGTCTGTCGCCCTTGAGATACTTAGCGGTCTTTAGATTCTCTTGGCGGAGGTCTCTTGGCCATTGCTTGGGTCTCATGGGGGTAGAACCTTAATCTTTATCACCTTCTACACACATATCAAAAAAAAAAAAAAAAACAACAAGAGAGAGCTCCAATCACCTTTGCTCATACTTAGGAGTAGGGTTGCCACTTAGGAGTAACTTACATACGGATAGGACATTGAGACTGCGGTCATAACCGGAGGTGTACAAAGACACTTGCCTTTGCATAGCATTATCTACTACCTAAGTCTCACTTTGACTAGTTTTTACTCACCTCTTTTAGTACTCATTAAAACTTTAATCAGCCTTGCACTTGTATGCTCACGTGTGTAATTATTATTGCTGAGTTTGCTTTTCTTTTCTTTTTATCAATAAAGGACTTTAATTGTATCAATTGTTTTTTGTTGCAGCTCTTGCTACTACCGCGCTCGAGGACGTGCGCAAAATAGGAAGGGGGGAGTGTTGCTTGCAAATGAAGATCAATACCAGGATGCAACAAAAACGATACTTAGGGCTCTTGAAAAGAGTTCCACTTTGTAGATGAATGTGGGAGAGGGTTTGATAATAATCCCACATGGGGACTTATGGGAGTCCTAGAATTTTTGTATAAAAGGTGGCTCATTTGAGAGCTTAGACACACTTTTGGGCTTAGTTCATGCAAGAGCTCCTTTGAGAGACCTACTCTCCCTCTTCTCCATAGAGGTGAAGACTCTTCTCTCACCCCATCTACATCTTTGTATGAGATAAATCTCTTCATTGAATCATTAGCAATGTCATGAGTCTTTCTCATCCTCTTCTCTAATCATTTTACTCTTATGCATGCTTTTAGTATTTCATTTTTGAGTACATGGATTGATTTGAAGCTTTCATGGAAGCTTGATGCTTGAATGTGTGCATGCTTGTAGGAAGATAGGAGTGGAGTGAGGTCTTTCTCTTTGCTTGAGTGCATAGTGATTGTATTCCTCTTGCTTGTATTTGTGAATGAATGGGTGTGTAGGAATGAGGACAAGTTGAGCTTGTGTGTATGCTTAGTCTAGTGTCAAGTGATGGTAGCCATGAGCATTCTCTCCATTTGTGGATAAGCTCTTGTGCACCGGTACGGGTCGAATCCCTAGCTCCGAAAGGGATGCAAATCCCATTGGATTGAGCTTAGTGTGGATCGTACTCCTCTTGCTACAAGAGAGAGAGTTTTCCGTCTCTCCATTGCCACTTTATTAGGATCAGCCCTTATGCCATTCTCACCCACCAAGTGTCCAATATATTCCACTTCATTGACCATGAATGTGCATTTGCTCTCCTTTGCATAAAGCTTGTGCTTCCTCAACACTTCAAACACTTGCTTCACATGACATAGATGTTCCCCTTTGCTCTTGCTATAGATCAAGATGTCATCGAAGAACACTAGCACAAACTTGAAAAGAAGGGGAGCCAATATCCGATTCATCAATGCTTGAAAAGTGGCCGGAGAATTTGTAAGACCAAAGGGCATCACCATGAAGTGAAACAATCCCCTTTCTGTCCTAAATGATGTCTTCTCTTCATCACCTTCCTTCATCCTTATTTGATGATATCCCGATCTCAAATCAATCTTGGTGAAGAACTTTGCCCCTTTGAGCTCATCAAGAAGATCATCAATGCGAGGTATGGGATACCTATTCTTAATTGTGACCTTGTTCAAGTCACGATAATCAATGCACATGCGAAAGGATCCATCCTTCTTCTTCACCAAGAGAACGGGAGATGCAAATGGAGATTGTGAAGGTTGAATAAGACCCATAGCAAGCAAATCTTGCACTTGCTTAGCCACTTCCTCTCTTTCTACCTTAGACAAACGGTAAGGAGGCTTGTTGACAACCTTTGCATTCGGTTCAAGTACTATGGCATGGTCAATCTCCCTCTTAGGTGGTAGACTCTTTGGCACTTGCAAAATATCTTCATACTCCTTAAGAAGAGTTGCCATTTCCTCATCTATGTGCTGTCCACTGCCTTCCATCCCCTCTCTTGGGTAACATGTAACACATAGATAGTGCCAAAAGCCTTAATCTCTTTCTTGAGTCGCCTTGGAGTGATCAAAGAGAGCTTCTTAGGTGCATTTGCAGCAAGTACCACTTGTTGCCCATGATGTAGAAAGCTCATGAAACCTTGTTGAAGGTTCATGTGAATGTCACCAAGTGAAGCCAACCAATCACACCCCATGATAATGTCGATGGGACCCATATCCAAAACCACCAAATCACCTTCCCAAGTGTATGAAGAGGATAAAACCACTTTTGTAGAAGGGCAAACCAAGCTAGTCTTCTCACTTTCCCCATTTGCCACTTGCACTTGGAACATTGTAGGTGTCTTCTTTGTGTTGAGTTTGAGAGAGTTGATGGATTTAGAGTTGATGAAGCTATGAGTGCTCCCGGAATCCACAAGAATATGTGCAACCCTCCCATTGATGGTCCCCACCAACCTTAGTGTGCTTGGGTTCTTGCAACCCGCCAACAACTCTTGTGAGATAGAGCATATGCAAGCTGAAATTTCTGCATTGGTAGGCATGTCTCCGTCCACAAGGCTTTCCTTAACTCCACCTCCCGGATCAAACGGAAACTCACCATTCTCCGTGATGAAAGAATGGTCTTCAAGTGACTCCTCATGTGCTTCTTCATTGCAATCCTCCCATTCCTCAATGTCATGAGAGTCATCCTTGTTCTCTTCCTCATCCATGAGGATCATAGTGGCCACAATCTTCTTTGATTTGCACACATGCCCGGGTGACCACCTCTCTTTGCACTTGAAACATAGCCCTTTGCTTCTCAACTCCTCAATCTTTGGATCATCCATTCTTTGAGTCTTCTTGAAGGGTTGAAAGAGCTTCTTCTTCATGAAGTCACTACTCTTTTTGGCATCAAATTGATGTATCCCATTCTTTGGCTGTCCACCCCCAAATGATGTAGGAGTTCTTGGATTAGAGGATGGTAATGTAGAGGTAGGACCTTTCCCAAAATTGTAAGAAGTAGTGGTTGGTTTGAGTGTGTCTTGGTGAAGGTCATGGGCTGAGACCTCTTGTACTTTGGCTCATAGAGTTCGGCTAACCTCATAGCTTCTTTGAGAGAGCTAGGCCTTTGAGCCGACACATCCGCCTTGATGAAGTATTCAAGCCCATGCACAAACTTTTTCATCTTCATGTCTTCACTCAAGCCTTCCACGTACATTGAAAGCTTCAAAAATCTCTTGATGTAACCTCTCACCATCATCCCCTTTTGAGAAAGCTCATACCATTCTTCATGGTATCGGTCGAGCACTAAGGGTGAAATGAAGGCCAAGTTCATCTCCCGCTTCAATCCTTCCCAAGTTGATGGCGTGTTCCCTTGTTTGACCAAGTGCCTCCACCATTGATGAGCATAATCTTCAAGATGTAAGGAGGAAAATTGTACCATATCACGGTCACTTTTTGGGTAAAGTTGGAAATAGGTGTCAAGCTTGGTAGCCCACTCCTCCAACTCTTGCGGAGATGACCCGTCACCTTTGAACTTTGATAGTGAGATTTTGTCTTTGACATCCTTGGAAGATATGTGGGATGGGTTATCATGTTGGGTAGAGGGCTTGAATCTTTGCATCTTCGAGTATGACTCCATAAATTGTGCAAAGTCTTTGTAATCCCTCTTGATGATATTCGACAATTCCATCCACTTCTCGTGAGCATCCCTTTGTCTTTGGGCAAAGGACATTTGATTCCAATCGAGTGCAATCTCCTCATCATTCACAAATACCTCATCCTCTTCCCTTGAATGCATTGCCCTAGAAAAGGTAGGACCCTTTGATGCATTGAGGTGAGACAAACCCGAATGAAAAGAAGGAGGAAACATGTCCTTGACAAGAGGTCTCCGTGCATCCGCCATGAATCCCCGAGTGGATGCTCCCAATGGATCCTCTTGTACGGCCTTCATGGAATCCTCATTCAAGATGCCCTTGCCTTTTCTTTGCTCATAGTCACCATAATTCCCATGCTTTTCTTGTGCTTGAGACTTCCCAAACTTGTCCTCCATCACACCAATCCGTGAGGATAATGTTTCAAAATGAGAATCAAGCTTGGAGTCTAAGGTCTCCAACCGTTGTACAAGCATTTGCATGAGGGTGTCATGGTTAACCGCCACTTGTGTCCCTTGAGAAATTTGATTATGTACATTGCCCCCATTGTCTTCATTGATGAATGCATCCCTTGCATCCATATTACCTTCCATGTCCTCATCACCAATGATCATTTCTTGCACAACATCCCCACCCTTGCGTGGTCTTCCCTTCGGCATAGTGAAGAAATGCAAGATGTTGGTAGAATGCCCAAATAATGTCGGAATTGGACAAAAGAAGGTTCTATGTGGGTAGGTAATGGTGTCTACTATCCTCCCAAATGAACACAGTAAGAATTAGGTGTGGGCAAGTACTCTCTGTTTTAGGGTTTGTGCGGGACAGCTGAAAGTAGTAATTTGGCTCTAAAATGCAAAATATATGTCGGAATTAGGATTTTGACGGCTCTATAGAAAGCTAACGGAAGACAGAACCTACCCCTAAAAGCATTTTGATTCAGTCAAAGTGGAAGTATATTCTGTTTGACTTTGACCATAAAGTCAACATGACTACTTTGACCGAGATTGTGATATCCGATTAAGGGGTTCTATGGCTCATTTGAAAACTCTCAAGGAGTAGAATAGAGTCATGTAATCACTCGGACCTAATCCCAAAAACCCTAGGACTGAATTAGGGTTTTGTAAAATCCCAGAAATTCCCAAAATTCGGTCCCAAAGCTCAATCCGGCTACAAATGATTGGTGTTTCTCCCCTTGGTAGTTGTGAATAACTCTTCAAGTGTATCCATGGGGTAAATCTCCAATCAATAAGCTTGTTTGGCTCCCTTGTTGGAAAAATTCCGCCAGAGTCTCCTTTGTAATTGGAACCAAATCTCAAATGAAAATGCAACTTCTCAAATCACAATGCAATACTCTTTGTATCCCACAATGTCATGAAAGATCATATGCACTCTTTGTCCATCAAAGCATTTGCAATATCCACACAATATGACGGAAAAGGGGCCCCATTGCCCAAATGCATCCACAAAGTCGATGGTGAGGATTGTTGAGGACGCGCGTTGAAGCTTGCCGATCTCCCGGCCAAGCTCTTCTCACCCCTTCACCGAGTTTTCCTCCCAAGGTGAAGGTTGAGGCCATTTCTTCACACCGGTGTATCTAATCCCCCTTTGTACCGCTTTACCAAGCAATCACGGCACAAAGAGTTCAAGCCATTCTCCCCTTGGCCTCTCCAACCAATGCCAAGGTACCCTCACACATTGCTAGATTCTATAGAAACTTGAAGTGGTAGCAATGGTGAGTGTAGGTACAAAATGATGTGGATAATATCAAATGATAGAACAAGTTTGTTGGCTTACAAGTATTGAGCATGACTCATGCCATTTTACAATTTAGAACTCATCAATAAAGCATGGACTCATGCCTCAATCCATCATCCAAAAGCTCCAACACAAACCAACAATTCACAATGCCCTCACCATGGCATTTGCTTAAGCATTTGTTAACCACAATCAAGGCATTTGCAATTGCATTCCAACAATCCCTTTCACATCATATTGACAAATGCATGCTTCCAAAACTTATGCTCTCTTATGCCCATGTGTAAAACATAGCATTGGCATGGCTATGTATAGCATCCATAGTGTCCATATGGCATCAAGATGAGCATGAGGGACTCCAAAAAAACATTGCATAAGCTTGCTATTCCATCAATGGCATGCCAAATGAGACATAATGAAGAAAATCCCCCAAAATGTGATCTATGAATTGGCCAAGCTCATGTGGAATCAATTCCTTTCACCATTGCCATCAATAATGCATGGAGAAGCAATATTGGCATGTAAATGGTCAAGCTTTAATGGTTAATTTCTGAAAATTAGGGAAGTTTGAATGTGTCCAACCCTAATCCATTCCCAAGCTCCACCAAATGGTTCAAATTTGCAAGAAATTGATCAAATCACTCACCAATGTCATCCGGAAAGCTTCAATGGAAAAAATTGTTGAAGAAGCCTCTTGTAGGAGAAAAACGTGGCCTCTCTTTGCTCTCAAATTTGCAGCCAAAGAACACCATTTCTCCCTCTCCATTGGCCATGAAATGCTCCCCAAAATCTCACCAAAAAGGGCTAAAACACTTAGCAATCCTTCATGAAGCTTGTGGCTAAGCTTCATAGCTTGAAGGAGGCATGGAAGAGGCGACGAAAATCAGCGAAAATCAGCCCAAAATTCAGCGTGGAAGTGAAAATCAGTCCCATTGCTAGTCTCCATGCTCATTGAGAGAAGAAATCACCATAATATGATGCTTATCAAGTGTCTAAGAGCTTAGCAATGCAAGATTTCTCACAGCCATGGAAGAATGAACAAAAGCTCTCCAATCTTGAGAAAAATTTGCAAGAAAGAGGCTCAAATGAAAGATCTCAAGGAGCTCTACAAAAACCCTAAGGTTTGGCATCAAAACGGGTAAAGGAAGAGCATCCCATGGCTATGGAAAGCTTGAGGAAGAAGAAGATGATTACTAAACGTGATTAGCAGAAAAGTTAATTGCAATTAGTCACTTGCCCTAAGTTTTGGCCCTACTGCCCCAAATTTTTGGTCCAGAGGCCCAAAATTTGGTCCAAAAATGGCAAAATTGGCCAAAATCACTCAAAATTCAAGCAATTTCCATGAAATTCTCACCATCTCCATGAGATTAAGCAAGATTAGAGAAGATTTGTCAAGAATCACTCAAGGATTACAAGAAAATGAGAAAAAAAAAATGAAAGAAACTCAAATTTTCAAGCAAATTTTCCCAACAACCCATGCATGCCCATGATCAAAATCAAGAGCTCTGATACCAATTGGAATGAAGGGATGTAATGCATGAAAAATATGAGTAATCACCATGTAAACATGATGCCTAAGTGTGTTTAGTCTCTCACCAAGAGAATGGAAATAGCCTTCCACAAGCCAAGAGAGAAGCCATGAGCTCCAAGAAACATAAATTTCCATTTCTAAAAATGATCATCAAAAGTTACAACCATGGTCCAAGTCCCCTCTTTTATACATGGACTTGTCCCATTATTAACCCTATTGAATAAAGTTCCTACTTTATTACAATTGAGTCGAGAAAAAGTTATCTTTAACTGACCCAAGTAATTGGCCAAGACTTAGAAAGTTATGTCTGTATGAAAAGTATAGTAATTGTACTCTTAACCTGGTTGATTGTGGAACAAAAATTCTGATAACTAGATCAAGAAAAGTTGATAATCAAACCTGATTCGCTCAAAGTAAAAAGAGACCATCTTGTTTGTAGAAATTAGAGTGATGTAGATTGATGTGCGTGGTTGATGTGGATTGATGTGGATGTTGTGTGGATTGATATGGATTGATGTGGAGTGATGTGCGGATTGATGTGGATTGATGAGATTGATGTGGATTGATGTGGGATGATGTGGATTAATGTGTGGAGTGATGTGGATTCATGTGTGGGTTGATGTGGATTAATGAGGTTGATGTGGATTGATGTTGTGGATTGATGTGGGATGATGTGAATGAATGTGGGAATGATGTGGGATGATGTGAACGAATGTGGGAATGATGTGTGATGATGTGAATGAATGTGGGATGATCTGAATGAATGTGGGATGATGTGAATGAATAAGGGAATAATGTGGGATGATGTGAATGAATGTGGGAATGATGTGGGATGATGTGAATGAATGTGGGAATGATATGGAATAATGAGAAATAATGTGGAATGATGAGGAATGATGTGATGATCAGGAATGATGGGAATTTTTCTTGGAGACTATATTTGCATATGAAACCTATTTTTTAAAGATTGTTTTACGTCAAGAATGCTGGGGAATCATTTTGACTATCTTATGAAATGAGGTCGTGTGGGGACCTAAGTGGAAAATGTTGCCAATAGTTGATGGAGAGTCAAAGAAGGATGTCTCGTGTGTGGCAAGTCTTGACCAACCTTGGTTGGGTTAAAATGATGAGCTTTCAGTATGATGGATGAGGGGCCAAGGAAGCAGTCTATGAGTGAAGTGCTAGGTCACTTGTGAAGGAGCCTGGAGGGTGCTGACCATATGGTGCTCGGGCTCTGGGTCACCCAAGATACCCAAACGTGTGTGGAGGAAGAAAATGAGTTGGAGTTATTTTCTGAACAACACGGGCATGGATCTGGTTTATTGGCCTTGCTGGTCTTCAAACGGATGAGTTCATAGATCTTTTAAATGGATCTTGTTGGTTGATCTAGCTGATCTTCATGGAGAGTCCATATGGATTTTATGAGATTATACTCCTAGGTACTATGGGCTAGGAACTATTAAAAAAGTCCCTGAGTGAGCAGGTGGTGAGCATTCTGGTTGCCAATGATGCCATAGGTACGCTGAGGAAGGAATGAATGGAATATGGATTTTATGGAAAAATCTTGATTATATTCCTGGGTACTATGGGCTAGGAACTACTGAAAAGACCCCTGAGTGAAGTACTAGGTGAGCCTAGAGGGACTGACCAGGTGGTGAGCGTTTTGGTTGCCGATAATGCCATAGGGACATCGAGGAAGGACTGATTGGAAATTGGATTTCATGATTGGAAAGTGGAAAAGATGGAATTGGATCCTGGAACTGGAATACTAAGGATTATGATGGAAAGACTCTGGTTTTATTGCAATACTGTTTTGGAAATAGTTAAGTCTAAGAAAAGGCAATTTCATATCAGGTGCGTAAGTGGTGTGTCTATTGAAATTTTGCATGAGTGCCAGCTAGGGGGCCTTGGAACTCTTTTCCGTGGTATCCGGGACAAAACATAACCAAAGTTTTATAATAGATCCTATCAATACATTGGTTGGGCGGTTAGCTAACCCATGGGATTGGATGGGGTGAGCTGGATCGATGGATTCCTATAATAAAATTCAATTCTGTTAAAGTTACGATAATTGAAGTAAACACCATATTAGATAATTTGGGAAAAATCCCATTCCCATTTGCAAAATGGGATCATGGTGAACTTGTCCACAAAACCCCCTCAAGTGACATATCATTGGAAAGATATTGAAGAGTACAATCTAAATCTATGATCTCCGAAAAATTTGGAGTTGGTATGTTTAAGATATGTCCAAAACTATAAGGAGTAATTGATTCCCAAAATATGAGATTTTTCCCAAATTACCTAATATTGACTTAGTAAGTCACAGGATAATCCTTGTTCTATGGAAAAGAATCAATGGCTGTGCCACTCTTGATGGGGAAAAAAGTGTTGGTCTCTATGAACCAAGTGCAAGTTCCTCCTTTGATTCAGCCATGTGACCCATGGGTTCGGTGGGAATACAAAGGATAGTTAAGGCTCTTGACTACGTTAGAAGATTTTTCCTAGAGAAATTGCCTATGCTTCATGGGCGAGGGAAGTTTTTTTTGGCTCGGTTTTGGAAGAATTGAGGGATTAGTCTCTTGTCCTCGCCATTCGTGGGCGAGACCCTGAGTGGGAAGCTCTGCCCTACGTGCAAGGTTGCTACTTCCACTACCAACACTCCAAAGTTTGATGTGCAAAGGGGGCAGGGATCCCACAAAAAGCATCTTGACATCATGTATGTCTGCATCACTATCACCAATGATAATCAAGTCATCCAAATAGATGACTATTAGCATGATCCCTCTATCTGTCTTTTTCACATATAGTGAAAAATCTACATTGGATATCTGAAATCCAATGGTAACAAGATACTCCCCGATCTTGTTTGACCATGCTCTGGGTGCCTGCTTTAAGCCATACAAGGCTTTGCGTAACTTACACACAAAATCTGGATGTGCATCACTCTCATAACCTAGTGGCTACATCATATATACTTCTTCTTACAAAACACCTTGCAAGAAAACATTCTTTACATCCATTTGATGTAAAGACCAACCCTTCACTGCACCCATAGCAATGACAACTCTCACGGTTGCTGTTGCTTGCAAATGAAGATCAATACCAGGATGCAACAAAAACGATACTTAGGGCTCTTGAAAAGAGTTCCACTTTGTAGATGAATGTGGGAGAGGGTTTGATAATAATCCCACATGGGGACTTATGGGAGTCCTAGAATTTTTGTATAAAAGGTGGCTCATTTGAGAGCTTTAGACTTTGGGCTTAGTTCATGCAAGAGCTCCTTTGAGAGACCTACTCTCCCTCTTCTCCATAGAGGTGAAGACTCTTCTCTCACCCCATCTACATTATTGTATGAGGTAAATCTCTTCATTGAATCATTAGCAATGTCATGAGTCTTTCTCATCCTCTTCTCTAATCATTTTACTCTTATGCATGCTTTTAGTATTTCATTTTTGAGTACATGGATTGATTTGAAGCTTTCATGGAAGCTTGATGCTTGAATGTGTGCATGCTTGTAGGAAGATAGGAGTGGAGTGAGGTCTTTCTCTTTGCTTGAGTGCATAGTGATTGTATTCCTCTTGCTTGTGTTTGTGAATGAAGGGGTGTGTAGGAATGAGGACAAGTTGAGCTTGTGTGTATGCTTAGTCTAGTGTCAAGTGATGGTAGCCATGAGCATTCTCTCCATTTGTGGATAAGCTCTTGTGCACCGGTACGGGTCGAATCCCTAGCTCCGACAGGGATGCAAATCCCATTGGATTGAGCTACGTGTGGATCGTGCTACTCTTACTACAAGTGAGAGAGTTTTCCGTCTCTCCATTGGCGCCGCTGCCGGGGAGAAGACTCAAAACCGGTTGAGAAGCTTGCATTACTACCACTATTTCTTTTTATTTTGAGGTTTAGGGCATTGAGTGTGTGATCTCAAGGGCGCCTTGTGTGTTTTCATTTTTTTTATGAGAAGCAAGAAAAAAATTTTAACCCCATTGCGGTAGAGAAATCCCGCCATTATTCAGATTTAAGTACTTTCAGTTTTTTCATCTTTGACGAGGTTTGCAAGAAGTTGGTAGGAAGTAGTGAAACGGCTGTTTTTCCTTTATCGTTTTGTTGTTTTGTAGTTTTGTGGAGAGTCGTTTCCATCGTGCGCAGCAAAGAATATATATATATATATATATATATATATATATTTATATGCTGAAGCGTGGAAGAAGGCGGAGGGGCGTCTTCATTGGGTGCAGCAACAGCAGTGGAAGGCGGCCGCCAGTGTGGGCATAAGCGAGCAAAGAAAACTATATATATATATATATATATATATATATATATATAGTTATATATATACTAAGGCTTTGGGTGACGTGGAGTGAAGGTGGCGGCAAAGGCCAACAGCCGAAGGTGGACGGTGAGGAGGAGGCCGTCGGCAAGAGCGCAGGCGAAAGGCGGCGTGGAGAAGCGTCTGCGTGGAGGTGGCGGTTGTAGGGCCTTTGCAGAAGGCCGAGAGTCGGTTGGCATGAGAAGCTGAGCGAGAAGCTGTCGGCAAGGCGGCTAGCAGAGGTCTGAGGCGAGCAGTGGAGGTGGCCGAAGCTGTAGGCAAGGCGGCCAGCAGAGGTCGAAGCGGGCAGTGGAGGTGGACTGACGAGCGAAGAAGGCGCTGTGGGGGGGCGTTTTCATCGGGCGCAGCAGCAGTGTGAAGGCGGGTAGTGGAAGGCCGACGGGAAGTCTGCAAGAAGGCCGGGCAGCAAAGGCTGGTCAGTGGAGGGCGCCTGGGTGAAGTGGCCGAAGGAGAAAGAAGAAGGTAGTGAAGAGGCCTCAGCTGGCAGACGGTGGCTGGAAGGTGACTGTGTGGAAGCCGGCCGAGTGGAAAAGAGCAGCTGGCGCTAGGCTGGAGCAAGCAGGCAAAAACAAAACGGTGTGCGCCGGCGGGAAATCCGGCGAGCGGTGCGGCGAGCGGCGAGCAGACGATAAGGTTAGTGGATTTTTTCATTTTTTCATTTTTTTATTTTTTAATTAATTTTTATGTTTTTTTTATTTTTAAATTAAAAAAAAACAAACAAAAAAATAATATTTTTTATTTTAAAAAAAAAAGAGATTAAAAAAAGGAAAAAAGAAAAAAAAAGAATAGTGGAAAATTTTTTTAAAAAAAATAGAGAGAGAAGAAAGAAAGAAAAAAAATTAAAAAAAATTAAAAAAAATTAAAATAAAAAAAGATTCTTTTTATTTTTTAGGAGTCCATATTGTGTGCATATTTTTTATTTTTTCATTTCTGTATTTTTTAGCATAATTGGGTAATTTGCATTGTTTTAAATTTTTGTAATATAATAAAATTAAAAAAAAAACATTAAAAAAAAACAAACAAATAACAAAAAAATAGGGTAGATAGTTACGCCACACAGACCCATTTTTAGTTGCCTTTAGTGGTTAGGTAGGGTAAAAAATATATATATATATATATACAAATATATATATATTTTTATCAAAAAAAAAACAAAACACAAAAACCAAAACCAAAACAAAACAAAAACACATAACAAAACCAAAAAAATTTGACCTTATGCACTTGCGGTCGGGACGTTGTGTAGATTCTGCCATAGGACCTAGGGCACCTTCTAGAGTGCCTACGCAAGAAAGTGGGACCCAATCGGTAGGAAATTTGGCAGATATTGCTGAAACCCTTTCGGAATCCCAATCCGATACCATTTCCTCTAGAACAACTAGTTCATTGTCCATGGACAATCTAGTGCCGACAAATAGTCATCCCGTAGCCCCAAATAGGACACCCTCAAGATCCTTTAATCCATTTGAAGCCGACACCATGGGGTTAACACTCAATGTGAGACTCCAATATGTCTACACAAATGCTCAAGGAGCTGAGATCTTTAGGGACCCACAACAACGGTATCTTGTTAAGATAGCCGACATATTCTCAGAACTTGATAGAGCACCTCTAGTCAATGACCAGGGTAACATGTACATGGGTGGAGATGGTGTTCGCTACAAAGTCACCTACCATCCAGAAAAGGTAGACAAATTAGGGGAGCTCTCTAAAACCGAGTTCTTAGACTTATCAGAACTTTCCAGAGCAAGGGTGTCTAGAGATGATTGGCTCATCGAGCCGGACATGCCTGGACCATCCAATGCCCAGTCCTCAAAGCCATCCATAGATGATTTACTTCTTGTAGATCTAAATTTGGAAAGGGATAGGAAAGGCAAGAGCAAACTGGATCAGGGGGCTGAATGCCAATGGGAGTTTGTACGACAAATTCCTGTGACAAAGGTCTTACAGGATGACCCACTTCAAGAGGTCTATAAGGACTCGTTAGAGGGATATTATGCCACAACTAGATTGCCACAGCTGGATCTTCCTCTAGCTCATGTGGTGGTAGTTGAGAAGCGTGCAGGACACATGAACAGAATAATCGATAAATGGGCCAATGAATACCGAACCTTAGATTGGAAAGAGATTAGGGAACTCACGTGGAAAGGACAACCATTATTTATGGAAGTGTTCTCAACAAATACAGCCAAACCAGGAGAGACAGCCTTTCTTGGAGAAACTGTTGCTCCTCCCCTACGAGAGTTCACTAGAGAGGGACCTTCAACATCCAAGTGGACCACTGCTAGTAGCCCAACTCTAGCACCAAGATATTGTCCTACAACAAATGTGCGACCACCGGTCACACCACAACAACATCTTTCTCATTATAACAATCGGAGGATAGGGGAGCCAACTCGGCCTCCCATAAATGCACCAACTGAAATGAGGGTGACAAGATCTTTGGAAGGGTTTGGTGAGGCTGGTAATAGGGTACCCACACCAATTTTGGAAACATGTGGACCATCTTTCCAACGAGAGGAACAATTCCCACTAAGAGCGAGAGGCCGTAGGCCCTATGATGAGTATTCACGACAAGTAAGGCCATCAACTCTTCAGAAATTGGTTAAGAAGTACGAAGGGTCGGGAGATCCATACGATCATGTAGCAGCTTTTAGGCAAGCAGTTCAAGCTGAGCAAGTTGCTGATAAGCATACTCAAATTGAAGGATTTGGACTCACTCTTGAAGGAAAAGCCCTTGCTTGGTTTCAGGCATTAGAAGCTTCAGACAAAACTTCTTTACGAGTTTTGGAAGAGAGATTCATTGCAGCCTTTTCCTTGATGGGAATTCAACATGACACTGTAGCACACATCTACTCTTTCAAACAAGGCGAGAATGAGAGTGTTAGAGACTGTGTAAATAGAATGAAGCAGTACATTAATCGTTGCCCAGAGGATGAGAAGCCCGCCCAAAGTCGATTAATTTCTCTCTTCTTAAAAGGCCTCAAAAATTCAACACTGCATACACATCTCTATGCGAAGAAACATACAAATTTCAATGAGTGTTGCCATGATGCTATGGATTTCACCGATAACTTCAAGTTCCAGGATGGTTCTGGCCCGGAGGTGAAACCTAGAAATCAATGGGGTGATGACCAAAGTTCAGGGTCTAGCGCGCTAGTAAATCCCGACCAGATAGCTAACCTAGTACTAAGGAGATTGGGACAGACCTATCGTCCACCCATGCAGCCACAACAACAGCAGCAGAGAATGAGGAGTGTGCTTCCTACAGGTCCTCATCTTTGTGGAGCATGTGGCGGTGACCATAAAACAGAGGACTGTAATACCTTTTCTCCTCTAGTCACAAACCAACCCACAAAGAAGTGGTGCCAAGCCTGTGCATGGAACTTTACTCATACCACACAGGAATGTACTCGCATTGCGAGAATGAGACAGGAACGTGAGCAGCCGAGGGGTGGAGTGACTCCACAAATGTATCAACAGTATACTAGTTTTGAACGTAAGCCACCGATGACACAAGAACAAGCACGACCTGTTCTTGGTGCTCAACCTCCTGCTCCAGGGACTGCTCCTGTGAGGGTAGTCGACTATGACAATTCAAATATGTGTAGAGACTTGGTAAACCCAGGCTATGTGGAAGAAGAATACGCATCATATTCATCCAAAGATAATCTCTTTGAAAGTCCTGCATACCCAAGCCCAGCACTGGACGTTCAACCAGGGGAACAAAACTCTTTAATGTTGCTAGGCGGCTACCAACCTAGGACTCCAGGCCCCTCAGGTCAATGGCAGCCAAGGAAAGTAGAGGCCAAACCAATGGGCCCCTGTTATGAGTGCGGAGAACCCCATTGGGCTCGTGATTGTCCACATCGCTCAAGGCAAGCATCTCGATCCAATACAACAGTACAACAGTTTCCACCAATTGAAAGATATTGTCTAGGGTGTTGTGTAGAACACTTCCCAAAAGACTGTCTGCTGAAACCACATGAGGAAGGCACCTCTCAACCAAAGGTTTCACTCAACCTTGTAGGCACAGTTCCATCGCCACCTTCATCTGAGAATGAGGACGTCGTGCCACTTAGAGTCATGACTCGATCACAGACAAGAAACGCTGAAATACAAACTGATGAGACACCTCAAACTAGGGACGCAAAGACAAATCTAGGGGACAAAACCCTACAGTCCAGTAGAAAAAAGACCACTAGGAGGAAGAAGAACCGAAACAAACAAACTAAAAGTACATCCACTAGTTCTCAGGAGACCTCTAAACAAAACATAAAGGATAAAACTTTTACATCCCAGGAAGTGCGTGAGGAACATCAACCTCAACCTGAGCCTAGTGTTAAACAAGATGAGGCTAGTACGACTGAGGTTAGTTCTGGGGGTTCTGTTTTTGTGGATAAAGTAAATGAGACTCTAGAGGCCATCATTGATGCTCATAGAAGTCGCATTGCAGCTTTATCTGAGCTACCCAAAAAGCTTCAAGAATACCCAAACCCTCGTGAGGAGAAGATCAATTTAGCTGTACATCAGCAACTCATTAGGGAAGCTCAGTCAATACTTGAGGGACCACCACCACCTATTCCTCGGGGCCCAACCTCTCTTAAGCCAACATTAGAAACTATACCAGAAGTGTCGTCAAGTCGGGAAATGAAAAGTGAACTCATTTCACAAGCTCAGAGCGAAAGGTCTGCACCAATTGACACTCCATTAAAAGATGACATTCTGCCATCACCTAGCCTTGTCTTCCCATGCAATGATGAAGTTATTGATGCTAATGAGGACATGGCAAATGAAATGTGGGCAGCAGTAAATGAGAAAATTAATGGGAACATGTCTTCTGTTAGTTCGCCTCCATTCTCTGAGGTGGATTTTACCAGAGGCACGGAAAACAAATTTAGACATCCAAGCATCCCGGAGGAAGTTCAAACAATTGTTTCTCCTAGAAGTAAGCATACAATGAAAACCTTACCTTCATATCTTGGAGAATATGAGAATTGTTCTCAAACCTTGAGGATACCCTCCATGCATAAAAGGTTGACAAAGGAGAAAGATATGAGTATGGTGCAGGCTATTTTGTCAGCACCAGTGGCTTGTACCTTACCTTTGCTTGAGTTGATAAAGCTTAAACCTGAGTTGTGGAATGATATTGCCACATGTTTGTCAGAGCAGGTATTGCTACAAAAGGGTCACCATGAGTGTACTATACACTCTGAAACAAAGCATGTAATGCCAGTTCCTATCAACAAAGTAGGAAAATTTTGTGAGGACGATCAGGGAAATGCTACCCTCCCATTAGAAGTGCGAAAAGTATCTTCAACTGCAATACTTGATAGTGGCGCAGGAGTGGGTATTGTGACAAGGTCCATTTGGGAAAAGTGGGGCAAACCAGCTATTAGGAGTACAAGGATGCGCTTGCAGCTAGCAGATGGAAGCTTAGAACATCCCCTTGGGCTGCTTGAGAACATATTGGTCACCACATGTGGGATTGAATATCAGCATACCTTTGCAGTGGTGGATTTTGGAAAGCATCCAAACTATGAAGTGATATTGGGTAGACCATTCATGCGACAATTTCAAATGATTCAAGATTGGGGATACAATTATTTGTACCTCCGACATGATTCTGTTATCACAAGGGTCAACCTAAGGAATCACTCATATCGTGATGTAACAAGGTCTCCAATAGATGAGTTTGATTCTGCTTCATCTGAGGTCTCAAGAGTTACATTGTCCGATGGGCGAGAAGATCTATGGATGTGCGGAGCCTCATGTAGGGATTTCAACACTGAGAGACTTAAGGGTAATCGAAGTGTATCAGACGAGGCATACATTCCACAACCCTTCCCTGAGCATTTAATTGATCCATTAGAATGGAGTCATGTCCTTGCAACATTATCGACATGTGCTTTACCGAAGCCAATTCAATTCTGTGACTCAGATGGATATGATATTGTTCCTATACGAATGGTACAACCACATAACCTTCGAGATGATTTGTACTATAGGAATGCATCCACAACAGCTATGCATGTCGAGGAAGTCTCAGTTGAGAATTTAACACTCAAATCTGTTAATGATGCTGATAAGAAAGAGACACAAGCTCCAACACAAATGATGTGGATAATTGATGAGTACTCAAGTGAGGGCCATGGCTGGCATGTTCCAACTACTCTAGTTGCTGCTCAAAGAAGGCCAGGCAAAAAGGAATTATCAATGTGGCTACCCAAAGATGCGTACAAACTTGTACCATCTAGTCCAGTTGTTGCTAAGCCTCTTAAGAAGCACATCATTTCCAAGCCCAAACCTCGGATTGTTAATCGATGGGTCCCAAAACATGTTCTCAAAGCACAAGGCTATTATGAGGGTGCAACAGCAATTTGGCTTCCAAAATGCCATGCTTTGACAGGGGTAAAAGAGTGTTTCAGAAAGATTCCAAAAGTCACCCCTGATTGCCCATATCAGTGGGTGCAAAAGAAATCAACGCAAACTCTTCAAGAAAGGAAAGGTGGCTGTGATAGCACCTACAAAACAACTTGTGTTGATCTTCATAAAACATGTATTGAAACACCTGCTGTCCCTATTTCTCCTTGTTTCACAATTCAACCATCAACTGGTGTACCTACGACAAGTACAAATATGTCTCATTTGAGCATAGACTCTAGCATTTCAATGCCTAAAACCTCTTATCTTGCTCAAATTACAAGACAATTGATAAAAATCCCACCCAAGAAGGACATACCTAAAACCAAAGATAAGGCATTAACACTACAAATGAAGCTCTTTGGTAGATCAATGTTTGAATAGTGTGGTGCCTTACGCCTTTAAAGGATTATGTTCTTTTTGAGATAATCTCCACCACCAGCGCAAGGGTAAGTTCAACGACTCCACAATAAAATCGACAAGCCAGGGCACTTTTCTCCCATTGGGTTTTTTCCCCTCGGCTATATTTGGTGTTTGGCACCACTAACAAATTTTATTCTTTTGTTTTTTCTTTGTTTGTTAATAAAACTTTTTGCAGAGATCTCAGCTTAAGAAGAGCATCAGATACGCCCCTACAGTCCACCTATCGTGCACACAAATTAGGAAGGGGGGAGATATGCTATGCCTACAGGGATCAAGGAGAAGCAATCTGCACAAAATCAGCAATTATTCAAGGCAAACGAACAACATCAACAGGGCACTACATCAGGTGTATGCAAATCTTAATCTTTATTTCTTTAAGTGCTCTTATCTTTCGAATATATGGTTTGCATGTACACAATATTGGCTGGTTTGAGTTTTTGATTTGTAGTTAAAATACGGTGAGTGAATTCTAGAGTCTTAGAAGACTTAGTAAAAGATATGTCTATCCAAAGACAGTGTAGGATATATACCAAGGGAGTATGCCAAGTACTTATGTCTTCAAGGTATATTAGTTATCCCTAGTGGTAGTTATCTCTTAGATATGAGCTAGGTGCTACGAGTAATAAAAATTTATGAAAATATACCCTACAAAAATATATATACAAGGTGAATTGCGACATGAAGTGTCTACCGCCATGCGAAGTGCTTGGTAGGACCTGCGGATGTCTCAGCACCTTGGGGCCGATGCCTTGGTTTCCATGGGGTGAACACTGATGTCTAAAAACTTCAGAAGAAGAACTTTGAGGAATCTATCGCCTTGATAGATGTTGGTAGGACTCGGGGGTACACTATGGGCCCTCAAGACCGATGCCCTCATCTTCAAGGGGTACTCCTTAGGTCATAAAAGAAAGAAAAAGGGTCTGTCGCCCTTGAGATACTTAGCGGTCTTTAGATTCTCTTGGTGGAGGTCTCTTGGCCATTGCTCGGGTCTCATGGGGATAGAACCTTAATCTTTATCACTTTCTACACACATATCAAAAAAAAAAAAAAAAAAGAACAACAAGAGAGAGCTCCAATCACCTTTGCTCATACTTAGGAGTAGGGTTGCCACTTAGGAGTAACTTACATACTGATAGGACATTGAGACTGCGGTCATAACCGGAGGTGTACAAAGACACTTGCCTTTGCATAGCATTATCTACTACCTAAGTCTCACTTTGACTAGTTTTTACTCACCTCTTTTAGTACTCATTAAAACTTTAATCAGCCTTGCACTTGTATGCTCACGTGTGTAATTATTATTGCTGATTTTTCTTTTCTTTTCTTTTCTTTTCAATAAAGGACTTTACTCGTATCAATTGTTTTTTTTGTTGCAGCTCTTGCTACTACCGCGCTCGAGGACGTGCGCAAAATAGGAAGGGGGGAGTGTTGCTTGCAAATGAAGATCAATACCAGGATGCAACAAAAACGATACTTAGGGCTCTTGAAAAGAGTTCCACTTTGTAGATGAATGTGGGAGAGGGTTTGATAATAATCCCACATGGGGACTTATGGGAGTCCTAGAATTTTTGTATAAAAGGTGGCTCATTTGAGAGCTTTAGACTTTGGGCTTAGTTCATGCAAGAGCTCCTTTGAGAGACCTACTCTCCCTCTTCTCCATAGAGGTGAAGACTCTTCTCTCACCCCATCTACATTATTGTATGAGGTAAATCTCTTCATTGAATCATTAGCAATGTCATGAGTCTTTCTCATCCTCTTCTCTAATCATTTTACTCTTATGCATGCTTTTAGTATTTCATTTTTGAGTACATGGATTGATTTGAAGCTTTCATGGAAGCTTGATGCTTGAATGTGTGCATGCTTGTAGGAAGATAGGAGTGGAGTGAGGTCTTTCTCTTTGCTTGAGTGCATAGTGATTGTATTCCTCTTGCTTGTGTTTGTGAATGAAGGGGTGTGTAGGAATGAGGACAAGTTGAGCTTGTGTGTATGCTTAGTCTACTGTCAAGTGATGGTAGCCATGAGCATTCTCTCCATTTGTGGATAAGCTCTTGTGCACCGGTACGGGTCGAATCCCTAGCTCCGACAGGGATGCAAATCCCATTGGATTGAGCTACGTGTGGATCGTGCTACTCTTACTACAAGTGAGAGAGTTTTCCGTCTCTCCAGTTGCCATTCTTGCAATCGGGCTGAATGTCTCCTCATAGTCTATGTCATAAGTCTGCGCGCATAGCCCTTGGCAACCAATCTTGCCTTGTACCTCTACTCACTGAACCATCAGCATTGTGCTTGACTTTATACACCCACTTACATCCAATTGCCTTATTTTCCTTAGGCAAAGGCACTAACTCCCATGTTGCATTTGCATCCACCAATGCTGCCATCTCCTCATCCATGGCATCTTCCCATTTCTTATTTCCAATTGCCTACTCAAAGGAAGTGGGCTCAACCTCTTATATTGCTTTTACCATGTAAGCATAATGATGGGTTGTATATCCATCATATCTCAACCTGTCAACAGGGTATCTAACCCTCATAGACCTGAGTACACTTGGATCACTACCAGGTGTCCTCAAAACAGCCCTGGATCTCCTTACACCAAGAGTAACCCCATAGACGGAATGCCAAGCTCCTCATCAAGGCTCCACTCAGAGCCACTAGAGTCACCATCCACATATGAGTGACCTACTGACAGATCAAGCACAAAAGGTTGATCTACCTTTTCCTTCCCTTTCTGTGATACATGTGTACCTGCATCATTTCTCAACCTACCTGACCATGGGCTAACATTGGATCCACTACTTGAGGACTCCACAGGTCCACTTAGCACCTGTGAGATTGCTACTCTACATGTGGTGTAACATCAGCACTTCTTACATCTGCATCTTCTGTTGCCTTCACTACTCGTGCATACCAGCTACCCATCTCATCAAAGACAACATCTCTGCTTACTCGCATCTTGAGTGGTAGGGTTATAGCATCTATAACCTTTTTGCTCCATAGCATAACCAATGAAGATGCATTTCTCTTCCTTTGGATCCAACTTTGTTCTCACTTCATCAGGAACATGTACATATGCATGTACATATGCAATACACCCAAACACTTTCAAGTGAGACACGGTCTTATGCCTGTAAACTTATGTTCAAGAGATACCATGAACAACTGCAGTGGGTGTCATGTTCATAATGTACACAGCAGTTGCTACTACTTCTGCCCAAAAGTAATGTGGCATATTCTTTTTAACCATCAAGGCACATGCCACTTTTGCAATGTGCTTGTTTTTCCTTTCTGCAACACCATTCTGTTGCGGAGTGTACCTACACGTAAATTGCCTCTTGATTCCTTGCTTTCTCAGGAAATCATTGAAGTCATTGGAGAAATATTCTCCCCCACCACCTAATCTTAGGCATTTTATTTGCATGCCTTTTTCCTTCTCGACCAAGGATTTAAATCTCTAAAAGCAAGCAAACACCTTCACTTTTCTCCAAGTTCATGAAATAAACCCACACTTTCCTAATGTGGTCATCAATGACTGTAACATAGTAACTGCAACCTGCAATTGTTGCAATCTTGGTCGGTCCCCATACATCTAAATGTATGACATCCAATGGCCTTGCACTGACATGCTTTTCTTTTGAGAAAGCATGTTTGGCCTACTTACCAAGTTGGCATGCTTCACATACCTTATGCATACCATCAACCTTAAACTTTGGCAAACCTGCAACAATATTTTGGGCCTGCATAGACTTCAATCGTTGTGCATTCGCATTCACATGACCAATGCACTTGTGCCATATGTCAATATCTGCAATGACACTTGGTCTATGCACAAACATGGCTACCTTTATCTCATGCATGTTCACATCCAAAGTAAACATCCTGCCATTTCTGTTATCCTTTGTAACCAAGCAACACTTATTTTTGAAGTCTTCCACAAAACATCCTTGAGGACTAAACCTTTGCAGACCCTGCTCAACCATCTGTCCAATAGAAACCAGGTTCTTTATAATATTTGGAACATGAAGTACATTAGCCAAGTACTTCATTTTGCCATCCTGCATTAGACAATGGTACTTTACCAACATGCGCAAATGGGATGCGTAGTATCATCACCTGTTTCTACATAGCTTGGTTGGAAATATAATCACATAAAATCCAGGTGGACTCTCCGTTGAAGATCAGCTAGATCAATCAACAAGATCCATAGAAAAGGGTCATGAACGCATCTGTTGGAGACCAGCAAAGTTAATCAACCAAATCCATGCCCATACTTAGAAAACAACTCCAACTCATTATTCTATTTTCTTCCTCGACGCACGCATGGGTATCCTCGGTGACCTAGAGCCAGAGCACCATATGGTTAGCACCCTCTAGGCTCCTTCGCAGGTCACCTAGCGCTTCACTAATAGGCCGCTTCCTTGGTCCCTCATCCACCGTACCGAACGAAAGCTCACCATTTTAATCGAACCGAGCTTAGTTAAGACCTCGGTTGACCTTGCCACACGAGATGTCCTTCATTGACTCTCTGTCAGCTCTTGCAACCTTTTCACTTAGGTCCTCCAATGACCTTAATCGATGAGATAGTCAAAATGCTTCCCCAGCATTCTTGACATAAAACATTCTTTTAAAAATAGATTTCATATACAATTACAGTTTCCAACAAACTCCCATCTTTCCATGTCATTTCTCATTATTCCACATTCTTCTACATTAATTCACATCGCATCATTTCTCATCCATTCATATCTATTCACATCATCCCACATCCATTCACATCATTCCATATTCAATCACATACATTCACATCGTCCTACATCCATTCACATCACTCCCCATTCATTCACATCCACTCACATCCATCCACATCCACTCACATCTATTCCCATCTATTCCCATCCATTCACATCCACTCACATCTATTCCCATCCATTCACATCCATTCACATCCATTCAGATCATAACACATCCATTCCCATCCATTCACATCCACTCACATCTATTCCCATCCATTCACATCCACTCACATCCATTCACATCCACTCACATCCATTCACATCCATTCACATCCATTCAGATCATAACACATCCATTCACATCCATTCAGATCATAACACATCCATTCAGATCATAACACATCCATTCACATCCATTCATATCCATTCACATCCATTCACATCCATTCACATCTATCCAGATCCACATCACATCACATCACATCCATTTACATCTTTCCAGATCCACATCTATTTACATCTATCCATATCCACATCACATCACATCCATTTACGTCCATTCAACTTAGGTTGAAAATACAGTTACTCTACTCTCGATATTGATAGAACTTTTTCTAAGTTTCTGTCAATTGCTTGACTTAGTTAAAGGTAACTTTTTCTCGATTCTGTTAAATCTAAGTATGAGAGTGTTGTTTGAAGGCGTAAAAAGGAAAAATGAATTTTATCAGAACTTTATAGTAAAAACTTAGGAAGAGCATTTACGTATTGTGTTTTCATTCCTTAAGCTTCACCAATGAAGACTTTTAATCGACATCCCCTATTTAAATCTAAATTTCCATTAAATCTAAATTTTTGTTCACTTTTTGGATCCTTGATCCTCTCAGGGATTCTAGATTCCTTTTCCGAGGAAACTAGGAATAAATCGGTCATATGTTCATTCAACTAAGCGTGTTTCTGGTCTTTTTTTGGGAAGTCCTTTTTTCGTTCAGAAAGTACTCCAAGATTCTACCTTCCAAGAATCTAGACGTATACTTCAATTTTCCAAAAGTTAAATGTATTCAAAATTCCTTTTCTGATTTAAGATTTATCCCAGTTTTCTTGATGAATAATTTCACATTCTTTCTCAAATTTCTCAAAATAAGATATACTCAATATTCTTCTTTTTTAATAAAAGATTCATGGGATTTACAAAATAAATTATACCCATATTTCTTCTTTCAGTATAAACACTAATTTAAATGGATCATTTCCATAATTCTCGTAAATTGAATGATTCTAGAAAAAATGTGCATAACCTTCTTTATTTTTCTGACAATTGAATAATGCTCAAAACTCCTCTTTTTGCATAAAATTTATTTTGCATAATTTTATTCCTATAAAATGATAATACTCAAAATTTCACTTTTGATAAATAAATAAAAATACTCATATTTTAAAATATGCTAAAAATTCATCATTTAACATTTAAATGTTTAAATCTAGAATATCATGCGAATTCCTTTTTTAAATAATTACATCAAAATTTACTCTTTTCTTTAATAAATAAATATGCATAAATACTTTATAAGTATTTTTCATAAAATGATAAAAATCATTCTTTTTGCATAAAAATATCTATATCTAGAATATGATAGGGATTCCTCTTTTTGTATTATTAAAAATTATGCATAAAAATAAGATTTATCTCTTTTTTTGAAAATTTTGCAAGAGCTTCGCTGCAATTTTTGGAAATGTTCAACTTTCTAATTTAAAATGAAAACTTGTAATGAAAATATGATAGAAACTCCTCTTTTAGACTAAAATTAATTTATGCATTCATAGCATAATTATGATTAATTCTCTTGATTAAACTAAAATAACCATTGCTCATTTTTGAAAATGTTAGCATAACCCTCTTTCAATTTAGGATGAGTTAATATGATTTTTTTATATCTATAATAGTTTAAAAGAATTAATCATCCTTTTTTCAAGATTTAGAAATTATAAAAATAACTAATCTCTTTCTCTAGCTTGTCAAGCTTAGAGTTTAGGTTAAGATAAAGAGATTATTATTAAGAATCATCCTCCTACCAAGGATCTAGCCATAAGAATGACTAATCTTTCCAAAAGAGAGATTTTCTTAAAAGAAACATTATATTTAAGCACAAAAATTAACATTAATCTAAATAGACATTATGAATCTTTGTAAATCTTGATTTGAAGAAAAAACCATTGCTTAGAAAGCTTCTCAAGCTTTAGAGGGGTTGAGAAGAAGAGAATCATTGTTTGAGAGAATTAAAAAAAACCATTAAAATAGGTTTATCTTTGATTTGGGCTTGTTTCTTTTGCTAGAAGTGAAGCCCCCAAGCAAGTCCTTGGCCACCAAGAGGGGGATAGTAGTCTCCAAGAGAGGATGGAGGAGAGAGAAGCTCCAAAGCTCTCAAGAGAAGAGGCAAATTAGAGAGATAATATAAATATGCAAATTTAGAGATAATACTAGCATGGTATTGCTCCACTATGAAAATACAAAGGAATGAGGGTCTATTTATAGGTGAGGTGATTAAGATATTAATTAAGTTTAACTAAATTTAATCATGTTTGGGGACTTCTCTTCAATGGATGTAGAGTTTTTAATTGCTTCTAATTGATCTTTTTCCATTTCATGTACTATTGAGAGAGTTGGAAGCTATTTTTTTGTAGGTTTCAGTCACTTTGTAAGCTCTATAATGAGGAGAAAGTGGCGTGTGGGAGCTCTTATCTCTCAAATCAGACGTTCGATCTTGTATCCAACCATGGACATATTTGGAAATCATCCCAATAATATCGACAATCCGCTAAGTGCATTTGGATTGATTTTCAATTTAAAAAATTCACTTAAATTTGAGTATAGCTGAGATTGCTTGTTTTTTGTGAATGTCAAAGTGGTTTTGGCTTGATTTTTGGATTAACCGTAGGGACTTGTGGACAAGCTTCTCGTATTCTTGGCAAGCATACTCAATAATCACCACTACAGGTAAGTACTGGGGTAAGTGTCCTAATCTATTATCTTTGCAAGAAAAGAATTTAGTTTGAGGGCATACAAAGCCCCTCAAACATCGCTTGTGCTTCGTAAAGATCTTAGATTCAAGACAAGTCTCATCTTTTGGTGAGCAAGGTGGAGCTCATTTGGGCTAACTAGGATCATTTCCAAGTGCTAGCAGCTCAACCAAAGCCACAAGGGCTTTAGCAATGACAGTCTCAAGCCACGATAAGTACGATAAGGCTCTTGTACTTTTATCCCTCACTAGCACTCTTTAGCAACATACTCTTTCAAGTCACTGTTGCAAGTCCTATTGTGCTCACACGTGATAAACAACTGAAATGCTGCTGAATTTTTAAATTTTTTCTAACCCTTGTATCATTTAAGTTTGTAAGCAGAACTAGTACAAGATTTAAGTGCACAAGAGAGCCGGTGGATAAAGAGCTTCAAGAGACATGATTCATTTAACATTTGGGACACTTCTACGAGATATTAAGAGATGTTGAGATCTCTAAGTAAGCTCTAGACTGTAATCTATGAATGATTTTATCCCAACTTATCATATATAAGCTTACTTAAGGGAAAAACAATCAACTCAAGTAATGAAGGACTCATTTGGATCAAGGAAAGTGCTTAAGAATAGGGTCAAAAAGTTGCAGTTCCCTGACCTACTATAACTTTTGATACAGAATCCAGTTCTACATATTTTTTTGTAGATTTGGATTCCTTGTTTTTTATAAATAACTTTTGACTACTTGAACACCCTAATCCCAGTCCGGAGTCAAAAGTTACGGGATGTCCAAAGGTTACCTTGTCTAGGAAGGAGCTATCCACGAGGGGCCTAGGAGCCTCCACATTTGGATTTTGTGCTCACAATAGGGTCAAAAAGTTGTAGTTCCCTGAGCTACTATAACTTTTAACAGAGAATCCAATTCTACATAGTTTTTGTAGATTTGGATTCCTTGTTTTCTATATAAATAACTTTTGACTACTTGAACACCCTAATCTGAGTCCGGAGTCAAAAGTTACAGGATGTCCGAAGGTTAGCCTGTCCAGGAAGGAGCTGTCCACGAGGAACCTGCTGGGAGCCTCCATGTTTGGATTTTGTGCTCACAAAGGTATCCAAACTTAATTCTAAATTTTTGCTTAGGCTAAGGATACCTTGAACTAACTTCCTAACAAGTCTCACCCCAATTAGACAAATTTAGAAATTTGCTATTTTAGGTATCCTATTCAAGTTGGTTTTTTAGGCTGGCTATAATTAGCCATAGAGATTCTTGAATCTCAACCTTGGGTACTAGGCTCATAGACCTCATAAAGTACTACAACCACACCAAGACATGGAGCAATTAGATTAATCCCAATAGCCAAGGTTTGGAGTGTGTCAAAAGCAATGAACAAGTTTAGTGGCACAGGTTGGTCATATTAAAACTTTTGAGCAAGTAAGTTAAGCATTGAGTGTGTAAATGATGATCCTACAAAGATCACAGCGTTTGGCTTCACACTTAATTGAAGGTGTAGCTAAATGGTTCTAGACTCTGGAACCAGAGAAAAAGGCCACCTATGAGGACTTGAAACAATCCTTCCTTATTGCTTATGCAAAAACTAGAGTCAAATGGAGTTTAGTTAATCAATTGAACACTCTGAATTAGAAGGATGGTGAATCTGTGAGGGAATACATTAACAAAAGCAAAGTACTTTTATATCTGTTGTGAGCATGAGGAAAGGCCTAGCTAGACCCGATTGATCTATTTATTCCTGGAAGGTTTACAGAGCAAGAATCTTCATGGTGCCCTCTATAGGACGTTCAATGAATGTGCCTTAGATGCCATTTATTATGATGACAATTTAATGGGACCTTAAAAGGAGGTTAATGGTGCATCATTCAAGACTCCTTCTAGAAGTGGATCTCAAATCCATAAAACTAATGAGAAGAACTAGGACACGGATTTGGTTGGGCGACTGATGAAGCAACTCAAGGATGATTGTAAACTAGTTTTGAAAGAGACAAGAAATCCCCATTGCTATCCGCATAGGGAAATGGTTTAGTGTGCATACTGTAAAGAAAATCATACGACTATAGAATGCCCACAACTAAAATCTAAACCTAACCTATGGTGTGGATATTGTGCTCACATGGGTAACCATGACACTAATAGGTATTACTGGCTCAATCCCACTTTAAGGATGAATCAAGCAGTTGGAGCTCTTGCTTTACCAGCGTCACAAAGACTGTTGGCATTACTTGCACCACAAGTGCAATCCCAGAGTCAAGTACAAGTAGGGGGAGTTACAAACCCCTTACCACCTCCAATCTTGCCACCACAGCCAATCCCTCCTAGGGTGAACCCAATGCATCAAATGGTGGCAAATCCCGAAAGTGACATGGAGAAAATTACCATGGAACCAAGCTACAATTATCTTGTTGAAATTTAAAAAAACAAGGAATACCCCTAGTCACGTAACTTGGCTATGCCAAGGTTAACTCTAAGGAGTATACCACATTGTTAAATATGATTGCGGGCCAACAAAAGCAAGGGCATCAACTTCTTGAATCGGAGAGCTCCACTCTCTTTCTACGCTTATGGAGGTCCACATATAAAAGTCAAATGTCCTAACATAGCATATAAGGATTCTCCTACGATTGTTACTCCTACTCCTTTGGGAGAGGTGCTGTATAGGGTGTGGATTAGATCACCTACGCAAGGATTTCCCCCACCTCTCCTTTGGAGAGGTGGTGTATAGGGTGTGTATTACATCACCTATGCAAGGATTTCCCCCACAAAACACAACAGTTTGCCAGTGTTAGCAATCCTTTGTGGAAGACTACTAGATTGAATATGATGAGCATACTCCAAAAATTGAGACATTGAACATTTTGTTCTATGTCCTATCCACATTGTGACTACAAGGACTTGAGCTCAAAATGCTAAAACTAGGAATATGGAAGCTTCAACTTCGAAGAGTGCTAAGAGAAGAATGGCTAAGAAAAAAAAATCTATAACTGTTGGCAATGGAAAAGATTATGTAAATATTATGGATGGAACAAGTTCATCATCCAATGAGTCTCTTCCTTTGATCCTTGAGGATGAGGACTTGTGGTGTGTGAAAAGATTAATGGAGAATAGCTTGAGGCTGACCCTCAAAAGCTTTCTAAGAAGCTTGAGCAATTGTTGAAGCCATTGAGATGGTTAAAAAGACTCAACAAGAGTTGGAAAGCATTTATGGACCAATTAAGGCTCCAAAATTGATTTCTCCACCTCCACTATCTGTCATTCTAGAGTCAGGGAGTGATGTCTTCCATAAGGATGATGAGGACTATGCAACATATAGTTCCAAACTCTGAGGAATTAAACCTCTTTGAATTGCCCAATGACAACAATGCCGAAGAAATGCCATTGGGAAATACACAAGGAGGACAAGTTAAAAACTTGATAAACCCTATTCCCAATCATCAAGATAAGCCATAGTCTCATGATTTTTGGTTGAATCTTAGAAATAGATCTCCTGCGAGGTCTAGAGTTCCCTCTATCAATCAATGCCATTGAACCTCTTGAAGGGTCAATAAAAGGATCTCTTCCTACGCTTCCTAATTACTTGGAGAGTGGTGAGAACTCTGAGGATGGGTGTGGAAAAGAAACAAGATTCCCACCAGTGAGACGACAGTGAGGTCTATGAGATTTCCAAGGCTTGCTAGAAAGGTGAGAAACACAAAACTGGCTAGGACATCTAACATGTTGCAATCCCTCTTGTCAACACCTATCAAGATGACATTGGGGGGATTTTTACAAGGCAATCCTACCTTGTGGGGGTCTGCATATAACATTGGTTAAAGAACAAATGCCCAATTGAGTCCTCTGAGGGAGAATTTAATATTGATAGGTATGATAATTCCAACTCTCATGGATGACCAGAGTATTCATCAACACACTCGGGCAGTATCAATACTACAAAGGAGAGGATACTAATGCAACCATTCCTATTTCCTACAAAAGAATTCAAGTCTCTATCATACTTGGTGGTGGATTTGGTGTTAGTATCGCAACTAAAGCCTATTGGATGAGATGGGGTGAACCTCCTTTAGAACCTATAGGTGTATTAGTCAAGATGGCTGATGGCTCTATTGACAAGCCTCTTGGTAAGATCAAATACATGAATATGGATACCTATGGTATGCGCTTTTCCCATACATTTGTAATCATGGATTTCCAACATCATACCAATTACAACATAATATTGGGAAGGCCATTTATGAGGCAATTACAAATGATACATGATTGGGGTACAAACCATATTCACCTCTAAAAAAATGAACAATTCATTAGGGTAGGTTTGGTGAGTCATAAAGCCCATCTAGTGAGTCGAACTCTTTT
Organism: Cibotium barometz; assembly: GCF_041138505.1. Lineage (NCBI taxonomy): Eukaryota > Viridiplantae > Streptophyta > Polypodiopsida > Cyatheales > Cibotiaceae > Cibotium > Cibotium barometz. Next base: position 43,587,965 of record NC_141070.1, on the reverse strand, counting down.
GGAGCTGGATTTAAATACATCTCATACTGAAAAGTCTATAGAAAGAAGCGTATATATGGTGTGCAAGCATAAGGCTACAAAACTAGAAAGCAGAATCTTTGCAGAAAAGAAAAAGCTCATTGAGATGAGGGAATAGACATTGGTCTAAGGAAAGTTGAAGCAGGAGTTTCTGAACAACATAAAGAGATTGCTTCTATTCTGGACCCCCACTTACTATATGAAAATGAAAAAGGTCAATGCTGTGAACGATTAAGGATCATTATTGTAAGATTTCTCCCTCCAGCTTTTGAGGTGTAAAGGTGTAAGAACCTCCCCTTCTGTTCTTGTAGTTATTCCCCTCTCTGAAATAGAAGAAAGATCTTATTTTACCTTGTTTTGGCCTAGAGAGAGAAAATATCTAGAGAGAGATAATCCAAAATTGAGATATCTTTGGATATAAAAATCCTCCTAGTGTCTAAAATGGATTCCCCTCAAACAGAAGTTCAAAATGAACTTTCGAATGTGCATTAGAAATTAATTGAAAATGTGTATAAGGGACCTTAGGCTAAGGGTCTACATTTTCAAAAAAAATTGGATTATGGTCCAATTAAGGTTCCAATGGGCCGATTGGATTAATCCAAGTGTTGGGATGAGATAAATCCAATAGATAAAAGAAAATACCCAAAAATGAGTAAACGCTCACAGAAGATGAAGAATTGATCGAGTATAAGGTTTATTAGTTAAAAATTATGAAATATTACTAAAAAAATGAGATATTTTAGAATAATGATGCCATTTTGACACCTTGGTAAGGAAAGGGGGACTCTTGAGGTAGGCACCTCTTTCACATGTGTGGAAGGGTTTTTAATTCAAAAAAATTGTGATATTTTATCTCTCCTCTCTCCTGGATCAAGCCAAATAAAAAAGGGAGCCAAATTGGTCCAAATCTTGTCCAAATTAAGTCAAACTGAACTTGGAAAATTCTAGAACCTAGTTGGACTTGGTTAGTGGCCTCCCTCACCTATAAATAGACCCTGAGTCATAATTGAATATTGGAGCTATACCATGCCAGTATTATATTAAAATAATCATATTTTCTATTATCCCTTAAATTTTTCTCTCTTGGGAGCTTGGAGATCTCTCTCTCTAAAAAAACTCTTGGAGAGTTGCTCTTCTCCTCTTGGTGGACCAATTAATTGGTCGAGGGCTTCAGAATCAAGCTAAACTTGGAGGTAAAATCAAAATTTTATGGTTTTTTTCAATTTTCTCAATAATTTTCTTCTTCTCAACCCCTCTCAAGCTTGAGAAGCTTTCAAAATGATTGTTTTAATTCAAATCAAGCTTTTCCTAAGTTTCTTAATGTTTAATTATCATTAAGTTAACCTTTATGCTTTAATTGTAATGCTTTCTTTAAGTAAATCTCTCTCTCTAAAAGAATAGCCATCTTTATGGCTAAATCCCTTGAAAAAGGATGCTTTTCAATGATAGTCTCTTAATTCAAAGCTAAACTCTAGGCTTGATAAGCTAGAGATTAAGAAAATAGTATTTTTATGATTTTGTGTTAACAAAATAATGGTTATTTCTTTTATATTATTTAAAAACTACTTTGATTGATTCTAAATGAGAAATAGATTATCTTATCAATTTGGAAAAAGAGAAATAATGGAATTAGCTTAATCTAGTGGGATAATCATAATTAAGTTTATGATTATGGTTAAAATTATGATTTAAATTCATAGTTTGATTTTAAGCATAAAAGAGGAACTACTATCATATTTTCATTACAAGCTTTTATTCTTTAGAAAATTTTTGAGAATTATCAGTAATAGCAACAAAGCTATGGTAAAAAAATTTTAAAATAATACATATCTTATTTTTATGCATAATACTAAAAGAGGACTTCCTACCATATTCTAGGATTGGATTTCCTATGCAAAAATAATGATTTTTATCATATTCATGAGAAATAATTATTTTGTAATTATGCATAATTAATTGATTATGAGAAAAGAGTAAATTTTGGTAAATTTATTTTTATAAAAAAAAGGAATTCCCATGATATTTGAGATCCAAGTAATTAAATGGTAAAAGAGGAATTTTTGGTAAATTTATTTTTATGCAAAAAGGGGAATTCCCATGATATTTGAGATCCAAGTAATTAAATGCTAAAAGAGAAATTTTTGGCATAATTCAAATTATGAGTATTTATCAAAAGTGAAGTTTTGAGCATTATTAATTTTATCAAGAAATATGGGCAGAATTGATTTTGTAAATCCCATGAATCTTTTACTCAAAAAGAAGAATACTAAATATATTTCACTTGAGAAATTTGAGAAAGAATATGAAAATATCCATCGAGAAAAAGTACCTTTAACTAGGCCAAGCAATTGGCAGAAAATTAGAAACGTCCATCAGTATATCGAAAGTAGAAAACAGTACTAAGAGTGGATGTGGATGTGATGAGATGTGGATGGGATTTGATGTGATGTAAATGGATGTGGATGTGGATGTGATGAGATGTGGATGGGATTTGATGTGATGTAAATGGATGTGGATGTGAATGTGATGAGATGTGATGTGATGTAAATGGATGTGGATGTGGATGTGGATGTGGATGTGATGAGATGTGGATGATGGGATGTGATGTGATGTAAATGGATGTGGATGTGGATATGATGAGATGTGGATGAGATGTGATGTCTTGTGATGTAAATGGATGTGGATGTGGATGTGATGAGATGTGGATGGGATGTGATGTGATGTAAATGGATGGGGGTTAGCCAACCGCCCAACCACTGTAGTGATAGGATCCATTTAGGAATTTGGTTATGTTTTGTCCCTTGTACTAGGGAAATGAGTTCCTAGGTCCCTTAGCCGATGCTTCAAGCAAACTTCAAGATAGTCACACCACTTACACACCCAATATGAAATTACCTGTTTCACACATTCAGCTATCTTTAAAATAATCTTTTAATGAAACCATAGTATCACTGATCATAATCCTCCAAAATATCTAGCTTGAGTTCCAATTTGCAATTATTCCTTCATCGATGTACCTATGGCATCATTGGTAACCAGAACGCTCACCACTTGTTCACTCAGGGGCCTTTTCGATAGTTCCTAGCTCATAGTACCCAGAAATATAATCACATAAAAAAAATCTAGATGGACTCTCCGTTGAAGATCAGCAAGATCAACCAATAGATCCATATAAAAGAGCCATGGACTCATCCGTTGAGGACCAGCAAGGCCAATCAACCAGATCCATACCCCGATTTAGAAAACAACTCCAACTCCTTATTCCATTTTCTTCCCCAATGCACGCGTGGGTATCTTCGGTGACCTAGAGCCCAAGCACCATATGGTCAGCACCCTCTAGGATCCTTCGCATGTCACCTAGCACTTCACTCATAGGCCGCTTCCTTGGTCCCTCATCCACCGTACCGGAAGCTCACCATTTAAATCAAACCGAGGTTGGTCAAGACCTCGGCTGACCTTGCTACGCGAGACATTCTCCATTGACTCTTTGTTACCTATAGTGCAACTTTATCACTTAGGTCTCCCATGACCTCATTCACAAGATGGTCAAAATGCTTCCCCAGCATTCTTGACATAAAACAATCATTTAAAAACAGGTTTCAAAAATATAGTTTGTAATGAACTCTCATCTTTCCACATTGTTCCACATCATTTCTCGTTATTCCACATTCTTCTACATTAATTCACATTGCTTATTCCATATCCAGTCGTATGTATTCCCATTTTCCTTCATCGAATCACATCTCATCTCATCTATCCTCATCACATCACGTCACAACATATCCACATCACATCTCATCCATTCATCTCACATCACATCCATCTACATTCATTCAGATCCACATCACATCCACATATCATCACATCACGTTCACATTTATTTACATCACTTCATATCCATTTACATCTACCCAAGTCCACATCACATCACATCTCATATATCCACATCATATCTCATCCATTCATATCTAACCAGATCCACATCACATCACATCTCATTACATCACATTCACATCTCACCACATCTTACCACATCCACTCACATCTCATCACATCCATCACACCCGTTCACATCCCACATTCATTCACATCTTGTCACATCCATCCTCATCTTATCACATATTTTTCACATCCATCCACATCACATCTCATTCATTCCATCCATATTACATCACATCCACATCTATCCATATCGCACCAATGGGACTGGATGTGGTTAGGCTGGACTGATGGATCCCTAAAATGATACTTAATTCTGTTAAGTTACGATAGTTGAAGTAAATCTCGGATAACCCTTGTTCTGTGGAAAATCGGCTGTGCCTCTTGATGAGGAAAAAAGCGTTGGACTCTATGATCCAAGTGCAAGTCTCTTCCTTGATTTGACCACCATGAGACTTGCGGGTTTGGTCGGATCAGTTTGGTTAGTGATGACCTTGACTACGTTAGAATAAAATATCCTGGAGGAATCGCCTATGTCTGCGGGGCGAGGGAAGTTTTTTTGAGTTTGGTTTTGGAAGAACGAAGGGATTAGCCTCTTGTCCGGATATCCATGGGTGAGGCCCTAAGTGAGAGGCTCTGCCCTACGCAAAAAGTGCTACTTCTGCTGCTAGCACCCCAGAATTCATCATTGCGTGGAGGGGAAAGGGATCTTTATCCTTCATGTAAGATTCCTCCCTCCAACTTTTGAGGTGTGCAGGTATAAGAACCTCCCCTTCTGATCTTATAATTATTCCCCTCTCTGAAATAAAAGAAAGATCCTATTTTACCCTGTTTTGGCCTGGAGAGAGAAAATGTCTAGAGGGAGGTAATTCAAAATTGAGATATTTTTCGATATAAAAATCCTCCTAGTGTCTAAAATGGTTTTCCCTAAGACAAAAATTCAAAAAGAACTTTCCAATGTACAATTGGAATTAATTGAAAATAGGTAAAAAGGACCCTAGCCTAAGGGTCTAGATTTTCAAAAAAATTTGGATTATGGTCCAATTAAGGTTCCTATGGACCAATAAGATTAATCCAAATGTAGGGAGGAGATAAATTGAAGAATAAAAGATAAACCCCCAAAAATGAGTATCATAAGATGAAGAGTTGACTGAGTACAAGGTTTATTAGTTAAAAATTAAGAGATATTTAGAGGAAATGATGCATTTTTGATACCTCAGTGTGGGGATCTCCCCTTATGAAGGAGGCACCTATTTCACATGTGTGGAGGAGTTTTAAACTAAAAAATAATGAGATATTTTCATCTCTCCTCTCTCCTGTTTCAACTAGATCCAAAAACTAAGCTAAACTGACCTAAAAATGGTCAAAAATTGACCAACCTGATCTGGAAAATTCTAGAATCATTTTGCTTGGTTAGAGGCTCATTTCTTCCTATAAATAGAAGCCTCCCCCTTTGTAAAAGCTTAATGGTATTTATGCACTCTTACTTTGCTCCTGTCTTGAGCCATTTACATTGAATTTTTTAATAATTCAATTATTTTTGGCCTAACCTCTCCAAAGTGAATTGGTGGCCACTCTTGCTTCAAACAAGAGTAGAACCCTCAATCCCTCAAGCCAAAGGAGAGCTTAAAAGCTCTATGTAAAATAATTTTCTTACTTGTTTAATTTTAAATCTATGGTTTTCTTGATTTTTATGTTTTGCAGTAAATTGAATTAAATACAAATGCTATGCCTTGATGAAAAGGCCACCTCCTTCTCTTCTTTACATTCCAGCCTTTCTTAATCCTAGAAAGATTAACTAAAGGATTAATTAAACTCTTCTTATTGTTTACTCTCTTGAATTTAGAAAATTGTGTAGATTAAAGTTCTATGAATCTAATTTGGTTTATTTTAAGTCAATTAAAGAATGATCAAAATGAGAAATGGTCAGCCATACAAAGGAGGTTATGGCAAAATTTTTAAGAATTTTGTGGAACAGAAAGTTTGTTTTTATGTTATTCCAAAAGAGTAATTCCCACCATTTTTGCATTTAAAAGAAATATTCTGATTACTCCATGTACATATTCACTTAGGAATATGCATGGATATCACTGATATTAATTTATTAAAATTAATTTTTATGCATAGAAAGATGCATAAAGGAATTATTTTATTTCAAAAGTGTTATTGTCATTAAAATTGAATTTTATGCATAGAAAGATGCATAAAGGAATGATTTTTATTTCAAAAGTGTTATTCTCATTAAAATTGATTCTTATGCAAAGAAAGATGCATAAAGGAATGATTTTTATTTCAAAAGTGCTATTCTCATTAAAATTGATTTTTATGCATAGAATGAATGAATGAATGGATGTGATGTGATGTAATGTGAATCAGATAGATGTGAATGAATGGATGAATGGATATGATGTGAATAGAGGTGATGAGATGTGAGGTGAATAGATGAGATGAGATGTGATGTGAATCAGATGGATGTGAATGAATGGATGAATGGATATGATGTGAATAGAGGTGATGAGATGTGAGGTGAATAGATGAGATGAGATGTGATGTGAATCAGATGGATGTGAATGAATGGATGGATGGATGTGGTATAAGAACCTCCCCTTTTGATCTTATAATTATTCCCCTCTCTGAAATTTAAAAAAAAACTGTTTTACCCTATTTTGGCTTGGAGAGAGAAAATGTCTAGAGAGAGGTAATTCAAAATTGAGATATTTTTGGATATAAAAATCCTCCTAGTGTCTAAAATGGTTTCCCATAAAACAAAAATTCAAAAAGAACTTTCCAATGTGCAATTGGAATTAATTGAAAATAGGTAAAAAGGACCTTAGCCTAAGGGTCCAGATTTTTAGAAATTTTTGGATTATGGTCCAATTAAGGTTTCTATGGACCAATAAGATTAATCCAAATGTAGGGAGAGGAGATAAATTGAATAATAAAAGATAAACCCCCAAAAATGAGTAAATGCTCACATAAGATGAAGAAATGACTGAGTACAAGGTTTATGAGTTAAAAATTAAGAGATATTTAGAGGAAATGATGCATTTTTGATACCTCAGTGTGGGGATCTCCCCTCATGAAGGAGGCACCTATTTCACATGTGTGGAGGAGTTTTAAACTCAAAAATAATGAGATATTTTCTTCTCTCCTCTCTCCTGTTTCCTAGATCCCAAAAGTAAGCTAAATTGACCCAAAAATGGTCAAAAATTAACCAAACTGATCTGAAAATTTCTAGAATCAGTTTGCTTAGTTAGAGGCTCATTTTTTCCTATAAGTAGAAGCCTCCCCCTTTGTAAAAGCTTAATGGTGTTTATGCACTGTTACTCTGCTCTCCTGTCCTGAGCCATTTACATTGAATTTTTAATAATTCAATCGTTTTTGGCCTAATCCTCTGCAAAGTGAATTGGTGGCCACTCTTGCTTCAAACAAGAGTAGAACCCTCAATCCCTCAAGCCAAAGGAGAGCTTACAATCTCTATGTTCATTAATTTTCTTACTTGTTTAATTTTAAATCTATGGTTTTCTTGATTTTTATATGCTTTTTTACAGTAAATTGAATTAAATTCAAATGCTATGCCTTGATGAAAAGGCCACCCCCTTCTCTTCTTTATATTCCAGCCTTTCTTAATCCTAGAAAGATTAACTAAAGGATTAATTAAACTCTTCTTTTTGTTTACTCTCTTGAAGTTAGAAAATTGTGTAGATTAGAGTTCTATGAATCTAATTTGGATTAATTTAAGTCAATTAAAGAATGATAAAAATGAGAAATGGTCAGCCATACAAAGGAGATTATGGCAAAATTTTCTAGAATTTTATGGAAAAGAAAGTTTGTTTTTTATGTTATTCCAAAAGAGTAATTCCCACCATTTTTGCATCTAAAAGAAATATTATGATTACTCCATGTACATATTCACTTATGAATATGCATGGATATCACTGATATTAATTATTAAAATTAATTTTTATGCATAGAAAGATGCATAAAGGAATTATTTTTATTTCAAAAGTGTTAATCTCATTAAAATTGATTCTTATGCATAGAAAGATGCATAAAGGAATGATTTTTATTTCAAAAGTGTTATTCTCATTAAAAATGATTTTTATGCATAGAAATATGCGTAAAGGAATGATTTTTATTTCAAAAGTGTTATTCTCATCAAAATTGATTTTTATGCATAGAAAGATGCATAAAGGAATTATTTTTATTTCAAAAGTGTTATTCTCAGTAAAATTGATCTTTATGCATAGAAAGATGCATAAAGGAATTATTTTTATTTCAAAAGTGTTATTCCCATTAAAATTGATTTTTATGCATAAATAGATGCATAAATAGTTTTTATATCAAAATCAGAATTCTCTTGAATTCTATGTTTAAAATCTATGAATAGATGTGATGTGAATTAGATGGATGTGAATAAATGGATGGATAGATGTGATGTGAATAGAGGTGATGAGATGTGAGGTGAATAGATGTGATGAGATGTGATGTGAATCAGATAGATGTGAATGAATGGATGGATGGATGTGATGTGAATAGAGGTGATGAGATGTGAATAGAGATGATGAGATGTGAGGTGAATAGATGTGATGAGATGTGATGTGAATCAGATAGATGTGAATGAATGGATGAATGGATGTGATGTGAATAGAGGTGATGAGATGTGAGGTTAATAGATGTGATGTGAATCAGATGGATGTGAATGAATAGATGGATGGATGTGATTTGAATAGAGATGATGAGATGTGAGGTGAATAGATGTGATGAGATGTGAATCAGATAGATGTGAATGAATGGATGGATGTGTTGAAATTTGAGCAATGTGATGAGCTATGGTGGATCAAACACTAGAATCAACATCATTAACAAAGTGATTAGCAAATAATTAAGACGTAATTAGTGGGTAATTAGCAAATAATTAACATGTAATTAGTGGGTAATTAGCAAATAGATTAATGTAAGCATGGATACTCAAAAACCAGCAAATTCCCATTAGGGCAATGCCTCAATTTATAGAGTTTACATCAAGCATCAAATCCCACTGATTTCTCCATGATTCACTCCACCTCTTTTCCCTGATTCTCTCCACCTCTTCACTTTTCCCAGAATATCTTCCAGAATATCTCCACACTTCCTAAATCTTCTCATGCTACCCTTTATTCTCTCCCAGTAGATTCTTCTCACCTTTTCATACGTTCTTTCACATTTACACATTCTCTTTTACAGCCTCTAACCAAGGGCTTGTTCCCGCACACACCCTATTCACTTGTATTTTCAACACCTCCCCTTAAGTGAATACTCCTAGTACACCTAGACCCTATACCAAGTTTGCCTCCCCTTACTTGATAGTCCGCGACTAGTGTCTACTCCTCCCCTCAAGTTATCTTAGCACACCTGGACCCTGTATTATCAAGTTTCTTTCTTACTTGACTCAAGTCCCTAAAATCCATAGTCCTTGACACTCTCTCTCTCTATGTGTCCAAGGCTACTATAATTGCCCACGACCTTGACTAAAGTGCTCACACATACATCTACCACGTGGCCTACATCATCGGTGGCTCAGAGGTGGTTTTACTTTGTTGGGACAGGTTACATTGGGTTGTGGGGTCTCTCTCTCTCTCTCTCTCTCTCTCTCTCTCTCTCTCTCTCTCTCTCTCTCTCAGAAAAGATGATCCAACTTCACTTCCTTTGGAGCCTCCATGAAGTTTGCCGATGTCGTTCCTTCTCCACTGGGTTTGCTGTAACAGTCTCTCGCCATGTGCCTTGGCTTTTCACATTTGTGGCAAGTGAAGGTCCTTCCTCCTACTCTGCCTCTTCCTCGTCCTCGTCCTTGAGAGAATCCTCCTCGGGTGGTGAAGAATGCTTTTTCTTCTCCTGCTGTTGAGTCGAGCCATTTCTTCTCTTTGCCTCTGCTCTCTTGCTCTAGTAGAGCTGCTTCTATCTCGTGTAGCTTCAATTCAGGTACATTCTTTAGTGTTGCTACAATGTTTTCATAATCACCTTTGTCCACACTCTTCAGAAGCACTGCTAGTGCCTCATCATCTTCTACCTTTTTGCCAATAGCTGCCAGCTGTTGCTTAATGCTTTTATATTTGTTCAAGTGTGTGATTAAAGGTTCACTTTCCTTCATGTCCAGTTTGTAGAATTGCATTAACAGATTTATCTTTGAATTTTTTGCTTGTGTACCAAATAATTTATTGAGTTCATCCCATGCATCTTTTGCTGCCCATTGTATCCCTGTGAGATGTGATGAATGATTTCATTATTTAAACTCAGTGCAATAAGTCCCAATGCTTTTTCATTCCTACTCTTCCACTCATTTTCTCCTCTCTCTGGGCATTCATCTCTTCCCTCAACTAATCCCCATAGATTTTTCCTCATGAGCAGATACATGGTTTTTGTCTGCCATCATGTACAAAACTGCTCCCCATTAAATTTGGCTATTTCTTGTGTTGAACTCATGGTGATGTGAAGGGGGTCTTACCTCTTGATCCAATTTCAAGATTCAAGGGCAGTGTCTACCCTTTTACAACTCAATCTGGTATTTAATAGATGATTACAACAAATTTATCAGCATAAAATCACCAGAAATTACATTAAATCAAGGGTAACCAATTTGTACGGGATGGTTGGAGTATCAAACCAACTCCGAATTGCAATCTGAAGTTGTAGGGATCTGTATCAAATACCTAATGGTTAATTTGAACCCTCAATTGTACCAAAAAATAGTGATTAGCACTGATTAATCACTAATTAGTAAATTAATCCACTATTTTGTGTGCAGAAAATAGAGTATGCGAGGAGTCCAGATCTGGTGCCTCAGACTTCAAATGAGCTCAAATGCTTTCAAAGGCATCAATAGCAATGAGTCTAGTAGAGGATTAAGCCAATAAACACAAGATTTGACCAAATATTGAAAGCTTAATCTCTGTTTTACCAAAGTCACCTGCAGATTTGATGAAGAGCTTGGATCTCACTATAGACTTGATAAAATTGAATTCTGTCTTCACCAACTTGTAGAGCATGCTTGAAAACTCCCGAGGATAAGAGGAATTAGAGCAATTTGATTTGATGAAGTGGGAATTAGTGATTTGCTACAGAAAAATGGAGCCTGCTAAAACAGCAATTTCTCCCAGCTCCATTGACGATTTGCGCTTCTTTCTTGATGAGCTTGAAGAGCAGTGAGATAGCTATCATGTGCTAGAAGGGTTTGGCCTAATTTTATGTGTGCAAGGAGAGGGAGCTCCTCCCTCACTGGCTGGGGGTACAGAGGTGAGTTGAAAAAAGAGGAAAAAATATAATTTTCTACTAATCCTAATTAGCAAAATAATTAGCAAGATAATGAGCTCACAAAATGATGGATTCTAGGCATGGCTCTGATACCATGTTGAAATTTGAGCAATGTGATGAGCTATGGTGAATCAAACACTAGAATCAACATCATTAAGAGAGTGATTAGCAAATAATTAAGACGTACTTAGTAGGTAATTAGCAAATAGATTAATGTAGGCATGGATACTCAAAAATCAGCAAATTCTCATTAGGGCAATGCCTCAATTTATAGAGTTTACATCAAGCATCAAATCCCACTGATTTCTCCATGATTCACTCCACCTCTTTTCCCTGATTCTCTCCACCTCTTCAATTTTCCCAGAATATCTCCACACTTCCTAAATCTTCTCATGCTACCCTTTATTCTCTCCCTGTAGATTCTTCTCACCTTTTCATAGGTTCTTTCACATTTACACATTCTCTTTTACAGCCTCTAACCAAGGGCTTGTTCCCACACAAACCCTATTCACTCGTATTTTCAACAGGATGGATGTGATGTGAATAGAGGTGATGAGATGTGAGGTGAATAGATGTAATGAGATGTGATGTGAATCAGATGGATGTGAATGAATGGATGGATGGATGTGATGTGAATAGAGGTGATGAGATGTGAGGTGAATAGATGTGATGAGATGTGATGTGAATCAGATAGATGTGAATGAATGGATGGATGGATGTGATGTGAATAGATGTGATGAGAGGTGATGAAATGTGAGGTGAATAGATAGGTGTGATTGGATGGATGGATGTGATGTGAATAGATGTGATGTGAATCAGATAGATGTGATTGAATGGATGAGATGTGACATCATGTGAATCAGGATGTAAATGAATGATATGGGATGTGAGTGGATGTATGTGAAAGAATGGATATGAATGTGTATGTGAAGAATGGATGTGAAAGAATGGATGTGAATGTGTATGTGAAGAATGGATATGGATGTGTATGTGAAGAATGGATATAATTGTGTATGTGAAGAGGACCAAGGGAAGCGGTCTATGAGTGAAGCGCTAGGTGACCTGCGAAGGATCCTAGAGGGTGCTGACCATACGGTGCTCGATCGCCGAAGATACCCACTCGTGCATCGGGGAGGATATTGGAACAAGGAGTAAGAGTTGTTTTCTGAATTCGGGCATTACGGGTTTGGTCAGATCAGTTCAGTTAGTTAAGGCTTTTGACTACGTTAGAGTAAAAGTATGCTAGAGGAATCGCTCGTGCTTTCCGGGTGAGGGAAGTTTTTCCGGGTTTGGTTTTGGAAGAACCGAGGGATTAGTCTCTTGTCCAAATATCCGTGTGGGCGAGGCCCCGAGTGAGGGACCCTGCCCCGTGCAAGAAGTGCTACTTTCGTTGCTAGCACCCCTGAATTCGTTGCTCGGTGGGGACAGGGATCTTTCAGCTGTTGCTGGTATCAGAGCAAATTGGCTAATGTGGATCAACCAAGAAGCCAAAAATGACAAAAATTTATGTGAAGTAGCAGTAAAAGGTTGTAATTGTGTGATGAAATTCATACAAATTGATATTCAGACTGAAATTCATAATTTAGTAATTGGGTCTTTAGATGTGCATGGAATCCTTGACTTGCTTGAGGCCTAGATATGATGGTATTTACCTTATAATTCCAAGGACCGTGACTACCCATATATACCGAGGATATAACTGTAGCTCTTTACTGGCAGTATATACGAGTAAATCTAAGACTTGAAATTATAAGCAAAAATACTATTCAGATGATGAATTCGAATGTGGTTGATATGATTTTAAAAACTCTCATTGAGAACTGATGAGTTGATTTGGATTCTAATTGAAAAATGATGATTCCTGAGTTTTGGTTGAAAAGCAATAAGCTAAGCAAAACCACAATGAGGATGAATGGGACGAGTCCCTGTGATGATGTCCGTAACTGGAATGACGATAATGACTTCAGCAAATCACTATCAGATTAGTAGATTGTGCTGACAGATTGCTACTGTTAACACTTGACCCAGTGGATCAAGTTAAGGGATGTCAAATTAAAAATCTATAATTGAAAATTCCCATGGAGTACTGTTCAGATGGAAATTTCGGTCTAATGGACCATTATTGTGTTAATGATACGAATGATATGTTTACATTCTAGCCTTTCTTAATCCTAGAAAGATTAACTAAAGGATTAATTAAACTCTTCTTATTGTTTACTCTCTTGAATTTAGAAAATTGTGTAGATTAGAGTTCTATGAATCTAATTTGGGTTAATTTAAGTCAATTAAAGAATGATAAAAATGAGAAATGGTCAGCCATACAAAGGAGGTTATGGCAAAATTTTCCAGAATTTTGTGGAAAAGAAAGTTTATTTTTATGTTATTCCAAAAGAGTAATTCCCACCATTTTTGCGTCTAAAAGAAATATTCTGATTACTCCATGTACATATTCACTTATGAATATACATGGATATCACTGATATTAATTATTAAAATTGATTTTTATGCATAGAAAGATGCATAAAGAAATTATTTTTATTTCAAAAGTGTTATTCTCATTAAAATTGATTTTTATGCATAGAAAGATGCATAAAGGAATTATTTTTATTTCAAAAGTGTTATTCTCATTAAAATTGATTTTTATGCATAGAAAGATGCATAAAGGAATGATTTTTATTTCAAAAGTGTTATTCTCATTAAAATTGATTTTTATGCATAGAAAGATGCATAAAGGAATGATTTTTATTTCAAAAGTGTTATTCTCATTAAAATTGATTTTTATGCATAGAAAGATGCATAAAGGAATTATTATTTTTTCAAAAGTGTTATTCTCATTAAAATTGATTTTTATGCATAGAAAGATGCATAAAGGATTTATTTTTATTTCAAAAGTGTTATTCCCATTAAAATTGATTTTTATGCATAAATAGATGCATAAAGAATTTTTATATCAAAATTAGAATTCTCTTAAATTCTATGTTTAAATTCTATGAATAGATGTGATGAGATGTGATGTGAATCAGATGGATGTGAATAAATGGATGGATGGATGTGATGTGAATAGAGGTGATGAGATGTGAGGTAAATAAATATGATGAGATGTGATGTGAATCAGATAGATGTGAATGAATGGATGGATGGATGTGATGTGATGTGAATAGAGGTGATGAGATGTGAATGAATGGATGGATGGTGAATAGAGGTGATGAGATGTGAGGTGAATAGATGTGATGTGAATCAAATAGATGTGAATGAATGGATGAATAGATGTGATGTGAATAGAGGTGAATAGATACGATGTGAATCAAATAGATGTGAATGAATGGATGAATAGTTGTGATGTGAATAGAGGTGATGAGATGTGAGGTGAATAGATGTGATGAGATGTGATGTGAATCAGATGGATGTGAATGAATGGATGGATGGATGTGATTTGAATAGAGGTGATGAGATGTGAGGTGAATAGATGTGATGAGATGTGATGTGAATCAGATAGATGTGAATGAATGGATGGATGGATGTGATGTGAATAGAGGTGATGAGATGTGAGGTGAATAGATGTGATTAGATGTGATGTGAATCAAGTGGATGTGAATGAATGGATGGATGGATGTGATGTGAATAGAGGTGATGAGATGTGAGGTGAATAGATGTGATGTGAAGCAGAGAGATGTGAATGAATGGATGGAAGGATGTGATGTGAATAGAGGTGATGAGATGTGAGATGAATAGATGTGATGTGAATCAAATAGATGTGAATGAATGGATGGATGGATGTGATGTGAATAGAGATGATGGTGAAAAGATGAGATGAGATGTGATGTGAATCAGATAGATGTGAATGAATGGATTAGATGTGATCTCATGTCATGTGAATTAGGATGTAAATGTATGATATGGGATGTGAGTGGATGTAAGTGAAAAAATAGATATGAATGTGTATGTGAAGAATGGATGTGAATGAGTATGTGAAAGAATGGGATGTGAATGTGTATGTGACGAATAGATGTGGATGTGTATGTGAAGAATGGATGTGAATGTGTATGTGAAGAATGGATGTGAATGAGTATGTGAAGGAATGGATGTGGATGTATGTGAAAGAATGGATATAGATGTGTATGTGAAAGAATGTGATGTGACATGGATATATGTGGATGTGAAGTGATAGATATGAATGTATGGATAGATGTGAGAAGTCATACATGTGAACGATTGGATGGATGTGGATGAATGAGATGAGATGTGTATGAATGAGATATGATGTGGATAGAAGTGATGTGATATATTGTGGATAGAATATATGTGATGGGATGGTTATGAGAATGTATGTGGTGGATATGAACGAATGAATGTGATGGATATGAATGTATGTGGTGGATATGAACGAATGAATGTGATGTGTTAAATGGAGATAAATGTGATGTGTGATGTGAACGAATATGATGTGATGAGATGTGGATATGGGTAGTGGATGAGATCTCATGCGGATAAATGAGAAAAGATGTGACGAGATGGAAAATGATGTGATGAGAATGGGAATACATAAGAAGAAATAAATGAGAATTGATGTGGAATAATATGGAAAGACGAGAGTTTGTTATAGAAACTGTATTTATGACAGGTTTTTAAATGACTATTTTATGTCAAGAATGCTAGGGAAGCATTTTGACCATCTTGTGAATGAGGTCATGGAGACCTAATCTGATAAAGTTGCAACAGCCGCCGAACGGAGAGTCAATGGAGGACATCTCACGTAACAAGGTCAGCTGAGGTCTTGACCGAGCATCCAATACGGTGGATAAGGGACCAAGGAAGTGGCCTATGAGTGAAGCACTAGGTGACCTGCGGAGGATCCTAGAGGATGCTGACCATACGGTGCTCGGGCTCTAGGTCACCGAAGATACCCACTCATGCATCGGGGAAGATATTAGAACAAGGAGTAAGAGTTGTTTTCTGAATTCAGGCATGGATCTGGTTGATTGACCTTGATGGTCCTCAACGGATGAGTCCATGGCTCTTTTATATGGATATTTTGGTTGATCTTGCTAATCTTCAATGGAGATTCCATTTTGATTTTTATAAGTGAAAATATTTCTGGTTACTATCGAAACTAGGAACTATCGAAAAGGCCCCTGAGTGGACAAGTGGTGAGCGTTCTGGTTGCCAATGATGCCATAGGTACGCCGATGAAGGAAAAATTGGAAATTAGGATTCAACCAGATATTTTGGAGGATTATGATCAGTGACACTATGGTTTCATTAAATGATTGTTTTAAAGACAGCTGATTCTATGAAAAAGGTAATCTCATATTAGGTGTGTAAGTGGTGTGACTAGTTTTAAGTTTGCATGAATATCTGGCTAGGGGGCCTGGGAACTCTTTTCCCTGGTACCTGAGACAAAACCTAACCAAATTCTTAAATGGATCCCATCACTACAATGGTTGGGCAGTTGGCTAACCCACGGGACTAGAGGGGGTTAGACTGGACTGATGGATCCCTAAAATGAGACTCAATTCTGTTATGGTACGATAGATGAAGTAAATCCCGGATAAAAATTGTTCTATGGCAACGGCTGTGCTTCTCAATGAGGAAAAAAGCATTGGTCTCTATGATCCAAGTGCAATCTTTTCCTTGATCTGACTTTGGGACTTACGGGTTCGGTCAGATCAGTTCAGTTAGTTAAGGCTTTTAACTACATTAGAGTAAAAATATCCTAGAGGAATCGCCCTTGCTTTCCGGGTGAGGGAAGTTTTTCCGGGTTTGGTTTTGGAAGAACCAAGGGATTAGTCTCTTGTCCGGACATCCGTGGGTGAGGGCCCGAGTGAGGGACCCTACCCCATATAAGAAGTGCTACTTCTGCTACTAGCACACCTGAATTCGTTGCGTGGTGGGGACAGGGATCTTTCACTTCACCATTTACTAAACAAGTATTAGAACAAGTGGCAAGAAAATAAGCCTATCGCTTCTTGGATGGTTTCTCGAGCTACAACCAAGTACAAATAGATCTTGTCGATCAACATAAGATAGCATTTATCACCCAATGGGAAACTTATGCCTGTAGCGTCATGCCTTTTGGTTTGACCAATGCTCCGTCTAAATTCCAAAGATTTATGTGTACAACTTTTAAGGACTACCTAGAGAAACTTCTTGAAATATTTATGGATGACCTTGGGGTGCACTCATCTTGGAAGGAGCATTTGAATTGTATTCGCAAAGTTTTCCTAAGTTGTAGACTTTATCAAATCTCTCTCAATCTTGAAAAGTGTCAATTTATGGTCAAACATGGCATAATCCTTGGATATATTGTCTCCAAGATAGGGATCTCCACTGACCTCAGCAAGATCAAAGTAATTCTAGAATTACCTCCTTCTGCAAATGCCAAAGGAGTACAAAGGTTTATGGGTCATGTTGGCTATTATTACCGACGATTTATCTTCATGTATGTTGATACAGCTCAACCATTGATAGTTTTTGTCTGGACTAATGAATGCCAAGAATCCTATGAAAATTTGAAGAAGGTGCTTGTATCAGCCCCTATTCTTTGGACTCCTCGTTTGGGATGTGATTTTTCATGTCCACATTAATGCCTCAGCCTATGCTATTGGATGTATACTTGCCCAGCAGCATGGTGAGTGAACACTAAATTTTCCTATAAGCTTTGAAAGTAGACAGTTGAATGAGGCTAAGAAAAACTATATGACCATATAAAGGGAAGGTTTAGCTATGGTTTATGCAGTTAAGAAGTCTAGACACTATTTGTTGGTAAACAAATTTGTGTTCTTTGTAGACCATCATTCCCTTCTCTATTTGGTTTAACAAACCTTTTACCACTGGAAGGATCACTAGGTGGCTATTGATCCTTATGGAATTTAACTTCTATATCGCACATCACATGTACTTCCAGATCATCTATCCAGAGTACCCAATGGTGAACCTCGCGTAGGTGCTGCCGATGACTTTCTCGATGCATGTCTATTTCAAATAGACATAATTCCTGAATGGAGATTTGACATTGTTAACTTTTTAATTGAATGGACTATCAATGAACCCTAAACGATCTAAAGAATAAGAAAGATGATTGGTAAAGACATATTAGCTAATTGCAAGACAATTATATCGGTCACACAAGGAGAGAGTTATTCATAAATGCATGCTGGAGTATGACTATGTAGCTATCCTTGAGGAAGCTCATAATGGACTAGCCGGTGGACATTTTTCCATAGAAACTACTGCATGAAGAGTGCTTCAATCAGGCCTATGGTGGCCAACCTTATTTGGTAATGCCTCAAAATTTGTCAAGAGGTGTGAAGAAGGCCAAATATTTTTTGTTACTCATGGCAAGGATCATATGCCCTTGACTATAGTCTACTCTCTACAAGTCTTCCAAAAGTGGGGAATGGATTTTGTTGGACATATCAGTCATGTAGCTAAGTCAACTCAAGCAAGGTACATTATAGTGTCTACATGCTATTGTTTAAAATGGGCATAGTCCCAAGCCATTGTAAAAGCTGATGCTCGAAGTACTTCCAAGTTCTTGTAGGAGAATATCATAACAAGATATGGTTGTCCAACTAGAACTTGTAAGTGATAGAGGAACTCATTCCATCCATGAGGTGATCACCTTTCTCCTCGTCGTTGAGTTCATAGTTGTTCATAGGAAATCTTCACCATACTATCCTCAAGCCAATGGGAAAGTAGAAAGTACAAACAAAACTCTATGCACCATATTGGCCAAAACAGTAAATGAACGTAGAAATAATTGGAAACAAAAGCTTCCAGCTGTTGTTTGGGCCTATAGAATAGCCTATAATATTGCTACTGGAATACCGCCCTTCTATTCGGTGTATGGGTTTGAAGCTATCATGCCTATGGAATATATTGTTCCCTCTTTAAGAGTGGCAATATCTAAAAAACTTGTAGGCAATGAGATATCCGAAAGGTTGTTCCAACTAGAACACCTTGCTGAGACTAGACTTCGTGCAGCCTATGGGATGTATGTTGAAAAGCTTCGAAGAAAGAAATGGTTTCACAACCACTTGAGCAAAAAAGAATTCAACGAATGTGACTTTGTAGTACTGATGTACACTGTCAAATGAAACAAAAGGAAACTCAAGATGTTGGGCATGGGTACATTTAGAATTTGTGAGCTCACTAATTCCGACTCAGCTAGATTAGAAACCTTACATGGAATACATTTTGACTCCTATGTAAATGGGGGCAAATTGCGTAAGTTTTATGGACCACTTTACGGAAACCATGCTCACAACAATCCATGAAGTTAAACAAAGGAAATAAAAGGATAAAGAGAATCAAAAGCTAGCTCGGTTTGAAGCTCAAGCTCGTGCAGAAAAAAACTAAACAACAATCTAAGAGGTTATCAATTCAAGCCAGCCACATGGCTAGCAACTAGGAAAATGAGGATTATATAGCACTAGGATGGGTGTACCTTGGATTCCTTACCATGAACCAACTTTTTCCTTCATTATGTTTACTTGACATGGGAGCTGATTTAAGCCTTTTATCTTATGAAACATGGGAAAGAATGGGTAACTGATGCTTGAGGATTCAGATTTAGCCTTGAGATCATTCAATGGTAGTGTGTCCAAGTGCCTTGGCTTATTCAATGTGTCTTATTATATCAACAATGATCTTGTGGAAGGTATTTTCCATGTCATGAATGTAGGAGAAATGAAAGAATACGTGATACTATGCTGGAATTGGATGGCCAGATATGTCTTGGATATTCAATGGAGAGCCCATACATTCTTGGCTCATTTACCTTTGGTAAAATAGATAGTCTATTTGTCAAATGATGTTCCAAATGCCAGAATATACCATATGGAACTCGTTGAATGGGCAAGGTTTGCAAACAATGACTCTTTATATGAGGAGGACACACTCAAAGCCGATTGGGATACTTTATTTCCCAAGGAAAAACAAATACTTAGCAACAATAAATGGCCCATCCAAACCAAACATTCCATAGATCTAGATTTCGTTGCCTCAGACGCTATAGAGAAATACAGATGGGTTGCCAAGAAGGACTTGAAATTTCCAACTTCTGGCAAAGATAAGAACTCCTTTTGGGTAGCCAAATCTAAAATCCATAAGCTCTTTGCAAATGATGAGTGGAGCCAGCTATAAAACCCACTCTGTCACACAGGAAGTGGAAAAAGTTCCACCCATGCCGAGAAAAGTGAACCAGCTAGCCAAGTTCCTATCAAAACATCAGTATAGCAAAATGGATCAAAACAGGAAACTTGTGCCCTATTACTTGGAAAGCATCAACTATGGATTTGCAGGTAGTGGAAGGACAATGCCAAGGCCAGGTCTTTGAAAACCACTTTCAAGGCTATAAAGGATAAAAATATTATTAAAAAATGGAAGCCTATAGGCAGGTTGTGTGCAAACACATGGGATAACAAGGAATAAATGTGCCTAGGAAATCAAAATGACAAGGGAAAAACAGTTAATCAAGAGATATCATCAGTAGATGATAAAAAAAAGAATGATGAGCTTATCTGCAATCTACCCTCCAACTCAATACCTAATTCAAGTATAGACAATAGCACTCAACCTCTTGTTGGTATATTTTCCAGTTTTGGAGAGAAACCATTGCATGGCCAAAGGTTCTTGGCAAACAAGTTCAAGTTAAAGGTTCAACGGGGTAACTATATGCCCTGATGCTCAAATCCATTTTATCTGAACAGCTATAACTTTTTAGGAATGCCCAATTTTTCAAAGTTCTTTCAAATTTGGAATCCTTTTTTTCATTAGATAACTTTTGACTATTTGACCATGTGAGACCCCCTCCCCCTCCGCGATGCCCCCTCCAAGGGCCCTGGCGGTCAGTCTCTCATGCGGGGCAGGGATCCACACTCGGGGCCTCGCCCATGGATATCCGGACAAGAGACTAGCCTAGCAGTTCCTCTGAAACCGAGCCCAGAAAAACTTCCCTCGCCCGGAAGGAACGGGCCATTCCACTAGGGAAATCATCTAACAGGAGAATTGATCTAACGAGTCAAAGTCTTAACTATCTAAACAAATCCGACCGAACCCGAAAGTCACATGGTCAGATCAAAGAAGAGACTTGCACTTGGTCCATAGAATCACTGCTTTTTTCCTCCTTTAGCGAGGCACAGCCGCCCGTCTCGCTGATTCCCTCCCACATAACAAGGGTCTTCCTAGGACTTAATCTAACTAACGTAACTTAATCGTAACTATTTATATCGCAGGAATCCCTCGATCCAGCCTAACCACTGTATTGGTGGGATTCCTTTATAAACAATTTGGTTATGTTTTGCTCGGGTACCGAGGAAAAGAGTTCCTAAGCCCCCTAGCCAGTGCTTCAAGCAAAATTTAAGGTAGGCATACCACTTACACACCCAATATGAAATTGCCATCATAATTGATTTGGCTGTCTTTAAAACAATCTTTTAATGAAATTATAGTATTATTGATCATAATCCTCCAAAATATTGAGTCCATTGTTTTACAAAATATATCATCCAAACTCTCCGTTGAAGACTAGCTGGTCAACCAATGAGATCCAATATCAAAATTCAATTCACAAAAGTCATTCTTTTCAGTTCATCTGTATCTCCTCGACGTATGCATGGGTGTCCTAGCAACCACGAGCCCGCGCATCACCTGGTGAGAATCCTCTAGGATCCTACTTAGGTGGCCTAGTACTTCACTCAAGGACCGCTTTGTCAGTCCTCGTCCATCGTACCGGAAGCGCACCATTTTAACCATACCAAGGTTGGTCAAGACCTTGGCAGGCTTTGCCGCCAAACGATGTCCCTCGACAACTCCCTGCTGTTAGCTGTTGCAAACGAGTCTCTTCTTAGTTAAACACATACCAAATGCTTTCTCCAGCATTGTGGCGTAAAACAGTCCTTTAAAAGAAAACAAAGGTTCTATGCAAGTAGAATTCCTTGTTCGAGATTGGTTCCACAAAACCCTTTTTTCTTAATCCATATTTTCTTAATGAGAGTCATTGATCCCTCATCAGGGTAATCTACCCATCATTTGACTGAATTTCCAACGAGATTCTTGGTGATTCCGATTAAGGGAAAACTACGCTAATTCAACAGTAGTCTATTTTTGTGTCAAGAATTGGAATTGGTCATGAGGTTTTTGCTTGATTCAGATCAAGAGATGAGCAAGTAGTTTATTGACCACCATTCTCACAATCGTGGTTTAACCAAAATTATTCGGTTTACTTCTATCTTTGATTCCGAAGGATTTTTTTCAGATAAACATCTACTGTACTTCTAACTATAAGAAAAATTCTAACTTTATGAATTTCATTGCTTCCTAACCATAATAAATTAAGAAATGGTTCTATACGAGAATATCAGGTTTTTATAAAAATACTCTTCTTTCATTAATCTAATTTTGGGTAAATATTAATTTGGTGATTTATCCACATAAAATATCTAAGAATATTCTTTCTACCAATTTAATTATTAACCCTAATTTTCTAGGTGGAATTATGGTGAAAATTTCTCTTTTGTCACCAAAATTTAATTTAAACCTTTCTCTACTTAAAATACCATAAAAATTCTTCTTTTAATTAAATATAAATATCCCCCCTTTTTTGAATATGCTTAAAACTTATCTTTTTATATTTAAATGATTGAATTTTGAATGTCATGGGAGTTCCTCTTTTATCATTTAAAAATTTCTTATGCATAAAATAAATTTATCTAAAATTCCTCTTTAAATTAAATAAAAATATCTATTATTTTAATATACCAAAATATCTTCTTTTATCATTTAATTACTTGGATCTAAATTATCATGGGAATTCCTCTTTTTCATTAAAAACATTTACCAAAAATTTCTCTTTTCTTTTAATAATTTTAAAAATAATCATAAACTTAATTATGATTATCCCCTTAGATTAAACTAATTCCATTATTCCTCTTTTCCCAATTTGATAAGATAATCTATTTCTCATTTAGAATCAATCAAAGTAGTTTTAAACTACTTATAAATACTCTAAAAGAATTAACCATTATTTTGTTAAGACAAAATACCATTTTCTTATTCTCTAGCTTAAAAAGCCTAGAGTTTGGTTTTGAAATAAGAATTTATCAATGAGAAGCATTCTTTTGCTAAAGAATTAGCCATAGAAATGACTATTCTTTTTGAGAGAGAGATATACATAAGAAAGCATTCTAAATAAGCATAAAGGTTAACTTTTTTCTTGATTACTCATTAAGATTCTTAAGGAAAGTTTGATTTGAATTTAAAACAACCAATTAGAAAACTTCTCAAGCTTGAGAGGGGTTGAAAGAGAAGTCATTTGAGAAAATTAACAAAAAACCATAAAATTCATTCTTACCTCAAGGATTAGCTTGCTTCGTTTTCTAGAAGTGAAGCCCCCAACCAATGAATTGGTTTAGCAAGTGGAGAAGAGAGCTCCAAGAGTTGTTGAAGAGAGAGAGAAGCTTCAAGCTCCCCAAAAGTAGAGGAATTTTAAGGGATTATTTTAATGTAATATTGCCATGGTATAGCTCACAGATGATAATACAAAAGCATGAGGATATATTTATAGGTGAGGGAGGCCACTAACTAAGTCCAACTGGGTTCTAGAATTTTCTAGCTTCAATTTGACTGAATTTGGATAAGATTTGGACCAGTTTAGCTCCCCTTTTGATCCAGTTTGATTTAGGAGAGAGGAGAGATAAAAATATCACAATGTTTTTGAATTAAAAACCCTTCCACACATGTGGAGGCACCTACCTCAAAGGTACCCCTCTCCTTACCAAGGTGTCAAAAATTCATCATTTCTCCAAAATATCTCATTTTTTTAGTAATATCTCTTAATTTTTAACTAATAAATCTTGTATTCAGTCAACTCTTCATCTTATGTGAGAATTTACTCATTTTTGGATATTTTTTTAATTCATTGGATTTATCTCATCCCAACACTTGGATTAATCCTATTGGCCCATTGGAACCTTAATTGGACCATAATCTAGAAATTTCTAAAAATCTAGACCCTTAGGCTAAAGTCCCTTATATCATTTTTAATTGATTCCAAATGCACCTTGGAGAACTTATTTTGAACTTCTGTTTCAGGGAAATATATTTTTGATATTAGGAGAATTTTTATATCTAAAAATATATATTGAATTACCTCTCTCTAGAATTTTTCTTCTCTCTAGGCAAAAACAAGGAAAAATAATATTTTCTTGTATTCTGAAATAGGCAGTGATTACAGGGGATTGAGGTAAAAGCTTAATCATTATTCAGGCTGAGGAGGACTCTTACATCCTCTCCACTTGAAAAACGTGAGATGTCCTCATCTCACAAAGTGGGGGTAATCTTTTACCATCTCTTCTTCTTTCTCTCCCAGGTGGCGTCCTCTAGAGGGAAGAACTTCCACTTGACTAAAAACTCTCTAAGGACTCTGCTCCTGAGAACCTTCTCCCGAACGTCAAGGATTTCTTCAGTTTGGAGTACCATCTGGCCTTGAGTCGAAGACATCAATTGTTCATCATCAAGCACGTGACTCGGGCTGGGTACATATTTCTTAGGCAAACTAACATGGAATACATTATGTACCTTGAGATGGGGAGGCAGCAGAAGTTTATAAGCTAAATCGCCTACTTTCTTTATAACAGCATACAGTCCACAGTCTCTGGGAGAGAGCTTCTTGTACTTCCCTAAATATAAGGAACTTCTTTTTGGTCGTACTCGAATGAAGACCATTCTGATTCTTCAAACTCTCTCTCTCATCTCTTTTTATCTGCATACTAATTTTGCCTATCTTGGGCTGCCTTAATATCTTTACGGATTGATTGCATTTGCTGGTCCATGTCATCAAGCATTTGTCTAGATATCTCGACTCTGATCAATGGGTCAGACCAAGTCAATGGTGTAAGGCAATCTTGTCCATATAGAGCTTTGAAAGGGCTCATCCCAATGCTTCCATGATAAGAACCATTGTAAGCAAATTCAACCAGATGCAAATGGCTTAACCACTACGTGGGTTCCCTGTCGACAGCATGATCGAAGGATATCTTCTATTACCTGATTCACTCTTTCAGTCTGGCCATCTGTTTTGGGGTGATAAGCTATACTGAGATCCAAGAAAGTTCCTACTGCTTCAAAGAACGCAGTCCAGAATTTTGATGTGAACTTGGGATCTCTGTCACTTACTATCCTCTTGGGTAAGCCATGCAATCTGAAGATCTCTTTAAGGAAAAATCTAGCAACATCTACTGCAATGTATGTTTCTTTCACTGGAATCAGATGGGCAACTTTGGTTAGTCTATCAACTACCACAAAAATGGAGTTGTAAAACCTGATTTCACTGAAGGTAATCCAATGACAAAGTCCATACTGATACATTTCCACTTCGTCTGTGTGGAATGTCTAGAGGCTCCAGCTTCCCTAGCATCTTGACTTTCTCTGCCTTGACTCTCTGACACATTAAGCATTACCGCACATGATCAAGTGCATCCTTTTTGAGTACTAGCCAGAAGAAGCTTTTCTTCACAGTAGATATATAGGTTTTTATAAACCCTGGATATCCAGCTATCAGGCTATCATGGGCTTCTCTCAGAATCCTTTCCTTTATTCCCTCATCATTGGGAATGCATAGCCGATTATTATAATACATGCATCCTTCATCCTTCATCCTTCCTGAGGAGTCTTGCTTTCTTGCATCAGAAGGGTAGCAATAGGGGCAAAGAATTTGTCCTGCATAATTCTCTCCCTTGCTTCACTGATTAATGGATTTGACACCACTGTAAGTGTAAGCAAGGAGGCTTTTCTGCTGAGTGCATCTGCCACCACATTTTCTTTCCCTGGCCGATACTTAATTTCAAAATTGAATTCCTTCAAGGTCTGCATCCATCTCCTTCAAGGTCTGCATCCATCTCCTTTGATGCATGTTAAGATGCCTTTGGGTGAAGATCCACTTCAGACTTTGATGATCAAGGTGAACCTCTGTCCCAAAAGATAATGTCTCCACAACTTCAGAGCATAAACTATTGAGAGTAACTCCAAGTCATGAACGACATAATTTCTCTCATGTGTTCTGATTTTTCTCGATTCATAGGCCACTGTATGACCTTCGTGCATAAGAGCATCGCCTAAGGCAAACCCATTGGCATCAATAACTACCTCAAAAGGTTTGGTAAAATCTAGCAATTTAAGGACAAGGTTGATTACTAAGGCTGTCTTTAGCTTATCAAAGACACTCTGACACGTAGCAGACCACTGAAATAGGGTACTCTTCTTGAGAAGGTTAGTTAAAGGGGATGCTATATCTGAGCATACCTGGGTATAAAGATCCTATACCATCCGATTAATCCTAGGAATCCTCTGACTTCCTTTACCGTCTTGGGTTCCGACCAATCTACGACTGCTTGGATCTTTGCGGGGTTAGGAGAAATCCCATCTTTAGACACTATGAATCCCAAGTATTCCACCTACTGGTCACTCAATAGAAAAGGAAGACTTGCTCTTTTTTACAAAGAGTTAGTGCTTCCTTAGGATTTCCAGGACCTTGCGCACACGATCTTCATGATCTACAGCATTCTTTACCAAGATATCATCAAAGAAGACAAGAACAAAATCATCCAAGTATTCTCTGAGAATATCCTGCATAAGACGATTAAATGTCATTGGGACATTAGTCAATCCAAACAGCATGAATGTGAACTCATAATGCCCATAGCGAGTATTGAATGCTGTCTTCGGAATGTCCTATTCCTTGATTCTGATCTGGTAGTACCCGGATTTGAGATCTATCTTTGTGAACATTTGGGTCCCACTTAATCGATCCAGAAGTTCATCAATCCTAGGGATAGAATACTTATTTTTAATTGTTAATTGATTCAATCCTCTGTAGTCAATACAGAGTCTTAACGTTCCATCTTTCTTCTTTTGAAAGAGAATGGGCACACCCCAAGGTGAGACACTGGGTTTGACGAATCCCTATTCTAACACTTGTCTTAACTACTCCTTAAGTTCTATGGCTTCAGGGACTGGAATTTTGTATGCACGCTGGGCTACTAGTAGCTGAGCTCCGGGGGTTGACTCAATCTCATTTTGTCTCGCAATGGTTCCTCCATGCGACCCTGGCCGTTTCCATAATTTTTAATCTGGCAAGAGCCATCTTGCTCCTTTCATTATAACCGGTTACATCAAAGTACTCTTCCATTGCCTCAATCCATTTTTCCGCTATTTCTCCTAGCTGTTCCCCTTCACCCCTAAATGGACCAGGTTGGGATTGCTACTGCAAGGCTTTACAAACGTCCGGATCTAACTCTTCATCATCGGTAAGAGGATCTGGCTGCCTAGCACGGGCCACGCGCCTCATGATTCTAACAAAACGAGATTTTTGTCAACTTAACTTCATCATCAGATTTATGATTATTTTATTTTTGAGATTTATTTCTTAAACAATAATTATTCCATCATAATTCTTAAAAACAAGATTCACTCTAATAATATTGTTAACCAATATTCACAACCACGAAATCAATTTGGAATCTTTTGCAAAATATCATTTATTATCAAAAGTTTTTGATATATACATAGAGCGTCTCGGCTCCAAAAGTCACTGCCTCAATCGCGTATGCATAAAAAGGTGATACTGTGATGGAGACATGCTATGATATACACGAACCATCTCACTGATAAAGGTGCTATAATTCTACTTCTAGGAATAAAGCGACTCAAAAGTCTAAAAATTCGGCAAGAATTTCTAAAATTTCGAGGCGAATGATTAAAGAGTTGGACATAATGAACAACTCAGGTAGCCTTATCAAGATCATGGCTAGAGAGATATTCTGCCTGAGTCTTTTGAAGCTAATTAGTATTGACGTTAATACATTGCTCTCCAGACAACCACATGTGCTGACATCGCTCTACTGGATCAGGGAAGTATAGATCCTCAAAGTGACAAGCGAGCCTCACTCTGCTTTCTCGGGTTGTAGCAGAGTTGATGAGATTTTCGAAGGCAAAGGTGATCATATCATGACTCTGGGAAAGTCCAGGAATGCTAGACAGATTTGGGGCGTCCATCTAAAAATCCAGTTCAATTTATGAGTTTTCAATTTATGAATTCATTTCAAACATAATCTTAGCAAGTGAAAACATTTTTTTCATAGATTTACTTTAAAATTTTAGGTAATTTCTGCTACTGTTTCATAAGTTTACAACAGCACTCTAATACCAGCTGTGAGCTCCCACTGCCCCCTCCGCACACCAGAGATTCTCGGTTGCTAGCAGAGTGGAAGTAGCTTTTTCTTGCGCGAGAGACAGGGTTTCCCACTCGGGGCCTCTCCCTCCTCGAATGTCCGGACACGAGACTAATCTAGTGGTCATTCCGAAACTGAAACCGAAAAAATTTTCCTTGCCCGAAAAACGATGACGATTCCACCTTTTTGATTTCCTTAACAAATTTTCTAACGGGGTCAAGAGACTAAACTAACCTTCACCTGATTAAACTAGATAGAAGGAAAACTATTATAGACTTAACTTGAAGAAATCAATGCTTTTTTCCTAACTAAATCAGGCATAGTCGTTGATCTATTCATTTGAGAAGTCTTCAGGTTTTTATTTAACTACTCGAATTCTAAGCGTATTCCTATTTTTCAATTTCATTATTAAAACTCCACTGATTCCAGCCTAACCCCATCTGGCCCATGGGTTAGCCACCACTGGAATTGTAGAACCAGACAATTACTCACCCACCCATAATTGAATGCCTTTCTTAACTTTTACTTTTGAATACAGATATGCACACACTCCTCTTTAAACTTTAACTTATAAAACAATCCATTGACAAACAGTTATTGATTACAGATGTCATAACTCAAAATTTCCATCCAATCCTTGTTTCTAAAAAAAAACAGTATCACTCTGGACTCTCCGTTGAGACCAGCTGGTCACCCAACGAGATCCAGTAATATAATAATCATTGGTCCATCATACAAATCTTCCATGACATACGTGTGGGTGTCTTAGGCACCGCAAGCCCGTGCATTGCCTGATCAGAACCCTCCAGGATCCTCCTTAGGTGTCTTGGTGCTTCACTCAGGGACCGCTTCGTTGGCCCTCGTCCATCATACTCTTGGGATCTTGGAAGTTACGATATGTAATGGCGGTTATTCAAGAATAACATTTTGGGGAAAGAGTAACATTTTTTGAGCAAGGTAGAAAAGAAGGGGAAGCAATGTAATGCAGAGAGGAGAATGAAGCAGATTTTTAGGGTTTTATCTCTTATGTGACATTGCTCTGTCAAAGTTCTGTCTGTGCATTACGTTTCTGCTGTGTCTGAATCTCTGTTTTGGCCTAATCAACATGTTTCTTGTGGAGAAATTGTGTCTGCTTGTTGTATTCGTGTTTGTGTTGATGAACCCCAACACAATTGGCGATCCTGTTGTATTCACGGTGGTTTCAACCACAATGGTTGATTAGGATGGAGCCTACAATAGGAGCATGCATAGCAAGTGCTGCAGATTCAGGCACTGCTACAAATTCAGGCAGATTCAGGTGCTATTTTGAAATCAGATTTAGGAGACGAAATCTGATTCAGGAGGCAAAATCATTCCTACTGCATTTTCAACCTTGTTAGGCTGTGATCTACATGGTCACTTGGAGCGGGCCCAACGATGGTGCAGTTTAAGCCATTCTAAAAATCAGAGTTCAACCTCTGAACCTACTCTGCAGACTGCTTTGAACCTGCTTTGCAGACTACTTTGAACCTGTTGCAAACTGCTCTGATTCTGCAGACTACTCTGATCTTGCAGCAGACTACTCTGAACCTACAGACTGCTCTGAATATGCCGCCCATGCCTTGAATGCCTCACTACTTGCATTCATCAACATCTGTAGACTAAGTACTTGAATATAGTGTGCGCCATCATTATAATCAATTGTGTGTATACTTTCAATGTGTCCATGGCTGCATTTATTCAATAAGCAAGAGGGGAAATTGATCATGGAGCACTAAGACCTGAGAGAGAAGGAATCTTCAAGAAGTGCCACATTCAAAAACAACAAAATTCCTTGCATTTGCTGCAATTTATGGATCTAACATTTTACTGGTGGAGTTTGGAATTGCAAGCACAATCCTTCCAAGTAAGAAAGTTTTGATTGTTGCATAAAATAATACCTCAAATTCTGATTTTAGAAAGTTTTTAGCAATGTTTGAGCACCTATTTGTCATGAGTGGGGTGGATCTCGGTATAGCACCGTAGCTCTCCATTCCAAGCATACATATGGGCTCTATTTGGTGTGATGCATTGAATATGAGAGCTCACATAGCTATCTAATTTCTAACTTCAAATATGGGTAAAAAGAAGAAAAAGAAGTGTTTGATTTGCATGAGGCATAACCATGCCACAAATGAATGCTCATACATGTGTGAGCCATGTTCAAAAGGAGATCAATGCATGAAATTTTGCATGGTTGGTTTGAGCGCCAAACTTCACAAAATCATTTCAAAGTTCAAATATGCATTCAAAAATGGGTCTTGTGAGAAGATGGAGAGAGCTAGAGAGAAGCTAGAAGCCTTTGAAGAGGTTCTTGATGATGCATATGTATATTGTGAAAAGCATGAGGGCAGGAAGATGAGAACTTGTTCAAGCCTTAAGCGGGTACCTAGATTGCAAAAAGCATGTGAAGCATTGCATGAGAGTTATGAAGATGAATTTGAGAGTGAATCAAGTGATGACAATGATGAGTGGGGATACCCAATGGGAGTGGGGATACCCAATGGGAGTGTCGATGATTGAGGGAAAGGGAGTACAAGTGGGAGTGAGCCAAAGATGCCACCAAGAACCCATAGATACCCCCAAGTCAACATCAGGCATTCAACCAAATGGGAAAATTCTTCACCACATGCATCCCAACAACCAAGATGATGATGAAATCATGTGCATGAGCAATGTTTTTGCATCACAAAACACCAACTCTGAATTTTCAAAAATGGAATCAAATCAGATTTTAGTTCAAAGCTCTCAAAGAGAATACTTTGAATTTGAGAATTCCATGTTTTTTGCAAGTTTCCTTCACCTAGTGCTGCAAGGTGAAGGGTAGGTCTCAAATGATGCCCAAGATCATGAAGATGGGGCTGCAATGCATTAAATTTCAAATGAGAGAAGTAACTCTGAATGTCCCAGAATTCAAATTTTATGCAAATCAGCAGATCATGACAAGGTGGATGTGCATGTTGATGAAGTGTTTGATGTTTTTGATGTTGAGGTTGATGTTCATGATGAAGATGATGTCATACATAGTTTTCTTCATTTTTGTGATGATGTTGATACCAAAAGTGGGTGTCTTGTTCTCATGATGATAATCATATGCATCAAATGCATGATTGTGGATGAGCATGATGACATTGAGAAGTTTTTACTTTCAATTGATGAGGGACGTGATGATCTCTTTGATGTTGGAGAGCCCTCTCATGTTGCAAAACCCATCCTTTTTGTAAGTTTCCTTGACCTAATGATGCAAGGTGATGAGAAAGTGATGAGCCATGCTCAATCTCAGCAAGTTGGGGTTAACAATCAGCAAAATTGAGATCAGGGTAGTCACCTTGAATGCCAAAATTTTCCAATTTCATACAAAACAAATGAAAACAAAGCTAACATGTTTGATGTTGATTCTTTGCAACATTCTATTCCAACTCTCATGGCTGAGATGACTTTGAAAGTGATCCCATGGATCAAAATGGGGATTCTTTGATAGTTGAGGTAGATCAAAACCAATTTTCCACACTCTCTAATCCATGTTTTAGCATTCAAAAGAATTTTTACAACAAGCAGGTGCAAATCTCATTCAAAGAGGCTGCTGTGTTGGATTCTTGGTATGACCAATTATTGATATTTCTGACTGACGGCACTATCCCAGGTCAGTTTACTGCTGCAGATCAAAGGAGGAAGTTTGCTTTGAAGAGTAGACATTTTTTGGTAATTGTTGTGCAGGGGCATTAAATAGGAAGGGCATTGATCAAGTCATCAGAAGGTGTGTTCCAGATCTTGAACAGAATGCTGTTATTCAAGAAGCATATTCTGGTGTGCAGCAGGTGGACATTTCTCAGGAGATATAACAGGAAAGAAAATTCTCCAGGCTGGATTGTGGTGGCCCACAGTTTTGAAGGATGCACATGAGTATGCTAAGAGGTGTGTCATATGTCAAAAGACTGGTCAGGCAGATAATAAGGATGGAACATCAGATCATCCTATTCTGCCACTAGAGCCTTTCCAGATAATAAGGATGGAATGTTAGATCATCTTATTCTGCCACTAGAGCCTTTCCAGAAGTGGGGGATGGATTTTGTGGGACCTGTTAAGCCTACAACAAGGAAAGGATGCATGTATATTTTGGAGGCAACAGACTATTGTACTAAATGGGTAGAAGCTATAGCTTTGAGGAAAATAAAGCTCAAGTGATGTCTTTGGAACAAGGGTAGAGAAGCCAATCAATGGTTTTAGGCTGAAGAAGTTTCAAGGAAAACCACCACATCTTGATTGGCCAGTTTCAGCTTTGGTGCATGTTGAGGAAGTCAGATCCGACTCATCAAAAATTAACATAGCACAGAGATGGATGTTCTTAAGGAAGAACATAGGTGTTGAGATGATGCCAACACTACAAGACAATGCTGCCATACACGCGTTTCATACACGCGATAAATTACGAACGCGTGTATGGTCGCGTCTGTATTTGAATAGAATCGGGCGCGTGTATTTTTGCATTTAAATTCGCGTGTATATTTGCATTAATAAACGCGTGTATAAAAGCGTCTATATACACGCAGTAATACACGCACCTATACACGAGAATATTTACGGGGTAATACTCGCTATTATACACGGATAAATACACGCTACTATACACGGATTAATACACGAATGGCAGAGAAAAACTGAAAAAAAACTGAATTCCTTTACAAAATTAAAAACTATTTTCCTTAAACCATCTCATAGTACATTACAGTATAGATCATTACACAATCCCACTACATGCATTTACAACAATGAAATATATTCAAGAATAAATCATATTGCATATGAGATGATGGAAATGTCATCAATTTAGAACATACAGTGACGGATTGGTTAGGGTTCGATCTCATCTTCAATAAGATCCATCCTTGCCAAACGATCAACATCAATATCCATTTGATCAATTGGTAAGGCTACGATTAAATTTATTCCACTATCGATATTCTGTACTCCATTGATAATGGTATCGATGTCCTGATCATCCTCATCAACATCACCATCATCCTCAATGGTAGGGTCATTCTCATGATCATGAGAAATGGCATGCTCATCCTCATTATCACGATCATCTCTTAT
The DNA here is from genome assembly GCF_041138505.1 of Cibotium barometz. Classification (NCBI taxonomy): domain Eukaryota; kingdom Viridiplantae; phylum Streptophyta; class Polypodiopsida; order Cyatheales; family Cibotiaceae; genus Cibotium; species Cibotium barometz. The sequence goes on along the minus strand of NC_141070.1, from coordinate 43,554,378 downwards.
TTCTTGATCATCGATCACAACATCTTCAATGGCATATGCATGTTCGACGTCATCTTCATTGCGGCTTGTTACATCCTCCATATGCTCCATATCAGTGAATGTATTATACATCACTTTGGAACGTGGTGCAATAGGGATGACGTACCACCATTTGATGTCATGCACCATTGGTAGATAGATAACCTACTCAAATACACACAGTACAGTAATTAATTAGCATATCAAAAGTCAAGGGGTACGCGAGCTTAGATATATATGTACATGAAACACATTAGTAAAAAAATGCATACCTGCTCACATTGTTGTGGCAATACGAGCCTATCTTTCTTTGTTTGCCAGAACTTTGTAGAGTCAATAGTTACATATCCACTTGCATGGCGTTTTATCGTTGCATCAGGCCCTTTTTCCACCACGTTCATTTGCCATTTGACATCCAAAACATACACAAAGAAGCGACGAAAGTCGAGCCTAAATATGTCTTGGATTATGCCACAATAATCATCCATTTTTCCATTAGCTCCCTCAAAGCTACTAATGACACCGCAATCTTGTGTATTTCTCTTTTCATCAATTCTTTGTGTTCGAAAATGCTTGCCTTCACACCATATAGCATTGAACATAGTGCACTGGACCAAAATAGAAACAATATTTGTGTAAGCAATGTGAATAAATATTAAAAGAAAATCACTTACAACTAATGCAAAACATTAGTTCTATGTACCTTTGACATGCATCCTCGTGCATACTCCCATTCTTCCGCCGTGATATGCAGCCCCTCGTCACTCTCTGCTCTCTCCATTTCCTCATGCAACCAATCAACATGGATATCATTCGGAAGTGTTGCTAGATGCTTAGGGTACGCCTTCCGAGAGCCATGTTGCCTCCGAAAGAGAGCTCTTTCTGCTTGCCTTTTTGTCTTTGCATCCTCATATCTTGTAACCCATCTGCTCATCACATCACTATTAAGGATACAAGTGAAATTGAGATCATCAATCAACGTTTTGTCAATTACTTTACTCTGTCCTTTTCCTTGAGGCACAATAGAGGTCATCCTCAAGTCCTCTTCATTGCTCCATAGTCGTGGCAAAGAGCTGTCCACCTGACCAAGAAATTCTGAAATATATACAAGCGACTCTTGTATCAACCAACCCTCGGCCATGCTTCCTTCAGGCCTTGCACTTTGCCTCACAAAGTCTTTTAAGGTCTTCATGAAGCGCTCTAGGAAGAACATCCAACGTGCATGCACAGTACCACATAAAGCAATTTCGTCCACTAAATGCACAATGAGATGTAGTTGACTTGTGAGAATGGTTCGCGGAAAAGTCTCCTCTACCAAACAAACCACCTCCACTGCCATAACACGCGCATCATCCAACGTGGCTGGATCAATTGCTTTGGAACTAACATATCTGAAAAATAAATAAATAGTACGTTATACCTCATGCACGTTCATTTTGCAAGGTATAATGAAGGGTGATCTGAGCATGGGTTTTACATACCTCACAAGCTCGCCCATCTTATAAATACATTTTTTCAAACTCTTATTCGCACAATGGTCGATGCTAGTAGGTAGTATGAACTGCGCACATAAGAGCACATTTATGGTTTATGGCATTACAAAATTTAATTTCAACGTACGTACAAAACTTGGAAAACGCTTACTTGAAGCATCTTGTGCCAATCGTGGGACTTCAACCCATATAGTTGCTCAACGCCTCTTTTCTTAGTGGTTGTAAAGGCTCCCTTCAATGATCTCATGCATCCAGTGGGAGTACGCAAAGTGGTGATGGCCTGCTTTACCTGCTTCTCCTCTTTCTTTGATATAATCCATGGTGCAGGCGGAAGACGAACGTGCCCACCCACCTCTCGTGGCCAAGCTTGACGCATACGTCCTGCGACCCGCAAGTCCTCACGTACGCTAACATTGTCTCGTTTACCAGTAATATGTTCCCAAATACCAGATCCCACATTCTTGAAGATGTGCATGGGATCAAGAAGATGGTTGATCTTAAGATGGGTCCAATATGGCAGCCGGAAAAAAATGGAGTACCTGCACAAGGGATTGCTCTATGTGCAGGGCTATTGTCGTCCCTTTCCCACTCATCTCTGACATTAGATCCCGAAGCTCCAGCATCATCTCGTCGACGCTTTACGTGCTCTCGTCGCGCGTAGGGTACCATGTTAGGGTGTGGTACTGCATCCTGCTTCAATTTATCAAATTATATGTTACAACTCTATTAATTTAATTTGGATACCATGAGTCATTTGAATACCATCAATTTACATCTACTCACCTCCAAACCTGTTTGATTCCATTCTCCATACATGGAGATATGATTCAAGGTAATTCGACGTGCTCGTACAATGCATCCTTGACATCGATTACACATACATTTGATCCGTTGTCCCAACCACACATCGCGATTACGATGACGCATTGTCTCATCTTCCTCAGAACTGCTTGAAGAGGTTGATGACATCCTGTGTACAAATCAGAAAACACAAACTCATTATATATTTTTAATGAAAGCACAAAAACGCGTGTATTCACGCGGCTATCTCCTACAATTTGCGTGTATAAACGCGGCTACTTCCTAAAAAACGCGTGTATTCACGCGGCTAATATCTGCAAAACGCGTGTATAAACGCAGCTACAATCATGTACACGCGAATATACCTGCGTTTATATACGCGAATATAAACGCACACATAAACGCGGCGGCATATTTAAACTAAACATAGCCCGCCTTCCCCAAATATAGATTTTGAACTTAGAAATCAACAGTGCGCCTGTTTTCGCCTCTTCCAACAGCAAAGAGGGAGCAGAGAAAGGAGCACACACACGGGAGAAGGAGGGAGCAGAGAAGGAGCAGAGAGGACTCACTTTTTCAGAGGTGAGTCACTTTGTCCTGTGCCTTGTCTCTTTTGTCAGATTTGTTTACTTTGCTCTTTGCTCTTTGGGTTTGTCTTTTTGCACACGATTGGGTTGCTGCATCCTGACAGGGGCGACAATGGCTGGTCCTTTTGTAAGGACATTCTGTTTTTGTCGGGGGGTCGGTCTTTTCGAGAAATTTTTTTTGCAGGTCGCGTGTAAGAACGCGTGTAGGAGCGCGTGTAACCTGTCTGCAGAGTTTTTCCACGCGCATATACACGCGTTTTTTGCCGGGTATATACACGCGTTTTTTGCCGGGTGTATACACGCGTTTCTGCAGACAAAAAACTGCCGCGTTTCAGATTTCAGGGTTTGCAGGCATTTGACTTGTGTAATGACAATGTGTGAGTCAAGAGACAGCCCATGATGTACATGATGATGTTTGTTGCAGGTTCTTTATGGATATTCCAGGTTCTTCATCCGATCCATTTGCGTACAGCAATTGGTTGATGGAGATGATGAATCACTTTGGGCGCCAACCTGGTCCGGTTGAGCTTACAGAGTATATGTATGTCCATCCCCCTCCTTCCCTGCCTGGTGTCTATACCCCTGTCGCGAGTATCCAGGGCACTCCAGTGCCGTCTATTCCTCCGAGTCCGACGAGACGGCATGCAGCTTCTCCTCTTCCACGTCCACCGAGGAGACATACCTCGTCCCAGACACACTCACGTACACCCTCACAGCCACCATCACGTGCTCCCTCAGAGCCACCGTCACGTCAGGGCTCACAGCCACCGTCACGTAGACAATCCCCCAGTCGTGACTCCACCCGCAGCAGTAGGAAGAGTGCGAGTGGAAGGAGGCAAAGAAACGAGCAGAGGGTGGCGTGAAGAGCAGGCAGCATGTGGAGGCACGACGGATCCAGATGGAGACCGTTGGATCTTCGCATTTCGGATCAGGCGGCGTCGAGTCATGGGAGGCAGAGTTCGTAAGTATCCTGTCACTTTATTTGATTGTTTACTTAATTCATTGATTCTATGAATTGTTTTAATCTTACAAATTGTGTTGATTATGATACAGCGACGGGTTACGGGGAGGAAGCCCACAACCCACGATACTGCGTATGCTCGCCGGCATAGCAGACGTGACACGTGGGCCATCTTCAGAGCCGAGGGACGTATTACGGACGCGCAGTTTGAGTTGGCCATGAGACCATACGGTCGACAGGTACTTGAAAATTCGTAACGAATGGTTTTGGTTTATTGAATTGCATATATATATATATATATATACTTATATACTATATATTACTTGAACAGGCACAAGCTGCTGATGATCCACCGGCCGCCGCTGCAGAGGGTGGACGTGAGCACTACTCCTCGGACATTCCGACCGATGCGAGCTCATCTGAGCATGAGGGGAGCACCGAGTCATCATCTGGGTCTGAGTAGTACTCAGATTTGTAGTATCACATTCCATATTTAGGATGTGATTGTATATATTTTTTTGTAAACTCAAGCCATGGGCTACTTCGAGATATGGACTCCCTTGTATACATGTATGAAATTTTGATAGTAATATTGAATTGATTGATCGATAGTATTACATTCATGGCTCTCTTGAATCGTGTAATGACAATGTATGCATTCATGTCGTTCTTGTCTTAATCTCCCTCGTGCATATGTTCTTCGTGGATGGTCTAATGCACCAAAAACCCTAAACCAGAGAGTGCTATTGGGTGCTGGAATGCTGGAACAGTATTCAGGCACCAAATAGCACTCTCTGGATTTTTTTTTTTGCTCTCTGTTCGCGTGTATAAACGCGTCAAAACTGCTAAAAATTGCGTGTATCTGCGCGGATAAACTGGAAATAACGCGTGTATACACGCGTATAAACTGGCAGTAACGCGTGTATAAGCGCATCTAAATAAAATAAACGCGTGTACAGACGCAAGTAAAAACGCGGCTGGGACATTGGAACTGAACAGGATGCGGCTATACACCCGTGTATAACCGCGTCTAATAGAACAAGACGCGTGTATACTGGCGTGTATTAATGCGTCTGAAAAAAAAAACGCGGCTACACACCCGTGTATACGCGCGTCTGAGAGGTACTTTACACGCGTTTTTACACGCATGTCTGTGGCCGCGAGAATACACGCGCTGATACACGGGCCCGCTACTTTTTTTCACAAGTCATTTTTAGCGGCTAAGAGCGCGGGTATGAGCCCAATCCCTTGTAGTGCAAGAAGCTTAATACATAGGGTGTTTTGATCAGTTATTGCAGAGCTTGAAATTTGCTGAAGCTTTTGTCAGGGTTTGTTTGACTGAATTGTGCTGTGTTGGAAGTTGCTTAGTCAAACATTACTGGCTCGGAGTTTTTTAAGTTGGGGACTGCATGCCCACTAAGAGTGATGATCAATACTTTATGGAGAGCACCTTTAGTGCAAAAAGTGTAGGAACGGGAGAAGAACCAGAGTTTCAAGACACAAGTTGCAGGTTTGTTGGCAAAATCAGTTGAGATAGTTGTAGACCAAGTGCCTGATGTAGAGATGCATGGTGCAGAGCAGATACAGGTTGCTGAGCAGTTCAAGGAACCAGTTTCATTACAAAGTGTGGATGTAGCAACAACAGAAAAGGATGTTCAGGTTGCTAAACTTGATGTTATGAAGGAGGTGGACTAGACTATTTGATGAAGCAGCATGATTTTACTTTTGTCTGCCATTTTGAGCTGATCAAGGGATATGTGGATCCGAGTCAGATTTCTTTGAAATCTACCACCGGGACGTGCCATGTGTTGAAGGCATAGTTCTCTTAGGATGAATGTTGCTAAGTCGGATATGGGCTAAGTCGGATATGTGCTTAGTCAGATATTTAGTAAGTTGGATATGTGCTAAGTCGGAATTATAAGGTGGTAGGAATGTATGATGAATTTCTTGGGATATTGGAAGTTATGATATATAACGGTTATTCAAGAATAACATTTTGGGGAAAGAGTAACGTTTTTTGAGCAAGGTAGAAAAGAAGGGGAAGTAATGTAATGCAGAGTGGAGAATGAAGCTGATTTTTAGGGTTTTATCTCTTGTGTGACCTTGCTCTGTCAAAGTTCTATCTGTGCATTACGTTTCTGCTGTGTCTGAATCTCTGTTTTTGCCTAATCAACATGTTTCTTGTGGAGAAATTGTGTCTGCTTGTTGTATTCGTGTTTGTGAGTCTCTTTTGATTGGAAACAAGGCTTGCATGATGCATTTACTATGCTTTGTATTGAATTTATTACTTTTTGTGTAATACGCATGCTTTCCAACCATTAATTGAGTTTATTTTAGAATTAACTGATCAATCTTATTCTAATTGGGTAAGTTATTCCTTCCCTTTTTGTTATCAATTACCTAATTATGATTCTTTGGACAAGTCAAAATTGGAATTCAATCCAAAATACAAAGGAGACTCTTCCCACAGTATATAAAAACCTGTATTTTGTTAAAATCTCATGACTTAGGGACACTTATGCCTCATGCAATTCTTTGAAGAGCTACATCTTCTTGCTCGAATAAAACATAGGTAAGCACTTTCTTTTGACAAAAAGAAGGTTAATGCGCATATGGCTGGGTGACTTAAATTATGACCTAGTTTAAGTTGTATTTACCCAAATATTGTCCAAATTGTTTTTAATAGCTCCTTTCCATGTCCTAGAGAAGGGGAATAGGTCCTTGAACCTATCCGACAAGTCTTTCTATGGGCTACACTAGGTATCCAGGCCACCTGACACTCATTTTTGACCTTTTTGGACCTTCAAGACTGATTTTGGCCTAAATGGACTACCTACACTCCTAATTTCACAATTCTTCCTCTCACAGCAGAAGTAGCTGACCAATTTTTTTATCCTCTTTTCACCTATCAATTCAAAATCTGCATTACTACTACCTATTTTTAGAACTTCCCTATTTTTAGTGAGATCTGAACCCTTCCTATGCTTTATTCATCTCATCCCTCTCGAGTCTGATATCTTCAAAAAGCTTACTATTCTTGTCCATGGCAACCATGTCTGATTTAGTTTGGTGATTACTACTGGTACCCACCCTCTTTGGCCATAATTATTGCATTCATTTGTGCATCTTCACTCGTGGAAGATTTTATTGGCAAGGGGAGGGACATCCTATGGGTCTCCAGCCTCCAGGATTTTGACCACCACTTTCAAAAGCAAGGAAGTGGGAAAGGGCATTGGAACTCGCCTCGGATGGGGGATATTATTTTTTTCAATTGAAAAGTTCATGTCCTATCCGGAAGGGTATAGTGTAGGAAACTAGGACACTGGGTGTCACTGCACTGCATGTAATAGTGATATATTGATATTCTTTTAAAAAAATAGAGAAAACAAAACCAAATAAAATTTACCACCACTGATATGAGGTTTTGTTTGCAGAAGAAATGTCTACAAAGACTCAAGCAAGTACTAAATCCGGTGCAAAAATGACGAGGAAACGAGGCGCTCCTTCCAAGGAGTCAAAGTAGCACAAGAAGAACTCAAGGAATTAAAGAGAATACCAAAGGTGCCAGATAGGTCATTACCGGATGCTGAAGGGTGGGTAACTAAGAATAGTTATTCATCTAGTTGGCTGGGCGATGCTGGAAAGAATGGAGAACGCATATGCATTTGAGTGTTCCGAAGGAATGCAGATAAGGAGCCCTTGGTTGTTTACCTACTACCATGCGCGAGAGTGCTACTCAGTTCTTAAGAAAGATGGTGTCATGGTGGAGAGGTTAAAGACAACTAGCTTGGAATAGATGGTAGCTTCTTGGAATCCTTATTATGACCCTATTCTCATAATAACTAAATTCCTAAACTCTTATGATGCAGCTAGGGGTGTGGGTGTAGTAACCATAGGAACTATGAGGCTGAGATTAAAAGTTGCACAAAAGGTTAATTATTGAAGCATTCGGTCGGCGGCCTTCAGAGGTGTCATAATTCCAAAGTAAAAATAGGCACCACAGATTTCAAAAATCACATGAAAAAATGGAGTAAGTCACTACATGGAGAACTCTTTGCATAGATCTTGGATCCTATAGTAGAAATGGCTTGTAGCCCCGGCAGTCTGTCTTCTCACTCAAAGTAAAATAGATATATAGATATAACAGGATAAACTCTCGAGCTGTCTTTATGGTTACAGAAGGCCGCGAGGAAGATTGGGCATATATAATCTTTAACAACCTCAATGCTTTTATCGTGCAGACCATAAATATATAGAAATGGTAATCCCTATCTTCTACAACAAGTTTTGGATTATGGGGCTAGGAAGATCCTTAAAGAAGAGGGTATCAACACTCCTACTCTCCTAGGACAAGAAGCTCAAAGGAAAGACCAAGGATATCAAGGCTCTCAGGGCACAAGCAGCTAATATGTGCAAGGTGAATCTTTATCCATGTGTAGGGAAAACCCTATTTTAATCTCTCCACAAGCACAGTCCACACAGCAGCATATACAGCAACAGCTGTCCCTAAAGGCAAGAGTAAAATTGATTTTGGGATAACTCCTTAAATGCCTGAAGAAGTGTCAAAACCCTCTAAAAATCTGACAAAGAAACAAAGGATTGAAAAGGAAGTCCTATTCCCTAAAGTGCAACAAGTATAGGAGCAGGTAGTCACTCTGTTTGGCCCAGACACATAACAAGCAAAGGAGGAATCAAGGCTGTAACTTTTAGAGTTGACAAGGGTACTAAACCAAACGGTTTGCAGAGTTTTACAAACAAAAGACACTAGATAGGAAACAAGTCATTGACCAATAAGATACTCAAATAACACAGCTCAAAGCCCAACTACAAGAATCGGCCAACCAAGCAAAGAAAATCAGTGAATTGCCAATCTTGAAGAGGAAAAAATGGTGTCTTTAAAGTGGGCTACATATGCTAGCATGCTTAAGGGTCATTATGAAAAGGTTAAAAAACAAAACCAAGATCTTATAAGAGAGCTAGAAACTGCAAGAAAATAACTTGCCTTGGTAACAGCAGACAAGAATCAGGTTCAAAGCAAGGTTGTTGAGAAAACGGCTAAGGTAAAAGACTTGACAGTCCAATGTAGTAACTTGGAGTGTAGACTATAGGAAGCCAAGGAAAGTTTGGTGGTATAGCAGCTTCAAAAGCAGAATGAAGAATAACTCGGGCTAAACCTCAAGCATAAAGCAGAAAAGGAGAGTTAATTCCAGCAGCTAAAGAAGGCATAAGAATATTGCACAAAGTATCATGAGATGAAGCTATGGAAAAAGCAAGAGAATTGGAGTCTACTCTCCAGAAGAAAAATTAGCATGAAGAGGAGGAGTCTTCTCTAGTGGAACAAGGGGTAGGTACATTACTTGATACCATCTCTAACCATGCCTCTAATCTAGCTACCTTCGCTGTTTCCCGATAACTCCTGCAAAGACCTAGAATTTGTACACCTCTACCCTTTTATTGTTTATGACTATGAAACACATAGACTATGAGACTCCTTTGAACAACGAAGTAGTGCACTGGGTTTTTAAAAAGATGTCTAGACAAAAGTCCCCAACATTTGTAATGACCATTCTTCTTGGTGGGGATATTAGTCTGGAAAGCCCTAGTGATCTCTTCTGTGCCCCATTGCATCCTATAGTTATCAATTATAGGGCCTGGGTTAGGGTGCTTCTAAATTCTCAATATTTCTCTGAAGAGGGTGAACTAATCAATTTAGGTTTTCTTGAAGATTTAACTTTTGAAGCCCAAACATCTGGGGACTACTTAGAGAAAAGCCTAACTTGGATTAAGCTTTATGGACCTTATGAGGCTAGGGACTGCTCCTTGTATTTAAGGGCTAGGTAGAGCAATCTTTATCACCCCTTGAGCATATGGAAATTATTCCGACTCATTACATTGCATTTGGAAACCCCAAAAAGAGGGGGAAATTTTTTAGAATTTGATTTACCTCACATCAATTACCCATTGATGAAACCAAAGTCATTCAATGGGAAAATGATTTCAAGCAACACTTCATTGGTGGCAAGCCACCTAACCTAGAAGAAGATGAAGGGCCGGGCAAAACATACCCATATGTCACTGCATTCCTTAATGAATACTCAGCCACAACTATCACCAGAGGGAGGTTCTAAAGACAAAAGTGAAGGTAACAGTAAAAAAGTTGAATCTACACTAATACTTAGTCATGCAAGATAAGTTGACCTACCTTTACAAGATTTTCATAACAAGACTAAGGAATGGGCCTATGTGGTCCAGTGGGAAATAATGGAGCTCACACTCATTTTAAGAAGGCTTATACAAATGGTGGAAGGGCACTCACATGAAGCTCTAGAACAAGTAGCTAAAAGTGTCAATGATATTGCTCAAGGTGGAAGGGAACTTTAATCAACTCTCTTCCAAGTACTTCCAGTATCTATGAGCAATTCAAGACTCTGTGGGATAGTGATAAGAAAATGTGGGATACACAAAAGAAAGTTGTTGCCAAGGAAATAGTAAGCTTAGAGCATACTTTGGAAACCATGAGGAGAAAAAGACCATGTTCGGTTTGGAACATAGGCCTTTCAAATCACTATTTTCTGGCTGAAGAACCTGTGGCTCCAAGGAACATATTTACTACAATGAAAATGGTGATATGCTGCCTAAATCTATCTATGGTAACTTTGCAATATGACTTCAAGCAACTCAAAATTGATTATATACAACTGATTTTATCCTTTCTATATCCCATTATGCAATTCCCCCTCTCACCTTTGGTATTTTCAGCAAGGAATATGGGTTAAGGGTTCCAAGGGATCTTTTATTATGGCCTGTGCACCCATTTGTGCTTACTTTTAGAGCTTGCATGAGATTCATTACCCTCACTCAAATATGGGACAATGAGGAAGAGCCAATATAGTTGGAAGCCCTAATAGTATTGTACAATTTCAAAAGTCACTCCCAATGGATGCAAGACAATGTCTGGTGGCTAGAGGTCTATGGACTATAAGAAATCAGTCAGGTTTATAATGAAGTCACTCCCAATAGATGCAGGACAATGTCTGGTGGGTGGCTAGAGGTCTATGGTCTGTAAGAAATCAGGCAGGTTTATAATGAAGAATGCTAGTAGTGTTCTCTATCACCCTTTGGGTATAGTAAAATTGTTTTATGAAATCTGTCGCATCCTAAAAGGAATTCTCTTAGGGATAGCCCAAGGGTTAGATTGGACAATTTCAGAAGTCACTCCCATAATCCAATCAGCCAACCTGGCTGCCCATAATCTTAAACTCCTGAAGAAAGCTCATTTCCTTCCGTATCACCCTTTGGGTATAGTAAAATTGTTTTATGAAATCTATCGCATCCTAAAAGGAATTCTCTTAGGGATAGCCCAAGGGTTATTAATTACCCTGGAGTAGAAGCCATAGAAGTTCCACATCTACATTCTTTATATAACCAACTATGGGAACTAAGGCAAGAATCTCAAGAAGATGAACAGATGCTTACAACATTTACTTATTGTTGCCTTGTGGAAAGGAATAACATGGGGGTCATGCCTATAGTTCAGGACTCTAGAGGATTGTAGATAGTGCCATATGAGGTCCTACAACAAGAGGAGGACAATTCTTGGCAACATGAAGATAAAACTTGGTGGGAAGAAGCATCACAAGTACTCACTAGTGAACCAACTAAATCAGTAATGGATTTTTTTAATCACACAAAATATTTAGAAGCTAAAGAGCGGTCAGGTACAATATCTTCCACACATCACAAGTAGCTCCTAACATTGTTGTTGTTGCTGAACTTTTTGCAAAGAAGGGCATGTTTGAGCAGATGTCCGAGGAAATATATTTGGAGGTTATCAAGGATGGCAGCCACAACTTTTCTTTGAAGCACTCATGTAGGTAACCACCTTTGATTCTCACTGCCCTTATGATCCTATTATAGGTGTCAAAACACCCACTACTACAGACATGATGGACAAGAGGCCTTATTTGGCCTATCCTCCTAGGGGTGATATGACAGAGCATGCAGAAAAGCACATATGGAAAGCCAACAACCTATGGGAGTCCATAGGAAAAAACACACTATTCAAGAACCCTCACTTGGTGGATCTTCATGATGTGCAAGTGGTTGCTTTCTTAATAGAATATTCTTTTAAAAGATGGAAGTAGGAACATCTAGTGGAGGAAAGAGGTGGTTATACACTACCTCCAAGGTACAGTGAAAGGCCAACAAGATGGGAGGGCACACAACTAGAATGGAGATGGAGCTACCTACAGATGGATCACTATGCCTATGCCTATTATTATTCACCAAGGAACCTTCGTGTCAATCCATGCTTCATGCCCTACCCTAGAAGGTGGACTAGGGAATTCTTCAAAGCTAAACAAGACAAGAATCCCCATTCTATCTTTAACTATCCTAAGTTCCGCCCATCAACACTCACAGATGTACAAGCAATGAGGAGCCACCTTAAGAAAGAGTATTATGCATGGAGGCAGATACCTGATCCTGCTTTTGTGGCAACTATTAGATTTATACATCTTATTGTTGAGATTCAAGCTCGATGTCAGTGTGAGCCAGCTATGCTATGTGCTGGCAGATTAGGTAGGAACATGTGTGAGACATAAATGACCGCGTGTCCAGCTGGTCATAGTGTGTGGACATTAGCTAGGGTTAGTAGAGTGTGGACACAACTCATTGTGTGTTGTGTGGATTATGGATTAGTGCATTATGCTTTGTGTGAGAGTGGACATGGCTTCCCTCTATGGTTAGGGTTTGCAATATACATTAGGGTTTGCTCCTGTGTGTGTGTCTCCTCCTCCTCTACCGATCTTTCAACATGGTATCAGAGCCTTGTGCTGTTTATTAGGGTTTATGAGTGAGTGAGTGAAGAGGGAAAAGAAGAAGCTGTGAAAAGAAGCTGTGAAGCTTGCCATTGGAGCTGTGAAGCTTGGAGCACACCGATGGAGCACACCGAATCTTATCAGATCTGAAATCTTGGCCTACCGGGTAAGGTCTTCTAAACATCCTTGAGCGGATTGCAGGTGATACAGGCAAAAACAAAGCAAAATAGAGCAAATCAAAGCAAAGCAAAATTCTGGTTTTTGAAGCTTTCCATTAAAGCTTGACAACATTGATGTATGGTGGAAATACATGTGATTCTGGCAAAAGACATATGCATTTGTCAAAGAGGGATGTATTAGCAACCCATGTGCAAGCCTTGAACAATTTTTGGAGCAATTTACATGCATTTGATTGAGTGAAATTACTGGTTTTTTGAGCTCTCACAAAACAGAGAAGAGGAAGCCCAAAATTGATGCATTTGGAGTGAGATTTTGGCAAAAATTGAACCATTGGTGGATCACACACATGCCTAGGTGTCTTGGGGACTTAAAACCATCTTCAATTAGCATCACAAAGCTTCCCAAATCCCCTAAATGCAGGTGGCGCAGACTGCAACAGAGAAACAGAGCACATTTTGGTCATTTTGACTACGAGGAGTTTGATTTCTCATTGGTTGCTTGATATCTTCCACAAATTCCTTAGCAATTGGATGCTTTACATCTTGGAGAAGAGGGCTATGTAATTTGTTTGGTCAATGATGCTTAATTGAGCTGGGAATGAGCTGATTAAAACAGGTTGTCCACTGGTTGCAGAGAAACAAAGCATTTTAATTGAGCAATTAATCTTTGGTGTTTTACAATTGGACAAATTCCTCTTACATGGACTTGATGGACACTATTGCTAAGCCAATGAATGCCTGGTTGCCCAATTTGGTGAAATATTGAAGAAATTAGAGCAAATTTTCTACTGGTTTTTCTGGTTTTTCCAAAAACAGAAAAAGGGGTTTTCAAAAATTGATAATTACACATGTCAGATGGAGTTGATACTCAACATTGAGGTTCATTAGGTGTCAATGCAAGTTGCCTAGACTTGATTGCACCATTACATTGCGATTTGGATCCTTGGAAGGCGTGTCAATTCAGGGTATCCCGCACTGCGTGAGTCAGTTCATCTCGGGATGATTATAGGTTGATTTTCTACATCAAATTTGGAGTTTGTTGGCTATCTTGGAGTATCTAGAACATTCATTGGAGTGTGGTTGAGCTGAGGAAGGCTCATTTACAGATTTGAAGTGTGCGGAAGGTGTACGCATTGAGCAACATGTCGGATAATCTAGTTCAGATAGTTGGTGAAAAGCTGGATAGGAAGAACTTCCAGGCATAGAAGTATAGGATAAAGAGTTTCTTGAAAGGGAAAGGTTTTTGGAATCTCATTACAGGTGCTGAGCCTGAGCCTGAGCCTGAGCTACCTCGGCAACCTACACAGCAGCAGCTTATTGCTCATAAGCAATGGTCAGAGAGAGCATTCAAAGTGCTGCATTATTTGTCTATATGCATTTCTGATGCTATGCTCATACACATTCAGGATGCTGAGAATCCCAAAGATGCATGGGATACTTTGGTCAAGATGTTTGATACAGATACGAGTGCTCGCAAGTCTCAATTGCGACAGCAGATACATAATGTGAAAAGGAATAAAAGGAGCATACATGATTATGTGCAAGAAATCAAGAAGTTTGCAGATGCATTGGCCACAATAAATGCCCCCATGCCTGATGATGATTTGGTGGATATTACCTTGCGTGGTCTTGGCAAGGAATACAAATCTTTTGATACATCTATCTCAATGTGAGGAGTACAGGTTTACCCGACTTCGATGAGTTGGTTTCACTCTTATTGGTTGAGGAAATCAAGCTCAGTGGTTCATTTCTGGATGCATCTACTAGCCATGATGATGGCAGAAATCAGGATTTCTACTCGCAGAGAGGCTTTAGAGGCAGGGGGAGATTCGCATCACGTGGACGTGGTGGTAATGATCGTGGATGGCAGGATAGACCTCCACAACAGAATTTTCAGCCTTCTTATGGTGCTCGAGGTGGTCGTGGTTATGCACCTCAGCGAGGCAGAGGTACCCCCCGTGGTCGAGGACGTTGGCAAGGCCAACAAAATTCTATGCAAGATGTGGAATGCCATTATTGTGGCAAATATGGTCATATGGCGAGAGATTGCTTTCGCAAACAGAATGATTTGAGAGGGGGAAGAGCACAACGTGGTGGTCATTATGGTGGAAACTATGCACAACATGGTGGCAACTATGCATCAAGTATAGCAATGATGGAACTGCAAATCATTTGTTTGCCATGAAGCATGTTGTGGGTTCTATGACAACAAATGCTGAGAATGATGATACATGGTATATGGACTCAGGAGCATCAAATCATATGACATGCCATGGTGAATGGTTTGAGCATATGAAACCCATGGATGTGAAGGGCTATGTGGAAACAGGTGATGAAACTCAGCATGTCATTACACATGGTAGTGTACCATTGGTCATGCATAATGGTCAGACAAAGTCTATGTCAGATGTGCTGTATGTGCCTTCGATCGGTCATGCATAATGGTCAGACAAAGTCTATGTCAGATGTGCTATATGTGCCTTCGATCACTAAAAGCTTGGCCTCAGTTGGTCAAATGGTTGAACAGGGATTACAGGTTAGATTCAATGAGTATGGATGCTTCGTTGAAGATTTCAAACATGGATGTAGAGTGATTGCTAAAGGCAAGAAAGAAAAGGCAAGAAAGAAGGAAGACTGTTTAAGCTGGATGCTGGAATTCCTGAGCTAAAATCAGCCATGTTCTCAAAGAGCAGGAATGTGGTATACAGGATATTGATATGTGGCATAAGAGGATTGGACATGTAAATATACAGAGATTAAAGAACATGCAAACAAGAGGCATTGTCAATGGTTTGCCTAGGTTCAAATATGATGGACATATGCATGTTTGTGAAGCCTGTCAGTTTGGGAAGCAGGCAAGATTGAGATTTCCTAGAGAAGGAAATATGAGTAACAGGCCACTTGAGATCGTGCACAGTGATGTATGGGGTCCTGCACAAAACCCATCTATCAAAGGCAGTTTATACTATGTTATATTCATAGATGATTTCAGCAGGATGACATGGATATACTTTCTCAAAGAGAAGAGTGAAGTGTTGGAAAAATTCATGGATTTCAAAGCTTTTGCAGAAAAGCAGTATGGCTGTTGGATTAAATGGCTGAGGACAGATGGAGGTGGTGAATACACCTCAAAAGCTTTTGAGCATTTCTTGAGGAAGCATGGAATAAGGAGACAATTGACTTGCAGGTATACACCTCAGCAGAATGGTGTAGCTGAGAGAAAGAATAGAGTCATATGTGAAGTGGCAAGGGCAATGCTTAATGAAAAGAGCATGCCAGATTACTATTGGGCAGAAGCATGTGCTACTGCAGTATACATATTGAACAAAACACCTACAGCAGCCATTCATGGAAGCACGCCAAAGATGCGGCTCACAGGTTACAGGCCAGACATTGGACATCTTAAAGTTTTTGGATGCATAGCTTATGTGCATGTGCCTGATGAAAGAAGAAGGAAGTTGGATCCTAAAGAAGAGAAATGTGTATTTGTTGGATATGCACAGTATCGAAAGGCCTACAAGTGTTATAATCCACAAACTAGACAAGTGGTCATCTCACGTGATGTGGTGTTTGATGAGCTTGCTAGTTGGTATAAAGCAAAAGATGAGGGTGTTATTGAGTCACTTGAGGCTGATGTACATGTGAACTTGCCATCACAAGCAAGTTCTAGTTCTACTACTATGTCTGGGCCAGCAGCAGAAGCTGAGAGTAGCAGTGTACGTCCATGGTCAGGACGTTTGAGGCATGAGAGTGTAAGCACTGGGAGTAGTGCAATGGATAAAGGCAAAAAGAAAGTCGAAGGAATTGGAATCACAGGATATGAGTCATCTAGTTCTGAGAGTTTGGATGAGGAGCTTGGCATACCTGTTTTACGCACACCTGGTGCTAGACAGGACAGATATGTGCCACCACATGCTAGAGTTACAGGTGTACAGAGTGACCCGCAGGCATTGCGGAGATCCCAGAGGGTCAGATATCCTGTTGACAGATTGACATATAGAGATTTTGCTATGCACTATGCATACATGACATCTATGGTGAAGCATGTGGAACCTACATGCTATACAGAGGCTATTGGAGAGCATGTATGGGAAAAAGCAATGGATGTTGAGATGGACGCATTGGTCCATAATGATACATGGGACTTGGTTGCACTACCAAAGGACAAGAATGTTATTGGATGTAAATGGGTTTACAAAGTGAAGTGCAAATCTGCTGATGGTTCTATTGAGAGACATAAAGCAAGATTGGTAGCAAAGGGTTATGCACAGACCCAAGGATTGGATTATGATGAGACGTTTAGCCCAGTGGCTAAGATGGGCACAGTGAGAGCAGCCATTGCTATGGCTGCAGCTAATGGCTGGGAAATGCATCAGATGGATGTTAAGAATGCATTTCTGAATGGAGATCTACAAGAGGAAGTATACATGGCACAGCCAGAAGGGTATGTACACCCTAGATATCCTACTCACGTATGCAGGTTGAAAAAGGCATTGTATGGTCTGAAGCAAGCACCTCGTGCTTGGAGTGATAAGATGTGCAGATATCTTATCTCACTTGGTTTTCAGATTTCTACAGCAGATTCTTCACTCTATGTGAAGAAGACACAGCATGGGATTGTTTTACTAGTCATCTATGTGGATGATTTGATTATTACAGGTGATCATAGTGCAGATGTGATGCATGTCAAGAAAGCTTTGAGTGGGCAATTTGACATGAAAGATCTTGGTGAGTTGAGATATTTCCTTGGCATTGAAGTGGTGAAAGATCATGCAGGTACTTGGTTAGTACAGCGCCAATATGCATTGGATATGTTGGCAAAGTATGGCATGACAGGGCGTAAACCTATGAGTACACCATTGGAGCAAAATGTGAAGTTGCAGGCTGATTATGGCGAGGAATTGGATGATCCTTCTATGTACAGGAAGATGGTTGGTAGTCTCATATACATGACTATCACACGCCTAGATTTGAGTTATGCAGTGGGGCTAGTCAGCCAGTTTATGCAGAGCCCCAAGAAACCACATTTGGATGCAGTGAGACGCATCATGAGATATGTGAAGACCACAACACATTATGGTCTATTTTATGAGAGTGGTAAAAGCTTGGACATACATGGCTACACAGATGCTGATTGGGCAAGTAGCGCATATGACAGGAGGTCTACTAGTGGATATGCTTTTACACTTGGAAGTGCTGTGGTGAGTTGGAGTAGCAATAAAGCAACCTACAGTTGCTTTATCCAGTACAGAGGCTGAGTACAGAGGAGCAGCCATTGCTACTTGTGAGGCTATATGGTTAAAAAGTCTCTTCGCAGATTTATGTGAGCCTCTTGATGGGAAAGTTGTCATTCATTGTGACAACATGAGCAGTATACAGTTGGCAAAGAATCCAGTGTTTCATGCGAGGACCAAACACATAGAGGTCCATTATCACTTTGTCAGAGAAAAGGTGCTGGATGGTACAGTTGATCTTCAGTATGTGAAGATTGATGAGCAGGTGGCTGATATCTTTACGAAGCCACTTAGCAAGGAGAAGTTTGAGTACTTCCGGACTATGTTGGGAGTACATGGAATGAGCTTGAGGGGGAGTGTTGAGAGTCTTGATATCCCAAGCTCATCTACATCTTCATCGGCAGTACATCATGAGCTTGAGAGGGGCTGTTGAGATTCAAGCTCGATGTCAGTGTGAGCCAGCTATGCTATGTGCTGGCAGATTAGGTAGGAACATGTGTGAGACATAAATGACCGCGTGTCCAGCTGGTCATAGTGTGTGGACATTAGCTAGGGTTAGTAGAGTGTGGACACAACTCATTGTGTGTTGTGTGGATTATGGATTAGTGCATTATGCTTTGTGTGAGAGTGGACATGGCTTCCCTCTATGGTTAGGGTTTGCAATATACATTAGGGTTTGCTCCTGTGTGTGTGTCTCCTCCTCCTCTACCGATCTTTCAACACTTATTATAACACTTTTAGATGTTCCACCAAATAGGCACAAGATGGGGCAAAGAGCAGTTACTATATGATCTCAACGAAGGACCAAATGAGGATGTGGTGGCTTTCTATTTTCATAGACTCAGATTTCTACCTAGGTACATGCTGTGTGACTTTGAGACTATGGTGGATACATAATTTTGGCCTCCCTACAAAGCTTTTAGGAGAACTCAATACTCCTTGGAATTGAGGCATTTACATTGGCAACATGCTGCCAATAAGTTCTTGTCACAATCGGATTTGCCTAGCCTAAAAGTGGTAGGCATAAGAGTTCAACTCTAGTCACTAGTTTCCGACCATTGGCATAGTCTTGCAAGTTGCATCAAGTTTCTAGTTGGTCCTTCCATATTGCATTTGGATTTTCTTCCAAAATCCTCTCGTAGCTAGAGGCGTGGCTAATTTAGGCGTTGGCATAAGAGTCTAATGTCACCTAAGATTTTCTGGTCAAGGTCATATCTTGTGACATGGAGCCGTGCATAAGCATTTCCTTGTACATATTTGCATATTGCATACCCCAAATATAATAAAATAACATAAAAATTATAAAAGCTTAAAATCTTGAAACTCCCTACACTCACGCATTGTGCACTTTTATCTTAGGACTAGAAGCCTCAACATCAAAAGCCATCCAGGTACATTTTGGTTGGGGGGATCTTGGCTATTCCAGGCCCAAGATAAAACCCATCGCCTGGATTACTCCTCAATTGCTCTTCTTGCATAACCTACTATTCATTTTACTATGGAGCATATAGACACTTGCATTTTTCAAGTGCATGCATTAGGCACTCTTATTTTGTTTATACTCATGCACATGCATATAAACTTAATCTTGGCTTCACCAATTTCAACATCGACAACCAATCTGTATTGCAATATCATGAAGTTGTCTCACTATCACGCAAGATTATTCCACTTCAAAGGATCTATTCATCAACACACTTAAGAGAGGTTTTGAAGTTAGTCAATAATCTGACAACACTGATGATTTTATAACGACAATCCAATGATGTCTTCAGTGTGGCTAATCTTCAACTTCCCCCAAACTTTGATTTTCTTTGCATAGGTCCGAGGACGAACCTACTTGAGGCAGGGGAGATGTTAACCACATCTAACGATCCAAGGACGGACCTACTTAAGGCAGGGGAGATGTTAACCGCATCTCCGATGATAGTTAACTGGGCGGTTGGCTTAGGTGGGCCCACTAATTGATGTTTTAAAGGTTGTCTAAGCGTAACAAGTGATTGGCATCATCAAATTACTCTAATTGGGTCAATTGTAATGTTTTGTCCGCCCGAGTGGGTTTTTAGCATGTCATGTATTATCTTACGGATTTTTCCCACTCAAATGAGTGCGTCATGATGTAAACAAGGGATATCCAAGCTAAGTGTAATGCCGCCATCACATACACATGTATACTAGTAGGTGTGTAGATACACATAACTTTCATTTTCACACAATGGTTGCCCAAGTTTGGGTGCCTGGTCACTTATAAGTTTTATATAAATAACAATGTAAGGAATGAGAACACACACTTCCCTTGTGCAATCTTAGAGCTCTTGTGTTCTCCTACTCTTATCCTCTTTCTAGAGTGTGTGAGAGTGTGTGAGAGTTGCTTACAAGTTATTGGGTTGCATCACCATAGCTATGGAGTTGTGTGAGCGGGTATGTCCAAGAGAATCAACACAAACATCATTCGATGACTTATTCACTTGAGGGGAGGTGTTAAAATATGCAAGTGAATGGGTGTGTGCGGGAATAAGCCCTTAGCTAGAGATTGTAAAAGGGAGTCCGTAATTCAATGGGTAGCAGTGAAAAGGTGAGAAGAATCTATTGGATGAGAGAATCAAGGGTAGCATGAGTGAATATAGGGGTGTGGAAAGATTCTAGGAAAAGGTGCCTCCCCTGATGTCGGGGAGGTGGCACAAATCAAGGAGAAATCAGTGTGGGGAGTGGGTGCTTGGCACCTTCTTGTGGATGTAAAAGCTATAGATTAAGGCATTGGCCTAATGATGAGAACTTATTGGTTTTTGAGTATCCATGCCTACATTATGCTATTAGATTAATTGTGCACTAATCTTACTTTAATCACTTTCTAATTGCTTGCTAATCATGTTGATTCTTGCATTTGATCCACCATAGCCCATCACATTGCTGAAAATTTAACTCATACCAACTACTCATCTCATCAAATAAAATATCCTTGCTCACCCTCATCTCATGTGTGATAAAGTTATAATATTTATGTATGTTTTGCTCAAGTGAGTGACGAATTAACACACATTTTTTAGCCTTTGGATCTAACTTATTGCATAGCTCATCAGGAATGTGTACATATGGAATGCATCCAAATATTTTCGAGTGTGACAAATCTAGTTTTCTATCAGTATACTTCTCCTCTAGAGTCGTACCATGCTAAACTCATTTCACCACACTCTCAAGAAAACTCAAGTAATGGTATTATACACACACCAATGAAAGGCTCGACATGATAAAAAGAGATGAAACAACTTACTTGTCGTGGCTAAAAAATGTGTGTTAATTAGTTACTCTCTTTAGCAAAATGGATACAAATGTTATAACTTTATCACACATGAGATGAGGGTGAGCAAGGATATTTTCTTTGATGAGATGAGCAGTTGGTATGAGTTGAATTTTTAGTAATGTGATGGGCTATGGTAGACCAAATGCAAGAATCAACATGATTAGAAAGCAATTAGAAAAGTGCTTAAAGTAAGATTAGTGCACAATTAATCTAATAGCATAATGTAGGCATGGATACTCAAAAACCAGTAAATTCTCATTAGGCCAATGCCTCAATCTATAGCTTTTACATCCACAAGGTGCCAAGCACCCTCCCCACTGATTTCTCCTTGATTTGTACCACCTCCCCTACATCTGGGGTCACCTTTTCCTAGAATCTTTCCACACCCCTATATTCACTCATGCTACCCTTGATTCTCTCATCCAGTAGATTCTTCTCACCTTTTCACTGCTACCCACTGAATTAGGAACTTCCTTTTACAATCTCTAGCTAAGGGCTTGTTCCCGCACACACCCATTCACTTGCATATTTCAACACCTCCCCTCAAGTGAATAATTCTAGCACACGTGGACCCTATACCAAGGTTCCCTCTTACTTGGTAGCCCGTGACCAGTGCCTCAAGTCCCTAATTCATAGTCCTTGACACTCTCTCTCTATTTGTCCAAGGCTACTACAAGTGCCCGTAACTTTGACTATAGTGCTCACACATACATCTACCACATGGCCTACATCATCGATGGCTCAAAGGTGGTTTTACTCTATTGGGGTTGGTTACATTGGGTTGTGGGGTTTCTCTCTTTCTCTCTTAGAGAAGATGTTCTGACTCCTCTTCCTTAAGAGTCCGTGAAGTTTACCGATGTTGATCCTTCTTCATTTGGTTTGTTGCAACAGTCTCTAGCCATGTATCCTGGCTTCCTACAGTTATGGCAAGTGAAGGTCCTTCCTCCTCCCCTGCCTCTTCCTCATCCTCATCCTTGTACAAGGCCTCCTCGGGTGTAGAGTGCTTTCTCCTCTCTAGTTGATGGTGGGTCCAATCCTTTCTTCTCTTTGACGTTGTTCTCTTGATCTAGCAGAGCTCCTTCTATCTCATGCAACTTCAAATCTGGTACATTCTTTAAGGTTGCCACAATGTTCTCATACTCTCCCTTGTCCACACTGCTAGTGCCTCATCATCTTCTACTTTCTTTCCAATGGCTGCAAGTTGTTGTTTGATGCTTTTATATTTGTTCAAGTGTGTGGTTAGAGGTTAACTTTCCTTCATGTCAAGTTTGTAGAATTGTATTAGCAGATTTATCTTTGAATTCTTTTCCTGAGTGCCAAATAACTTGTTAAGTTCATCCCATGCATCTTTAGCTTGTTGTATCCCTGCGATGTGGTGAATGATTTCATCATTTAAGCTAAGTGCAACTAGTCCTAATGCTTTCTCATTTCTGCTCTTCCACTCATCCTTCCCATGCTCCTCTGGGCATTCATCTCTTCCCTCAACTAGCCCCCAAAGATTCTTCCTCTCATGAGCAAATACATGGCTTTTGTTTGCCATGTATGGAATTGCTCCCCATTGAATTTAGCTACTTCTTGTTGCAATTCTCATGATAATGTGAAGGGGTTCCTACCTCTTGATCCAATTCAAGATTCAAGGGTAGTGTCTAGCCTTTTACAACTCCAATTTGGTGTTTAATGATGATTACAACAAGTTTACAAGCATGAATACACCAAAAATTGCATAATGCCAATGATAGTTGGTCTTGTACTAGATGGTTGGGACATCAAACCAACTTCAAATTATAATATGAAGTGATAAAGGTATATATCAAATACCTAATGGTAAGTTTGAACCATCAATTGCACCAAACTTCAGTTATTAGTGCTAATTAATCACTAATTAGTGAGCTTAATCTCCTATTTTGTGTGCAAAAAATAGATTGTACGGGGAGGCCAGATCTGGTGCCTTAGATAGAGTTCATATGAGCTCAAATCCTTTTAAGGGCATCAATAGATGTTAGTCTAGTAGAGGATTAAGCCCAAAAAAAAAAAGATTTGACCAAAGAATGAATGCTTAATCTTTGTTTTACCAAAGTCACTTGTAGATTTGATCCAGAGCTTGATGTAGCTTCTCCTTGATGAATTTTAAAATTCTGAGGCCACCAGCGTGTTCAGCACACCCAAAAGCCCCTGGGCTGGTTCAATGATTCTAATTCAAAGGCGTGATGGCGATTTTGTAATTTTTCTCAGAAAAAATGGCACCAGCAAATCGACGCTTCCCGGCTGCATTCGTCAACGGTTTGAGTTTCTGAGGTGCCGCACCTAGCAAGAGGGTGTGTGAATTTTGTAGGCAATGGAGCTATGTGGAGGGAGAGATCTAAGCTCCACCGAGTGTGGGTATTTAAGAAAGTGAAAAATGGCTTATAAGGCTATTAGTACCTAATTAGTAATTAAGAAGGTGATTAGGCTTAAAACAGCAGGCTGAATGCTAAGCTTGGCTCTGATATACCAAGTTGAATCTTCAGCAATGTGATGGACTATGGTGGATCAAATGCAAGAATCAACATGATTAGCAACAAGCAATTAGAAAGTGGTTAAAGCAAGATTAGTACACAATTAATCTAATAGCATAATGTAGGCATGGATACTCAAAAAACAGTAAGTTCTCATTAGGCCAATGCCTCAATCTATAGCTTTTACATCCACAAGGTGCCAAGCACCCACTCCCCACACTGATTTCTCCTTGATTTGTGCCACCTCCCCTACATCACCTCCCCTACATCTAGGGGCACCTTTTCCTAGAATCTTTCCACACCCCTATATTCACTCATGCTACCCTTATTCTCACATCTAGTAGATTCTTCTCACCTTTTCACTACTACCCATTGAATTACGGACTCCATTTTACAATCTCTACCTAAGGGCTTATTCCCGCACACACCCATTCACTTGCATATTTCAACAATGATGCAGTAAAAGACTCAATTGGGTCTGATGCATAAGAGAAGGTGGTTGAACAAAATACAAGGCAGCAATCACAGTTATTAAGTGGACTGAGAGAGTCCTCTAGTAGTGGGTCTGTTGATAGACCATGGAGTGGCAAGTACATCAAAAAATCAGTCTTGCACGTTCAATAAGTGCATCATATAAAGATAAAGAGAAGGTTGATAAGTCTCTTGGTATACTTAACATTTTAGCACGATGTGAGGTGAATCCCTAGCCCCATCACAGCATGATATATAGGAATCAATAATGTACACATAATGGTGTGTGATGAATCCACAAGGGCAAAAATGGTGTGACACTCTATCCTGCTTCTTGTTCAACAAGTGCATCATATAAAGATAAAGAGAAGGTTGATGAGTCTCTTGGTATACATGACATTTTCTCATGGTGTGAGGTAAATCCCTAGCCCCATCCTAGCATGATATATAGGAATAAATAATGTACACATCATGGTGTGTGGTGAATCCACTGACGTGAATCCATAGTGGAAAAAATGCCGTGAAGGCTAAATGGATAAGGTGGTGCAGGTATACAAATTGAAAATAGAAACTACATGGGAGAGCGAGGAGGCTGGCAACATAACAATTTGGAAGAAGCAAAGGCAGCGACGGTGTTCAAGAAGTGCAATGGAGCAATGGTTCGTGTAACCACGGGAGAGAGAGAAGAACCCAAAGTGCAGTTGAGTGGTCTCCTGCAGCAGTGCTCTGGAATCTTATTTGAACCCAAAGTGCAGTTGAGTGGGTGAGAAGTGCTTGAGTCTGGTCTGATAGTATGGGCTATCAGCAGTCATCAAAAGGGTCTAAGTTTTGATTGATTTCTATATCAGCTATGTGTCAGATGATGTCAGCTAAGTGGTTAGGAGGTTGGATCTATGTTTGGTTTGACTCTTCTGAGTATCTAGAGGTGTCAATAGACAAAAAGGAGAAGACGTTTGACACACAGGTTAGTTTTACTCTATTTTGGAGAGTCGGATCGGTCTCAGATTGTGCAATCAGAAGGGAGTCAGAGAAGTGTCAAAGAGGGCAGTTGACTGGTACACAGAGCTTCTGAAGCTGACATTGGAGGATGTTTTGGGAGTCTGAAGCACCTGTTATGTACTGGGGTTAGTCATCAAGATTTTGAAGATAAAATCAGCCAATTCTGTGTCAATTGGGGAGGTTTCTGAGGACAACTGACTGGTATAGAGAGCTTTTGAAGCTGATGTTGGAGGATGTTCAATTGAGGTTAGAAGAGGCTCTTAGGAGAAAGGTCAGAGGTTTTGGAGGTCAGAGCTAACCTGGGAGGACAGTTTGAGAAGACAAATGGACTAGATAGGGAGGTTGGGAGGGTGGTGAAGTCAGCTGGAGGGATGACGACAGGTGCATGTATGATTGATGCCCTTGGAGCTAGGATTTCAGTGTCCCCCTAATTTTGATCCCATTGTGTCTTCTTCTTGTGTGCCTATAGTAGGTGGTGTAGTAGAGGCCATCACCCAGCCACCACACAATGGCATTCATATTATGCTAATAGAGAGTCTAGTGGTTCAGAGAGTAGAGCCTTGATGAGGAGATTAGGATCCCAGCTATCAAGACACCTAGTGCAAGGAAGCTAAGGCACAAGGATACCAAGGATAAATCTAGGACCATGTAGGTCAGATAGGGTCGAAAACCCTGTTAAGAGATTGATGTATGATGGTTATGTAGCTCACCATTATGCATACAGGGCAAAGATTATGAAAGAGGTTGAACCCACATATTTTGAGGTTGGGCATGTACATTGGGAGAAAGCCATGGATGAAGAAATGGTTGCATTGGATGCAAATAATGTATGGAAGTTGGTGACTTTACCTAAGGGTAAAAAGGCTATTGGATGTAAGTGGGTCTACAAAGTGAAGCACAACTCAGATGGAAGCATTAGTAGGTTATGAGATTCCTCTCCCCCAGCTTTTGAGATGTACAGGTGTGAGAACCTTTCCTTCTGTCTCTTGTAATCATCCCCTCTCAGAAATGGAAAAAGATCTCGTTTTACCCAATTTTGGCCTAGAGAGATAATTCAAAATTAAGATATTTTTGGATACAAAAATTCTCTTAATGTCTAAGATGAATCTCCTTGAAACAAAAGTTCAAAATGAACTTTTCAATGTGCATTAAGAATTAATTGAATATGTGAATAAGCGACCTTTAGTTAAAAAATGAGATATTTAGGTGAAATGATACATTTTTGACACCTCAGTGAGGTGGAAAACCCACTTGAGCTGGGGCACCTTCTTCATCATCATTGTTTGATTTTTTTAATTCAAAAAAATCAAGATATTTTTGTTGGAATTAGGGTTGCAAGAAAGCACACAAAGCTTGGAAAAGAAGAAGCAAGAATGCACACAACACAAAGTGTATTAGATTGTGTCAATGTACAAAAGATAAGTTAGCCCTAGAAGAATGGGCGTATATACAAGCCGGGAAAAAAACCTCCTAAAGAGGGAAAAAGTGCCCCGGCGGTCCTAAGTGTGTTCACACACATCACTGCCTATATATATGGCAACAAATCCCCCCTGGGAGTGATGGTGTGAACGAGAGCTGGCACTCATGTATAGGGGAGTGCCATGCCCGAAGTAGATCAATCCACAAAGGGGAGCAAGCCCAAAGCTTTGCGGAAAGCTTCGAACTTCTCACGAGGAAGCGCCTTTGTGAAAAGATCGGTGAGGTTGTCCTGTGTTGACACATAGGCCAAGCTGATCTCTCCTGCTGAGAGTCTCTCCCTGACATAGTGATAATGCACCTCAATGTGCTTTGTGCGAGCATGAAAAACTGGGTTTCTCGCAACTGCCAATGCGCTCTGACTGTCAGTGAAGATAGAGGTGGCAGACTCCTGTCCAACACCCAAGTCAGCCATAAGCCGTCTGAGCCACACACACTCAACCGTAGCTGTGAAAGCTGCCCTGTACTCAGCTTCACAACTAGAAGTGGCCACAGTAGGTTGCTTCTTGCTCAACCAAGATATGTACGAGCTACCGACGAGCATGAAACAAAAACCACTTGTGGACACTCTTGTGTCATAGCAACCAGCCCAATCTGAGTCCGAAAAAGCATGTAAATCTGGCAGCAACGATCCCCCCTTGGGATAAAACAACCCAAGATGTATGGTGCCACTCAAGTAGCGAAAGATGCGTTTAACTGCCTTCCAATGCTGAGACCCTGGGCTATGCATAAACCTGCTCACCTGTGAGACTGCAAACTCAATGTCCGACCTCGTAATGCATACATAAATGAGGCAACCAACAGCTGTCTGATAGAGTGTGATATCAAAGTGATCTCCAGCATCATGAAGACTCAACTTCAAACCTGTCTCCATTGGAGTAGCAATAGGCTTGCAGTCTTCAAGGCCAAATCTCCGCAACAATGTCTCAATATACTTTGTCTGACACAAAGCAATACCTCCATCACACTACTTAAATTGTATCCCCAAATAATGATGCAAATGCCCCAAATCTGACATCTCAAAAGAGGCATTCAAATCAGCCTTAAAATCAGCAATATGACTTTCTTTTGGTCCTGTGAGCAGCATGTCATCGACATAGAGAGCAATGATTAGATGTACATCATCCACACATTTAACATACAAAGTGCTTTCTGTTGGACTATTCTGAAAACCATGTGTAGTCAAATATGCATGTATCTTTTCATACCAAGCTCGTGGAGCTTGCTTTAAACCATATAAAGCCTTTTTCAACCTGCACACTTTGTTTTCCTGCCCTCTTTGAACAAAACCACGAGGCTGCGATACATACACCTCCTCATGCAAATCTCCATTCAAGAACGCAGTCTTTATGTCCAACCGATGTACATTCCCCAACCATTATGAGCTGCCAATGCACAAATGCTACGAATGGTAGTCATACGACAAGTGGGAGCAAAGGTCTCATCAAAATCAATGCCCTTTTCTTGAGCATAACCCTTTACAACAAGTCTAGCCTTATAGCGATCAACACTGCCATCTGGCTTTCGTTTCAATTTAAAAACCCACTTACATCTAATGGCCTTTTTACCAATAGGCAAATCACACAAAGACCATGTACCATTCTTCATTATAGCATCATATTCACTTTGCATTGCAGCTAACCAATTTTCTAAATTTTGTGCCTCATCAAATGAAAGAGGTTCTTTCTCTTCACACATACTAGACACAGCCAAAGCATAACAATCTGATGTATAAGAGGCATGCTGAAAACCTGAACGAGTACGACTAGTCATAGATGCATCAATCTTACTATCACACAAGGTTTGCACCAGCCATTTAGGCATACCTCTAGCCTGCTCATTTTCAGCCCTATCCTCATGAATTACATCCTGTAAATCTGCATCAGAAATAGGCTGATCTATGATGTCGTTCGAAATCTGCATAAGCTGAATATTTGCCTCATTAGGACTTACATTTGAATTCCCACCTGTAAAGAGAGGCAACAACGTATCAAATACATCCCGTGAGCTCACACCTGTCTCTTTGGTACATGATAACAAAGGCTGCATAGCATCTTCCACAAAAACAACATCTCAACTAATCAAGATACGCTTTGACTGTGGATGATACAATCTGTAACCCTTGCTCTCAGCACTGTAACCAACAAAAATGCATTTGACAGCCTTATCATCCAATTTTCTGCATTGTTGCACAGGCACTAAAGCATAGGCCAAGCAACCAAAGACACGCAAGTGACCAATAGAAGGCTTCCTACTATGCCAAGCTTCGTATGGAGTAATAGACTGCAAGGCCTTAGTGGGACACCTGTTGAGTACATATGCAGCACACATGACAGCCTCAAGCCAAAACGCATGTGGCAAAGCTTGGCTCTTGACCATACATCGTGCCATCTCCATAAGTGACCTATTTTTCCTCTCAGCACTGTACATTGGTGTTTTATCCCACGACTAGCCAGAAATGCATCAAACTCTTTAGACATGTACTCCCCCCCTCGATCAGTACTACGAAGGGTGCCCACAGTACAATTGGATACATTTTCAACCATAAGAAAAAACTTTTTGAAGCACAAAAACACTTCGGACTTTGCCTTCAGTGGATATACCCATGCATGCCTTGAGTAATCATCAATGAAAGTCACGAAGTACAAGTGTTTACCAAATGACGGAGTTTGCATAGGCCCACATACATCACTATGTACAAGCTACAATTTGCGAGTGGCCCGCATAGAACCATCCTTTGAAAACGTAGAACGCTGCATTTTGCCCAAAATACAGTCTTCACAAACATGTTTCAATGGTGCCTCAAGAGGGGGCAATGAAGCAACCATATCAAATTTCTGCAAACGCAGCAAACTAGCAAAGTTCAGATGACCAAAACAAGCATGCCATAGTTTTGCATCTGAAATTGCCTTTTCATCAGAAACTGCATTTGCTGAATTGTTTGGGACATCATAGCATAGCGGAGGCTACACTCCAACCCACACACTTTGTCAATCCGTGAATGCAACCCGGTTAGCGCATAGAGGCTATCCCGAATGGGAGAAGATGAGTTAACCACACACTAATGACTTCTAGTCCTACTCAATCCTTCTTCATCACTCAAGCAATCAATCTTACATAATCAAAGCATCAAGATTAGGCTACACTTAAGCACACAAATGCAACTTATGCAAAGAACCTAACATGCAAAGAGCTATCACACAAGCCTCAACTACACATCATTTCATGCACAAGCTTCATCACATGCACTCTACAAATCAGATTTTAGCATCAAAACATCATTAAGAAATCTAGATTAGCAAGTGTGTAGACCATAACCTCATATCATTGAAAATGTAAAGAATAGAGAGTACAAGATTGAAGCATGAATGGAGATGGAGAGCCTTGGGAGAGCACATGAGAAGGAGCTATGGAGCAAGCTTTCTCTATGAGCCTCTCAACCAAATGACCAAAGAGTCCTCTCTAGCTCTCAAATGGGCCACCTTTTATACAAAAATTCTAGAACTCCTAAAAGTTCCCATGTGGGATTATTGTCAAGCCCTCTCCCACATTCATCTACAACTTGGAACTCTTTTCAAGAGCCCTAAGTGTCTTTTTTGTTGCATCCTTGTATTGATCTTCATTCGTCATGCAACACTCCCCCCTTCCTATTTTGCGCACGTCCTTGAGCGCGGTAGTAGCAAGAGCTGCAACAAAAAAACAATGGATACAAGTAAAGTCTTTTATTGAAAAAAAGAAAAGAAAAGAAAAGAAAAACCAGCAATGATAATTTCACACGTGAGCATACAAGTGCAAGGCTGATTAAAGTTTTAATGAGTACTAAAATAGGTGAGTAAAGACTAGTCAAAGTGAGACTTAAGTGGTAGATAGTGCTATGCAAAGGCAAGTGTGCTTTGTACACCGCCGGTTATGACCGCAGTCTCAATGTCCTACAAGTATGTAAGTTATTCCTAAGTGGCAAACCTACTCCTAAATATGAGCAAAGGTGATTGGAACTCTCTTTTTTTTTTTTTATGTGTGTGTAGAAGGTGATAAAGTTTAAGGTTCCATCCCAAAGAGACCCAAGCAATGGCCAAGAGACCTCCACCAAGAGAATCTAAAGACCGCTAAGTATCTCAAAGGCGACAGACCCTTTTTCTTTCTTTTATGACCTAAGGAGTACCCCATGAAGATGAGGGCATCGGGGTCTTGAGGGCCCATAGTGTACCCCAGAGTCCTACCAACATCTATCAAGGTGATAGATTCCTTGAAGGTCTTTTTCTAAAGCTTTTAGACGTCAGTGTTTAC
Source organism: Cibotium barometz (assembly GCF_041138505.1). Lineage (NCBI taxonomy): Eukaryota > Viridiplantae > Streptophyta > Polypodiopsida > Cyatheales > Cibotiaceae > Cibotium > Cibotium barometz. The sequence continues at coordinate 43,523,257 of NC_141070.1, read as the reverse complement.
CCCATGGAAAGCCAGGCATCGGCCCCAAGGTGCTAAGACAACCCCAGGTCCTACCAAGCATTTCTCATGGCTGTAGACACGTCATGTCTCAATTTACTTTGTATATATATATATATATATATATTTTATGGTATATTTTTTTATTAATCCTAGCACCTAGCTCATATCTAAGATGTAGCTACCACTAGGGATAACTAATATACCTTGAAAGCATAAGAACTTGGCATATTCCATTGGTATATATCCTACACTGTCTTTAGATAGAAATATCTTGTAGTGCCCTGTTGATGTTGTTCGTTTGCATTGATGCATTGCTGATTTTGTGCAGATTGCTCCTCCTTGATCTTTGTAGGCGTAGCATGTCTCCCCCCTTCCTAATTTGTGTGCACGATAGGTGGACTATTGGGGCATGTTTGATGCTCTTGTTTTAGAGAAGATCTCTGTAAAATTTTTATTAACAAACAAGAAAAGAAAAGAAAAGAATAAAATTTGCCATTGGTGCGAATCACCGAATATAGCCGAGGGGAAAAACCCAATGGGAGAAAAGTGCCCTGGCTTGTCGTTCTTATTGTGGAGTCACTGAGCTTACTCTTGCGCTGGTGGTGGAGATCATCTCAAAAAGAACACATCTTCTAAAGACATAAAGAACCACTCTATTCAAACATTGATCTACCAAAGAGCTTCATTTGTAGTGTTAATGCCTTATCTTTGGTTTTAGGTATGTCCTTCTTGGGTGGGAATTTTATCAATTGTCTTGGAATTTGAGCAAGATAAGAGGATTTAGGCATTGAAATGCTAGAATCTATGCTCAAATGATACTCATTTGGACTTGTCTTCTTAGGTACATAATTGGATGGTTGAATTGTGTAACAAGGAGAAATCGGGACAACCGGTGTTTCAATACATGTTTTAGGAAGATCAACACAAGTAGATTTGTAGGTGCTATCACAGCCACCTATCCTATCTTGAAGAGTTTGTGTTGATTTCTTTTGCACCCACTGATATGGAAAATCAAGGATGGCTTTTGGAATCTTTCGGAAACACTCTTTTATCCCTAGCAAACCAAGGCATTTTGGAAGCCAAATTGCTGTTGCCCCCTCATAATAGCCTTGTGCTTTAAGAACATGTTTTAGGACCCATCGAGTAACAATCCGAGGTTTAGGCTTGGAAATGATGTGCTTCTTAAGAGGCTTAGCAACTGGACTAGATGGTACAAGTTTGTACGCATCTTTGGGTAGCCACATTGATAATTCCTTCTTGCCTGGCCTTCTTTGAGCAGCAACTAGAGTAGTTGGAACATGCCAGCCATGGCCCTCACTTGAGTACTCATCAATTATCCACATCATTTGTTTTGGAGCTTCAAGAGCAGATTTTGAAAGTGGGTTTTGTAAGGTAGAAACATTACCCCTTTGACACGATAAAGTTCGTGTAGTAGCAGAGACTTTCTCAATATGCAATGCTGTTGTGGATGCATCCCTATAGTACAAATCATCTAGAAGGACACGTGGTTGTACCATTCGTATAGGAATAATATCATATCCATCTGAGTCACAAAATTGAATTGGCTTCGGTAAAGCACATGTCGATAATGTTGCAAGGACATGACTCCATTCTAATGGATCAATTAAATGCTCAGGGAAGGGTTGTGGAATGTATGCCTCGTCTGATACACTTCGATTACCCTTAAGTCTCTTAGTGTTGAAATCCCTACATGAGGCTCCACACATCCACAGATCTTCTCGCCCGTCTAACAATGTAACTCTTGAGCCCTCAGATGAAGCAGAATCAAACTCATCTATTGGAGACCTTGTTACATCACGATATGAGTGATTCCTTAGGTTGACCCTTGTGATGACAGAATCATGTCGTAGGTACAAATAATTGTATCCCCAATCTTGAATCATTTGAAATTGTCACATGAATGGTCTACCCAATATTACTTCATAGTTTGGATGTTTTCCCAAAATCCACTACTGCAAAGGTGTGCTCATATTCAATCCCACATGTGGTGACCAATATGTTCTCAAGTAGCCCAAGGGGATGTTCTAAGCTTCCATCTGCTAGTTGCAAGCGCATCCTGGTACTCCTAATAGCTGGTTTGCCTCACTTTTCCCAAATGGACCTTATCACAATGCCCACTCCTGCACCACTATCAAGTATTGTAGTTGAAGCGACTTTTCGCACTTCTAATGGGAGGGTAACATTTCCCTGATCGTCCTCACAAAATTTTCCTACTTTGTTGATAGGAACTGGCATAACATGTTTTGTCTCAGGGTGTATAGTACACTCATGGTGACCCTTTTGTAACAATACCTGCTCTGACAAACATGTGGCAATATCATTCCACAACTCAGGTCGAATTTTTATCAAATCAAGCAAAGGTAAGGTACAAGCCACTGGTGCTGACAAAATAGCTTGCACCATACTCATATCCTTCTCCTTTGTCAACCTTTTATGCATGGAGGGTATCCTCAAGGTTTGAGAACAGTTCTCATATTCTCCCAGATATGACGGTAAGGTTTTCATTGTATGCTTACTTCTAGGAGAAACAATTGTTTGAACTTCCTCCTGGATGTTTGGGCGTCTAAAGTTGTTTTCCGTGCCCCTGTTAAAATCCACCTCAGAGAATGGAGGCGAACTAATAGAAGACATGTTCTCATTAACTTTCTCATGAACTGCGGCCCACATCTCATTTGCCATGTCCTCATTAGCATCAATAACTTCATCATTGCATGGGAAGACAAGGCTAGGTGTGGTGGCAGAATACCTCCTTTCAATTGGGTGTCAATTGGTGCAGACCTTTCGCTATGAGCTTGTGAAATGAGCTCACTTTTCATTTCCCGACTTGATGACACTTCTGGTATGGTTTCTAATGTTGGCTTAAGAGAGGTTGGGCCCCGAGGAATAGGTGGTGGTGGTCCCTCAAGTATTGACTGAGCTTCCCTAATGAGTTGCTGATGTACAGCTAGATTGATCTTCTCCTCACGAGGGTTTAGGTATTCTTGAAGCTTCTTGGGTAGCTCAGATAAAGCTGCAATGCGACTTCTATGAGCATCAATGATGGCCTCTAGAGTCTCATTCACTTTATCCACAAAAACAGAACCCCCAGAACTATTCTCAGTCATACTAGCCTCATCTTGTTTAGCACTAGGCTCAGGTTGATGCTCCTCATGCACTTCTTGGGATGTAAAAGTTTTATCCCTCATGTTTTGTTTAGAGGCTTCTTGAGAACTAGTGGATGCACTTTTAGTTCGCTTGTTTCGGTTCTTCTTCCTCCTAGTGGTCTTTTTTCTATTGGGACTGTAGGGTCTTGTCCACTAGATTTGTCTTTGCATCCCTAGTTCGAGGTGTCTCATCAGTCTATATTTTGGCATTTCGTGTCTGTGATCTAGTCATGACTCTAAGTGGCACGACATCCTCATTCTCAAATGAAGGTGGTGATGGAACTGCCCCTACAAGGTTGAGTGAGACCTTTGGTTGAGAGGTGCCCTCCTCATGTGGTTTCAGCAGACAATCTTTTGGGAAGTGTTTTACACAACACCCTAGACAATATCTTTCAATTGGTGGAAACTGTTATACTGTTGTATTGGATCGAGATGCTTGCCTTGAGCGATGTGGATAATCATGAACCCAATGGGGTTCTCCGCACTCATAACAGGGGCCCATTGGTTTGGCCTCTACTTTCCTTGGCTGCCATTGACCTGAGGGGCCTGGAGTCCTAGGTTGGTAGCCGTCTAGCAACATTAAAGAGTTTTGTTCCCCTGGTTGAGTGTCCAGTGCTGGGCTTGGGTATGCGGGACTTTCAAAGAGATTTTCTTTGGATGAAAATGATGCGTATTCCTCCTCCACATAGCCCGGGTTTACTAAGTATCTACACATATTTGAATTGTCGTAGTCGACAACCCTCACAGGAGCAGTCCCTGGAGCAGGAGGTTGAGCACCAAGAACATGTCGTGCTTGCTCTTGTGCCATCGGTGGCTTACGTTCAAAATTAGTATACTGTTGATACATTTGTGGAGCCACTCCACCCCTTGGCTGCTCATGTTCCTATCTCATTCTCGCAATGCGAGTACATTCCTGTGTGGTGTGGGTAAAGTTCCAAGCACAGGCTTGGCACCACTTTTTTGTGGGTTGGTTTGTGACTAGAGGAGAAAAGGTATTACATTCCTCTGTTTTATGGTTACCGCCACATGCTCCACAAAGATGAGGACCTGTAGGAAGTACACTCCTCATTCTCTGCTGCTGTTGTTGTGGCTGCAAGGGTGGACGATAGGTCTGTCCCAATCTCCTTAGTACTAGGTTAGCTATCTGGTCTGGATTTACTAGCGCACTAGACTCTGAACTTTGGTCATCACCCCACTGATCTCTAGGTTTCACCTCTGGGCCAGAACCATCTTGGAATTTGAAGTTATCGGTGAAATCCATAGCATCATGGCTACACTCATTGAAATTTGTATGCTTCTTCGCATAGAGATGTGTATGCAGTGTTGAATTTTTGAGTCCTTTTAAGAAGAGAGAAATTAATCGACTTTGGGCGGGCTTCTCATCTTTCGGGCAACGATTAATGTACTGCTTCATTCTATTTACACAGTCTCTAACACTCTCATTCTCGCCTTGCTTGAAAGAGTAGATGTGTGCTACCGTGTCATGTTGAATTCCCATCAAGGAAAAAGCAGCAATGAATCTCTCTTCCAAAACTCGTAAAGAAGATTTGTCTGAAGCCTCTAATGCCTGAAACCAAGCAAGGGCTTTTCCCTCAAGGATGAGTCCAAATCCTTCAATTTGAGTATGCTTATCAGCCACTTGCTCAGCTCGAACTGCTTGCCTAAATGCTGCTACATGGTCGTATGGATCTCCCAACCCTTCATACTTCTTTACCAGTTTCTGAAGAGTTGATGGCCTTACTTGTCGTGAATACTCATCATAGGGCCTACGGCCTCTCACTCTCAGTGGGAATTGTTCCTCTCTTTGGAAAGATGGTCCACATGCATCAAAAATTGGTGTGGGTACCCTATTACCAGCCTCACCAAACCCCTCCAAAGATCTTGTCACCCGCATTTCAAGAGGTGCATTTATGGGAGGACGAGTTGGCTCCCCTACCCTCCGATTGTTATAGTGAGAATGATGTTGTTGTGGTGTGACCGGTGGTCGCACATTTGGTGTAGGACGATATCTTGGTGCTAGAGTTGGGCTACTAGCAGTGGTCCACTTGGATGTTGAAGGTCTCTCTCTAGTGAACTCTCGTAGGGGAGGAGCAACAGTTTCTCCAAGAAAGGCTATCTCTCTCGGTTTGGCTGTATTTGTTGAGAACACTTCCATGAATAATGGTTGTCCTTTCCACGTGAGTTCCCGAATCTCTTTCCAATCTAAGGTTCGGTATTCATTGGCCCATTTATCAATTATTCTGTTCATGTGTCCTGCAAGCTTCTCAACTACCACCACATGAGCTAGAGGAAGATCTAGCTATGGCAATCTAGTTGTGGCATAATATCCCTCTAAAGAGTCCTTATAGACCTCTTGAAGTGGGTCATCCTGTAAGACCTTTGTCACTGGAATTTGTCGTACAAACTCCCATTGGTTCTCAGCCCCCTGATCCATTTTGCTCTTGCCTTTCCTATCCCTTTCCAAATTTAGATCTACAAGAAGTAAATCATCTATGGATGGCTTTGAGGACTGGGCATTGGAGGGTCCAGGCATGTCCGGCTCAATGAGCCAGTCATCTCTAGACTCCCTTGCTCTGGAAAGTTTTGATAAGTCTAAGAACTCGGTTTTAGAGAGCTCCCCTAATTTGTCTACATTTTCTGGATGGTAGGTGACTTCGTAGCGAACACCATCTCCACCCATGTACATGTTACCCTGGTCATTGTGACTAGAGGTGCTCTATCAAGTTCTGAGAAAATGTCTGCGATCTTAACAAGATACCGTTGTTGTGGATCTCTAAAGATCTCAGCTCCTTGAGCATTCGTGTAGACATATTGGAGTCTTACGTTGAGTGTTAACCCCATGGTGTCGGCTTCAAATGGATTAAAGGATCTTGCGGGTGTCCTATTTGGGGCTACGGGATGACTATTTGTCGGCCCTAGATTGTCCATGGACAATGAACTAGTTGTTCTGGAGGAAAGGGTATCGGATTGAGATTCAAAAAGGGTTTCAGCAATATCTGCCAAATTGCCTACTGATTGGGTCCCACTTTCTTGCGTAGGTACTCTAGAAGGTGTCCTAGGCCCTATGGCAGAATCTATAAGACGTCCCGACCGCAAGTGCATAAGGTCAAATTTTTTTTTGTTTTTTATGTGTTTTTGTTTTGTTTTTTTTTGTTTTTTTTTCCTCTTATATATATATATATATATATATATATATATATATATATATATATATAACCTACCTAATCCCTAAATGCAACTAAAATGAGTATGTGTGGCGTAACTATCTATCCTATTTTTTTATTATTATTTTTTTAAATGATTTTTTTTAATGATTTTATGTTTTTACTTTTTTTTTAAATTTACACAAAAATTATGAATCCCACTAAAAAATTACTAATTATGCACAAAGTTATAAAAATTAAAAAATGCAAGTTATACTAATTATGCAAAAAATTAAAAAAATGAAGAATTACAAAATATGCAAAAAAGTAGACTCCTAAAAAACACTTAATTTATAGATTTTTTTTTCTTTTGTTTTCTTTTCCTTTTGTTGTTTTTTTTGTTTGTTTTTTTGTTTGTTTGTTTTTTTTTTAAACTAATAAATTTCGTGCCAATTACAAAAATATGAATCTACTAATTATGCACAAAAAAAAATAAAAAATACACGCTACTTTACTTATGCAAAATTTTACAGGAATTTAAAAAAATAGATTCAAAATACAAAAATAAAAATTATTTTTTTCTTTTTTTCTCCTTTTTTTAAAAAAAATTTTATTGTTTTATGGTTTTTTTTTCTTTCTTCTTCTTTTTTCTTTCTTTTTTTTTATCTCTTTTTTTTTAAAAAAAGATATTTTTTGTTATTTTTTTATATTTATTATTATTTTTTTAATTTAAAAATACAAAAAAACATGAAAAATTAATAAAAATAAAAAATAAAAAAATTAAAAATGCACCTACCTTATCCGCCACGCTCCACCGCTCCCGGATTATGCGCTGTCCCCACGCGCTCGCGTTCAATGCAGTGCTCGCTTTTCTGCGCCTCCTGCCCAGCTGCACCACCACAGTCGCCTTCCTCTCCTTCTCTTCCTTCGCTTACTGCAGCTACTTGCGCTCCCTTCACAGCCTTAGCTGCAGGTGTGACGATGCCGCCTTCGCAACCGCAGCGGCCACCTCTTCACTCACACTGCAGCCGGCCACCGCTTCCTTCGCACCAACCGCCGCCTGCTCTTTCGCTTCCTTCTTCTTCCAACCGCCGTCTGCAGGTTGCGCCCACTGTGCAGGCGCTCCCAGTGCAGCACTCGATTCCTTCGCTTCCCACTTCACTCTGCCTCAGAGCCGCCGTCGTCTACTCCTTCGATCAGCGCTTCACGCCAGCGCTTCGATGCAGCGCTCCGTGCAGACAACGCTTGCTGCTCACGTCAATATAAGAAATATATATATTTATATATATATATATTTCTTTAAAACCCGCCTTACTGGGCTGCCCACAGCTGCACATATATATATTAGCTCACTAGCAGTTGCACTAACATCTCGTTCGCCCAACTTTTCTTGGAGGCTCATGCGACAGATCTGCATCGTCCATCTAATCAAAAAACCGAAAACACACAAGGCGCCCTTGAGATCACACACTCAATGCCCTTGCAAACTCTACTCTAATCTACCCTAATCCACGATTTTGCAATCAATGGAGCACTTAGTAAGAAAGTAATGGTTAACACCCTTCACTAACTTAGGTGTGCGTTCCCCGGCAGCGGCACCATTGTTTGGGACATCATAGCATAGCGGAGGCTACACTCCAACCCACACACTTTGTCAATCCGTGAATGCAACCCGGTTAGCGCATAGAGGCTATCCCGAATGGGAGAGAAGATGAGTTAACCACATACTAATGACTTCTAGTCCTACTCAATCCTTCTTCATCACTCAAGCAATCAATCTTACATAATCAAAGCATCAAGATTAGGCTACACTTAAGCACACAAATGCAACTTATGCAAAGAATCTAACATGCAAAGAGCTATCACACAAGCCTCAACTACACATCATTTCATGCACAAGCTTCATCACATGCACTCTACAAATCAGATTTTAGCATCAAAACATTATTAAGAAATCTAGATTAGCAAGTGTGTAGACCATAACCTCATATCATTGAAAATGTAAAGAATAGAGAGTACAAGATTGAAGCATGAATGGAGATGGAGAGCCTTGGGAGAGCACATGAGAAGGAGCTATGGAGCAAGCTCTCTCTATGAGCCTCTCAACCAAATGACCAAAGAGTCCTCTCTAGCTCTCAAATGGGCCACCTTTTATACAAAAATTCTAGAACTCCCAAAAGTTCCCATGTGGGATTATTGTCAAGCCCTCTCCCACATTCATCTACAACTTGGAACTCTTTTCAAGAGCCCTAAGTGTCTTTTTTGTTGCATCCTTGTATTGATCTTCATTCGTCATGCAACATGAATCTTCCACACACTTGTCATAAGAATTGAGCCTATACAGCCCACGAAACAAGGTGCCAGATACAATAATCGTATCACCAGAAGTCAAATCATGAACAGTACATCTGTCATCCACAAATTTGACTACAAGTCCAAGTCTAGCAAGCGCAAAAACAGACAATAGATTCTTCTTTATCCCTGGCACATACAAAGCATCTGAAAGTGTGAAAGCGCTGCCATTTGCAGCAGTACTACGCATAATTTTACCAATGCCCTTCACTGGGTAAGAAGCATTATTGGCACATGTGACAGTATTCCCATTAGGGACAGCCTCAAGAGAAGTGAACATATCACAATGCGAGGTAATGTGCTTTGTAGCACCACTATCAAAATACCATACATGAGAGTCAACAGAAACTATGCATCATGTACAGATGGGTCATACTGGCAATACACGCTAAACGCCCATTCTGTATCCTACACAACATTTGTAGAATCTGCATTTGTAGAAGCATCCGCTATTGTGGCTGCATTTGACTCTTTCTTCTTTGCCTCTTTAGCCTTTAGCTTAGAGCAATTCTTAATGACATGATCATTTGCCTTACAATAGTTGCACTTGGTCTTTTTCTTGCCTTTATCAAGAGCCTTCTCAGACTTATTGTTGCTACCTGTGGAAGGAGAAGATGTTGCAGACCTACTAATAGGAGAAGAAACAGTGGAAGGGACTGCCTTACCACTTCTTCTCTCAGCAATAAATGCTTGATCAACTGCACGCTGCCTGGCCCTGTTTTGCCTGGACTGCGCTTTTTGCAAGAGCTTGTTGACTAATGTATCATACTTGACAGCATCAGGTCTGTCCATTAAGAAGTCTCCACGTGGAAGCAAAAGTCTGATATGTCTCAGGTAAAGCATCAAGAACAGTCTGCACAAGAGAATGATCAGGAATAATCTCACCTGCAGAAATCAACTGTTCTTTGAGATCTTTAATCTCAGCAAGAAAAACATTCATGTCATCATCTTCTTGCATAATCTTCAATTCTAGCTCTTTACGCAAGTAAGCGATTTTTGCCTCGTTTACGACCTGCATACAAACTAGCTAGAATATCCCAAGCCTGTTTTGCTGTTTTAGCTGAACGAATATGTGGGGTGATGTTACGTTTGACAGAAAGTGCAATCAAGGTATGAGCTTGTGCATCTTTACCATCCCAACGAGCTTGTTCAGCAGTGGGTAAAAGAGCAGCAACAGTAGAGCTACTAGAACCTGCAACATCCTCAACAGATCCTACATCCACAGAACCTGGACGTACATCCGTACCCTGCACAATGTTCCATACTCCTTTTGCAACCAAAACATGCTGCATCATGTATGCCCAAAGTGGGTAGTTGCTGTCTCCATCCAGTTTGTCTTCAGCAGACAACATGCGAAATACATCATTACTGTTATCAGCCATGGCCACTGACTGAAAACTGATGCAAAAGCTGCATGTAATGAAGCAAAGATTGAACAGAAAACAACTCGTGCTATGTAGCACGGTCCACAATAGAATACGTATGCCTGTTTTACAAAAAACTACACTGTCGAAATTTTTGCAGAAAATGACGAAAACACCTATGCAGAACTTGAAATGCAAAAACGGAGCCCGAAACGGCCTCACATGCAAATTCTGAGAACGCAAAGCCCTACGGGTTTATTTGCAGAGTATAGGGACCTGCAAGCGCTTGTGAAAACTCACCTCAATCGGAGAACGTGAGTCGGAGGGTGCTGGCGGCGTAGCCCTGAGAGCCGATGCCTGCTCTGATACCAATTGTTGGAATTAGGGTTGCAGGAAAGCACACAAAGCTTGGAGAAGAAGAAGCAAGAATGCACACAACACAAAGTGTATTAGATTGTGTCAATGTACAAAAGATAAGTTAGCTCTAGAAGGATGGGCGTATATACAAGCCGGGGAAAAAAACCTCCTAAAGACGAAAAAAGTACCCCGGCGGTCCTAAGTGTGTTCACACATCACTGCCTATATATATGGCAACAATTTTATCTCTCCTCTCTCTTGGTGCAAACTAGATCAAAAAGGGACCCAAATTGATCCAAATCTTGTCCGAATCAGGTCAAACTGAAGCTTGAAGGCTCTAAAACCTAGTTGGGCTTGGTTAGTAGCCTCCCTCACCTATAAATAGACCCTCATTCCTTTGTATTTTCATATTAGAGCATTATCATGCTAATATTTTCTCTAAATTAGCTTATTTCTATTCTCTCTCTAATTGCCTCTTCTCTTGAGAGCTTTGGATCTTCTCTCTCCTCCATCCTCTCTTGGTGGCCAAGGACTTGCTTGTGGGCTTCACTTCTAGCCAAAGAACCAAGCCAAATTCAAAGGTAAACCTAATTTAATGATTTTTTTTCAATTCTCTCAATGATTTTCTTCTTCTCAACCCCTCTAAAGCTTAAGAAGCTTTCAATGAAATGGTTTTCTCTTGAAATCAAGCTCTCCAATGATTCATAATGTTTAATTAGATTAATGCTAATTTTTATGCTTAATTATAGTATTTTTATTAATAAATCTCTCTTTTGGAAAGATTAAGAATCTTTATAGTTAGATCCTTGGTAGAAGGATGATTCTCAATGATAATCTCTTTATCCTAATCAAAACTCTAAGTTTGATAAGCTAGAGAAAGAGATTATATATTTTCATGATTTTTAATCTAGTAAAAATGATGGTTATGAGTAAGAAAAATCATATTAACTCATTCTAAATTGAAAGAGGATTATGCTAACATTTTAAGAAATGAGGAATAGTAATTTTAGAATAATCAAGAGATTTATTTATAATTATGCTTATAATTATGTTATGTATGCATAATTTAATTTTACTCTAAAAGAAAAATTCCTATCATATTTTCATTATAAGTTTTCATTTCAAATTAAAAAATTAAACATTTTCAGTAATTGCAGCGAAGCTCTGGCAAAAATTTTCAGAAAAGAGATAAATCTTATTTTGATGCATAATTTTAATAAAGTAAAAAGAGTAATTCCTTTCATATTCTAGGCATAGATATTTTATGCTAAAAGTGAAGTTTTGAGCATTATTCAATAGTCAGAAAAATAAAGAAGGTTATGCACAAATTTTATAGAATCATTTAATGGATATAGGAATGATGTGAATGGATGTAGGAATGATGTGAATGGGTGTGAATGTATATAGGAATGATGTGAATGGATGTGAATGAATGTAAGAATGATGTGAATGGATATAGAAATGATGTGAATGGATGTAAGAATGATGTGAATGAAAATAAGAATGATGTGAATGGATGTAAGAATGATATGAATGGATGTGAACGGATGTAGGATGATGTGAATGGATGTGAATGGATGTAGGAAGGATATGAATGGATGTAAATGGATATAAGAATGATGTGAATGGATGTAAGAATGATGTGAATGGATGTGAACGGATGTAGGATGATGTGAATGGATGTGATATAATGTGATTGAATGTGAATGGATGTAAGAAGGATATGAATGGATGTGAATGGATATAAGAATGATGTGAATGGATGTAAGAATGATGTGAATGGATGTAAACGGATATAAGAATGATGTGAACAGATATAAGAATGATGTAAATGGATGTGAACGGATATAGGATGATGTGAATGGATGTGATTGGATGTGATTAGATGTGAATGGATGTAAGAATGATGTGAATAGATGTGAACGGATGTAGGATGATGTGAATGGATGTGATATGATGTGAATGGATATGAATGAATATAATAATGATGTGAATGGATATAAGAACAATGTGAATAGATGTGATATGATGTGAATGGATGAATGGATGTGAATGGATGTGGTATGATGTGATTAGATGTGATATAATGTGAATGGATGTGAATGGATGTAAAAATGGATTTGAATGGATATAGGAATGATGTGAATGGATGTGAATGGATGTAGGATGATGTGAATGGATGTGATATGATGTGACTGGATGTAGGAATGGTATGAATGGATGTGAGTTGATATAGGAATGATGTGATTGGATGTGAGTTAGTATAAGAATGATGTGGTTGGATGTGATTGGATGTGACTTAATGCAAAAAATATGGATGTGATTGGATGTGACTTAATGCAAAAAATATGGGATAATAAGAAATGACATGAAATAATGAGAAATGACGTGGGATGGGACGATGAGAAACAACGTGGAATGACGAGAGATGATGTGAATGGATGTGATATGATGTGAATGGATGTGAATGGATGTAGGAATGGATGTGATATGATGTGAATGGATGTGATATAATGTGAATGGATGTAGGAATGGATTTGAATGGATGTAGGAATGATGTGAATGGATGTGATATGATATGACTGGATGTAAGAATGGTATGAATGGATGTGAGTTGATATAGGAATGAACTTAATGCAAAAAATATGGGATAATAAGAAATGACATGAAATAATGAGAAATGACGCGGGATGGGACGATGAGAAATGACATGGAATGACGAGAGATGATGAGAAATAATGTGAAAGGATGTGGATGACGAGAAAAGATGGGAATTCTGTTTGGAACTGTATTTGTAGATGAAACCTATTTTTTAAAAGATTGTTTTATGTCAAGAACGTTGGGGAAGCATTTGGCCATGTTGTGAATGAGGTCGTGGGGGACCTAAGTGAAAAAGTTGCATAGCTGAGATGGAGAAGAGTCGATGAAGGACGTCTTGCGTGGCAAGGTCGACCAAGGTCTTGACCAACCTCGGTTCGATTAAAATGGTGAGCTTCCGGTAGTACGGTGGATGAGAGACCAAGGAAGCGGCCTATGAGTGAAGTGCTAGGTGACCTCCAAAGGAGCCTAGAGGGTGTTGACCATACAAACACTGCTCAAGCTTTGGGTCGCCGAAGATACCCACATGTGCATCGGGGAAGAAAATGACTTGGAGTTATTTTCTGAACACGGCATGGATCTAGTTGATTGGCCTTGCTAGTCTTCAACAGATGAGTTCATGACCTTTTTACATGGATCTTGTTGATTGATCTAGCTGATCTTTGACGGAGAGTCCATCTGGATTTTTGTGTAATTATATTCTTAGGTACTATGAGCTAAGAATTATTGAAAAGGCAACAACAACAGGTGGTGAGCGTTCTGGTTGCTAATAATGCCATAGGTACACCGATGAAGAAATGATTGAAAATTGGACTGGCTAGATATTTTGAAGGATTATGATCAGTGATACTATGGTTTCATTAAAAGCTTGCTTTAAAGATAGCCAAATCTGTGAATGACAATTTCATATTGGGTGCGTAAGTGGTATGTCTGAAATGTATTTTGCATGAATCTGACTAGGGGACCTGGGAACTCTTTTCCTTGGTACCCGAGACAAAACATAACCAAATTTCTAAATGGATTCTATCAATACAGGGGTTGGCCAGTTGGCTAACCCATGGGATTGGATGGGGTTAGGCTGGACTGATGGATTCCTACTTCAATTTTGTTTAAGTTACGATAGTTGAAGTAAATCACGAATAATCCTTATTCTATGGAAAAGAATCAACGGTTGTGCCTCTTGACAGAGCGAAAAAAGTGTTGGTCTCTATGATCCAAGTGCAAGTTCCTCCTTGATCCGGCCATGTGATCTGCGGGTTCGGTCGGAATGAAAAAGGACAAATTAAGGCTCTTGACTACATTAGAATAAATTTTCCTGGAGGAATCACCTATGCCTTCTGGGCGAGGAAAGTTTTTCCGAGTTCCATTTTGGAAAAACCGAGGGATTAGTCTCTTGTCGGGACATCCGTGGGCGAGGGCCCGAGTGAAGTTGCTACTTCGGCTACTAGCACCCCTGAATTCGATGCGCAAGAGGCAAGGATCTTTCACAGGTACAAGGCAAGATTGGTTGCCAAAGGTTATGCTTAGACCTACAACATTGATTATGAGAAAACATTCAGCCCCATTACCCGGATGGCAACCATGAGGGCTATGATTACAGTGCCTGCATCAAAAGGTTGGATTTTGCATCAGATGGATATAAAAAATGTGTTTTTACATGGTGAGTTGCAAGAAGAAGTATATTTGGACCAGCCACTTGGTTATGAGAATTTGAGCTACCCAGATTATGTGCGCAAGTTACGTAAAGCTTTGTATGGCTTGAAGTAGGCACCGAGAGCATGGCATGATAAGATTGCACAATATCTTATCACCATTGGCTTTCATATTGCAGATGTTGATCATTCACTCTATGTGCAAGAGTGATAAGGGAATTATGGTCTCATCACCATCTATGTGGATGACTTGATTGTTGGGAGTGACAATGAAGAGGAAGTTGAGAATGCAAAGGGTCTCTTGAAGAAGAAGTTTAACATGAAGAATTTGGGTGTCTGAGATACTTTCTTAGCATTGAAAAACTTGTAAGTCTTATCCTTTCCTATCAAATTTGATGATCAAGCTTGGAATAGACAGATAAACAAGGTGGTGCCAAATATATATTCAATAATTCAAGAACTTACCTTAGCCTTGGTGAAGCATGTGTCATTGGGTCTTGTCTTAGAGCGGTAAATTGTAACTTTTCCATGTGGGTGCGCTAGCTCATCCATGAGATTCTCACTCCATTGTCGCACCGGAATGCTCCTTTACCAATCGAGTGAAGGAAGAGCTCTCCATGCCTAGGAGGAGGCAAAAAGAGATGGTCCTTATAATGATTCTCCCTCACAAAAGGTGAGGGATGAAAGGGAAGCTACTACAAGAAAACAACCTATCAAAAAATATATTCAATCAAACATCCATCTAGCATGCATGAATCCAACAGCATATAAGCAAGCAAGAACAAGAAAGAGGAGAGCTCATCAGTCAACTATTACAAAGAGAAAGCGTGTGTATCACTTATTGTCAAAAATAACTTATAAACAAGTGACTAGTTTTCTCACTAAATCAGTTAAACTTAAAAGTGGTATGGTTTCTATTACTAGTCTTAATCAAGTATGTACACTAAATCCTGAGACTTTCCCTATTTGAGATTAAGCACATGGTAAGTCCATTTAATATATTCCAACCTCGTCTTACAAAAATAAGTGCCCATTCGAGTGAGTAAGATGGCAAAGCACCTTATGATAAGTTCAGGAGGTGAAACCATGTTAACCTACGGAGTGGTTAACACCTTAGATTAAGGACTCCCGTTGACATTCTTTGTGGGGAAACACTACAATGGGGTTAACAAAATCCCACCATCCTTGCTACTCCCAATGAGATGGGGCTCTTTGAGACCCTTTCCCACATCACAAGTAACGTAACCTTCTGTGCATTTAATGCAACTTGGCCAAGCATCCCTATTAGTGTGACAATTGACATAGTTTGGTTTTTTTCTTCTAAAACTTGGTCTTTCTGAGTAGTGTGACATAAGATTGTGTAAATTGTGTGACAATTGGCATAGTTTCGTTCCTTCTTCTAAAACTTGCTCATTCTAAGTAGTGTGACATTAAGGTTGTGCAAATTCATGGAATAAAAACACATTCGTCTGCTATTATATCCTTACCACTTACGTGGCCAAGTTACCTAGGCCATGGATATGGAAATTACGTTTCAAATTATCTAGACTTCACAATTCCATTTTTGCCTTCTATGAAAGTAGAGAGTAGCAATTTCATTTTTTGCCTTCCATGACAGTAGAGTAGCGTTTTTTAGAACCCTATGGCTCTTCCTTTTTTATCAACATTCCTAAACATTAATGATTGGAGGGATTTTGGCCCTAAAAACTGAATGTTTGAGACCCATCAAAAATCACATATAATTGATGAAAACCCTACATACTTAATCCTAGAGTATCAAAATTGACATACAAGACCATCCCATCAAAAGACAGGTATGCATCCCTACATGCGTGCATGTGAGTGACGTGCAATTGAGAATGACATATATTC
This sequence comes from Cibotium barometz, assembly GCF_041138505.1. Taxonomy (NCBI): domain Eukaryota; kingdom Viridiplantae; phylum Streptophyta; class Polypodiopsida; order Cyatheales; family Cibotiaceae; genus Cibotium; species Cibotium barometz. The sequence goes on along the minus strand of NC_141070.1, from coordinate 43,506,755 downwards.
CTTCTTCAAGGCATAAATGGTAATGCAATGGTTAATTACACAACGAAAAGAATAGAACAATTGCTAATAAAGTTATTGATCACAATTGTGGCCAGTTCAATATATTAATCCCCCATGACTAGAATTAACATAGTAAACAACCACAATTATGGTGTGTTAAACTAGATAGCAAATGTGATTAATCCCCATGATTAGGATTAAAATGAAATAAAAACAGCAATTATTTGGTGTTCAACTAGATAGCGAATGTTTTATAAGGTGAGGGGAGGGCAAGTACATGTACATAACTTTGGAAGGTTGGGGTGAGGTTAGTGTGTGTGTTAGGTTTGTAATAATTAATCACTCCGAAGAGCTCTTAAGAGGGAGAGAGAAGAGGAGGAGAAGAGAACTTTTTAACGTCGTAGGAAACTATCCCAAGAGAGAGGGGGGAGGGTCGGGGGCGGAGGGGCGGTTTGCGACCGTGACCAGTTAGTGGGTGGGCATGTAAAAGAAGTCTCCGCCACCTCCGAACAACCCTTCAGAGATCTGCTGCCAGTCATATACATTCACAACGTTGGTAGGCCCCTCCTCCCTCCACTTACTAACACCTTGTTGCTGCTCATCACCATAGCCCAACCTTTGCATGTAGTTGCAATTATAATTAATACTATCATTAGCACCCCCGTTATTGTTAACCTTTTGCCTCCCATCTTCTCTTGCTGTTGCTGTTTGATCACTAGTAAAGCCATAGCTGCTGCTCCTCTCATTCAAGCCAACAACTTGTGGTGGGGCAAACAGGGCTGTTTTCATAGCCTCGGGTCTTAGCTCCATGGAGACCTCGGAGGTTTCCCCACTGTTGGATTGAGATCGAGAAGAGCCCATAGGGTTGTAGACAGCACCAAGCCCACCTTCACCATGTGGAAAGCCATCCATAGGCACATGAGGAGGTGGAGGTGGAGGTGGATAGCTATAACCAGGATGATTATAGTTAAACTGGTGGTAAGACAAAGCATGGGTAGCTTGATCACCTGTTTCATAGATGCAAGGAGAGGGGGGGTAACCAGGGTTAGGAAGACAGGGTAAACTATGGTTATTATGGTCATCAGCATTACATGATGATGTTGTAGAGGGTTTATGATGTGGTGTGCATGATGATGATGATGATGATGATGTGTTGGTCTTCTGTTTGGATCTCTTGTTTTTGCGGAGGCCCCCGCCTACGGGCACGTTGCGCAGAGCGCCCCCATTCGTCCAATACCTCTTACAGTTCTTGCAAAAGTAGCGTGGCTGCGTCGTGCTGTAGTTGTTGTAGTAGCAGAACTTGGTGTCCGGCGACTCGCAGCGTGGACACTTAATCATCTGGTGCAGGTGCGGCTTGCCTCGCCTATCTGCCAACATCTCTTGCCCCTTTGCAATGGACACACAAGCAAATCTCGTCATGACCATCATGATTATCACCCACCCACTCTTAATTTAACACTGACATTTCTTAGTAAGCAACAACACAAATGACTCTCCCAAAGCACCACACCAAGGAAAATTGTGAGGGAGGGTACTGAAATTACAAGTGCCACACGGGGATAGATTCTGAGTCAGACCCCAAGGCAAGGTTGCTTTTAAACGGGTCCCATGCCTTTTTTTTTTGGACATTTTTAGAGCAACTTGTTTTGTGCGACTGTCAAAAATAAATAAGGTAAATTGTAAAAAAACGGCATTATTTTTACTAAACCAACCCGTCATTTTGGAGTCCAGTCAAAAATCACCTTGCCCAAAGTATGGGCACTATCGCCGAGCTGGAGGCAAAAAAAAAAAAAGCCACCTCAGCTTGAATCACATTGCCACTTGGAAGACTTTGAAAAAGGAAGCTCTAACTCAGTACTCCTCCGTGGCTAGTCACTTGTAGGCTGTGTTCAGACGGAACGGCAGCCACAACAAAAAGGCATAGGGCAGGGGCTTCGCGTGTGAGTTGGCACAGGAAGATTGGAGAGCTTTCTGTCAACGGCACAGCAAGGAGGACCAGCCCCCCAGGTACTCCACCGGCCACAAGCAAGGTTCAGCATATCACATGGGGAAGATCTCCCACCACTGCAAGAAGCCAAGATAAGTGTGCCAGTTCTAGAATCTACCTCCTCAGAACTCGAACTCAGCAAGGAGGACTGTTTTGTGTGAATTGGGAAGGGGCAGCATACTTGTGCTGAGAGTTGGATGCCACCAAGGTCTGAACCCAGCCTAAGAAGCCTAAGACTTTGTAACAAAGTCCTGCAAGATGAAAGATGAGCTTTTCTGACATCTCCCAATATAGTCTATGCGGATAACACTCCTAAGCAGCATCAACACTAATATCCCCCTCAATTGAGCTCAATTACCTGCATGGCTACACACAAACACTCCTATAACGCAACAACAACACGGATCAATTCACACAGAGGAGATCTTTCTTCTCAACACTTGAAGATTATGATACATGGGTTGCAGGGACTTACCACAAGACCTTCAATGTATCGCATGATGATTCAGTTATGCTGCGAGGCCAAAGCTTTAATAGGCCGTCAGGCTAAACTTCGAGATCTATGCCTTCTCAGACCATACTGCGCTCACAACTCTACAGGGCCAGCTTTGAGCAGCAAAATCCAAGGCAAGGACAACGGCTGGAGATCACCAAGCTGCCCAGATCCCTAAAAAACTTCTAGCCCTTGGAAAAACAGAAACAGAGCTGCGAGAGGAAAGGTACCCATTACATTGCTTGGGTGAAGCAAGGAAGATAGGAATCATACACGCTTCAGAGAATGGGGGACACTCGTGATGAATTTGTCTAAAAAGAGGGGACAATGGCAACTGTAGTGCGAGATGATGGGGTTTTAGTGGAGACGATGGGAGCTTCTACATGCCATATCCATCAGCACCCAGTAGAGAGAGAGAGAGAGAGAGAGAGACGTGTGTGAGTGTGTGGGGACAGCCATGACAATGCAGTGGTGGAAAGCTCGCAATGAAGATGAAATGAAAGGGCCAAACGATCTCACGAAATCTGAGTGTGATTTGAGAGACACTCACGAGTGAGTGAGTAAGTGAGTGAGTGTGTGTGTGTGTGTGTGTGTTTTTGAGTGCGTGTTTGTTTGTTGTGTAGGCTTGTCTCTCTCTCTCTCTCTCATCATCCTTTACACCCCCTACAATCAAATTTGGCTGTGTGGCCTATCTTGCTCCACGTCAGCCCCCACGTTACACACTAATATCTCCCCTTTATTACCACTTTGATCCATGATCCAAGGTTGATTTTTGATGCTGGATGCCCACGTGGTTTAGAAAATTTCCTCAAGATTGAGTGTATCTTTGCTGGCCCATAGAAATTTTGGGGTGGCCTTGGACCTATGACGATCCAAGGTTCATTTTTTATGGTTGTGTCCCTTCATTATGACAAAGTTTGAAAGTATTTTTCCACCTGATGTGTGTTTTTTGACTGCTATAAAAATTTCTCTGTATATTTGACGAGACCAACTGAAGTACCCAAAACGAGCATAATGGCCTTTAATAGTAAAGCCACACAACTACTTTGTCTGGACCTTTTGGTTTTTAAGAATGCCCTCCAAGCATTCATTTATAAGAGCTTCTAAAGCCCGAGACACATGTCTTCACAATAAGGCCATAGGCCCTCCTCAAGGTTAGAGAAAACCATATTTCCGAAGGAGAAGTACAAAAGAGGTCTTCTAAATATAACCTAAACAAAAAGAAGGTAAACGAGGAGCCGTAAAAAGCACACCAATGATGTCACTCTTATTGTCAATGTTTGCATTATGTTGCCTAGGAGAAAAAGAAGTTGGATCCACACACGAGTTGTGTGAGATGATGGGAAATCATCATGGCATCATCTGTGCGCCTTTGAAGTTTCAACCCCCACGTTAGAAGATATTTATGTAGTGGACCATGTCACAAAGATATGCTCCATCAAGACATGGACTAAACATCATTAAGAGCATGCTATCGCCACCCACTTAGCTCTCTCTCTCTCTCTCTCTCTCTCTCTCTCTCTCACACACACACACACACACACACACGTGCGCGCACACACATTCCACTCATCATGATTTTGAACCACCAAGCCAAAAGATATTATGTAGTGGACCATGTCAATGATGTCACAAAAGTCAGCTCCAAGCAGACTAAAAACATTAAGTCCATGCTATCACTACTCTCTCTCTCTCTCTCTCACACACACACACACACACACACACACTCACTCATACACACACACACACACACACGCATGTGTGCATGCATTTATTTTGTTGATCACTACTTTTAAATTTGTTTAATTGAAACAATTTGCAAAAACTCATTAGAAACATGTGTTTCTTCTCCTTCTATTCATAAACTTCATCAATTCCTTTTTATGTAATTGGCCACATCTAAAATAATACAATTTCATACCCTTCTTCATCTCATGGCTTGGATGGGACCCTAAGAAGGGTGAGAAGCCATATCAAACGATGTCAAATTCATGGTTCGAAAAATGAAACTTCTATAAGAAATATCTTTGACAACACGATTCTAACACAAGCGCTCCTATCCAACGGAAATGTGTATTTGCAAAAGGCAAAAGAGATGACTTATCAGCCTTTATTTTAGTTTGGCACACTTCTTAATTTTTATAATGATTAAGAGGCCCTTACATTCCTAACTTATACTCTATCTTTGATTAAAAGACCCTTATATTCCTAACTTATACTCCATCTTTATTTCGGTTTATATATCCAACATCTTAAGAATGTGTTTATGTATCACCATTATGAAAGCAATAACATCTTCCTATGTGATGAAGTGGTGAACCAAATAATAATATTTTTGGAGCACCACAAAGGCTATCAATTAGTTACTACCAAAGAAAACATGAATTACCTTAAGCTATTATATTGATTGTAAGTAGCATCTTCTTCCACTAGTGTCTCATGACTTGCACAAATATGTATTTCCCACCTTGAGCCAATAATATCGATTGTATAAGGAGCATCTTTAACTAGTGTCTCATGACTCACATAAATGGGTCTTCCCCAATCCATTTCTCAATCAATGGCTTCAATACCATGAACTAGAAATTAACAAGCTACAAAAATGTTCAATCTCTCTCTCTCTCTCTCTCTCTCTCTCTCTCTCTCTCTCTCTCTCTCTCTCTCTCTCTCTCTCTCTCTCTCTCTCTCTCTCTCAAAAATGAATAAAATATCTACACATTATTACATTTTATAGCCTCACAAGCATATTCGGCATGATACATTTATGTATTGTGTGTGTGTGTGTGTGTGTGTGTGTGTGTGTGTGTTAGGGGGTGGAGAGGGAGATGTGTGTTGGAGGGAGAGAGGGAGAGAGAGATGGGGGTTGGATGGGGGAGAGAGGAAAGCTAACTAATAAAAATTAAACCTCCTATTTTGAAACTCTACATGGTGTGTATGGTATGTGTGTTCAAAGGAAAATCTTGAATTGCTTGAATCCTTAACATAACCCAACATTTCCATAACATTAAGTCTTTTTTCAATGGAAAGTTTAAATTAGTGTTTTGTGTAAGTTTCTGTAAGGCTTTACCATGGTACATCCCTAAGTGGTATCACATTGCCATAAAAATAAGCCTTTTTTCATAAAAATAATCCTTTTTCAACAATGAAAAGTTTAAATGGGTGTTTTGTGTAAGTTTTTGTAAGGCTTTATCACGGTACATCCCTAAGTGATATCACATTGCCACAATGTGTCCTAAATTTATCGAACATCCTTAGCTTTAGATGCTTTTCTAAAAAGGGCTTAATCATTTTGAAGTCAATCTCTCCAAAAGGTGTAAATTTTCAGAAGTCTTATTTTCCTATTGATTTCTTAAACAAATATTCTAATAATATTTTCCTAGCTTTCAAGGAACTCCTGATAAGTGGATACAACAACAGAATAACTTCGCTCCAATGGAATAACTTCACTATTAGGGGATACAACAACGTAATAACTTCGCTCCCCCCTTAGGGGATACAATGGAATAACTTCACTATTATTAGTTTACTACCACGCCTAAGCTTGCTCTTGAGTGGATACAATGAAATAACTTCGCTATTATTATTTTATCCCCTAAGCTTGCCCTTACTTCACTAGTATTAATTTACCCCCTAATCTTGGACTTATTTAAGTATAACTAGAACTTTCCATGCTTTTTCCTATCCACACAATGCTTTTATCCAAGTTCCCCAACCTCATAGAACAATTTAAAAATATAAATGTGATTTTATATATATTACAAGTGGACTTAATTATATATTCAGTCATTGATCCATCGTACACATTTTTGTACATGTATTCCCCCCCTACAAATAGTACTACTTTAAGCTTAACCAAAATATCTTTCTCTTATATGGAATCGAAGTACTAGATCTCCAAATCATCAAATGATGTCTCTATCAACTTCCCTAAGTAGACATATTACATTTTTACAATCCACATAAAAGTGTGCTATTGATGTCCACTACATAATGGAACCAAAGGCCTTAAAACCATCTTATATAGCCTTTTTCTAAAGTTCTAACAAGGCTTTCAAATTAATCATTCACCCACTTTCAGACACAACAAGGGTCATGGGCGTAAACCTTAAGGAAAGCCCTTACTTTTATTACTTACCAAGTCATCTCACTAAAGTACTAGCTAATTCGCTAATGCTTGGATCTAGTTTTTATTTACACTCCAATGGGGCTTTCTTGTTCTCATTTTTGTTGTAGGTTGAATCAAATCTTCTTTCAAGTCTTTCCAAAAAGGACTTGGACTCCAAACTCTACCCAATATATTGAAGAGTGGTCACATCAATATTTTGATTACCTCCTTTAGACTAACGCATGTGATACTATTTTATACATTGCTCTCAACCAATTACATCCATATCATTATCTACTAATCTATTCACATGAGCTCCTCCATATTGACTTCTCTCTTCTAATCCTCTCTATTAAGAATGGATTAAGAGGTAAATTCTTAAGTGCTCCCCCTTCGTCCTCTTACCAAAAGGGTCTTATCATCTCCAAAAATTTGATAAGACTAAAAAATTTCCTTCCCTGATCATTAAGTGCATTTATGGATTTAGTACTTGCCTTGTGATTGGTCATAGTAAAAGGTGATAGTATCTCAATTCATTTCCATTCTATGGTCTTAATAACATTAAGGTTGCCATCAAATCCATCAAATAATTGCTAAATTTCTTTTTTGCCAAAATGGACTTGAACATGCCAAACTTTAAAAAATTATTGATATAGCAATAATCAAAACTTATTATTCAATAATAACTGACCCAAATTCCCTTATATAAATTGGTACTAATGAAAACCAACTTCCACACTAGAGGAACTAGTGCAGAGAGGTCGTAGTTCCCTTTAGTATTAGAGCCAAAAACCTTAAAAAAGGGCTACATTTTAATCACTTGTACCATATTTGGATTAAGCTTTGGACCAACAGAAATGTGACATTCAACAATAAATATGACATTGGGTGTCATATTCACTTTTTACTAACTTCACTAGTTTTGGCTATTTTAGTGGGTTATCACTCACCACTTTAATGTGATTCGGTGTGGCTATTTCAACGTCACTTTAGTGGGTTCCAATTTCAAGGACCTGCTCTCACGTGTCAAATGTCAGTACTTCAAAAAGTAAAAATTTGAAATTTAGGTTCCCCCCAAAATGAGTAAATACATTTGAACTCCCTAATCTACTCGAGGTGTCTTTCTAATCAACTTTTTGCATCATCTCTCCTCTATTCGTCATCTAACAATGTCAAGACAATAGTCTAACCCGAGGGTCACTCCTAATGCCATTTCATCATGCATTCTTCATAATGTTAAAGATGATCAGGGTGTGTGGAATGGTATAAACTTTAAATTAAACGATTGGGTGACTATGCAACCATCATGCAATGGTCCTCATAGGATAAAAAGGCAAAGAAGAGGCTTAGTACAATACTAACAGTTAACTTGAGTGATGATGACAATAGATTCGTCGCTCTATAAATACAAAATGGATATTGAGGGATGTGCATACGTCCTTGGAATTTCTATTAGATGCAATACCATCAGACTACAAATTTAAGGTAGATGGTATTATGGTGGGAAGGAGGTCCGAAAATACTTTTAGTTGTATGAAATGTTTGCCCCCTGTAATCCTGAAGTTTTCGTAATGTAATATAATTTTGCAACCATCTATCTTGTCTTGTCGATTCATTTTGTAAAATAGTTATTCAACATTATTAAGACAAGATAACCAATGTAAATTGAGAAATAATATATTTATTTCTATATTTACAATGGTAATATCTATACAAATTATCTATACAAATTGGTTGGTTACATTGTATGATTACAGAAAACTATCTACTTTGGAGGGTCAGTGTCCATAGAAGCCTTGTCGTCTTCGCCTTCTTTGGTCATCTTGGACTCCGATTTCTTGGATGTTTTCTTTGACTCGGCCTCTTTTTCCTTAGATTGTTTCTATTTTCAAGAAGCCTTTCCCTTCTCCATGTCTATCATTTTCTTCTTCCCGAATTTCAATGGAGACATCATAGGTCCTTTCCTTTTCGATGGCTTCTTTGCCATCATAGGTGGGATTGATGGTGGTGGTGGTGGAAGTGAATCTGGATCTGCGGGAAGATTCACACAACTGTAGCATTAATCTGATTGCCTTTGCTCTCACCCACCAAATGTATGTGTCTATATAACATGGAATCGTGAACTGCAAAAAATCATGACCAAAACCTTAGTATATATTAGGATATAAAAGTTTAAGAAAATATTTGAATTTTTTACAACTCTTGCTGTGATGTGTCTATCGAAAATACTCACAGCAGCTACTCTTTTTGATATGTCTAGCGGAAATTTTGATTGCATATATCTCCATGTGTTTGCGACCACTCTCCATCCACATGAGCTTCCATCACTTTGTAATGGAACCTATAGCAATGATAGTCCTTGTTTAGACTTTTAACTAAAGCTTTATTATAAACTTAAAAGTTATCATTTATGTTATTATAACTTACAGGCAAAATGAAAAACTAATGTGGAGTTGTATTTTCGAGGGGTGGAGGATGGAGTGTTCCTAATGTGCTTATTATGCATGTAGATGCCCTGCAAAATAACAAACCACGTAAATTATTCAATCTAATACACATTGAATCTTAAATACAATCTCTATTAAAATTAAAAACTTACAATTTGGCTTCTCCATGCATACCAAGGATGGAATTCAAGAAATATCTCTTTCTTTTCTTGATATCAATTATAATTACACTCCAATGGCTCCTACAAAATAGAGAAAAGAAAAAACAATTGATAGAGATGTATAAAAAGGCATAAAACAAAGTAAAACATATTTAAAATAAAATACTTATTTTTTGTTATAAGATACAATTATATATTGCACCTTTTCAATGTCGCATCTCCTCAACCATTCTTCCAGCCTTGTAAAATTGGTGTTTGTATCTCTTACATAAACAGAGACTATGGGGTCCAGCAAAATAGGCATCTAGGGGTAGGGTGGACAAAAGAAGCCTACAAAAAACAAATAAGAGGATAAATTAAGGAGTTATGTTGAAAAATCAAATCAGTATAATTTTTTTTAAAAAATAGCTTACATACTTGAGAGATATCAAGATCACAACATCATTTATTTGTCGATTTCTCTCTGATAGCATATACATGTATGAAGGTGCTATATCAAGATACTCTGCACTATCAACAAAATATTTCACATGAACAACAAGTTGTCCAGGTATATTCTTTAAATCTTGTTAATTCTTCTCTTCAAGGTCTATCAACTCATCTCCCATTATTCTATCTTCATCAACCCTCTTTTCTTCCTCAATAGCCATATGTTCTTTGCCCTTCTCACTCTTTATTTGATCTGTAGTCCAAGTATCCCTATCATGGGTAACATCCTCAATCTTAATACCTGCATCCTTAGGTTTTCTAGATAGTGGGACATTCAAAATATTGAATGCCATGGGGTCACTCAATGGTATAGGATGTAATAACTTCTCAAATCTCTATCTTATCAGCCTGTAGGTGTGCATGTCTTTGTCCACAAGAGTGACCCTATGCGCATGGGTAGAACAAATATAATTATCAATAAAGAAGTCTATAATGAAATCTTCTACAGCCTCTTGAAGGGCACATATTGCATTGCCAACCCATCTCATCCTCCCAAGCTTCCATTCATCACAAATCTGTCTCACAACTCTCATGAATGCAAGCTTGGGTATGAGTAACTCGACATGTTTTTGGGCTTTCCTTATCTCTCTCCTCAAGACATTCACATGCTGATTGATTCTCTTTTTCAACTTTTCCTTTAATAATACGCTTTCACTTTTGCTGCGTTCTCTGCTATCCCTGGAACCCTCCTTGCTATTTTCTTTGTCCTAGCCATCTAAGCTAAGCTTGTCAATCCAACACATAATCAAATATGACCTCATATAAGAGCTTGCTTCATTTTGAATTTAGATATGGTAGAACATTATATGTACATACTTTATCTTCATACATGAAAAATAAAAAGAATTGTACAGGTAATTCAACTGCCTAGAAACATGTAATTTGACCAGATAGAGAGTATGGTGAGAGGCATAAGCAACAATGGAAAGACAACGATAATGGGTGGAATCAGATTAACGTAATCGCAACGTCTTTCCTGAAGCGTTCCTGAGGTATTGGCTATCATTTCACTCATACATATGTTACTGGTTGTTGCAAATCGTACCCTCCCCTACAAAGTTGACTATATTTGAAAAATTACACACTAGAGTTGCAGTTACGACACTAGGGTGTCTTCCTTTGGGAAAGACTCCTCTTGAGAAACCAATATCCAGCCAAATTTACTACTTTCCCACCATAGTAGTAACATGTGGCTCCTAGTTCTTTGATAGATTCTTCATGTGCAGAAAAAGGTGTGAGCAGGTGGGAGGAACAAGCATTGCAAAAGCAATATAATTGCATAGAGAGTGGTGTGGGAGGCATAAGCAACAATGGAAAGACAGCGTGATATTCGGTATCATGCACTACCGAATCTTCATATTCACGCTGTCTTTCATGCCATGTTAGTGGGCTACTGGCTGGCATCAGTTATATATGTGCTAGAGCTGGTTGTGCTATTTCTATCCCTCCCTACAAACTTGGCCAGTTTTGAAACCATATACATGTGAGGTTGAGTTACCCTACTACCCTTCTTGTAAAGCAACCCTTCACCCAAATTTCCTAAAGGTTGACTTACCCAATTGCAATGGTTTAGAATAGTTTCATGGGAACTCCTTGTAGAATGCCACTGGAGCTTGATTGACCCTTAATGTGTAGAAGAAGGCTTGATTTCTTTGCAAATTATGTATATTACAAACATTAAACTTGAGAATATGAGTAGAATAAGCACACCTCTGACATTGTGGAAGATCAGCGCATGTATTCAAATCTGATGACTCCGGTCTGTGATTATCGTGTTGTTATTCCCTTGGGACAAGCTTAGTTGGACACCACTAGAGTTGGGGTAAAGATGCACAGAGGGTGTGGCTGAAGACCAAGAGGAGGAGTTGGGGTAAAGGACACCTATGCACACACGTATGGTTAAATTTTTTTAAACCCTGGCCAATATATTTATAGATGACCTCAATTATGTCACATGGCGTACAAAATACCAAACTATATAGCGACACGTGTATCCACACGTGTGAGCATTAATGCATACGTGTACGCACACATGTGACAGCCTCACACGTGTGACCGTATGCTCGCATGTGAAGCTGTGACCGTATGCTTGCATGTGGCTTCATGTGACCACGATGACATGTGGTTTCACACGTGTGGATGGATTGCGTGGCCACGTGGCATCCATACCATTGTCACGTGGCATCACGCACCTATAAAATGGCTTGTTAATTTTAAAAAGAATTCTACCTCCGAGCTGCCCGAGCACTCTATGCCTCCGAGCTGCGTGTAGGTTGTCTTTCCTGCTAACCTGCTCTTGTAGTCCCCTGAGCTTGTCTTCCCCCTGCCTTCTTGCAGTCCCACTAAGCTTCCTTTGCCTGGCCCCCTGAGCTACCCCAACACCCTAACCTGCCCCTCAGCCTCTTGAGATAACATCAATTGCCCCATTTACTAGCCTATGAAAGACAACGTGATAGCATTCATCTCCTGACACCGAATTGCAATCCATCGCGTTGTCTTTCCAACTTATGCTTTGCCCCCATTTTTCCTTTTGCCATTGAGCTACCCTAGCCCCCTGAGCTACCCCCAACCCCCTGTTGAGATATCGAGCTCATCTAGTGAGGCGGTGGACAGTGATGACCTGCCTGGGGGATAGGCCCCACACTTGCACCACTGGCATGGTTGGTGAGATCATGGGTGATATGCGGTCAGTGGGATGACAGGCTGTGTGATAGCCATTCTAGAGACTGGCATAGTTATAGCGCTAGCTCATTTAGTTGGGTTCACACTATAGAGAACCCTAGTATGTATTTGGTTAAGTACCTTTTCATATTGTGTGTACTCTTATCTTTGTATATGGTGTGTTGAGTGTTGTGTAAAGAAGAAGAAGATTTTCAGCCTCTCACCTTATGTGTTCTCTTTTAGGGTTTTGTGAGTGTGTGTGTGCTTGCAAAAGCTCAAGCTCTCTTCTCCTTTGCATCTTTTCGTGGTATCAGAGCCTGGTTCATGCTAAGGGTTGAGCTGCAAACAAGAGAAGCACACGAAGCGATACGAGAGTAAGAGCTTCATTTACTCTTCCCTATTTGTGTTGGTGACTACACCCTTGTCGGGAGCTCTACGGGAGGCACCGGCAAACGATCTCTGATTGAGGAGCTTTCTTCGCAGGAGTAAAGCTATAGGGAAACTCTAAAGTCCTATTGGACAAAGATTTTTGGGCCAGAAACGCGTTTCGGGCATGTTAGGACCTTCTTTTTTCAGAGAGCAGGAGATTTCAAGCATGTGGGTAAGTCATTGATTCTATGCAGAACTCTGTTTTAAGAACTGCAGGAAGACAGATTGGTTGTGCAGACATTGTGTGTGCTGCAAGGAGGTCAAGAGTTACCATTGGGTGTATGTATGCACATTGAGGTCACTGGTTGTGACATTTGAGTGTAGTACAGTACCACTGCAGAAAATATAGCAGTTTGTGCAGGACAAACCAGAGTGCTGTTTCTGGTAAATTTGTGTGTCTGGCAAGATGTCAAATGATGGCATAAACCAGATTGTTGCTGAGAAGCTTGATAAGAACAACTTCCATGCTTGGAGGTTCAGGTTGACAAATTTCCTGATGGTGGGAAGGGTTACTGGGACTACATAGAAGGTGAGCATGAAGAGGCACCGGAGATACCAGAGATCAATCTGACTGCTGCAGATGTGAAAGAGTTCAAGGATTGGAACCAAGGAGCCAAAAAAGTTATGTATTGGCTCGTTCAGTATACATGACACCATGATTGGGCACATACAGGATGCCAAATCCCCCAAGGAGGTGTGGGACACCTTGGTAAAACTCTATGAAACGAATACCAAGGCACGAAAGATACAGTTGAAGAATGAACTTCATACTGTGGAGAAAAAGAGTATGTCTGTGAATGACTGTGCATTGAAGATCAAGGGTATTGTGGAATCCCTTGTATCTATTGGCATTTCAGTAGATGATGATGATAAGGTGGAAGTCTGTCTACGTGGTCTCGGGCCATAATACAAGGTGTTCAAGACGTCTATTTAGACTCGGGAAAACATTCCCAATTTCACAGATTTGGTGTCTATGTTGATTATAGAAGAGAAGAGCTTGGGTGAAGACCAATAGCCTTCACAAAACAAAAACAATTCAGAGCAACAGGCCTTCTACACAAGTTCAGAGCAACAGGCCTTCTACACAAGTTCAGGAAGAGGATGAGGTAGAGGAGGCCGTGGACGCGACCAAGGAGGTGGCCGAACAGGTAATCAGAATTATGGCCAACAACAACAGTCCCAGAATTCACAACAACAACAACACGCAGGTGGAAGAGGCCAATTCAGAGGCAGGGGGAGTCAAAGAGGTCATGGAAATTGACAAAGACAGTATAATGATACACGTGGATGCTTTTATTGTGGTAAGCCTGGACATGTGCAGAAGCAGGAGGCTGACATGCAAAATGGGAAATTGCAGCAAAACAACTATGCATCCTCGAGCAAAAACAATGAGGATAATGAAAGGCTGTTTGTTATGCAGCATGTCGTTAATGCCATGTCTGAAAATGTTGAAGCAGCACATAAAGATGATGTATGGTACGTTGATTCAGGTGCTTCGAACCACATGACAAGTCATGGGGAGTGGTTTAAGGAGATGAAAAGCCTTGAAAGACTAGGTTTTGTGGAAACAGGGGATGACACTGCTCATCCAATTGCCCATGTTGGAGATGTGCCATTATCTATGCAAGATGGCAAAGTGAAGTACCTTGTAGATGTACTTCATGTTCCGAACATAACAAAGAATTTGGTTTCAGTTGGCTAGATGATTGAGCAGGGTTTTCAGGTTCAGTTTAACCCTGATGGTTGTTATGTTGAAGACTTTAAAGACAAGTGCAGGTTGGTTGCAAAAGGCAACAGAGTGGCCAGAATGTTTACATTGAATGTAAACATGCCTGAAGTGAGTGCTGCGATGTTTGCAAATGCTTCAGGAATAGTTGCAGACACAGACATTTGGCATAAAAGAAATGGACATGTGAATGTGCAGAGAATGAAGTCTATGCAGACTAAAGGAATTGTGATAGGGCTGCCAAAGTTTAAAGTTGAAGGTATGCAGAAAATATATGAAGCATGCCAATTTGGAAAGCAAACAAAGCATGTATTTGCATGTGACAGAAATGTGAGCAGAAATGTTGTGCATTTAGATGTATGGGGTCCTACGAGAAGACCATGTCTATGGGAGGCTGCAGGTATTATGTAACATTTATTGATGACCACACAAGGAAAGTGTGGGTATACTTCATGAAGGAGAAGAGTGAGGTGTTCACTCATTTTCAGAATTTCAGAGTTATGGTTGAAAAGCAAACAGGGAAATATGTAAAGTGCATAAGGTCAGATGGAGGGGGAGAGTACTTCTCCAATGAGTTCTCTAAATTTTTTAAGAAGAATGGTATTCGGAGGCAGTTTACATGTAGATACTGTTAGATCACTGTAACACCACTACGGGCGTTACCACAGGAGGGGACGGCCTCTGGCTCACCACCCAGCCATAGAGGAAGAATAAGGATTGCCCCTCATCCCCCGTGTAACACCACTAAGGGCGTTACCATAGGAGGGGATGGCCTCTGGCTCACCACCCAGCCATAGAAGAATGAGGATTGCCCCTCATCCCCCATGCTATATAGTGTGTGGCCTGCCGTCCACACTAGCCTGGCCGCCCATGACTCTGCATGGGCGTCCTCTCCCACTGAACCCCGGATGGCCACGTCCTTGGCCATCCGGTCTGCCGGCGTTACAGCCTATATGACATTACCCCCCCTTAAGAAGAGTTTTCGTCCTCGAAAACAAACTTGGGAAACCTCTTGGAAATTGCACTACGGCGTTCCCAGGTAGCTATCTCCTCATCCCTATCTGTCCATTTAACAAGTACCTCCTGGTACACTTTATGTCGGGTTTGTCTGTCACGATACTCTAGAATCTTTTCAGGTTCATGTGGTATCTTTGGTGGCTCTATCAAGTCCACCAAAATCTCTGGAGAAACTGCATTCTCTAACCCGTGAACTGATTTCTTCAGTTTACTAACATGGAAGACAGGATGGACTTGAGAACTCTCCGCTAACTCAAGTTTATATGCTACGTCCCCAATCTTCTTAAGGATT
This sequence comes from Cibotium barometz, assembly GCF_041138505.1. Classification (NCBI taxonomy): domain Eukaryota; kingdom Viridiplantae; phylum Streptophyta; class Polypodiopsida; order Cyatheales; family Cibotiaceae; genus Cibotium; species Cibotium barometz. The sequence goes on along the minus strand of NC_141070.1, from coordinate 43,490,948 downwards.
TTAAAAGGAACACAATATCTCGGAGAAAGTTTATCACACTTTCCCGTTTTCATGGTTTCTGATTGCGCAGGAACCTCGAGGAATACAAATGTTGCCATATATATATAGGCAGTGATGTGTGTGAACACACTTAGGACCACCGAGGCACTTTTTTCCTCTTTAGGAGGTTTTTTCCCCCGGCTTGTATATACGCCTATCATTCTAGGACTAACTTATCTTTTGTACATTGACACAATCTAATACATTGTGTGTTGTGTGCATTCTTGCTTCTTCTTCTCCAAGCTTTGTGTGCTTTCCTGCAACCCTAATTCCAACAATTGGTATCAGAGCAGGCATCGGCTCCCAGGGCTACACCGCCAGCACCCTCTGACTCACGTTCTCCGATTGAGGTGAGCTTTCATGAGCGCTTGTAGGTCCCTATACTCTGCAAATATGCCCGTAGGGCTTTGCGTTCTCAGAAATCGCATCTGAGGTCGTTTCGGGCTCCGTTTTTGCATTTCAAGTTCTACACAGGTGTTTTGTCATTTTGTGCAAAAATTTCGACAGTGCAGTTTTCTGCAAAACAGGCATATGTATTCTATTGTGGACGGTGCTACATAGCACGAGTTGTTCTTTGTTCAGTCTTTGCTTCATTACAGGTAGCTTTTGCATCAGTTTCAGTCAGTGGTCATGGCTGATAACAACAATGATGTATTTCACATGTTGTCTGCTAAAGACAAACTGGATGGAGACAACAACTACCCACTTTGGACATACATGATGCAGCATATTTTGGTTGCAAAAGGAGTGTGGAACATTGTGCAGGGTATGGATGTACGTCCAGGTTCTTTGGATGCAGGATCTATTGAGGATGTTGCAGGTTCTAGCAGCCTTACTGTTGCTGCTGTTTTACCCACTGCTGAACAAGCTCGTTAAGATGGTAAAGATGCGCAGGCTCATGCCTTGATTGCACTTTCTGTCAAATGTAACATCACCCCACATATTCGTTCAGCTAAAACAGCAAAACAAGCTTGGGATATTCTAGCTGGTTTGTATGCAGGTCGTAACGAGGCAAAAATCTCTTACCTGTGTAAAGAGCTAGAATTGAAGATTATGCAGGAAGATGATGACATGAATGTTTTTCTTGCTGAGATTAAGGATCTCAAAGAACAGTTGATTTCTGCAAGTGAGATTATTCCTGATCATTCTCTTGTGCAGACTGTTCTTGATGCTTTACCTGAGACATATCAGACTTTTGCTTCCACGTGGAGACTTCTTACTGAGGACAGACCTGATGTTGTCAAGTATGATACTTTAGTCAAAAAGCTCTTGCAAGAAACGTAGTCCAGGCAAAACAGGGCCAGGCAGCGTGCAGTTGATCAAGCATTTATTGCTGCCCAGCAGAAGAAGTGGTAAGGTAGCCCCTTCCACTGTTTCTTCTCCTATTAGTAGGTCTGCAACTTCTTCTCCTTCCACAGGTAGCAACAATAAGTCTGAGAAGGCTCTTGATAAAGGCAAGAAAAAGACTAGGTGCAACTATTGTAAGGCAAATGATCATGTCATTAAGAATTGCCCTAAGCTAAAGGCTAAAGAGGCAAAGAAGAAAGAGTCAAATGCAGCCACAATAGCGGATGCTTCTACAAATGCAGATTCTGCAAATGTTGTGCAGGATACAGCATGGGCGTTTAGCGTGTATTGCCAGTATGACCCATCTGTACATGCTGCATGTTTGGCAGTTTCTGTTGACTCTAATGTATGGTATTTTGACAGTGGTGCTACAAAGCACATTACCTCGCATCGTGATATGTTCACTTGTCTTGAGGCTGTCTCTAATGGGAATACTGTCACATGTGCCAATAATGCTTCTTACCCAGTGAAGGGCGTTGGTAAAATTATGCTTACTGCTGCAAATGGTAGTGCTTTCACACTTTCAGATGCTTTGTATGTGCCAGGGATAAAGAAGAATCTATTGTTTGTCTCTGCGCTTGCTAGACTTGGACTTGTAGTCAAATTTGTGGATGACAGATGTACTGTTCATGATTTGACTTCTGGTGATACGATTATTGCATCTGGCACCTTGTTTCGTGGGCTGTATAGGCTCAATTCTTATGACAAGTGTGTGGAAGATTCAACAAATGTAGTTTCTGATGAAAAGGCAGTTTCAGATGCAAAACTATGGCATGCTTGTTTTGGTCATCTGAACTTTGCTAGTTTGCTGCGTTTGCAGAAATTTGATATGGTTGCTTCATTGCCCCCTCTTGAGGCACCATTGAAACATGTTTGTGAAGGCTGTATTTTGGGCAAAATGCAGCGTTCTGTGTTTCCAAAGGATGGTTCTGTACGGGCCACTCGCAAATTGTAACTTGTACATAGTGATGTATGTGGGCCTATGCAAACTCCGTCATTTGGTAAACACTTGTACTTCGTGACTTTCATTGATGAGATTACTCAAGGCATGCATGGGTATATCCACTGATGAAGGCAAAGTCCGAAGTGTTTTTGTGCTTCAAACAGTTTATGCTTATGGTTGAAAATGTATCCAATTGTATTGTGGGCACCCTCTGTTCTGATCACAAGGGGGGGAGTACATGTCTAAAGAGTTTGATGCATTTCTGGCTAGTCATGGGATAAAACACCAATGTACAGTGCCGTATACCCCTCAGCAAAATGGTGTTGCTGAGAGGAAAAACAAGTCACTTATGGAGATGGCACGATGTATGGTCAAGAGCCAAGCTTTACCACATGCGTTTTGGCTTGAGGCTGTCATGTGTGCTGCATATGTACTCAACAGGTGTCCCACTAAGGCCTTGCAGTCTATTACTCCATACGAAGCTTGGCATGGCAGGAAGCCTTCTATTGGTCACTTGCATGTCTTTGGTTGCTTGGCCTATGCTTTAGTGCCTGTGCACAACAACGCAGAAAATTGGATGATAAGGATGTCAAATGCATTTTTGTTGGCTACAGTGCTGAGAGCAAGGGTTACAGATTGTATCATCCGCAGTCAAAGCGTATCTTGATTAGTCGAGATGTTGTTTTTGTGGAAGATGCTATGCAGCCTTTGTTATCATGTACCAAAGAGACAGGTGTGAGCTCACGGGATGTATTTGATATATTGTTGCCTCTGTTTACAGGTGGGAATTCAAATGTAAGTCCTAATGAGGCAAATATTCAGCGTATGCAGATTTCAAACGACATCATAGATCAGCCTATTTCTGATGCAGATTTACAAGATGTAATTTTTGAGGATAGGGCTGAAAATGAGCAGGCTAGAGGTACGCCTAAATGGCTGGTGCAAACCTTGCGTGATAGTAAAATTGATGCACCTATATCTAGTCGTACTCGTTCAGGTTTTCACCATGCCTCTTATGCATCAGATTGTTATGCTTTGGCTGTGTCTAGTATGTTGGGTAGAGATATACATATTTGCTTAGCCAACAGTCTGGCTCTCTTGAACTTGGCCTCTTGTCAATTGAGTTCATTTTGACCACATAGATGGCCCCTCCCTTCCTAAGGCTTTTAAATAGTTTAGAATCCTTGACCACATGTAATCCTGGATTTATTGAAGTTCTCACTGCTTAGGTCTTGTTCCCATCTAAATCTAAGAAGGAAACTATCCCTTCATCCATAGTATAATCCTAAGGGAAAAAATTGAACTTATGAGTGGGATTCCCATCTAGGCTAAACTAACTTACTTATGTCTCTTGGAAAGTGTAAAGAGATTTACCAATGGCTAGTTTCACTTGCATTTGCTTTGCCTTGATGCATTAAGAACTAGATTGTGTATGCATCGTAGAGAAATAAAAGAATGTGAGTTATGAAATAAATTAAAAGCTTGAAACTCTTACCTTGGTAATTAACAGGAGTCTCGATTACAGACAGTTATCGATTTTGGCCCTGATGTGTTCGATTTTGCAACAATATGTTTCTATCCTCTTTCAAATTTGACTTTACCTACAACAACTTTTCCCAATTCCTCATGTTTGGCCTTGAGATTTCTTGTACTAATGATGCTGCAGAACTAGGGTTTCTAAGAGCTTGGCCTCCATAAAAGCAACAACCCTAGGTACATTGGTATAATCAATAGCATGGTGTGCCTAGGCTGCCCACATTTTGGGCTTCCTATTTTGTTTCTCCCATGAATTAAATGACCGTGCGGGAGTTGAGAACTAAGGTCATGACTTCCTATTGAATTCCCTTCTTTCAGGTGCTGCTTAGGTCATGTTTGTTGCACCTCTGTTCCTCTTTGGCAAGGGTGGTTTTGGGGTATCCCATGGGGTTATATTTCTCTTATTGGGAGTATGTTGTTGAATGATCCATGTTGAAGTTTCCCTTAGGAATCCTTTGACCATTTTCATAGCCTCAGGAATGGATAAGGGTTTGGAAATTTTCATCAAGGATTTTAAGGGCTTGTCAAGCTTTTCGGATAAACCAATCTAGCAATGCGAATACATCCATTAATAGGAGAAAATACGAGGAAGTTATAAAAATTCTGATAATATTCTTCCACAAATTTTCCCTTTTGTGACAATTCCAAAAAATCATTCATCTTATCATGTTTAAATCCTATAGGACATAATCTTTCTTGTAAGAACCTCTTCATATCTTCCCAACTTGGTTTTTGATCAAAATGGTTAGAGTCATAGTGGTTCCTTCGACTAGTTTAAGCATTACCTATAATCTTAAGACAGCCCCAAGAGCCATTTTGCTCCACTCATTATATCCTATTAAAGTATTTGTCCATAGAATCGATCCAAACTCTGACATATTTGGTGAAGTTATGCCCTTCTCCTTGGAAGGGCCTAGGTTGGGTTTGATGGAGAGCTTGCGACATCGTCATCTAGCTCTTCAATTGATGGTCCACAACTCTTGCCCTATTCTTATAACTCATCCTTTCCTAGACATGAGAAGAGTTCATTTTAATTTCAATTTATTCACATGATATAAGAGAAAAATAAGGCTTTATTATATTGTTCAAAATTTTATTACATCAACTAGAGTTTTATTTCATAAAATGGAGAGTTCCTAGGCTATCATTCCAAATAGGGTAAATCTTCCATAGCTACCTTGATATACAAACTTTCTTGGAGGAAGATACAAGCTAAGATGGTTAACCCTAGAGAGATGTTGTTATAATATACGCATAGCATCTCCTGAAATCTTATACTCCTACACTATACCTGATTCTTCCATAAGCATTTCTAAGTCTAAGTTTGAAGCATAATAAGGATTAGATTCTAAATCTATCTCTATGATGTACTTGTGTCGTCTTTGTGGGTTCCATAAATGCAGCCACATGAAAAATTGTAAGAGTGGTTCACCAAAGTAGTATTCATATTGCTGCAAAGCTTCTCTTCAGTTATTTCTCCAATGTTGGAGTACAATGGGTATGATTTCTTCAAGTGTAATTTGCTCTTGAGACATCCTGTAATTGTTTTCCTTCCTTTACTAAACTAGAAGATAATTTTTGCAACAAAAAAAGATGCATGTTTTATTCATATAATAACTCGTTCACAACTTTCTTTTGGTCTCCATAAACATCTTTATAAGTCTAGATGGATGCCAACTAGAAAACTTGTCCTTAGATAAAAACATCATAAGGACATCTACCATGTCCATATACTCCTGAAACATCTTTATAAGTCTAGATGGATGCCAACTAGAAAACTTGTCCTTTGATAGATGGATGCCAACTAGAAAACTTGTCCTTTGATAGATGGGATGCCAACTAGAAAACGTGTCCTTAGATAAAAACATCCTAATAAGGACATCTACCATGTTCATATACTCCTAAAACATCTTTATAAGTCTAGATGGATCCCAACTAAAAAAATTTCCCTTAGATAAAAACATCCTAAGGACATCTACCATGTTCATATACTCGTGGAAATATCTAGGTTGACATTACCCACATATCTTATAGCAGGCTACTAGGTCAAGTTTCTCCATGATCATACAAAGCTTAAGGTTCTCTTTAAAATATATATCTCGATCTAGAAAAACATTAACGACCAACTTAGGAGGGGTCACATCTTCTCTATTGGCCTCTCTCCAATAGGCCCATACATATCTCCATGCTTCACCTAAAAAGAGAAGGTCCTCAAAATGTGAAATCAGTTATTCTTTTTTCGTCTGTTCCTTGGAACAAAAGTAGTTCAAAGTAAAATCCCAAGCTTATGTACATTGTTAAGTGATAGGATAATGTTTCCTATCTTTACGTCCTGGTGACAAGATAAACCTATTAAGAGTTATAGAGATCATGAGGAGAGAATTCCATGAGTTAGACTACTTATAAACTATTTTCCCTTGACTAAAAAAAGGATTGTTTGCATTGCATTGAATAATCACTACTAAAATGAGCATTGCATGAATAATTGGTTCCAGGTCAAGCACTTCCATGAGGAGATTAGTATGAGGGTGCATTGTGGGATCGTGGCCCTTTTCTCATAGTGGCATAGGGTGTTCCCCCGACATAGTTTAGGTGAGGGACGAGAGAAGCGTCCCATGGATCTACGAGGAAATGTGGACTGTACAATCCCATGACCCACCGATTCATGAGGTGCTCGGTCTCTCGACAAGTTTGGAGATCCTAGGCTATGTTTTTTGCGATGGATACTAATCGAGGTGTGAGACACACCTAATAACGGTCTATAGTGTGAGGAGACGCACTCAATAATGGGCAGATGGCTTTTTGATAAGTCATTTGCATAGTACTTATATATACTTACATAACATTATGTACACATCATTTAGCATCAAATAAGTTGTCCTAATTCACATTAAGATAAAGAACTATTTTAGAAAGAATTATCTTTTTATTTTACGAGTGGGTGAGTAAAGGAGATTGGGTGTATGGGTATATGTCAGATCTGTTGACCCAATGGTTGGGCTATGTGAGAAAAGCCATGGTGTTGAATTGAAGTTAGGTTAGGTCTCAAATTTAGCAGGACTTGAAAAAGAATATATAAACTGGAAAGTGGATGGCAAGGTGGACCCGAAGGATCCGGGTACTTTCCAAGATGAAAATGAAACATTTCTTTTGGAAAAAAAATTGGTGTGTAAACTTTAAATAGAAATAACAAATTGGTAGGGTTATTACACAATTGAAGTTAGAAAATTAGAATAGGGTATGATAACTATAGAGATAGGAGTCACTTCCATCAAGCGAGGAGTATGGCCACCTATTGGTTGCTACCTAATTGCCTACTTGTGAGATTTGATGGGAGAAAACCTATATAATAGGGAAACTCCTTGGAGGAATCATCAGCTCCAACCACTGTTAAGGATTCCTTGGACATAATGACTAGAATTCTAACAAGGAATCTTGATGGTTGGAGAGTGTTTGATGATGAGGCTCTGAGTGGGGGATTTACTACTTAGAACAATAGACATAAAGGGAATTATGAGGAGTAGTAGGATACTCACATTAAGACCAAAAATGAAAAAAAAAAGGGGCCGTATAAAGATTGGACTAACTTTGTTAATCAAAGTGATTTAACTAAAATAGTAGAGACAAATAGCTATATTAAATACGAATTTTTATCTATATTTAAAGGAGAGTGTCTTTAATATGCCATCCATCACATATCTATAGTCTTCAATTCACCTATCCTTTTGGCGGACCTCTTACCTACTCTAGTACACGTTTTCTAAAATAAGCTAATTTCAAATATTTGAATACATAACATACTTCTCTCTTCTCCATAGGGCATGATGCGAGTTTTTCCCTCTTTTCTTTCTACTATCTTTTTTCTCTCCCCTCCATCTCTTGCTTTCTCTTTGGATCATTTTTATTGCTATAGCGACTCCAAGAGTTGATCCACACTTAAAGAAAAGACACCATATCAACTTAGTACTGACAAAGAATATTTCACATCGAGAAGTATTCATCATAAAGCTCTACATGATGAGGCTGAAGCTCAAAGGCTACGTGCAAAAGGAAATAAGCATGTAGATTTGTGGGTTCAAGGTCTATACCCACTTGACCCATCAATTGGTAACCATCGTTTAGCACCTTGCATGATCTTGTTCGATTCATTGGGGATGGTAAAAAAGGCTTATTTGGATATTGCTCAAGATTGAATAATCAAGCTACTATTTTCAAGCAAACTATGCTTGGTGTGTACACACAATCTGTTAAAGGAATAGAAGATATCATGATCTCACAAACTCAACGTGTAAATGAGTTGGAAAGGCTACTTCAATCATCTCAGGAAAAAGAGGTAACAAAGATTAGAAAAACTAACCAAAAATTAGAGGAACGTGCACTCCAAAAAATCCAACTAAAAAGCACTCCTTTCGGGTTAAGAGAGATCTAGACAGTTTAAAAGTGTTACATGCTAGCCACACATGGGAGTGCTAAGAAGAAATGGATGAGGCTTGCTCGAAGCTACATGAATAGTGTGGGAGGTTTTTGCTTGGATAATCCTCTAGATAGAATGTCTATGATAAAATCTTCTATAAAAAATAATGACATGATTGAAATGATCAAGCTCTCGTAGTGTGCAGGGCTTTGAAGGAAGGTAGTCAAGTGCCATTGATGCTCAGAATAAAAGAGAGACGATTGTGGTGGATGGGGTAGGAAACTTTACAGTTGAGTGGCACATGAGTGCCAACTTGAAAGCATTGAAATGCATGTATGGGGTGTGTGGTGGTCCTAGATGCGCAAACCCATGCATCTATTGCATGGTAAGAATGAATAGTCCGGATTGGTACAACCCTACAATGGATTGTACAAAGCCTCCATCCAGAGATAAGACAAAGCAAGTAACTAGTGATAAAGACCAGACCAAGGCTAAAGAGAAATCAAATACTAGGAGCAAGGGAAAGTCAACAAAAATAGCCATATTAAAGGGTGAACCATGTATTGTGCCTGAGGATCCCAATTGGGATCCCATACTTCCTATAAAGCTAGAGAGAGTTCACATTTGTAGTTTACATGCAGAAATTAGAATATTGGATAAGCTATTAAAGCTTCATCTTGACTATGCACATTCCATTTCGCCATTAGAGTTATCAGATGCATGTTTAGAGCAATGTGAGATTTTACTCTGTAACATGGGCTTTTATGGTGGGCATGTGCAACTTAAAAAGGATGACAAGAAATCAGGTACCACTGGTGATGTTTTGGTAGATGTGTTAATGGGAAGAGCTAAAGCTAGGAGGTTCTTTGTCAAACTATGAAAACAAACAAGTTATAGCAGTATGGGAATGTTGGAAATCTCTATGCGAGTATATAACTAACCTAGCTAGTGATCCAAGGATGACAAAGCTTCAACAATCAAGACGCTTGTGGAAACAATTGTAACTGCCTGGGGGAAACAAGGACATAACCTTCTACCTAGTAAGAGTTTTTGCTTCATGTAACTCGTACATTGACTAATTAATATGATATAAAATGATTATTAATATATTTTTTTATATGTGAATCATATTTTGTTTGCACATGGCACACACTTTGTGAGGAACCAAGGGCCTCTTGCTACATGGAATACTCAAGGCATGGAAAAATCACACTATGCTACACGTATCAACTATTTTTGTACAACTCGACATGGTGGCTGAAAAACAAAAACAAATGCACTATGAGAGCTTTTCAACATATTCTAGCAAAGGTAAATGCAATGATACGATGAAATTCTTAAAAATCAGGTTAGTTTATACAACATAAAAACAGTCATTGTTATTAACATCAATATATTATAAACACTCATCATGCTAAATAAAGTGTATCTTTATGCAGGATCGTGATTGAGAAGGAAAAAAAGTCAAAGTGAAGCAAATTGTAATAAAAATTATTCTCAATACAAAAGACTTTTAAAAAAGTCTTCTTCTTTTTCGCTTAAACTGTTTGTCTTCCTCAAAGAGACCTTTTCGGGAATTTCTTTGGGTAGATGTTTGCCCTCGTCTTTGAACAACTGCTTAGCCTCGTCTTCTTCAAGTAGTTTGCCTCTATACCTTAATAGCTGTTGGTGTTGATAGCGTCTAAGATCATGGGTATTCAAATCATGAACTCCCTTTACATACGCTACATTACACAAAAAATACCTTGTCCTCGATGCCCATAGCCCTGGTGCATATCCAAAAATATGTATAGCTTCCTCCCTCTCTATCAGTATTAACTTTTCTGCATTGTGTTATATCCTTCCATATCTTGAGTATGCTGATAGAACCTTTAAGGCTATCAATGGAATGTGTGGATCATCTGAATATTTTGCGTGGTAAATGATCAGCACGCTTGGAGGTATCCTTGAAATATAGTGGCTAAGGGCTAAGTCTCTGCCAACAAAATATGGAGGTATCCTTGAAATATAGTGGCTAAGGGCTAAGTCTCTGCCAACAAAAACTCGTTTACCTCCACCTTGACCAAGGAATCCATCTTCATCTGCTATCTCAAGCTGTAAACAAAGAAAAATTTTACTTTACAAAAATAAAAATTTTTTTAAAAAAATATTATGTATTTATTCTTATAAATACCTTTTTGTTCTCATCGTCGTCCAACAAGTCGCCTATCCTCCCACAAGTCAATTAAACCTTGTGGAGGCATCTCTTCTTCTAAGCCTATGGAATCCTTGGTTGCTCCTTTCCCATTTTAGAGATTCCCATGTTATCTTAAATAGCTTCAAATTCTTCCTCTATGGGAAGAGTGTCTTCTTATTCTTCAAACTTTTTAATACACAATTCTATAGCTTTCGGTGCACCCATGAAATTGCCGCTTGCTACTTCTGTATCAAGCAATGAAAATTCATTAGTGGCAGTTGGATCTAAAAAATGTGATGCAACTTGACATCCATCTGCAATTAAACCAATACAATAGTCCTCCCTTATATTCAACAGCTTTTGGATATCTGTTAGTAGTACAAAACTCTTATTGTCCTTTAGTGGGAAGGATGGTAGGCATGGGAGAAGTATCTCCTTCTCTGAATCCCCTATAGAAACATCCTTTTCTTTTGGAAGAATTAAACTTGCCTTAAAATTTGTAGCATCAAAATCCCTGCTCATTATTGCTTCTTGCTCTTTATCCATGACCGTTTCTACATCATGAATTTCTTCTTGATTCTAAATTTCCCCTAGAAATGCTACATGCTGGACACTAGAACTCTCAAGGCTACTCCTTTCAGCATCTTCAATTCTTGATTTTATATGAAGATAAAAAAGAAAAGCTACATTATGTTGTAGAAGCTTGCATTTCCTACTATGTAATGTGCAATGCTCCATAGTGACCTTCACATGGTCAAGAAGTAGGTCATACTTTTTCTACAATCTGCCCTTTTCGTAAGTTGTCTATGACAACATGCTGAGATGATCAAACCTCACACCTTCAATAAGAATTCAACTATCATTTGTCAATGTAGAAAAAGCTTGCATTTCCTATTCATAATAGTCCTTGAAGTGATCAATCACTGAACTCACTTCAAATATGACATTGAAAGATTCCCTATAGCAATCAAATAAATTTTTTGCACCTGCACGCTGTCGAAAGTTAAAGAGTCTCTCTGCTGGTGTTTTTTTGTCACAGGATCACCTTCATCACCTTAAGCCATCTCTTTGAAGTTAACAACCCTATAATGGTGTAGCTTAGGAGCACACAATAGAAACTAAGGGTTGTATAACCAAGAAGAAAATGTGAGGCTTGGGGGTAGCTAGAGAAAGCTAGGTTACACAACAAGAAATTCTAAGGTCTGCAGCATAGACTGAAGGTAAGAAAGACAATGCGAAATGGGAAATCCACTTTGGTCAGATTGATCTTATCATGCCGTGTTTCCACTAGGGAAAAACTTCTATATGGTGGGGTAATATCAGGGGGCTGAGGGGCAGCATAGGGTGCTGAGGCAGCTTAGGGGGTGAAAAGAGAACTTGAGCTCTTGCAAGCACACACACACTCACAAAACCCTAAAAGAGAACACACAAGGTGAGAGGCTGAAAATCTTCTTCTTATTTACATAACACTCAACACACCATATACAAAGATAAGAGTAAACACAATATGAAAAGGTACTCAACCAAATACATACTAGGGTTCTCTATAGTGTTGTGAACCCAACTAAATGAGCTGGCGCTATAACTATGTCAGTCTCTAGAATGGCTGTCACATAGCCTGTCATCCCAATGGCCGCATATCACCCATGATCTCACCAACCATGCCAGTGGTGTAAGTGTGGGGCCTATCCCCCAGGCGAATCATCAGTGTCCACCGCCTCACTAGATGAGCTCGATATCTCAACACTCCCCCTCAAGCTCAACTCCATCTCACGTACACCAAGTGAAGCCTTGAATCTGCGGAGCTTCTCTGTACCCAATGCTTTGGTGAAGATGTCAGCGACCTGATCTTGTGTGCTGACATAAACAAGGTCAACATCTCTTGTGCCAAAACCTTCTCTCTGACAAAATGGTAGTGGACCTCTATATGCTTCGTGTGAGCATGAAAAAGTGGGTTTCTGGCCAACCGTATACTGCTAATGTTGTCACAGAAAATGACAACTTGTCTATACTGATAGACCCAAATCTGCAAGTAGCTTTCTATACCAAGCTACCTCACATGCTGCCATAGCACCACCTCTGTACTCAGCCTCTGTACTAGATAGAGCAACCGTAGGCTGCTTCTTGCTGCTCCAAGTCACAGCAGCACTCCCCAAAGAAAACATGAAGCCACTAGTAGATCTATCTCAGATACTACCAGCCCAATTAGCATCTGTGTACCCATGTACACATATCTCTGTCCCAGTTTCATAAAATAGTCCACAATGCAAAGTAGACCTCACATACCTCAGTATGTGTCTCAATGCATCCAAATGCGGCTTCCGAGGAACCTGCATAAACTGACTCACCAACCCAACAGCATAGCTCAAATCTGGCCTGGTGATTGTCATGTAGATCAAGCTTCCTACTACTATGCGCCTATACATAGTACAATCCTCCAAAATCTCTTTTGAATCTGTACTCAACTTTCCATTTTGATCCAATGGCACTGAGATAGGCTTACAGCTTGTCATACCATACTTGGACAACATGTCCAAGCCATACTGTCTCTGCAGTAATCCAATACCATGTGGTGACCTAATCACCTCAATGCCCAAGAAATATCTGAGCTCCCCTAGATCCTTATCTCAAACTTCTGTCTAAGCAAGATCTTTACATCAAAGATCTCTGCATCATGGTCCCCCGTAATGATCAGGTCATCTACATAGATGACAACAAGCACAACCCCTCTATCACTATGTCTCACATACAGCGAGAAATCTGCATTGGCTACATGAAAGCCAATAGTGACAAGATATTCAAAAATCTGCATTGGCTACATGAAAGCCAATAGTGACAAGATATTTAAAAATCTTGTCAGACCATGCTCTTGGTGCTTGTTTTAAGCCATACAAGGCTTTCTTCAACCTACAAACATGCTCGGGGGGTGACTCACATCCTCATAACCAGGTGGCTGCAACATATACACCTCTTACTGCAAATCTCCATGCAAGAATGCATTCTTTACATCCATCTGATGTAAAGACCATTGCTTTGACGCAGCCACTGCTATCACAACTCTCACTATTGCCATCTTGGCAACTGGGCTGAAAGTTTCCTCATAATCAATGCCATATGTCTGCACATATCCTTTGGCTACCAATCTAGCCTTGTACCTGCTTATGCTTCCATCACTGTTATGTTTTACTTTGTACACCCACTTGCATCTAATGGCTTTCTTGCCTTCAGGCAATTGTACTAAATCCCAAGTCTCATTTCCATATAGTGCATCCATCTCCTCATCCATAGCTTTCTCCCAACACACATTTCCAACAGCCTCATCAATGCATGTGGGCTCTACAACCTGTACAACTTTTGCCATGTATGCATAGTGATGTGCCACATAACCATCATAGGTAAACCTCTGCACAGGATTCTTCACTCTCCCAGATGTTCGTAGCTTTGCATTCATGGCTTCCATAGCCTTCTTTACACCAGGTGTTCTCATAGCTGGTATCCCAAGATCCTCATCAAGGCTCATCTCTGAGCCACTAGACTCTCTATCAACATGAGAATGCCCTACAAAAATGTCAGGCATACTGAGGGGCTCAACCACTTTCTCTTTGCCTTTATGTGATGTACTAATCACATTTGCAGGACTAGTATTATGACACAGCCTACCACTCCATGGTCTATAACTGAACCTCTAGATGAGGACTCTCCTGGTCCACTCAAAGACTGTGATTGCTGACTTGCATTATGTGCAACCACATTTCCACTCATATAAGCCCCAATAGCTTCTTTTTCAGTACCATACTAGCTTCTCATCTCATCAAAAACAGCATCCCTGCTTACCCTCAACTCACGTGTAGCAGGGTTATAACACCTGTATCCCTTTTGCTCAAGGGAATATCCAATAAACACACATTTTTCAGCTTTTGGATCCAACTTTGTTATTAGCTCATCTGGCACATGTACATATGCAATGCATCTAAAGACTTTCAGATGAGACAAATCAGGTTTTCTGCCAGTAAACCTCTCCTATGGAGTTACATCATGTATGACTGTAGTTGGAGTCCTGTTCATGATGTAAACTGCTGTAGAAACAGCCTCAATCCAATAGCTATGCGGCATATTCTTCTCTCCCATCAATGCTCACGCAATCTCAACAATGTGCTTGTTTTTCCGCTCAGCAACGCCATTTTGTTGCGGAGTGTATCTGTCGGGTAGGCTGTAACGCCTGTGATCGACGACAGACCGGCGGATGGCCAAGGACGTGGCCATCCGCCGGGGTTCAGTGGGAGAGGATGCCCATGCAGAGTCATGGGCAGCCAGGCTAGTGTGGACGGCAGGCCATACACTATATAGCCTGGGGGATGAGGGGCAATCCTCACTCTTCCTCTATGGCTGGGTGGTGAGCCAGAGGCCGTCCCCTCCTGTGGTAATGCCCGTAGTGGTGTTACAGCGATCTAACACTAGTATCAGAGCGTCGGTTCGATTGGGTCATCAAGGTCTGTGCGCATGACCGGGGGACCGGATCCCACTCAATGGTTTTCAACCATTCAAAATCTCATCCTTGTCTCCACAATGGAGTGTGTGGAGGGAGGCGGCCAGAACTGAAAGGAAGAACTCTCTCTCTCTCTCTCTCTCTCTCTCTCTCTCTGTGCGTCGCACACACCAAAGCAAATCTGCAGGAGGTAAGCATTTTTTTGTTTTTTTTGGCACTGAAGCTTGTCTGTGAAAAAATGGTGTAGAGAGAGAATGGCTGTAAAGAGAGAGGCGGCTGAGCTTGTTAAAGTGTGTGGCCTCGGCGCTAGTAGTAAAAAGCGGCGCTGTCTGGAGCTATGGCTGAAGGTCGCTGTCTGGGGCTGTAATGTGCACCGGCAGCGGCCAGACACGACTAGGCGGTCGGCCATGAAGAGACATAACGGCCGTAGGAGCTGGTGTAATCGTCTGTGAAGAGCTGAAGACGTCTTTGCTATCCACTGTGCGTGGGGGCGAAGACCAGCCCAAGCGCTGACAAATCGCTGTGCGAGGGGGGCGAAGTTAAGCCCAGGCTGCCAGGCGCAGCCACCGTCGACGGGCCAACCCTGACGACGGGCGGCCAGCGCTGACGGGCGGTCGGCCTGCCTGGCCCACAGGCGGCGGCCAACCACGGGCGGCCTGGCCGGCCCACAGGCGGCGGGCCAGCCACCACGGGCGGCCAGCCAAGGTGACCTGCCCAGCCCAGAGGCGGCGACCAACCCACAGGTGGCCACCAAAGCCAACAGCCGACGGCCAACCACAAGCCAAAATTTTTTAATATTTTTAATTTATAATTTTTATTTCATTTTTAAAAATCAAACGACAGCGGAGGGATAATCCCAGCAGTGGAGGGATAATCCAGGATGTTTCAGGCACAGCTTCCCGAGGAAATTAATTTTTATTATGAGTTGCAGACACTTTTCTCTTGGATCGGAGCATCCCGGAGTTGCGACGCTTGTAGAGGCTCGCAGCGCAACACAAATCGACAGTCAACGACAGTCGCGCAGGTAACCGTGAGGGGGGTGACTATTCTCTCCACCACTACTCATTTTATTAGCGTTTTTGTAATTTTCGAGTTCTCGCATTTTTTCTTTGTGCAAGAATTAAAGATGTCTGCTAGGCGTAGTGTGTCCCCACCGCCTTCTACTTCTGGAGGGTTTTCAGGTCTCTTATCCTCGCGAGTTTGACCCCGACCGAATTGTCAGGCCGTATACGCCCGACCGTTGTCCGGTTCGGAGTGCGCTCGTCGATCACGCGTGATCCACCCCAGTGCCCTCCTCGTCTGTTGACCCCGCCTTAGGACCCAGCAAGCCCGCAGCGGCCGCAATAGCAGATGACCCCTTTCTGGCCGATGAGCCAGATGACATGAACACCGACGTCGCCGAGGGGACCGAGGAGGACCTCTTGGAATATGACGACGACGATTATGACCTATTGGACCCTACCGACGTCCTGACAGAGACGGAGCTCTCTAGTGGACTTTTTAAATATCTTAATGCCAAACTAAACAATATGGGTAAAGTCCAGGCTGACTTAGTCATGATGCTACAGAGCATCTCCACACGGTTAGATGCACTAACAGTCGCCTCGACTAGTACTCCGACTCCTCATGATAGACGAACTCCTGCGGCACGGGTGAGCGTAGCCTCGCCAGTGGTTGTAGGAGTACAGGTCGATGCACCTGCAAGGCCGTCCGTAGAGACAGCTTCATCATTATTGAAAGACTTAAAGCCGCCTAGTTTTGGTGGCGAGGAGAAGGAGAGAAACAAGGACTCAGTCAACATGTTTCTAGCGAAGTGGTCAGATTTGCACGCGCCGACAGCAGCCTAGCCGGATACAGGCCGTAGAGGCTAGCCTCTCATTAACCGGCAAAGCTTACAAGTGGTGGATGAGTTTAACAACTCGTCCTACCACTTGGACAGAGTTTGAAACGATGTTTCGAAAAGAGTTTTTGCCTATCAAGAAGCTGGGAGTTATGGGACAAGTGCTCGATGGAGAACAAATCCCTGACTCAATACATCTCAGACTATAGGGAGATAGTACTCAAGCTAAAGGGGATCGATACATTCCAGACGTTTCGAGGCTTTAAAAGAGGCCTCAAAGATGATTACCTTGAGTACGTAGAACCCTTACAGCCTAAAGACTTACCAAGATGCCACCAGCACATGAGGTAGAACATAAGATAGAGTTGATATTGGGAGCTCAGCTAATTGCTAGAAAGGGCATATAAAATAATGGTTTCAGAGGCAATTGATCTTAAGAAAGTAGTGGCTTGAACAAGGGTCCATTTGACCTAGTGTGAGCACATGTGCTCTATCAAAAGAAGAAGGACGGGACCCTTAGGCTATGCATTGACTATGGAGGGTTGAACCAATTAACCATCAAGAACAAGTACCCTTAGGTTATGCATTCACTATGGAGGGTTGAACCAATTAACCATCAAGAACAAGTACCCTTAGGTTATGCATTGACTATAGAGGGTTGTATCAATTAACCATTAAGAATAAGTACCCTATACCTTGGATAGATGAGATATTACATTGCTTGCACAACACACTAATGTTCATAATTAATATTGATCTTAAATCTGGATATTATCAGATCAGAACTACCAAGAAACCAAGGACATACCCAAGACAACATTTAACACTCACCTACACCGGAATCTGAAATGGATGCTATCCTCAGCACCAATTCTCCACTAGCCAAATTTTGAGCTGGTGTTCCATGTGTTCATTTCATGGATGCTTCCGACTTTGCCATAGGAAGGGCTTTTATGCAGGAATCACATGAAGGTTGGTTCCAACCAATATATTATGCAAGTAGAAGACTGTCAAAGCCAAAGAGGAATTATTCCACCACGGAGAAGGAATCACTCGAATGATCTACTCAATCAAAAAATTTAGGCATTATCTATTTGAAAGATCCCTGTTCCCTCAGCGCAATGAATTCTGGGGTGCTAGCAGCGGAAGTAGCACTTCTTGCATGGGGCAGGGTCCCTCACTCGGGGCCTCGCCCACGTATATCTGGACAAGAGACTAATCCCTCGGTTCTTCCAAAACCGAACCCGAAAAAACTTCCCTTGCCCGAAAAGCAGGGGCGATTCCTCCGTGATATTTTTACTCTAACGTAGTTAAGAGCCTTAACTAACTGAACTGATCTGACCAAACCCGTAAGTCCCATAGACAGATCAAGGAAAAGACTTGCACTTGGATCATAGAGACCAATGTTTTTTTCCTCATTGAGAGGCACAGCCGTTGATTCTTTTCCATAGAACAATTTTTATCCGGGATTTACTTCATCTATCATACCATAACAGAATTGAGTCTCTTTTAGGGATCCATCAGTCCAGCCTAAGCCCATCTAGTCCCTGGGTTAGCCAACTCCCCAACCACTGTAGTGATGGGATCCATTTAAGAATTTGGTTAGGTTTTGTCTCGGGTACCAGGGAAAAGAGTTCCCAGGCCCCCTTGCCAGATATGCAAACTTAAAACTAGTCACACCACTTACACACCCAATATGAAATTGCCTTTTTCACAGATTCAGCTGTCTTTAAAATAATCTTTTTAATGAAACTATAGTATCACTGATCAGAGTCCTCCAAAATATCCGATTGAATCCTAATTTCTAATTTTTCCTTCATCGGTGTACCTATGGCATCATTGGCAACCAGAACGCTCACCACTTGTCCACTCAGGAGCCTTTTCGATAGTTCCTAGCTCATAGTACCCGGCAATATATTCACTTATAAAAATCAAAATGGAATCTCCGTTGAAGATTAGCAAGATCAACCAACAGATCCATATAAAAGAGCCGTGGACTCATCCGTTGAGGACTAGCAAGGTCAATCAATCAGATCCATGACCGAATTCAGAAAACAACTCTTACTCCTTGATCCAAATATCTTCCCCAACGCACGTGTGGGTATCTTTGGCGACCCAGAGCCCGAGAACTGTATGGTCAGCACCCTCTAGAATCCTTCGCAGGTCACCTAGCGCTTCACTCATAGGCCGCTTCCTTGGTCCCTCATCCACTGTACCGGAAGCTCATCATTTAAATCAAATCGAGGCTGGTCAAGACCTCGACCGACCTTGCTACGCGAGACGTCCTCCATTGACTCTCTGTCAGCTGTTGCAACTTTATTAGTTAAGTCTCCACGACCTTATTCACAAGACGATCAAAATGCTTCCCCAACATTCTTGACATAAAACAGTCATTTAAAAACATGTCATAAATACAGTTTCTATAACGAACTCTCGTCTTTCCACATTGTTCCACATCAATCCACACTATTTAATCCACATCCATTTCATAGGTATTCCCATTCTCATCCAATCACATCATTTTCATCTCATCACATCTTTCCTCATTTATCCTCATCAGATCGCATCCACTCGCATCTACCCATATCTACATCTCATCACATCACATTCATTCACATCTCATCCACTCGCATCTACCCATATCTACATCTCATCACATCACATTCATTCACATCTCATCCACTCGCATCTACCCATATCTACATCTCATCACATCACATTCATTCACATCTCATCCATTCATATCTACCCCGATCCACATCACATCACATCACATCCATTTCACCTCACATCTCATTTATTCACATCTATCCCAATTCACATCCCATCACATCTCATCCATTCACATCACATCTCACTCATTCACATCTCATATCACATCTATCCTGTTTCACATCACATCACATCACATTCATTCACATCACATATCATCCATTCACATCTTTCCCAATTTACATCACATCCATTTCACATCATATCTCATTCATTCACATCTCGATTCACATCACATTCACATCCCATATCACTCATTCACATCCTGATTCACATCACATCACATCTCATACATTCACATCCCATATCATTCATTCACATCCTGATTCACATGACATCACATCTCATTCATTCATATCCCGATTCACATCACATCTCATTCACTCACATCTATCCATTTCACATCACATCACCTTCATCCATTCACATCCATCACATCACATTCATTCATATCCATCACATTCATTCTCATCACCATCCCATCACATACATTCTATCCACATAACATCACATCACATCTATCCACATCATATCTCATTCATACACATCTCATCTCATTCATCTACACCCATCCAATCGTTCACATGTACAACTACCTACATTTATCTATACATTCATATCTATCACATCACATCCACATATATTCATGTCACATCACATCTCTTTACATCACATCACATTCTTTCACATACACATCCACATCCACTCTTTCACATACACATCCACATCCATTCTTTCACATACACTTCCACATCCATTCTTTCACATACATCCACATCCATTCTTTCACATACACATCCACATCCATTCTTCACATACACATTCACATCCATTCTTCACATACATCCACATCCATTCTTTCACATACACATCCACATCCATTCTTCACATACATCCACATCCATTCTTTCACATACACATCCACATCCATTCTTTCCTCCAAACTGAGGAAAGAGTTTGGTCTTGGTCATAGTCTGATTCAAGGTTCGAGTCGAATGAGATTTTTCCTGAACTATCTTTCTTGAGAAAAGGTTTGATAATTCAGTTACTATTTTACTGAATTTCTTTCTTTGAATATTCACTTAACTGATTTCTAAATTAGTTACGAATTTCAATGAGGAATAAATTAATCATTTATCTGAATATTTCGATCTTGATAGATTTCTTGAAATTGTTTTTAACAATCCGAATATAAAAAGATAGAAATTTCTCTCTTAGAGTATTTAATTATTCATTTATCAAATACTCATAGAATTTAAGAGAATTCTAATTCTGATATAAAAATTCTTTATGCATAAAAATCAACTTTAATTGGAATAACACTTAAAAAAATCCTTTTATGCATCTATTTATGCATAAAATCAATTTTAATAGGAATAAAACTTTTAAAATAAAAAGAATTTCTTTATGTATCTATTTATGCATAAAAATCAAATTTAATAAGAATAACACTTTAGTAAAAAAAAATCCATTATGCATCTTTCTATGCATAGAAATCAAATTTAATAAGAATAACACTTTTGTAATAAAAAACATTCCATTATGCATCTTTCTATGCATAGAAATCAAATTTAATAAGAAAAACACTTTTGTAATAAAAAATTCCATTATGCATCTTTCTATGCATAGAAATCAAATTTAATAAGAATAACACTTTTATGATAAAAAAATTCCTTTATGCATCTTTCTATGCATAAAAATCAAATTTAATAAGAATAACACTTTTGTAATAAAAAATTCCATTATGCATCTTTAACACTTTTATAATTAAAAAAAATTCCTTTATGCATCTTTCTATGCATAAAAATCAAATTTAATAAGAATAACACTTTTGTAATAAAAAAATTCCTTTATGCATCTTTCTATGCATAAAAATCAAATTTAATAAGAATAACACTTTTGTAATAAAAAATATTCCTTTATGCATCTTTCTATGCATAGAAATCAAATTTAATAAGAATAACACTTTTGTAATTAAAAAAATTCCTTTATGCATCTTTCTATGCATAGAAATCAAATTTAATAAGAATAACACTTTTGTAATAAAAAAATTCCATTATGCATCTTTCTATGCATAAAAATTAAATTTAATAAGAATAACACTTTTGTAATTAAAAAAATTCCTTTATGCTTCTTTCTATGCATAGAAATCAAATTTAATAAGAATAACACTTTTATAATAAAAAAATTCCTTTATGCATCTTTCTATGCATAAAAATCAAATTTAATAACTAATATCAGTGATATCCATGCATATTCATAGGTGAATATGTACATGGAGTAATTAGAATATTTCTTTTAGATGCAAAAAATGGTGGGAATTACTCTTTTGGAATAACATAAAAACAAACTTTCTTTTTCACAAAATTTTGGAAAATTTTGCCATAACCTCCTTTGTATGGCTGACCATTTCTCATTTTTATCTTTCTTTATTTAACTTAATTAACCCAGTTTAGAATTATAGAACTGTTATCTACACAATTTTCTAAATTCAAGAGAGTAAACAATAAGAAGAGTTTAATTAATCACTTAGTTAATCTTTCTAGGATTAAGAAAGGTTGGAATGTAAAGAGAGAAGGGGGTGGCCTTTTCATCAAAGGAATAGCATTTGAATTTAATTCAATCATTTGCAAAACATAAAAATCAAGAAAACCATAGATTTTTCATTAAAATTCGTATAAACAAAGTAATAAAATTAGCTTACATAGAGCTTGTAAGCTTTCCTTTGGCTTGAGACGGATTGAGGGTTCTACTATTGTTTGAAGCAATAGTGGCCACCAATTCACTTTGGAGAGGATTAGGCCAAAAACAATTGAATTAGTAAAAAATTCAATGTAGATGGCTCAGGACAGGAGTAGAGCAACAGTGCATAAACACCATTAAGCTTTTACAAAGGGGGAGGCTTCTATTTATAGGAAAAAGTGAGCCTCTAACCAAGCAAACTGATTCTAGAATTTTCCAAATCAGTTTGGTTAATTTTGACCATTTTTGGGTCAGTTCAGCTTACTTTTTGGGGATCTAGTTTTGAAATAGGAGAGAGGAGAGATGAAAATATCTCATTTATTGATTAAAATTAGGGGTAATGATGAGAAAAAGGTGCCTACTTCATGAGGGGAGATCCCCACAGTGAGGTGTCAAAATTTTGTTTTTTAATTCTTTTCTTTGGTCCTTAGTCCACACTTCATCTTATGTGAGAATTTACTCAATTTTGGGGGTTTTTCTTTTATTCTTCAATTTATCTCCTCCTTACACTTGGATTGATCCTATTGGCCCATAGGAACCTTACATAAGGCACTCTTATATATGGTAAACAAGCCAAACTTAGAAGGAAAGCTAGCAAGATGGATGCTACTGCTATTTGCAAGAGTTTGAGTTTAAGCACATCCCAAGAAATAAACATGCAATGGTAGATTTCCTGTCTAGATTGGAGTCAAGAGAGACTCTAGGTGGGGTGGAGGATGATTTTCTAGATGCACACCTCTTCATCATATATGGAGAGAGACCAAGTTGGTATGATGAGATGCTGCAAGTCCTTTCCGACTTGTATTTTTCGGAGTACATGTCAAGAGATTAGAAGAAAACAATGACTCTCCAGAGCAAGTCATTCATGGTGGTGTGGCAAGACAACGATTCAAAATGGACATAGACTATATTTTGAGAAGGTGTGTTCCTGAGCATGAATAGAAAGAAGTGTGGAAGAGACACATTAGGGATCAGTGGAGGCCACTTTTTCAAAGAAACCACGAGAAAGAAAGTGTTCCAAGTAGGAATGTGGTGGTCAACATTGAAAGATTCCCACATGTTTGCAAAAGAGTGTGACATGTGCCAAAGGCTAGGGTAGCCAAATGATTCAGACAAAATGCGATACTACCACTTGAGCCATTCTAGAAATTAGGTCTAAACTTTGTAGGCCCATTCAAGCCAGCAGCTCAGAAAATGGGAAACAAGGGATTCCCTTCCACCTCTTCCTATGGTAGCAAATCTTGGTAACCCCACTCTTGGCAATAATGTTAGAGGCCAAGCCAACCCTCTTGGCTAAATCAATCCTCATGGTGTAGAACCCCTTCCTACAGTGCTGGGCTAGGTCAACGTTAAACTTCCCACATTCAAAGGAACCTCCACCAAGGATGTAGATGACCACATCCGTAGGTTCATCTCCATCTACAAGAGCTGAGGACTTGAGTAGGAGGATGCCTTATTGGTACTCTTTTCGTCTACTCCACAAGGCTCTATGAATAAATGGTTCAGCCAATTTCTTGCTGATCACTTTGTAGACTAGACCACACTGAAGGACACCTTTCTGCGCACTTTTCGTCCTAGCAACTATGAGGACCTCATTCTCCAAGAGCTAGGGAAGCTGCAACTATTGTGCCAGGGGAGAGAGTGTTGGAACTCATGACATAGACCACAATGCAGGTGGCCAACCTTTTAACTTACCCTCGACTTCATGGTGCGCCAGTATAGAAGTGCCCTTACCATGAAACCAAGTTCTTGTTCTTCTCCATTTGGACGAGGAAGAGAAAACACAATGAGGGAAATAATCCAATATCAGGGACTACCTCATCACAACCCTTAATCTTTCATCTTGCCAAGACCTCGTCCAAGAATTCAACCTTGACACTGCTATGATGAGCCTCGGCCAATCTTGTTAGCCTCTTGGCTATGGGATCACCCCAACCTCCTTGAGCAAGTTGTCGCCTTCTTCAAATCTTATGAGGATGTCTTCACCTAGATGTATAAGGACCTAGAAGGTGTTCTAGCTGCTCACATTAGTGTCCACACCATACCTCTCCAAGAGGGGTATTCGACTTGTCAGAGAATAGGCTTATCAGCTCAACCCCAAGTATGTCGAGGCGATCAAGCTACAATTGGAAAAAAAGGAGGATGCCCACATAATCTCCCTGGTGGAACGCTCTGAATGGATTTCCCCATGGTCATCTCACCCAAGAAGACAACCAACAAGATCCGTGTTTGTGTGGACTTTAGGTCACTAAAAAAAAGTAACCATCAAGGATGGATTCCCGCTTCCATTCATGGATCACGTTTTGGAGGATGTCAGCGGGGGCATGCCCTGTACAACTTCATGGATGGATTCAATGGGATACAATCAAGTTGCTATGCACTCAGCTGATCATGCAAAGATAGTTTTCATCACACAATAGGGTACCTATGTCTACAATTAGATGCCTTTTGGGCTGTGTAATGTCCCGACCACTTTCCAATGGCTTGTCACCAACATCTTTAGGGAGTACCTCCTCAGTTTCCTCCACACCATTCTTTCATTGATGACTTTTCTAGTTTCACTGGCACTCACCTTGTTTCTAGGATAGTGGCCTTTTTTGAACATCTTTCATAGTTAGCTCTGGTTTTTGTGCCAAGTGTTGCTCCATTAGGCTGAATCCCTTCAAGTGTCATTTCTTAGTGGTCCAAGGTACCCTACTAGGTCACACCATCTCTTCCAAAGGATTGGCTCCTGACCCTGATAAAATCATTGATAAATCCTCTACCTTCCTCCTCCCATCAGCCCAAAGGCACTCAAGTTTTCGTCAAACACATAGGCATCGTCGTTTCATCGACATGTATGCCGATGTGTCCCTTCCACTGACTCACTTAGTTAAGCCCTCAACCATCTTCCAATGGTCTACCCTAGCCTCTACCGCCTTCTCCTACCTCAAAAAATGCCTATTTTCATTCCCCTAATTTGTCGATCATCTTCCATGTCCATATCGATGCCAACCTCACTATGGTGGGTGCAATTCTGACTTAGCCCAGTGCAAAATACAAGATGGATAGGTCAATCTATTATGCCAGCCACCTCCTCACCCCTATTGAACAAAACTCCTCCATAACTAAGTGGGAAGGCTTGGCTATCATCTATGCCTACCAAAAGTTTTGATACTATCTCTTGGGCTCTCACTTTGTTGTAATTTTAAACCACCAGGCTCTCAAGTATCTGCTCATTAAACCTCAGGTGGCTGGTCATGTCTTGTGGTGGTTGCTATTCTTCCAAGAGTTCAAGACCCTCCTTGGACCAGGCAAACACCACGTCATTGCAAATCATCTCTCTCTCATCGACACTGGGTATCCTGCATAGGTATTGATGACCTTCCTAATAGTGTCCTTTTCAAGGTTGATGCTGACCCAGATTGGTATGGGGATGTCCTTCATTTTCTTTCTACATGATAGTTTCCAATCAAGCACTAGCCCCAAGGACAAGCGACAACTTCTGGTAAAGAGCCGCCCCTTCCAACTCATTAGCTGGCCAACTCTATAAGGCTGGTCATGATGGTGACTTACGTAGGTGCATCAGTCCACATGAAGTTCCTCACCTCGTCAAAGATGCTCACTCTAGTCTTGGTGGTGGTGGTGGTCACTATCCTAGCCACATATCGGGTGCTCTTCTATTTATGCATGGCTTTTGATGCCCCACAATGTTTAAGGATTCCATTCAATTTGCCAAATCCTATGATAATTTCCAAAGATGCGGCCCAAAACCCACCTATCAAAATCACCAGCCCATCCACATCTCCATTGCTTGGTCACCATTTAAAAATTGGGGTCTTGATTTTGTCGGACCTATCGACCCAATGGCACAACTGAGTCGCTTTTGCCAATATGTTCTAGTCTACTGATTATGCAACTAAGTGGGTGGAAGACCAATCCACCAAATATTGCACAGCCAACACAGTGGCTTGGTTCTTATACGAGCACATCCTTATCCACTTTGGCTACCCTTTAGAAATCACTAGTGATAGAGGCTCCCATTTTCTAAATGAATTCATCATCACCTTACTCTGTAGCTATAAGATCCTCCACTGCAAGTCATGTGCTCATTACTCCCAAGCTGATGGGCAGGCAAAAAGAACCAACAAAATCCTCTACCACTTACTTTGCAAAATGTGTCATCAACACCCAAGCTGCTAAATGGAAGCCCTCCTCGATACCTTGTGGGCTTACCGAATTGCCTTCAAAGCCACCACACGGCATTGTCCTTTTGAACCAATCCATGGTTTGGAAGGGGTCTTCCATTTTTGTTTCCCTTGACTAACCTTTTGCTTTCCACCCCAACACCTTCCTTTTCATTCTCTTATCTATGCTTCCATCCCTAACCCTTCCCTTGGATTCAGATTTCTTGCTCTGAATCCTTTTTGTGCCCATCTCTCGCTTGCCTCCCACCAACTCACTATCCACACTCTCTATTCTGACTCGCCAATGTCCCTTGTTTGCTCATTGTTGCCATCTTTCTCTTCTAGATGACCATCAACCTTCCGCACCATAGTGTCAATCATCGTTTCAATGCCACCCTCCCACATACCCTACCACTCTACAACTCTAGCTATGGACCAACCTAGCACATCCATCAGGTCTCTTGGACTTCATCCAAATTTTTGGATTCAGTCGGGTTTGCAAAATTGGCCTAGTTTACCTTATTGGCATGGTTTGCTTTCTTGGCCAAGTCTACTCTTTCCCTCCAGTGGTGGTAGACTGATTTTTAGTGGTACCTCTCTCTGATTCCGTGGTTTTGAATCCTTCCCTCTACTGCTTCCTCTATTCTGACTCATCCTGTCTACTTCCTCTCGCTGCTTCCTTCATTCTAACTCCTCCCTTTTGCTTCCTCCCTCTACATCCTCCATTCTGAATTCTCTCCTTTTCTTCCTCTCTCAGATTCCTCCATTCTGACTCCTCTCTTCTACTTCCTCCCTCTGTGTCCTCCATTCTAAATCCTTCCCTTTGCTTTTTGTCTTGGATTCCTCCATTTTGACTCCTCTCGTCTGCTTCCTCCCTATGCGTCCTCCATTATGAATCCTCCCCTCTGCTTCCTCTCTCGAATTCCTCCATTCTGACTCCTCCCTTCTACTTCCTTTTTCTTTGTCCTCCATTCTGAATCCTCCCCTTCTGCTTCCTTCCTCTACGTCCTCCATTTTGAATCCTCCCCTTTGCTTTGTCTCTTGGATTCCTCCATTCTGACTCCTCCCTCTGCGTCTATTCAAAATCCTCCCCTCTAATTCCTCTCTTATATTCCTCCATTTTGACTCCTCCATTCTGCTTCCTCCCTCTGCATCCTCCCTCTGCATCTGTTAACCTAAACATATTACCTTGAAAAAAATAGGGAGAGAAGAAGGGAATGAAACCATGCAAGGGTCAATTCAGAGAATAGCATTTAGCCAACCCTAATGAGGGTTAACTCCCCTATGTGAGGCTGCTAGGGGCTCACTCCACCACCACTTGTGTCACCCAAGTGGTGATTCACAAGCTAGGTAATGAGAAAATAAGAATGGAGCTATGGAAAACTCTACCTTCCACTCAATGCCAATGTGCATGTAAGAGGGATCTTGATAGAAAGATAAGAGAAGGGAGAGGAGAAGAGAAGGGAGAGGAGAAGAGAAGCTAGATTAACACCATCCCCTCCACCATGCATACACAACAATCAAGCAAGCAAGAATTCACAACATAAGCATGCAACCATAAGCGAGAGAGAGAGAGAGAGAGAGAGAGAGAGAGAGAGAGAGAGAGAGAGAGAGAGAGAGAGAGAGAGAGAGAGAGAGCAAGACGACTCAATTGAGACAAATAGGATTGTCCCTTTTCATATTCCATAAAATGACTCATATACATAAGCTCACTTTTTACAATGGTCGGCCGCCCATTTACAACTAGGGACCCAAAATTGGCTTTCTAGCTCTATGTACATCTAGCTCATACCTACTACAACTGGCATTACACAAGGCGTAAGATTAGTCATCCCATATATCTGTTGTCAATAAGCACTTTGCATGGTTACAAAATGATAGGTTACAAGAAGCATGACCACGCTTGAAAAATGATGTTGACCGGAATGGTTAACATACCCCCCACCCTAATTCAGGTTTGTCCTCGGAGCTGGTAAAGGATCTAATGGTAGTAGATCGAGTACATTTGGACAAAGTCGCATTGTGAGAGGTAGGATGTGGGGGGGCACCATGGAAGACTCGATAACTCGTCTAGAAGGTTGTCTCCATCATATCTTCATCATATCTTCATCATATCTTCAAAGGTTTGGAGGCATTAAGCAGGCATCCGCCGCTGGATGCGCTCATAGTAGCCAAATACTTGCTTCAGTGTTGGGCCTTTTTTTATGTTAAAGGGCAAGCCTTAATCGCCTTTGTGGTAATGGCTCCAATTTGGGTAGGTCTCCAATAGTGTGATGATAAGATTGAAGAATCTGATTGTGTCTATGATGGCAGGATTTGGCACTTGCGCATACCTGCTGATGAAGTCATGTAGGCACTCGAGCATGTTGGCTTCATTGCATGGGTTTTGTGGCGTCAGAGGAAAAAACCATGGGAAGTTGTAAAGGATTTTTGTGGCATCGAAGGAGAAAACCATGGGAAGTTGTAAAGGAGTTTTGGGTTCTTGGCTTGCTCCTCATGGAAGATTTTCCATGCCCATCGGCGGTGGATAGGAAGATACTCGGGGTTGATCTTGGTGTGGTGTCTTAGAGTACTGGTCCCAGATATAAGGTTTAAGAAGGAATGGATGCCACTAGGCTGATTGCTCGCCCATGAGATCGAACGTGATGGGACGAGTAGTAGGGGCCAGTGGCTTGTGGTAGCCCCCGCATGGTCGAGGTGGGTGCTCACGCTTCTAGCCACGTTGCTTGGTGTCAAGGTAGGGTCATAGGACATGGAGGTCCATATGATCAGTGACTCTGGTGATGGGCACCGTCTGGAGTTATCGACTGAGCAGGATTCATATGGCTTGCTCAAACTCTGTGCGATCGAGTGGATCACGCCAATTGAGGGGGTTGAGTCGAGGTTTGATATCCTCCTGCTCTCATGGTGGTGGTGGTGGGATTTCTCTTTCTTCCAAGGCTGGGGGGGAGGGTATTTTGGGTGGTGGTTGTGAGACAAGGGTGGAGGGGTGGTTGATGTCGAGGTGATGGTGGATGAGGCTTGCGGCAAGTAATGGGGGAGGCTTGGTAGATGTTGAGGGTAAGTCTTTGATAGCTTTGGGCAGGTCTAAGTTGAGGGTTAAAGTGGTAGGTGAGGGAGGAGTTGGTGAGGCAGGTGAAGTGGGGAGACGGGGGGTGTAGAGGACTATGAGGGGAAGAGAGTGAGTGTGGTGGTGTCGGGTGGGGGTGGGGGTGGTTGTGTGCTTGTGCTAAGGGAGCTATTATGGGCTACTGCACCTTCCAAGAGGGAACTCTACACATCCACAATTGGAAGAAGCAATAGACAACAAGTATCATTGGGTACTTCCAATACTTTGAGCTCACATCCCTTGAGGCTCTCCAAGCTCACTTTTGGAAGCTCCACCTCCACGTTGTCACCACGAAGTCGCTCACACCACAATGTAAGGTAATCTTCCTCTCACTTCTCCAATCTCCACCTCCACGTTGTTGCCACCACGGAGTCGCTCACACCACAATGTAAGGTAATCTTCCTCTCACTCTCCCATACACATGCATAGAAGAGAAACATGCACTTGAGTGCCCACTCTCTCTCTCTCTCTCTCAAGACAAAGCAAGAGCTCTCATAGCACAAAGGGGGATTGTCAGTTTCCATTATGAGAAATTGCCTTATATGCTAGCCCTTATTCACACTTTGGCACCCAAAACTTACTAACTACTAAGGCCTTGGGTGGGTAGTATCTCATGATGTACAACCTTTATAGTGCCTTTATATAACACTTATTAATAACCTCAAATGGAGGAGCATCTTTGTTAATCCAAAGCGGGATTAACATCCCCCCTACCTGATGTAGGTTCTGTCCTCAGAACCTCCAAAAGACCTGGTCACCGAATTCATGTCTGTAGAAGTTTTGGTGAGATTGAATCTTTTTAAGGGTTCTTCTAAATGTAGAGTGTGATGTCAAGAACCCAGTGTCTACCATATCCTCAAATGTGATGCATGTAACTTGGTAGACACCTAAGGTGATGATAATAAAGCATCATGCCTCATTCATTGGGGCCTCTATTCATGTCAAAGCAAAGCTGCTTGCCATCAAATCCATCATACCTTTCCTTTGGTTGATCGAGAAGCACTACAATCAACTTCATGAATCTGACGATAGCTACTATGTCCGGATCTAGAATCCTTCGCCACACATATCCATGTGAGCATTTGACTTGTGATATCCTGGAATGTTGATGGCGAATACTAAGGAAATTTGTAACAGACATGAAAATCCCTTTACTTTTCTTCATGGAACTAGAGTGGATTGATCCATCTTTTAATTGGCATGTAAAGTGGATCCACTCTTTGTGTTGGCACGGAGCATTGGTACTGAAAACTATACTCTGGCACTATGAGATACTCCTTGTGCCAATCAGGCTGTATCCCAAAATTCTTAAGTCACGGGTTGGTATCATCTATGTTGATTGCTGTATATCCTCCCCTTGTATGTACTGAATGCTGTTTGCACCATCTTTGGAAACAATAACTGATCATGAACGTTACAATGAGGATGTCTAGTAGATCGGCCAAATGTGGGTTGGCTAGTTTGGTGTGTAGTGCCACATTTTCCTACAAGGTCCCCTCTCCTCCCATAGGTAGTAGCTCTTCCAATTTAGGCATTGGGGCTTGAAGAGGGTATGGTACATATGGTTGCTTCCGTGACTCCATGGTAGAGTAGGCATCCAGCATGAATCTTCGTGTAGGCTTAAACGGTGTAAT
Organism: Cibotium barometz; assembly: GCF_041138505.1. Taxonomy (NCBI): domain Eukaryota; kingdom Viridiplantae; phylum Streptophyta; class Polypodiopsida; order Cyatheales; family Cibotiaceae; genus Cibotium; species Cibotium barometz. The sequence continues at coordinate 43,459,744 of NC_141070.1, read as the reverse complement.
TTACATCAGCACTTTGAACATCAGTTTAGGCTTTAAGAGGGGATTTCCTGCCCTAATGAAGCCCTCATACTCTACAGCTGACAAAGACTCAATAACATTTGTATCAAGAAAAGCTTGTATTTCATCTTGAGGGGGAAAACCACATACCTCATAGAGCTTCTGTGGTGGAGATAGAGTTGTTGCTGGCAACTCCTCGAGGGTGAGAGGGTTAGTGGGAATATTTACTAGGGTAGAAGAGAGTAGCGAGAGAAGATACAATCACCCTCGGGTTTGTTAGTAGGAGATACACTAGAACAGGGATTCAATAGCTTACTAGAGATGGAAGTTTACACCGGGTAAGTAACAGATGTTGAGGATCCTAGTGTTTCTTCTTGTCCTTCTCCTGAATTGGGTGGTGGTTGGTGGTGTGCTGTGCTTGTTAGTTTTCATAAATTCTTGGAGGTCTAGGATTTCTTATGTGGTTATATTGGGATATTCAATATGTTCTTTATCAAAATTATAAACCATAGTGTGGTGAGCATTGCCTCCGATTTTTTATGGATGTTTTTATATAGTTTTATAATACCATATGGATGATATAATGTTGATTCATAGAGATTTAGATGTTGATGAGTTTTGTAAACTCCAATCCACCCTTAGCTAATTACCCATCGGTAGCTACATGCAATAACTTTGTAGTTGGCCGGTGTTAATGGTATGTCATCTAGTATAAACAAGTCAAGTTTATTGACACTGTCATCCGGGATGGCTGATTGTTGTAGCACCCAACACCAACTACAAAGGTTGAGCACTATTGGGTGTAATGGGAAGAAGAAAATGTCGGCTGGGTTAGTAAGTACTAGATCCCCTCTAAGGATTCCCATTACTAAGGTGGGATCTATATATCTTTTTGTATTTTGATGTATAAGTGTTAGGTCTCCTAAATTGAGCTCGTCTGTTAGGTTTATTTCATATTGAAGAAGAGAGAGGGTTAGTGTAGATAAAAAAAAGTGAGAGTCTGAGGAGGGGCCTGAGGAGTCACTGGCAACAACGAACCTATCTCCGAAGCTCATTCTCAATGAGTTGTCATAGTTCATCGGGTTGATCATCCCTTTGAGGTCATTGTTGGAGTGCGAGCCTTCACTTTAGTTCATGTATCATTAAGGAGTGCTGAGATAGCTACCTCATGGACCTCCCAAGCAGTCGCTAGCTCCGTGTATCGTCTTTCGACTTCATCTTTGGCTATGCTATGGGTTGTGGTTTGAGCTTAAGCCTCATTGACCTGCTGCCGCCAGCCGCTCTTGTGCCAAGGCTTGGGTGCTATGGAGTTGTTGGTTCACATGTTCAAGAATTTGTTGGTGGCTTACCAACATTTGACCCATCTCTTGTGTCTTGGTGGTGCTGATAACCTCATTGAGGTCTCTAAGCTTCTATTCGTGTGCCTTGTTCAACTATTCTCTTTCTATTTGTAGGCTAGCCACTTTTTGTTGTGAGGCAACAACACAAGTGCTTCCTTGAGCTCTTGGATCTATTGAGTGTACCCTTCTTCTTTAGTCTGGAACGCGGCATGTGCTTCCCTTAACTACTGTGTGTTGTAAGATTCCTCCCTCCAACTTTTGAAGTGTGCAAGTATAAGAACCTCCCCTTCTGATCTTATAATTATTCCCCTCTGAAATAAAAGAAAGATCTTGTTTTACCTTGTTTTGGCCTGGAGAGAGAAAATGTCTAGAGGGAGGTAATTCAAAATTGAGATATTTTTGGATAAAAAAATCCTCCTACTGTCTAAAGTGGTTTCCCCTAAAACACAAATTCAAAAAGAACTTTCCAATGTGCAATTGGAATTAATTAAAAATAGGTAAAAAGGACCTTAGCCTAAGGGTCCAGATTTTTAAAAATTTTTGGATTATGGTCCAATTAAGGTTCCTATGGACCAATAAGATTAATCCAATAGTAGGGAGGAGATAAATTGAAGAATAAAAGAAAAACCCCCAAAAATGAGTAAATGCTCACATAAGATGAAGAGTTGACTAAGTACAAGGTTTATTAGTTAAAAATTAAGAGATATTTAGAGGAAATGATGCATTTTTGATACCTCAGTGTGGGGATCTCCCCTCATGAAGGAGGGGACTATTTCACATGTGTGGAGGAGTTTCAAACCAAAAAATAATGAGATATTTTCATCTCTCCTCTCTCGTTTCAACTAGATCCAAAAAGTAAGCTAAACTGACCCAAAAAGGGTTAAAAATTAACCAAACTGATCTAGAAAATTCTAGAATCAATTTGCTTGGTTAGAGGCTCATTTTTTCCTATAAATAGAAGCCTCCCCCTTTGTAAAAGCTTAATGGTGTTTATGCACTGTTACTCTGCTCCTAACCTAAGCCATTTATATTGAATTTTTTAATAATTCAATTGTTTTTGGCCTAATCCTCTCCAAAGTGAATTGGTGGCCACTCTTGCTTCAAACAAGAGTAGAACCCTCAATCCCTCAAGCCAAAGGAGAGCTTACAATCTCTATGTAAGTTAATTTTCTTACTTGTTTAATTTTAAATCTATGGTTCTCTTGATTTTTATGTTTTGCAGTAAATTGAATTAAATCCAAATGCTATGCCTTGATGAAAAGGCCACCCCCTTCTCTTCTTTACATTCCAGCCTTTCTTAATCCTAGAAAGATTAACTAAACGATTAATTAAACTCTTCTTATTATTTACTCTCTTGAATTTAGAAAATTGTGTAGATTAGAGTTCTATGAATGTAGTTTGGGTTAATTTAAGTCAATTAAAGAATGATAAAAATGAGAAATGGTCAGCCATACAAAGGAGGTTATGGCAAAATTTCCAGAATTTTGTGGAAAAGAAAGTTTGTTTTTATGTTATTCCAAAAGAGTAATTCCCACCAATTTCGCATCTAAAACAAATATTCTAATTACTCCATGTACATATTCACCTATGAATATGCATGGATATCACTGATATTAATTATTAAAATTGATTTTTATGCATAGAAAGATGCATAAAGGAATTATTTTTATTTCAAAAGTGTTATTCTCATTAAAATTGATTTTCATGCATAGAAAGATGCATAAAGGAATTATTTTTATTTCAAAGGTGCTATTCTCATTAAAATTGATTTTCATGCATAGAAAGATGCATAAAGGAATTATTTTTATTTCAAAGGTGCTATTCTCATTAAAATTGATTTTCATGCATAGAAAGATGCATAAAGGAATTATTTTTATTTCAAAGGTGTTATTCTCATTAAAATTGATTTTCATGCATATAAAGATGCATAAAGGAATTATTTTTATTTCAAAGGTGTTATTCTCATTAAAATTGATTTTCATGCATAGAAAGATGCATAAAGGATTTATTTTTATTTCAAAGGTGTTATTCTCATTAAAATTGATTTTTATGCATAGAAAGATGCATAAAGGAATTATCTTTATTTCAAAAGTGTTATTCTCATTAAATTTGATTTTTATGCATAGAAAGATGCATAAAGGATTTATTTTTATTTCAAAAGTGTTATTCTCATTAAAATTGATTTTTATATATAGAAAGATGCATAAAGGAATTATTTTTATTTCAAAAGTGTTATTCTCATTAAATTTGATTTTTATGCATAGAAAGATGCATAAAGGATTTTTTTTTATCTCATGAGTGTTATTCTCATTAAAATTGATTTTTATGCATAGAAAGATTCATAAAGGATTTATTTTTATTTCAAAAGTGTTATTCTCATTAAAGTTGACTTTTATGTATAGAAAGATGCATAAAGGATTTTTTTTTAATTTCAAAAGTGTTATTCTCATTAAAGTTGACTTTTATGCATAGAAAGATCCATAAAGGATTTATTTTTATTTCAAAAGTGTTATTCTCATTAAAATTGATTTTTATGCATAGAAAGATGCATAAAAGAATTATTTTTATTTCAAAAGTGTTATTCTCATTAAAATTGATTTTTATGCATAGAAAGATGCATAAAGGAATTATTTTTATTTCAAAAGTGTTATTCTCATTAAAATTAGTTTTTATGCATAAATAGATGCATAAATAATTTTTATATCAAAATTAGAATTCTCTTAAATTCTATGTTTAAATTCTGTGAATAGAGGTGATGAGATGTGAGGTGAATAGATGTGATGAGATGTGATGTGAATCAGATAGATATGAATGAATGGATGGATGGATGTGATGTGAATAGAGGTGATGAGATGTGAGGTGATGTGAGGTGATGTGAGGTGATGAGATGTAATGTGAATCAGATAGATGTGAATGAATGAATGGATGGATGTGATGTGAATAGAGGTGATGGGATGTGAGGTGAATAGATGTGATGAGATGTGACGAGAATCAGATAGTTGTGAATGAATGGATGGATGGATGTGATGTGAATAGAGGTGATGAGATGTGAGGTGAATAGATGTGATGTAAATCAGATGGATGTGAATGAATGGATGGATGGATGTGATGTGAATAGATGGATGTGAATAGAGGTGATGAGATGTGATGAGACGTGATGTGAATCAGATGGATGTAAATGAATGGATGGATGGATGTGATGTGAATAGATGTGATGAGATGTGAGGTGAATAGATGTGATGAGATGTGATGTGAATCAGATAGATATGAATGAATGGATGGATGGATGTGATGTCAATAGAGGTGAATAGATGTGATGAGATGTGATGTGAATCAGATGGATGTGAATGAATGGATGGATGGATGTGATGTGAATAGAGGTGATGAGATGTGAGGTGAATAGATGTGTTGTGAACCAGATGGATGTGAATGAATGGATGGATGGATGTGATGTGAATAGAGGTGATGAGATGTGAGGTGAATAGATGTGATGAGATGTGAGGTGAATAGATGTGATGTGAATCAGATAGATGTGAATGAATGGATGAGATGTGATGTCATGTGAATCAGGATGTAAATGAATGATATGGGATGTGAGTGGATGTACGTGAAAGAATGGATGTGAATGTGTATGTGAAGAATGGATGTGAATGAGTATGTGAAAGAATGGATGTGAATGTGTATGTGAAGAATGGATATGGATGTGTATGTGGAGAATGGATGGGAATGTGTATGTGAAGAATGGATGTGAATGAGTATGTGAAAGAATGGATGTGGATGTATGTGAAAGAATGGATATAGATGTGTATGTGAAAGAATGTGATGTGACATGAATATATAAGGATGTGAAGTGATAGATATGAATGTATGGATAGATGTGAGAAGTCGTACATGTGATAGATATGAATGTATGGATAGATGTGAGAAGTCGTACATGTGAACGATTGGATGAATGTGGATGAATGAGATGAGATGTGTATGAATGAGATATGATGTGGATAGAAGTGATGTGATATAATGTGGATAGAATGTATGTGATGGGATGGTTATGTGAATGTATGTGGTGGATATGAACGAATGAATGTGGTGGATATGAACGAATGAATGTGATGGATATGAACGAATGAATGTGATGGATATGAATGAATGTGATGTGATGTAAATGGAGATAGATGTGATGTGTGATGTGAACAAATATGATGTCATGAGATGTGGATATGGGTAGATGCGAATGGATGAGATCTGATGCGGATAAATGAGAAAAGATGTGATGAGATGGAACATGATGTGATGAGAATGGGAATACATATGAAATAAATGAGAATTGATGTGGAACAATATGGAAAGACGAGAGTTCGTTATAGAAACTGTATTTATGACCTATTTTTAAATGACTGTTTTATGTCAACAATGCTGGGGAAGCATTTTGACTGTCTTGTGAATGAGGTCCTATGAAGACCTAATCTGATAAAGTTGCACAACAGCTAACAGAGAGGCAATGGAGGACGTCTCGCGTAGCAAGGTCGGCCGAGGTCTTGACCAGCCTTGGTTCGATTTAAATGGTGAGCTTCCGGTACGGTGGATGAGGGACCAAGGAAGCAGCCTATGAGTGAAGCGCTAGGTGACCTACGAAGGATCCTAGAGGGTGCTGACCATACGGTGCTCGGGCTCTGGGTCGCCGAAGATACCCACACGTGCGTCGGGGAAGATATTGGAATAAGGAGTAAGAGTACCATAATAGAATTGAGTCTCATTTTAGGGACCCATCAATCCAGCCTAACCCCATCCAGTCCCGTGGGTTAGAACCACTGTAATGATGGGATCCATTTAAGAATTTGGTTAGGTTTTGTCTCGGGTACCAGGGAGAAGAGTTCCCAGGCCCCCTAGCCGGATATTCATGCAAACTTAAAACTAGTCACACCACTTACACACCCACTATGAAATTGCCTTTTTCACAGTATCAAAAATCTTTAAAACAATTATTTAATGAAACCATAATGTCACTCATCATAATCCTCCAAAATATCCAGTTGAATCCTAATTTCCAATTTTTCCTTCATCGGTGTACCTATGGCATCATTGGTAACTAGAACGCTCACCACCTGTCCACTCTCAGGGGCCTTTTTGATAGTTCCTAGCTCATAGTAACCGGCAATATTTTCACTTATAAAAATCATAAAGGAATCTCCGTTGAAGATCAGCAAGATCAACCAACAGATCCATATAAAAGAGCCATGGACTCATCCGTTTTGAGGACCAGCAAGGTCAATCAACCAGATCCATGCCTGAATTCTGAAAATAGATGGAACTCTCTCTCTTTGGTTATTCCAATTCTGGGAGGGAGTTCGGAGACTGCTTTGCATGGAGGCTGTAGGAGGCTGAGCTGGCACTCTTCTTGGGTTACTCTGATTCTGGCGCCATGGACCCTGATTGGACTGATAAGAAGGAGTCAGTCTCTGAACTCTGGGACCCTGGCTTCCTTGGCCCACGGAAGGAGATGGGAAATCCTTGAGCTGGTGCCCAAATCCTTGACATCCGAAGCATTTGTTCTCGCTCTTCAAAGTTCTTCCCTTTGCATTCTGGAGAGAGCCGAAGTTCCTGAGAATGTACTTCAGGGGAAAGGTATTTCTTCATTTCTGAAGCTTCCCGTCTCCACATTCTGGTTAGGACCTTGGTGTCTCTTTGGAGGCGGAAAGTTGGAAGAACTCCTCGGTGTCTGAAATCTTTTAAAGGATGAGGGAGCTGGCTTTGGTGGGACTTTCACGATGAAGGCTTTGGCAAAGTCCTTCGCCATTCTGACACCTTCAGCCATGGACCCTGGCTTGGCATTCTTGACCAGTGTGTCCAAGGGTTCGTTCATTCCCCGAATGAACCTGGCCATGAGTTGCTCTTCATCTAGAGGTGGTGAATATTTGAGTAAAAGAGCGAAGGCCTGGTGATATTCCTCGATGGTTTTTCTCCCTTGCTTTAGCTCTAAGAATTCGTTCACTTTGGTTTCCAAAAACCCAGGGGGACAAAATCTCTTTCTCAAATAGGTTTTAAGGTCGTTCGAGGACTGAGTATTCATGTCCAGACAGTTGGTATCACAATGGTTCCTCCATGCCACCCTAGCTGTTTCTAGGACTGAGTATTCATGTCCAGACAGTTGGTATCACAATGGTTCCTCCATGCCACCCTAGCTGTTTCCACTATTTTCAGCTTGGAGCCATTTTGCTCCACTCATTGTAGCATGTGATGTCAAAATATTCTTTCATAGCTTCCACCCATTTCTCCACAGCCTCGCCCAGGTTCTCCCCTTCTCCTTTGAAGGGTCCTGGCTGAGTTCTATGAAGAGCCTTGCGAACGTCGGGGTCAAGCTCATCATCTTCAGAGAGAGGGTCTGGCTGACGGCCACGGTTTCCTCGTCTCATGATTCTGCCAAAAATGATATATTATTAAATTTTTATTTTGATATCATCCACGAGATCCTAAGACTTAAGGGATTCGAAAAACAATTTCTTAAACAAGATAAATGATCTTATTGGATATGTCTGGTAACAGATTTTTCTTTATCAGTTCGTCCATAAACAATCACTTATACAACAGGAAATTTTTCTCAAGAAAACATTTCTTTATTTATATAAAAGTTGCAATATGTACATAGAGCAGCTCGGCTCCAGAAATCAAAATCTCCTCGGGAGACGGATAAGACAGCCGTACTGGGCCATAGCCATGCCCTGATACAAAAGTTCTCTGACTGCCAATGGAGCTATTATCTTCTCCTTAGGAATAAGGCGACTAAGGAGTTTGTAGATTTAGCATGAAAGTATGAAATTTCGAGGCGTTGAATGATATAGAATGGAGCTATTATCTTCTCCTTCATCAAAATCATGGCCAATGAGAGGTTCTGCCTTAGCATTGCACGCTGGTCGCAAGAGACGTGGATATACTGCCCTATAAACCACTTATGCTATTGTCTCTCCGTTGGGTCAAGAAAATATAAATCCTCGAAATGGCGAGCGAGTCTGACTCGGCTTGTTCAAGTTGCAACAGAAGAGATGAGATGCTCGAAGGCGAACGCAGTCCTGTCTTGACTGGGTGAGGTCGGGAACACTAGATAAGTATGGAACTTCCATCTAAAAAAACAATTTCTTTGATTAAAAATTCTTTATCAATGAGACTTGTGAACTGAAAATACATTATGAAAAATGCTTTTTCTGAGTTTTTGTTATCAAATTTTGATGAGAATTTGTTTATCCTTATTAGATTTTAACAAGGCTTTGATACCAGCTGTGGGGTCCTGGCACCTCCGCGGTGCACCTGTCGGCGCGGCGGAAGCGGCGTCGGCCTCCCGTGCGGGGCGGGGATCCACACTCGGGGCCTCGCGCGCGGATGTCCGGGATGAGAGGCTAGCCCGAGCGGTCCCTCTGAGATCGGCGGGCCCGGAGACTCCCCTCGCCCAAAAGGCACGGGCGATTCCGCCACGGGAAAAATCTTCTAACGGGGAATTACTTTAATGAGTCAAAGTCTTAACTAGTTAAACTGATCTGACCGAACCTGAAGTCACATAGTCAGATCAAGAAGAGACTTGCACTTGGTTCATGGAATCACCGCTTTTTTTCTCATTTACGAGGCACAGCTGTTGCTGATCCCCTCCCACAGAACAAGGTCTTCTTAGGATTTAAACTAATTAACATAACTAATCGTATCTAGTTGTTTCTCAGGAATCCTCCGATCCAGCCTAACTCCATCCGGCCCATGGGTTAGCCAACCACCCGACCACTATATTAGTGGGGTTCCTTTATAAAGATTTGGTTGGGTTTTTGCCCCGGTACCGAGGAAAAGAGTTCCCAGGCCCCCTAGCCGGCGATGCATGCAAAAATTTGTTGAGATATCGAGCTCATCTAGTGAGGCGGTGGACACTGATGACCCGCCTGGGGGATAGGCCCCACACTTACACCACTGGCATGGTTGGTGAGATTATGGGAGATATGCGGCCAGTGGGATGACAAGTTGTGTGACAGCCATTCTAGAGACTGGCATAGTTATAGCGCCAGCTCATTTAGTTGGGTTTACACTATAGAGAACCCTCGTATGTATTGGTTAAGTACCTTTCATATTATGTGTACTCTTATCTTTGTATAGTGTTGAGTGTTGAGCGAAGTAGAAGAAGATTTTCAGCCTCTCACCTTGTGTGTTCTCTATTAGGGTTTTGTGAGTGTGTGTGTGCTTGCAAGAGCTTAAGCTCTCTTCCCCCTGCATCTTTTCATGGTATCAGAGCCTGGTTCGTGCTAAGGGCTGAGCTGCAAGCAAGAGAACCATAGGAAGCGGTATGAGGGTAAGAGCTTCAACTACTCTTCCCTATTTGTGTTGGTGACTACACCCTTGTCGAGAGCTCTACGGGAGGCACCGGCAACGATCTCTGATTGAGGAGCTTTCTTCGCGGGAGTAAAGCTATAGGGCAACTATATTGTCCTATCATTTTCGTGCCGAAAATACGTTTCGGGTGCGTCTGGACCTCCGTTTTTTAGAAAGCAGGCAATTTCGAGCACTGCGAGTAAGTCATTGGTTCTCTGCAGAACTCTATTTTAAGAACTGCAGGAAGACAGATTGGCTATGCAGACACTGTGGGTGCTGAAAAGAGGTCAAAAGTTGCCATTGGGTGTATGTATGCACATTGAGGTCACAGGTTGTGACATTTGAGAGTACTATAGTACCGTTGTTGCAGAAATATAGCAGTTTGTGCAAGACAAATCAGAGTGCTATTTCTGGTAAAATTGTATGTCTGGCAAGATGTCAAATGATGGCATAACCGAGAATGTGGCTGAGAAGCTTGATAAGAACAACTTCCATGCTTGGAGGTTCGGGTTGATGAATTTCCTAATGGGAAAGGGCTATTGGGACTACATAGAAGGTGAGCATGAAGAGGCACCAGAGATACCACCGCGGACATAAATCCGACTGCTTTCTGCAGATGTGAAAGAGTTTAAAGACTGGAACCAAGGAGACAGGAAAGTTATGTATTGGCTCTCCAATAGTATACAGGACACCATGATTGGGCACATTCAGGATGCCAAGTCCCCCAAGGAGGCGTGGGACACCTTGGTTAAACTCTATGAAACAAATTCCAAGGCATGCAAGATACAGTTGAAGAACGAACTTCATACTGTGGAGAAAAAGAGCATGTCTGTGAATGACTATGCATTGAAGATAAAGGGTATTGTGGAATCCCTTGCATCTATTGGTGTGTCAGTAGATGATGATGATAAGGTGGAAGTCTGTCTACGTGGTCTCAGGCCACAATACAAGGCGTTCAAGACGTCTATTCAGACTCGGGAAAACATTCCCAACTTTACAGATTTGGTGTCTATGTTGATTATAGAAGAGAAGATCTTGGGTGAAGACCAACAGTCTTCATAAAACAAAAATAGTTCAGAGCAACAGGCCTTCTACACAAGTTCAGGTAGAGGACGAGGTAGAGGAGGCCGTGGACACGGTCAAGGAGGTGGCCGAACAGGTAATCAGAATTATGGCCAACAGAGCAGCAACAACAACAGTCCCAGAATACACAACAACAACATCAACAACACACAGGTGGAAGAGGCAAATTCAGAGGCAGGGGGAGTCAAAGAGGACGTGGAAATTGGCAAAGGAAATATAATGATGCACGTGAATGCTTTTATTGTGGTAAGCCTGGACATGTGCAGGCAGAATGTTATAAGAAGTAGGCTGACATGCAAAATGGGAAAGTGCAGCAGAACAACTATGCATCCTCAAGCAGAAACAATGACGATAATGAAAGGTTGTTTGTTATGCAGCATGTCGTGAATGCCATGTCTGAAAATGTTGAAGCAACACAAAAAGATGATGTATGGTATGTGGATTCAGGTGCTTCGAACCCCATGACTTGTGCAGGCAGAATGTTATAAGAAGCAGGCTGACATGCAAAATGGAAAAGTGCAGCAGAACAACTATGCATCCTCAAGCAGAAACAATGACGATAATGAAAGGTTGTTTGTTATGTAGCATGTCGTGAATGCCATGTCTGAAAATGTTGAAGCAACACAAAAAGATGATGTATGGTATGTGGATTCAGGTGCTTCGAACCACATGACAAGTCATGGGGAGTGGTTCAAGGAGATGAAAAACCTTGAAAGACCAGGTTTTGTGGAAACAGGGGATGACACTGCTCATCCAATTGCCCATGTTGGAGATGTGCCATTGTCTATGCAGGATGGCAAATGCAGGATGGCAAAGTGAAGTACCTTGCAGATGTACTTCACGTTCTGAACATAACAAAGAATCTGGTTTCAGTTGGCCAGATGATTGAGCAGGGTTTGCAGGTTTGGTTTAACCCTGATGGTTGTTATGTTGAAGACTTTAAAGACAAGTGCAGGTTGGTTGCAAAAGGCAACAGAGTGGGCAGAATGTTTACGTTGAATGTAGACATGCCTGAAATGAGTGTTGCGATGTTTGCAAATGGTTCAGGAATTGTTGCAGACACAGACATTTGGTATAAAAGAATTGGACATGTGAATGTGCAGAGAATGAAGTCTATGCAGACTAAAGGAATTGTGATAGGGCTGCCAAAATTTAAAGTGGAAGGTATGCAGAGAATATGTGAAGCATGCCAATTTGGAAAGCAAACAAAGCATGTATTTCCACGTAACAGATATGTGAGCAGAAATACACTAGATGTTGTGCATTCAGATGTATGGGGTCCTACGAAGACCATGTCTATGGGAGGCTGCAGGTATTATGTGACATTCATTGATGACCACACAAGGAAAGTGTGGGTATATTTCATGAAGGAGAAGAGTGAGGTGTTCACTCACTTTCAGAATTTTAGAGTTTTGGTTGAAAAGCAAACAGGGAAATATGTAAAGTGCCTAAGGTCAGATGGAGGGGGAGAGTACTTCTCCAATGAGTTCTCTAAATTTTTGAAGAAGAATGGTATTCGGAGACAGTTTACATGCAGATACACTCCGCAGCAAAATGGAGTTGCTGAGCGAAAAAACAGGCACATTGCTGAGATTGCACGAGCATTGATGGAAGAGAAGAATATGCCGCATAGCTATTGGGCTGAGGCTATTTCTACAGCAGTATACATCATGAACAGGACTCTAGCCATACATGATGTAACTCCACCAGAGGAGAGGTTTACTGGCAGAAAACCTGATTTGTCTCATCTGAAAGTTTTTGGATGCATTGCATATGTGCATGTGCCAGATGAGCTGAGAACTAAGCTGGATCCAAAAGCTAAAAAATGTGTGCTTATTGGATATTCCCTTGAGCAAAAGGGATACAGGTGTTATAACCCTGCTACACGTGAGTTGAGGGTAAGCAGGGATGTTGTCTTTGATGAGATGAGCAACTGGTATGCTCCTGAAAAAGAAGCTGTTGGTGGGGCTGATGTGAGTGGAAGTGTGGTTGCACAGAATGCAGGTCAGCAATCACAGTCTTTGAGTGGACCAGGAGAGTCCTCATCTACTGGGTCTGTTGTTGATAGACCATGGAGGGGCAGGCTGCGTCATAATACCAGTCCTGCAAATGTGATTAGTACATCATGTAAAGGAAAAGAGAAAGTGGTTGAGCCCCTTGGTATGCCTGACATTTCTGCAGGGCATTCTCATGTTGATGGAGAGTCTACTAGTGGCTCAGAGATGAGCCTTGATGAGGAGCTTGGGATCCCAGCTATGAGAATACCTAAAGAAGGCTATGGAAGCCATGAATGAAAAGCTGTGAAGATCTGGGAGAGTGAAAAACCCTGTGCAGAGGTTTACCTATGATGGTTATGTGGCACATCATTATGCATATATGGCAAAGGTTGTGCAGGTTGTAGAGCCCCACATGCATTGATGAGGCTGTAGGAAATGTGTGTTGGGAGAAAGCTATGGATGAGGAGATGGATGCACTATATGGAAATGAAACTTGGGATTTAGTGCAATTGCCTGAAGGCAAGAAAGCCATTGGATGCAAGTGGGTGTACAAAGTAAAACATAACAGTGATGAAAGCATAAACAGGTATAAGGCTAGGTTGGTAGCCAAAGGATATGTGCAGACATATGGCATTGATTATGAGGAAACTTTCAGCCCAGTTGCCAAGATGGCAACAGTGAGAGTTGTGATAGCAGTGGCTGCGTCAAAGCAATGGTCTTTACATCAGATGGATGTAAAGAATGTATTCTTGCATGGGGATTTACAAGAAGAGGTGTATATGTTGCAGCCACCTGGTTATGAGGATGTGGGTCACCCCGAGCATGTTTGCAGGTTGAAGAAAGCCTTGTATGGCTTAAAACAAGCACCAAGAGCATGGTCTGACAAGATTTCTGACTTGTCACTATTGGCTTTCATGTAGCCAATATCTTGTCACTATTGGCTTTCTTGTAGCCAATGCAGATTTCTCGTTGTATGTGAGACATGGTGATAGAGGGGCTGTTCTTGTTGTCATCTATGTAGATGACTTGATCATTACGGGGGACCATGATGCACAGATCTTTGATGTAAAGATCTTGCTTAGACAGAAGTTCGAGATGAAGGATCTGGGGGAGCTCAGATATTTCTTGGGCATTGAGGTGATTAGGTCACCACATGGTATTGGATGGTATTGGATTACTGCAGAGACAGTATGGCTTGGACATGTTGTCCAAGTATGGTATGACAGGCTGTAAGCCTATTTCCATGCCATTGGATCAGAATGGCAAGTTGAGTGCAGATTCAGGAGAGATCTTGGAGGATCCTACTATGTATAGATGCATAGTAGGAAGCTTGATCTATATGACGATCACCAGACCAAATTTGAGCTATGCTGTTGGGTTGGTGAGTCAGTTTATGCAGGTTCCACGGAAACCGCATTTGGATGCATTGAGACGTATACTGAGGTATGTGAGGTCTACTTTGCATTGTGGACTATTCTATGAGACTGGAACAGAGATATGTGTACATGGGTACACTGATGCTGATTGGGCTGGTAGTATCTCAGATAGAAGATCTACCAGTGGATTCATGTTTTTCTTGGGGAGTGCTGCTGTGACTTAGAGCAGCAAGAAGCAGCCTACGGTTGCTCTATCTAGTACAGAGGCCGAGTACTGAGGAGCTGCTATGGCAGCATGTGAGGTAGCTTGGTTGAGAAAGCTACTTGCAAATTTGGGGGATAGACAAGTTGTCATTTTTTGTGACAACATTAGCAGTATACAGTTGGCTAGGAACCCAGTTTTCCGTGCTTGTTTGAAGCATATAGAGATCCACTACCATTTTGTCAGAGAGAAGGTCTTGGCAGGAGACCTTGACCACACAGGATCAGGTAGCTGACATCTTCACCAAAGCATTGGGTACAAAGAAGCTCTGTAGATTCAGAGCTTCGCATGGTGTACATGAGATGGAGTTGAGCTCGAGGGGGAGTGTTAAGATATCGAGCTCGTCTAGTGAGGCGGTGGACACTGATGACCCGCCTAGGGGATAGGCCCCACACTTACACCACTGGCATGGTTGGTGAGATCATGGGAGATATGCGGCCAGTGGGATGATAGGCTGTGTGACAGCCATTCTAGAGACTGGCATAGTTATAGCGCCAGCTCATTTAGTTGGGTTCACACTATAGAGAACCCTCGTATGTATTGGTTGAGTACCTTTCATATTATGTGTACTCTTATCTTTGTATAGTGTTAAGTGTTGAGCGAAGTAGAAGAAGATTTTCAGCCTCTCACCTTGTGTGTTCTCTATTAGGGTTTTGTGAGTGTGTGTGTACTTGCAAGAGCTCAAGCTCTCTTCCCCCCTGCATCTTTTCAAAATTAAGGTAGGCATACTACATACACACCCAATATGAAACTACCATTTATAACAGATTCGACTATCCTTCAATAAAAATCATAATATTTCTGATCATCATTTTCCAAAATTTCGAGTCCATTGTATTATAATAATATCCTCTGCACTCTCCGTTGAAGACCAGCTAGCCAACCAACGAGATCCAGTATCAAAATTTGGTTCCCAAAAATCTTTTCTTTTAGTCCATCCAAAATCTTCCTCGACGTACGCATGGGTGTCCTAGCAACGTGAGCCCATGCATCGCCTGGTCAGAACCCTCTAGGATCCTCCTTAGGTGTTCCCAAAAATCTTTTCTTTTAGTCCATCCAAAATCTTCCTCGACATACGCATGGGTGTCCTAGCAACGTGAGCCCATGCATCGCCTGGTCAGAACCCTCTAGGATCCTCCTTAGGTGTCCTAGCCCATCGTACCGGAAGTGCACCATTTTAACCGTACCGAGGTTGGTCAAGACCTCGGTAGGCTTTTCCGCGACGAGCGACGTCCCTTGACGACTCCCTGCCAGTTGTTCCAATAAACCTCCTCTAAGAAAAACATAAGCCAAATGCTTCCTCCAGCATTCTGGTGTAAAACGGTCCTTTGAATTAAAAAAATAGAGGTTCCAACGCAAGTAAAATTCCAATTTGAGATTGGTTCCAAAAACCCTTTTTCCGTAATTCCTAGTTTCATAATGAGGATCCTTGATCTCTCATAAGGGTAATCTACCCATCATTCAGTATGATTGTCCAACTAGATTCTTGGTGAGTTCGGTCAGGAAAAACTAGTTTAGTTTCGATAGTCTATTCTTTGTGATTAGAACTGGAATTGGTCACACGAAGTTTTTACTTGATTCAAATCGAGAGATGGACAAGTAGGTTTATTGTCCGTCCTTCTCGTAGTCTAACCAAATTCATTCGGTTTAGTTCTACAAGGATTCCCTTCAGATAAACATCTAGTTTTGGGCAAATATCCATTTAATGATTTTACCAATTAAAATATCCAAATATATTCCTTCTATCACATAATTTCTCAACCTTAATTCATTAGGTAGAATTATGGTGGAAATTCATCTTTTGACACTAAAATTTAATTCAAATCCATCTTTTCTCAATTATCATAAAAATTCTTCTTTTTAACTAAATATCATACCTATTTTTTTTGAATAAACTTGAAATCCCTCTTTTTCTCATTTTAATGAGTGCAATCCAATTATCATGGGAATTCCTCTTTTACCATAAATTAAATCTATTTAAAATTCTTCCTAAAAATTACATAAAAATATCCATTGATTCCATTAAGCTGAAAATTCCACTTTTCTCATTTAAATATTTTAATTCCAATATGGTGGGAATTCCTCTTTCATCATTTAAACTTATCTATGCAAAAAGATAAATTTAACTAAACTTTCTCTTAAAATTTAAATAAAAATCTCCATTAATTTCTTTACACTAGGAATTACACTTTTCTCATTTAAATATTTAAATTACAATATGGTGGGAATTCCTCTTTCATCATTTAAACTTATCTATGCAAAAAGATAAATTTAACTAAATTTTCTCTTAAAATTTAAATAAAAATCTCCATTAATTCCTTTACACTAGGAATTACACTTTCCTCATTTGAATATTTGAATTCCAATATGGTGGGAATTCCTCTTTCATCATTTAAACTTATCTATGCAAAAAGATAAATTTAACTAAAATCCTTCTTTAATTTTTAAATAAAATATACATTATTTTAGCATCACAATTTTTCTCTTACTTCATTGGAATACATGGATTTCCATTGTCATGGGGATTACTCTTTTAACATAAAAATGGATTACTAGAAATTTCTCTTTTTCTTAATTAACTATTTATGTATAAACATAAAAATCAAATTTTCCATGATTATAATAAGAATCATTCAATTAATCTAGGATGATTAATCCTAGAGTATGGTAGGAAGTCCACTTTTCATATTATGAATGAAAATGATTTATGTGTTAATTTTTCAAAAATTTTACCATAGCTACGCTGCTGCTATTGCTGATAAATCTCAATAATTTGAAAGCATAAAGTTTAGTAAAATCCCTATGATTAGAATAATCATTAATTGGATCAATATCCAATTATGGACTTGATTCTTAATTTTTTCATAATTTAAAT
Source organism: Cibotium barometz (assembly GCF_041138505.1). Lineage (NCBI taxonomy): Eukaryota > Viridiplantae > Streptophyta > Polypodiopsida > Cyatheales > Cibotiaceae > Cibotium > Cibotium barometz. Next base: position 43,442,477 of record NC_141070.1, on the reverse strand, counting down.
AGCATAAAAGCATTAAAAAGCCACTTATTTAGCCTCTAATTTGACAAGCATAGAATTTACTTTTAGATTAGAGAATTGCTTCATGAGAAGCTTCATTTGAATATAGAATAGGTCATAGGAATGACCATTCTTTGGGGGAGAGAGAGAAATGCTTTAAAAAAACATTATAATTTAAGCATATATAAAAATTTATGTGTTTTATCACTACAATTCATTAAAGAACTTTAATTTTATTAAAAAGCCATTCAATTGAATGCTTCTCAAGCTTGAGAGGGGTTGAGAAGAGAGAAACATTTGGAGATTAAAGAAAAAAGACCATAAACCACATTTTACCTCCTAGATTGCTTAATTATTTGATCAAAGTAGAGGCCCCCAACCAATCAATTGGTTTGGTATGTTGATGAAGACTCCAAGGAAGATTGAAGAGAGAGAGAAGCTCCAATCTCTTCAATTTGTAGAGGGTTTTTAGAGGATAATAGAAAATAAGCTTATCTTAGAGTAATACCGGCATAGTTTAGTTCACAGATGATAATACAAAAGAATGAGGGTCTATTTATAGGTGAGGGAGGCCACTAACTAAGTCCAACTGAGTTCTAGAACTTTCCAGCTTCAGTTTGGCTGAATTTGGACAAGTTTTGGACTAGTTTGGCTCCCTTTTTTATTTGGTTTGATCTAAAGAGAGGAGAGATAAAAATACCCTATTAATTTTTAGTTTAAAACTCATCCACACATGTGAAATAGGCGCCTCCTTGAATGGCCCCCTTCTCCTTATTACCAATGTGTCAAAAATGAATGATTAGTCTAAAATATCTCAATTTTTTATTAATACTTCATAATTTTTAACTAATAAATCTAGTACTTAGTCAACTCTTCATCTTATGTGGGCATTTACTCATTTTTGGGTATTTTCTTTTATTCTTTGGATTTATCTTATCCCAACACTTGGATTAATCTTATTGGTTTATAGGAACCTTAATCTAAAATTTTCAAAAAAATCTTGACCCTTAGGCTAAGGTCTTCTAAATCAGTTTTAATTAATTCCAATTGCACCTTGGAAAATCTATTTTGATTTTTTGTTTTAGGGAAACATTTTTTTGATATTTGTAGAATTTATTTATCCAAAAATATCCCAATATTGATTTACCACTCTCTAGAAATTTTTATCTCACTAGGCCAAACAAGGAAAAATAATATTTTCTTGTATTCAGAAACACAGAATGATTACAAGGGATTGAAGTAGAGGCTTAATTGTTATTCAGGCTGAGGAGGAATCTTACACCTCCCCATATTGATGTATTGATGTGGCCATAGCTATGGAGCTTCCCATTCTAGCCATCCCTCCCCATAACCCTCCGCTCAACCCCCTAAACTTTCTTTCACCCACCCTTCCATCTTTTTTGATCTCCCAGTTCATCCTCTCCGCTAACCTTCTCAATTGGGTCCATCTCCTTCGATATGGCCAGCCAACCAAACACCTAGAACCCATAGACCTCGTTGTACCAGATGTGCTCTACCCTTACCCTTATTTCTCCCCCAAGACTACTAAAGGCCTACAATTCCTACACCACATAGGTTGGGAAGTCGTATATGATTCTTACAAATCCCTTAGGCACTACGAGCTCCAGCGCCATACTAAGAAGAAGGCGTCCTCATCATGTACCAATGCTGTTATTTGCAAATGGAGGTTACCAATGCCACAGGTATCATGTAGTTTAATGACTCACATGTGGCTTTCCCAATGGAGTACACCCCCAAAGAAGCCACAGCCACCAAAGCCTTTTTCCACTCCAAACGCCCTAATGCCTTCGACTCAGATAACAACAACAATAATAGCGACGGCAATGGAGGAGCCACGGGCACCCAACCACCTCACCGACCCCCATCTTCATCTCCCCCCCATCAGCCTCCTCCTCCCAACTCCTATTAATCTCATTGTGGATTAACAAAGATGCTTCTCCATTTGAGTACATTAATAAGTGTTATGTAAAGGCACTATAAAGGTTGTACATTATGAGCTATTGGCCACCCATGGCCTTAGTTAGTAAGTTTTAGGTGCCCAAATGTGAATAAGGGCCAATTGTATATATGAAAATTTCTCATAATGGAAACAAGCAATCCCCCTTCGTGCTATGAGAGTTCTTGCTTTATCTTATGAGAGAGAGAGAGAGAGAGAGAGAGAGAGAGAGAGAGAGTGTACTCGAGTGCATGTTTCTCTTCTATGCATGTGTATGGGAGAGTGAGAGGAATATTGCCTTGCATTATGGTGTGAGAGACTCCGCAGCGGTGGTGACAGTGTGAAGGTGGAGATTGGAGAAGTGGAGCTTCCAAAAGCAAGCTTGGAGAACCTCAAGGGACATGAGCTTGAAGCATTGGTAAGTACCTAATGATAATTGTCATCTATTGCTTCTTCCAACTGTGGATGTGTGGAGTTCCCTCTTGGGAGGTGCAGCAGCCCATAACATTTTTGGTGTTGCTGCCGAGGAAAGACCATTGTTTCTTCCATCCTCTTAGAGCTCCGACTCCCATTATGCAAGATTCACTATTGCCTTTGCTTTTTGAAGGTGCATTGTGAAAAACTATGTGGATAAGGTTTCTGTGGAAGAGAAGGAATTAGAGTAGTTGTGGAAAATCGTGTGTTTGGAAGTGTGGGTGAGTACTTGGTATTGCCTAGAGGAAAGCTACACTTGGTTTTACCTTTAATTTTGTTGTTTTCATCACCAATTTTGCAACCATGAGCTAGCAGTTGGTAACACGCTTTGTTTTGTTTTTTCCAAAAAATTGTAAAAATTGTAAAAACAAGGAGCCATTGGTTGTGTTTGAACCCAACAACAACCAAAGTTAAAAGTATGTATGTAGGAAAGATAGGAGCTTTGGGAAGTGTAAAGGTTAATGTTTTCACTAGAAATAACCCTTGTCCGTGTAAGGTTTTTATCATGGCTGCACATTCCTTGGAAGAGGAAATGCTGCTTGGACAGTTGAATCTCACCTATGAGATTGTGAAGTGAATTGGGAGTAAAGGACTACACACACTTATCATCTGGGAGCTACATATATAAATTTCCACTATGGAATGCCTAAGACTTCGACAATAATCTCAAATTTGAGCAACCATAGCCACCTAAGATGTTACTATGTCTTCCCGCTGCATACCTGAAGCCTTGCAAGAGCAAACTCCGGCTCTTTCACCCATGTTTCATATGAGAGTAGCTTGTGACTTGCTCCTGAATCAATCATTGACTAGTTATTTTTCCTTCCACACAGAGTCCAACTTTGAGTCAAGCAGGCTCTCCTCTTCCTCAATCAAGGCTAGAGTAGCCATGTTTATTTTGGAGTGTGTGCCCATTTTGTTTTTGCTTTGGCTTTGGCTACCCTCACCACATAGCCTTTTCTTGTGGTACCTTCTTACATTGTTCTTGTTTTATATTTTCTTATTTCTTTTTGCTTGACTATTCCAACATGTCTTGGGTTAAGGGTCCATAATATTTTTTGAATTTGCTACCATTTATGTAGCCCTGCGTTCTCAACTCCATCAATGGTCTCTTGACATGAGCCACACCTTGGGGGGTGAGCTCTACAACCCTAAATGGCCCTAATCCTCAATATTTCACCTTTTTTCTCTTGACCAACACCATACATAAGTACTAGGTTTCCTTTTTGTAGCTCCTTGGATTTTAGGTTTTGGTCAAACCATCATTTGCACCACTTAAGCTTTTCCGTTGTCATCTCATGCTGCAGAGCAATTACTCTAGTCTCATAAAGCTTTTCCAATTTGATCAACCTTTTCACTAGATTGTTATCCCAAAGACATTCTTTTAATGCTATCCTCAAGCTGGGCACTAAATATTCTATAGACATCAATACCTCAATCTCGTAGGTGAGCCAAAAAGGAGTTTGTCTTACAGTAGCTACCTTAGAAATATTCATATAATGTTACTCACTGTGCTGGTGATTCCATTTTGAGCTCCATAATAGGGATGGTGTGCTGCTACACCACTTCTAGCATGCAGGGCCAAAAGTGGTGTGTAGCACCACTTTTGGGTGGTGGAACTCCCTTCATGTCTTTATAACTGCAACAAGAAAAAAAATCCTTGAACTATTTTAGGATAGTAATTAATTCCTCTTCCTCCTGACCCGCAAATAGAGTACAAAAAACATACTCCCAGCGTATAAAACCTATCAATAGGGTGCCTAAAAAATAATTTTAAAAAATAGATTTTAAGGGAAAGAGAACGGCCATTCACTCATGAAAAGCCGCAACCGTTCATGCATCCAAAGCCAAGCCCATTCACTCCTACTCCACAACTCCACGGCCGTTCATCTATCAGGCCATGCCCATTCTATCAGTGTAGGCACGGTCGTTCACTCACACAAAGCCATCATTTTTAGGACATTTTGGAGGTCATTTAGAGGGCCTTTTAGAAGAGAGAGACAATAGAAGCCCACTAATCAGCAAGAGGCCAACGTAACGTTGGAAAATAGCTAAATGAGTATAAAAATCTATTTAAAAAGTTTATAGTATATTCAAAAACAGCCGTTTTCATCTTAAAAGTAGTACCTTTTTGAAGAAAATGACTACTAATGGCATTAAAGAGGTCTGACAAAGAAAGAGAGAAATATATTATAGAGGAGGGAAAATTTTGAATGCTCCTACACGTTTTCTCTCCTTACTATTAGCCTATTATTCTCTCTTTTTTCAAAAATGCTCTCCCACTCTTTGACCCAGGTGCAAATAGGAAGGAGAAAGCTTTCAACCTATTCTTCTTCTTCTCTTTTTTTTTTCAGAAATGGAACCAAAAAGAAGAAAGATTTCATAATAAAGACTTCAAGGTAGAGCTTGGGAAACCAAATTTTAGGAGGTTCTTGTGTAGCTTATTCCTTCTTAGGAGGTTCTTGTGTAGCTTATTCCTTCTTTAGGAGGTTCTTGTGTAGCTTTCAGGAAGTTCTCTCTCTCTCTCTCTCTCTCTCTCTCTCTCTCTCTCTCTCTCTCTCTCTCTCTCTCTCTCTCTCTCTCTCTCACCCTCTGAGATAAAATTAAAATCGGTGAGAAAATGCTCCATACAGATGCCCTTATTTCTCAGCTCTTTGCCTGAGTATCACTCTCTATCTCAAGTAGAAGAAGTAGACACAACAAAGTTTTAGTTGGTGGGAAAAAAGTTTACTCAAATGTCCAATTCTCTCAAATCTTTGCCTTAGACTCTCTCTCTCTCTCTCGCTCTCTCTCAGAGCCGTGCCCCCCGCCGGTCCCCACTGCATGGAGCCATGCCCTCACACCGCAGTGCCATGCCCCCCCTCGGCCACTACCTATTCCCAGAGTGCCCCCCATGAACCAATTGACCCTAATAGAAATCCCTGACAAGGGAATAAAGAGAGAGAGTGAGAGAGAGAGAGAGAGAGAGAGAGAGAGAGAGAGAGAGAGAGAGAGAGAGAGTTAGAGGAGTAGACAATTAACTTTTTTTTAAACTACTTAATAGCCAAATGGCACTATAGAAACTTTTGCAACAATGATAGCCATTTGGCGCGCATACATTTTTTGGTTTCACTTATAGAGTTTCGATAGTGCCATTTCGCTATTAAGTAAAATTTTTTAAAAAGTTAATTGTCTACTCCTCTATCTCTCTCTCTCTCTCTCTCTCTCTCTCTCTCTCTCTCTCTCTCTCTCTGAGAGAGAGAGAGAGAGTTAGAGGAGTAGACAATTAACATTTTGAGTCTCTCTCTCTCTCTGAGAGAGAGAGAGAGAGAGAGAGAGAGAGAGAGTTAGAGGAGTAGACAATTAACTTTTTGAGAGAGAGAGAGAGAGAGAGAGAGAGAGAGAGAGAGAGAGAGAGAGAGAGAGAGAGAGAGGGAGGGAGGGAGGGAGGGAGGGAGGGAGGGAGAGAGAAAAAGATAGAGAGGGAGAGAGAGAGAGAGAGAGAGAGAGAGAGAGAGAGGGAGGGAGGGAGCAGTCTAGAGAGCAGGAGAGACAAGGAAACATAGAGAGAGAGAGAGAGAGAGAGAGAGAGCATGTAGAGAGAGAGGGGCACAGATATAGAGCACTCATCCTCCCTAGCCTTTTTCTTAAATTTCAACGTTCTAACAAGCTTGCAGCCTTTCTTAAATACATGAATGGTAATTTGGAAAAAGATATATATTTTGATAGTCAAACATTTTGATATTTTTTTAAAAAGTTTTTTCTAGTGAGAGAAATTATAAAAAAGTGAGTTTCTTTTACAAGGCCCTTGTTCAGTCACTCCTAACCGACCATTCCCTTTCACCAATCTAGGGCTGTTCACTCGTCAATCCATGATCATTCCCCCATGGATCCACGACCATTCATTGTCAATCCACGACAATTTCCCCGTGGAGACACACTCATTCCTTTGTGAAGCCACGGTTGTACCTCATAATATCTATCTCTTTTACCTCTGGAGGTCCATAATAGGAGGTCCTTGTTTACTCACCCTTTGAGTATTGTGCCTATAGATGAACTTCTTTCCTTTCATTAACATCAAAGGATTTGAAGTGGGAACCTTTCACAAGTCTGGCTCCTCGCCATTCTTCTCCTTTCTTGCCAAATTTAGGTGACGAGGATCAAAATCTTCTATATATTCTAAGTCGTAGATGTTTACACAAAGAGTTAATCTCTTCTTTTTATTTCCTTGCTTACTTGTTTCTCCCTCATCATCGTTGAATTCTCTTATTATGTCTTCTTCTTCTTCTTGGGTTCCTTCACCAACTTCCTCTTCTTTGGATATCTAATATAAACACTCTAGGTTTATCTAAGCAGGCTAGTAACTATGGATAACTTAGCATTGCTTGGTAGTCTATTTACTTGTAACATCTAATTCTTCTGCTAGTTATGTGCTCACTAATGCTCATGCTATCCTACCCTTTTGTAGCACGTGATAGTCTCCTGGGTAGATGCACCAAAATTGTATTCCCTCTTCTTGCACTCACAAAACCAGGCTCAAGGAAGGTAAAATATATGCCTTGAGGTGCCCCATAGCCTCAAAAACCTGCAAAACATGCTCTCCACAGCAAGAAAACCCAACCCACCTACTATAAGAAATCAAGGCACATAGAAGATTTCATCATCATCATCATCCTCACTCTCTCCCTCTTCCATATTGATAAGCAAGAAATAAAAAAGAGAGAAGAGACAAGAGTTGTTCCCAAATTGCAAGAGAGAGGAAAGAACCATGAGAGAGGAGTAAAAAGGGAGAAGGAAGTTGAAACTTCCTCAACCACCTCCCCAAATCAAATGACTCAAAACCACCTCCTTTCCATTTCTTAATATTAAAAATTCTTGAATAAACCTTTTGCCTAAGGTCTAAAGGCTTTCATTTTTTCAACTAAGGACTTTAAAAAATATCCTCAACCTTTCAAAAGTTGAAAACTCACACACACATTTCATTGACCATGGCTTTTAAATGTGCGACCCCGCTATTTTTGCCATGCCAATTCACAATGGATTTTACATTGAAAGTTCATCAAATAAATGTTTTTAAACGCCAAAATGCTACAAATGTGTCAATGTAGACCCTAAAAGTGTCCAAATTTAACATAAATTGAAAACTCATCAAATAAATATTTTTAATAGCCAAAATGCTACAAATGTGTCAATGTGTAGACCCTAAAAGTGTCTAAATTTAACATAAATTTGGAGGTTAACACTGATAAAGATGCTCTAGTTCCTTTCTTTAGTTTTGTATCTCCTCTTCCAACCATTGGACATAACTGGTTGTTCGATTCATGGCAAAAACCTATTATTCCTTAAGCACATCATCATAAAAAAACATAAAACCTGCTAAAAACCCATAAATATCAAAAAATCAAGAAACACCTATAAAAAGAACCTCTACAACAAGTGACTTTAGCATTGGATTAAGTGCTTATGCATTTATGTTCAAGCCAAATAAGAATGACTTCATACTTGAACCCAAATTTTGAACACGAAATATTATCGTATGTGCTAATTCTAGGGAGTGGGATGGCAACTAAGAGTCAGTTTAACCACCCTAGTAGCTTCTGATTATAATTTAGAAGTAGTAGACTAGGAGTCCTTCACAAACGAAGGATACGAGATCACAAGATTATGGGGCATAAGCCCATTTCAATGTGTCCAAACTCAGATATGTCCAAACAAGACTATGTAGTGTTCTCACAGAGGGGGAGTCATTCAAAAAAAGGAGCTAAAAGGCTCTAAGCCAGAAGGGCCACGCAAAAAAAAGTTAGGGGCCATGCTAACAACATGGGAACTAGTGAAGTGCACATCTTACAACTTAGAGGTTCCACACAACTAACCAAGATCCAATATTCACAAATGGAATACTCTTGGAGAGATGGCCAAAACTATCAGCAGTGTGCATGGAATACTCTTGGAGAGATGGCCAAATGGAACTCTTGGAGAGAGGGCCAAAACTATCAGCAGTGTGCATGGAATTGAGCTAGATCTTTTGGACAACTCTCGCAAGTGTTGTTGTTAGCTAGTGGAAACCAGGAGTTATATATGGACTTCGATGGAATGATGTATACCCAACAAGGGATAGCAAGAAGGTTAGAACCTTGGTTATGGGGCCAATGAGATAGAAAGGGCCAGAAGATTGCAAGAAGCTTCCAGAGCTCAAATAATTGGGTAAGGACTCAACTCCCTAATGTCATAACTTCTTCTTTAGGATACTGAGAGTCAAAAATGAAGGAATGGTGCTATATGAGGATGCCTCACACAACCTCTACATGATCATTGATATTCCTAGGTCGTTCAGATTCCTCTACTAACACACTATAGTGAGCAAGGGTTACCAACAATGTTAATGAAGCGGGTAGCACCTATACCCCAATAGGAGGCAAGGAATATAGAAAGATTTAAGTAGGAGGATTCACACCACTTGTAGCCTTACTAAAAAAAAGAACAATAGGAGGAAGGGAAGCAAGAACCTCTCAAGAGAAAATTACTTCAAGAAGAGGTAGTCAAGTGGAGGAGCAAGAATTTTCATTCTATAACCATAGGACAGGATGCCAACTTCCAAATTCCTTTCTCATTGGACCCAATTAGGGAAGAAAAGATGAGGGATAATAGTACCGTCCAAACAGAGGCAACACCTCTTGAAAGAACAAGGGTAACCACTCCCTTAGAGACCAAAATACTAGCTCAAGGAGCTTGGGAACTCGAGAGACTACACAGTCATGAATGGAGAGCTACGTGCCTACTAGTAGTTAATGGGATATTGATAGTGGGATACCCTATGACAATGTGCTCCCACAACCCTTGCCTAAATCATCAATTAGAGTACTAGCCTATTGGGATGCAAGACATACACTAGTACCTCCTAGAGCTAAACCAAGCTACCGAACTAAGATAGGTAGCCCTGATAGCTCTGGAACCAGTAGTAAAGCCTTTTTTGAGATTCAAGATCGATGTCAGATTGTGCCAGTTGCACTATGTGCTGGCATGTTAGGTAGTAACATGTGTGAGACATAAATGACCGCGTCCAACAGCTAGTCATAGTGTGTGGACATTAGCTAGGGTTAGCAGTGTGTGGACACAACACAAGTAGTGTGTTGTAGATTATGGATTATGGCTTTTTGCATTGTGTGAGAAGGGAGATGGCTAGGGTTTGATAACACATTAGGGTTTTCTCCTGTGTGTGTGTCTCCTCTCCCTCTACCTGTTTTTCATCATGGTATCAGAGCTTGGTGATCTCTATTAGGGTTTATGAGTGAGTGAGAGATGAGGGAGGAGTGAGAGAAGAGGGAGAAGAAGCTGTGAAGAAAAGTTGTGAAGCTTGCCATTGGAGCTGTGAAGCTTGGAGCACACCGATGCATCAAATCTGAGAGCTTGGCCTACCAGGTAAATACTACTAAACATCCTTGAGCAGATTGCAGGTGCAAAAACACAAACAACAATAGATTTGAGTTGCCCAAAGCAAAGGAAAAATTTCTATTTTGCAAGCTCTCCATTGAAGCTTGAGTGTGGTGAATGTATGAGGAAAATGGTTGCAAATCTGACAAAGAATCATGTATCTTGCAAATGGGAATGTATTGGCAACTCATGTGCAAGCCCTACAATGAATTTGAGGCAAAGATGATGCATTTAAGTGATTGGAATTCACTGTTTTGAAGCCCTCACAAAAACAGAGAAGTGAGGTCCATTGTTGATGAAATTGGAGTTGGCCTCTTGCAAAAATCAAGCAATTGGTGGATTGTGGACATGCCTTGGAGTGTTGGGTAACTATATATGCCCTCAAACACCACAACAAACCACCCAGTTCTCCTCATGAGAAGGCGGCGTAGCTTGTAGGGAAGAAACAGAGCAAATTTTTCAATATTTTGAAAAGTGAAGGTCCTAGTTTGGTGATTGATTAAATTCAGAATTTGCTTAGCAATTTTGTGGTACACACACTTGAGAAGGTTTCTATGTGGTTGGTTGAAGCAATTATGCTTTTTGGAGCTGATTATGAGCTGATTAAATAGGTTGTCTACAGTGATTAGTGAAACAAAGGGTCATTAATCGGCTAATTACTCTCTCAACTTAAACAATTGGTCTAATTTCTTTTACATGGAGTTAGTAGACATCATTGCTAAGCTAATGAATGCCTGGTCTCTCAATTTGGACAAGAATCGAAGGAATTAGAGCACTTTTACTACTGGTTTTAGTGGTTTTTCTCAAAATAGAGAAGGGGATTTGATATTTTGGTATGTACGCACCTTGGTTGGTGTTGATATGCAGCATTGAGCTTGCTTAGGTGTCAATGCAAGTTATTCACACTTGTTTCAACCACTACATTGCAATTTGAAGCCTTGGAAAGCGTGCCAAAACATGGTACTTTGGACTGCGTATGCCAGTTCAATTTGAATGCAATCAGGTTGATTTTCTACATCAACAGTGAAGTTCGTTGAGTACTTTGGAGTATCTGGAACACTTATTAGAGTGTGATTGAGCTGAGGAAGGCTTGTTCACAGAATTGGACATCATGTGCTAAAGGTACATTTGCATTGAGCAAATATGTCAGACAACCCAATACAGATTGTGGGTGAGAAGTTGGATAGAAAGAACTTCCAGGCATGGAAGTACAAGATTAAAATCTTTCTGAAGGGAAAAGGATTTTGGAACCTTGTTACAAGTGCGAAGCCAGAGCCGGAACTACCTTAACAAGCTACACAACAACAAGTTGTAGCTCATAAACAGTGGTCAAAGAGAGCATACAAAGTTTTGCATTACTTGTCTATATGTATCTCAGATGCTATACTCATACATATATATGATGCTGAGAATTCCAAGGATGCATGGGATACGTTGGTAAAGCTGTTTGATACAGATACTAGTGCTCCTAAGTCTCAGTTTGAGACAATAGATTCATAATGTGAAGTGGAAAGGAAGGAGTATTCATGATTATGTACAAGAGATAAAGAAGTATGCAGATGCATTGGCAACTATCAATGCCCCCATGCCTGATGATGATTTGGTAGACATTGCCTTGCGTGGTCTTGGTGGCAACAAGGAGTACAAGTCTTTTGATACATCTATCTCTGTTTGGAGTACAGGTTTGCTAGATTTTGATGAGTTGGTTTCACTCTTGCTTGTTGAGGAAATCAAACTCAGTGACTCTTTTCATGATGCATCTACTAGCCACGATGATAATGGCAGAAATCAGGCTTTCTATTCACAAAGAGGATTTAGAGACAGGGGGAGATTTGCATCACGAGGTCGTGGTAATGGTCGTGGATGTTAGGATAGGTCACCATAACAAAATTTTCAGCCTACATATGGTACTAGAGGTGGTCGTGGATATACACCTCAGAGAGGCAGAAGTAATCCTTGTGGTAAAGGACATTGGCAAGGCCAACAAACATCTATGCAAAATGTGGAATGCCATTACTGTGGGAAGTTTGGTCATATGGCACGTGATTGTTACCACAAACAAAATGATTTGAGGGCAAAGAGCACAACATGGTGGACATTATGCACAACATGATGGAAATTATGCAAATGGTGGTGGAAATTTTGCATCAAGTAGTAATGATGGCAGTGCAAATCACTTGTTTGCCCCATGAAACATGTCGTGGGATCTATGATGACAAATGGTGACAGTGATGACACTTGGTATATGGACTCTGGAGCATTAAACCATATGACTTGTCATGGCAAATGGTTTGAACATATGAAGCCTATGGATGTGAAAGGCTATGTGGAGACAGGAGATGATACCCAACATGCTATCACACATGTTGGAAGCGTACCATTGGTGATGCACAATGGTGAAACAAAGTCCATGGCAGATGTCTTGTATGTGCCTTCTATTACAAAAAGTTTGGCCTCAGTTGGTCAAATGGTTGAACAAGGTTTACAGGTTCGTTTCAAACAAGCGTGGTTGCTTCATTGAGGATTTCAAAAATGGATGTAGAGTCATTGCCAAAGGCAAGAAAGAAGGCAAGTTATTTAGTTGGATGCTGGGATTCCTGAGTTGAAATCAGCCATGTTCTCTAAAAGCCGAAATGTGGTACAGGACATTGACATGTGGCATTAAAGGATTGGACATGTGAACATACAAAGATTATAGAACATGCAGGTATAGTGGGCTGCCTAGATTCAAGTATGATGGGAATATGCATGTCTATGATGCTTGCCAATTTGGAAAGCAAGCAAGGTTGCCATTTCCTAAAGAAGGCAACATGAGTAGCAGGCCACTTGAGATAGTTCATAGTGATGTATGGGGTCCTGCACAAAACCCATCCATTAAAGGCAACTTGTATTATGTGACACATTGATGATTTCAGCAGAATGACTTGGATTTACTTTCTCAGAGAGAAAAGTGAAGTGCTGGGAAAGTTTATGGACTTCAAAGCTTTTGTAGAGAAGCAATATGACTCTTGGATAAAATGTTTGAGGATAGATGGAGGTGGCGAATACACCTCAAAGCTTTTGTAGAGAAGCAATATGGCTCTTGGATAAAATGTTTGAGGACAGATGGAGGTGGCGAATACACTTCGCATGCTTTTGAGAATTTCTTGAGAAGGCATGGCATAAGAAGGTAGATAACTTGCAGGTACACACCTCAGCAAAATGGTGTTGCTGAGAGGAAAAATAGAGTCATTTGTGATGTGGCCAGGGCGATGCTCAATGAAAAGAGCATGCCAAATTATTATTGGGCACAAGCATGTGCCCAGTGGTGTATGTACTTAATAAGACACCCACAGCAGCCATACATGTGCCACTGTGGCACAAGCATGTGCCACAGTGGTGTATGTACTTAATAAGACACCCACAGCAGCCATACATGGAAGTACACCAGAGATGTGTCTTACAGGTTTTAGGCCAAACATTGGACACCTCAAAGTGTTGGTTGCATAGCTTATGTAGCTTATGTGCCAGACAAGAGAAGGAAGAAGTTGGATCCTAAGGCAGAAAAGTGCATTTTTGTTGGGTGTGCATAGGATCGTAAGGCATATAAATGTTACAATCCACAAACTAGGCAAGTGGTTATCTCACGAGATGTGGTGTTTGATGAACTTGCTAGTTGGTACAAGGCAAAGGATGAGGGTGTCATTGATTCCGTTTTTGATGCTGATGTGCATGTGAACTTGCCACAAGCAAGTTCTATTTCTATGTCTGGGCCAGCAAAGTCTGAGAGTAGCACTATACGTCCATGGTCAAGACGCTTCAGACATGAGAGTGTGAACACTCGAAGTAGTGCTGTGGATAAAGGGAAAAAGAAGGTTGCAGGAATTGGCATTACAGGTTATGAGTCATCAAGTTCAGAAAGTTTAGATGAGGAACTTGGCATACCAGTTTTACGCACACCAGGTGCAAGGCAGGATAGATATGTACCTCCACATGCTAGAGTGAGAGGTGTTCAGAGTGATCCGCATGCATTGCAGAGATCCCAAAGAGTCAGGTATCTAGTTGACAGGTTGACATATCATGACTTTGCTATGCATTACGCATATATGACCTCTTTGGTGAAGCATGTGGAACCTACATGCTATACAGAAGCTATTGGGAAGCATGTATGGGAGAAGGCAATGGATGTTGAGATGGACACATTGATCCATAATGAAACTTGGGATTTGGTTGCCTTACCACAAGGCAAAAATGTCATGGTTGCAAATGGGTTTATAAGGTGAAATGCAATTGAGTGCCATAAAGCGCGGTTGGTAGCTAAGGGTTATGCACAAACCCAAGGCTTAGACTATGATGAAATATTTAGTCCAGTTGCAAAGATGGGAACAGTAAGAGCAGTCATTGCTATGGTTGTTAGCAAATGGTTGGGAAATGCATCAAATGGACGTGAAAAATGCATTTCTAAATGGTGATTTACAAGAGGAAGTTTATATGGCACAGCCAGAAGGATATGTACACTCGAGGTATCCCACTCATGTATGCGGATTAAGGAAAGCATTATATGGTTTGAAGCAAGCACCTCGTGCTTGGAGTGATAAGATAAGCCGATATCTTATCTCGCTTGGATTTCACGTTTCTTCAGCAGATTCCTCACTCTATGTGAAGAAAACAGATCATGGGATTGTCTTGCTTGTCATCTATGTAGATGACTTGATTGTCACAGGAGATCATGCTACAGGTGTTATGCATGTCAAGAAGGCATTGAGTGGGTAGTTTGATATGAAAGACTTTGGTGAACTGAGATATTTTCTTGGGATTGAAGTGATCAAAGACCATGCAGGGACATGGTTAGTGCAACGCCAATATGCATTGGATATGTTGGCAAAATATGGGATGACAGGGTGTAAGCCAATGAGTACACCTTTGGAGTAGAATGTGAAGCTGCGGGCTGTTTTTGGTGAAGAGTTGGATGATCCATCTATGTATAGAAAGATGGTTGGCAGCCTTATTTACATGACTCACACGATCGGATCTCAGTTATGCTGTGGGGCTAGTAAGCCAATTCATGCAGAGCCCTAGAAAACCTCATTTGGATGCAGTGAGATGCATTATGTGCTATGTAAAGACCCTGCACATTATGGTATTCTTTATGAGCATGGTAAAGGCTTGGATGTACACGGCTACATAGACACATATTGGGCAGGTAGCTCATATAACAGGAGGTCAACTTCATCGAATATTGAACAAGCTTTGTCACATCAAGTGATCAAAGTAAGGTGTGTCCATTGCAAAAAGGTGGGTCATTTGGCAAATAATTGTTGGATCAAATATCCCAACAAAATGAAATGTAACAAGTGTAAACAAACGGGACATATCACTTCCAAATATCCTAACAAAGAGTCAGAGGCTAACTTTGTATCAGCCTCTTACTCCACTGAGAAATTGTTTTAAATCTCAATGTAACCACACCTATATTCCTAACCTTGTACGCCTAATGTTATAAGGGCAACCTATGTCCAATACCACCTTCCAAATTTTTTTCATAGTTGGTATTGAGGGGGGTATTAAAAGACTAAGGTTATGTAAAAGGGGAGGAGAAGGGTGTGTGTGTGTGTGAATGGACTTATGGTCCACTCGCTCACCTATTTAAAGGTGGAGCTAGAAGGTATTTTATGAAGCATGAAGCTTAGTTGTACTTTGAGCAACTTAGTCCATTCACACACACACCCTTCTCCTCCCCTTTTACATAATCTTAGTCTTTTAATATAACCAACCCACAGTTTCAAACCAAAGTAATGCAAGACCTCTGCCTCAGAATAGGGGAAGTCAAAGAGAGTTGTTCCCAAATCTGCCGTCCACTTCCAAGGCAGTAACGCTGAAAGTGATTGAAGAAGAAGAAGATGATGAAAGAGATCATACTCCACCTGTGAGATGAGGACATCTCATGTTTTTTAAGTGGGGTAGGATGTAAGATTCCTCCTCGAGCCCCTTAAGATGTCCAGCTTCTCTCCCTGTAATCATCCCCTTTTCAGAATAATAACAGATCTTGTTTCTATCTGTTTTGGCCTAGAGAGAGAAAATATTCTAGAGAGATAATTTAGTTTCTAGATATCTTTGGATGAAAAAATATCCCTTCTTATTAAAATTATTTCCCTTGAAATAGAAATTAAAAAAGAACTTTCCAGTGTGCAATTGGAATAAATTGAAAATAGGTAAAAAGGACCTTAGCCTGAGGGTCCAGATTTTTTAAAAATTTTGGATTAAGGTTCCTATGGACCAATAAGCTTAATCCAAATTTAGGGAGGAGATAAATTGAATAATAAAAGAAAAATCCCCCAAAAATGAGTAAATACTCACATAAGATGAAGAGTTGACTAAGGACAAGGTTTATTAGTTAAAAAAGAAGAGATATTTAGAGGAAATGATGCATTTTTGACACCTCAATGTGGGGAATTTCCCTCATGAAGGAGGTGCCTATTTCACCTGTGGATGAGTTTTAAACTTACAAATAATGAGATATTTTCATCTCTCCTCTCTCCTGTTTCAACTAGATCTAAAAAAAGAGCTAAACTGACCCAAAAATGGTCAAAAATTGACCAAACTGATCTGGAAAATTCTAGAATCAGTTTGCTTCGTTAGAGGCTCATTTTTTCCTATAAATAGAAGCCTCCCCCTTTATAAAAGGTTAATAGTGTTTATGCACTGTTACTCTACTCCTTCCCAGAGTCAAATACATTGAATTCAATTGATAATTCAATTGTTTTTTACTAAATCCTCTCTAAAAGAACTGGTGGCCACTCTTGTTGCAAACAAGCGTTGAATCCTCAATCCCTCAAGCCAAAGGAAATCTTACAAGTTCTATGTAAGCTTAATTCTTACTTATTGTGAATTTTAAATCTATTGTTTTCTTAAATTTTATGCTTTGTAAATGTTTGAATTAAAATCTGATGCTATGCCTTGATGGAAAGGCCACCCCCTTCTCTTCTTTACAATTTAGCTCTTCTTAATCCTAGAAATTTTAATTAAAAGATTGATTAAACTCTTTTCATTGTTCACTCTCTTGAGTTTTAGAAAATGGAGTAGATTAGAGATATTAGAATTAAAATTGGATTAATTCAAGTCATAAATTGAATGTTAAAATTGAGAAATGGTCAGCCACCCATATAAAGGAGGTTATGGTAAAATTTTCTTAAATTTTGTGAAACTAAAGTTTATCATTAGGTTATTCTAAAAGAGTAATTCCTTCCGTTTATGCATTCTAAAAGATTTGTTTTTATTTCAAAAGTGTCATTCACATTAAAATTGAATTTATGCATAGAAAGATGCATAAAAGAATTATTTTTATTTAAAAAGTGTTATTCCCTTTAAAATTAAATTTATGCATAGAAAGATGCATAAAAGATTTATTTTTTTATTTCAAAAGAGTTATTCTCATTAATTTTAATTTTATGCATAGAAAGATGCATAAAGGAATTTATTTTTTATTTCAAAAGAGTTATTCTCATTAATTTTGATTTTATGCATAGAAAGATGCATAAGGGAATTTATTTTTATTTCAAAAGAGTTATTCTCATTAATTTTGATTTTATGCATAAAAAGATGCATAAGGGAATTTATTTCTATTTCAAAAGAGTTATTCTCATTAATTTTGATTTTATGCATAGAAAGATGCATAAAGGATTTTATTTTTATTTCAAAAGAGTTATTCTCATTAATTTTGATTTTATGCATAAAAAGATGCAGAAAGGAATTTATTTTTATTTCAAAAGAGTTATTCTCATTAATTTTGATTTTATGCATAGAAAGATGCAGAAAGGAATTTATTTTTATTTCAAAAGAGTTATTCTCATTAATTTTGATTTTATGCATAGAAAGATGCAGAAAGGAATTTATTTTTATTTCAAAAGAGTTATTCTCATTAATTTTGATTTTATGCATAGAAAGATGCATAAGGGAATTTATTTTTATTTCAAAAGAGTTGTTCTCATTAATTTTGATTTTATGCATAGAAAGATGCATAAGGGAATTTATTTTTATTTCAAAAGAGTTATTCTCATTAATTTTGATTTTATGCCTAAGGGAATTTATTTTTATTTCAAAAGAGTTATTCTCATTAATTTTATGCAAAGAAAGATGCATAAGGGAATTTATTTTTATTTTGAAGAGATTCTCATTAATTTTGATTTTATGCATAGAAAGATGCATAAGGAAATTTATTTTTATTCCAAAAGTGTTAATTTCATTAAAATTAATTTTATGCATAGAAAGATGAATAAAGGATTTATTTTTATTTTAAAAGTGTTATTTTTCTTAAAATTGAATTTATGCATAGATAGATGCATAAAAGGATTTTGCATAAATAGATGTGTAAAGAATCTTTATATCAAAAATTAGAAATTCTCTTAAATTCTATGTTTAAACAAATGTGATGAGAATAGATGTGATGAGATGTGATGAGAATCAGATAGATGTGAATGAATGAATGGATGGATGGATGTGATATGAATAGAAGTGATGAGAATGTGATGTGGATAGATGTGATGAGATGCGATGTGAATCAGATAAATGTGAATGAATGGATGAGATGTGATGTCATGTGAATCGGGATGTGAATGAATGATATGGGATATGAGTATATGTATATGATGATAATGGATGTGAATGTGTATGAGAAGAATTGTTGTGAATGAGTATGTGAAAGAATGGATAAGGATGTGTATGAGAAGAATGGATGTGAATTTGTATGTGTGAAGAATGGATGTGAATGAGTATGTGAAAGAATGGATGTGGATGTACGTGAAAGAATGGATGTGGATGTATGTGAAAGAACGGATATAGATGTGTATGTGAAAGAATATATGTGGATGTGAATGTGATGGATATGAATTGAATGTGATGTGATGGATGTGAATGGATGGAGGTGATGTGATGTAAAATGGATAAATGTGAATGGATGTGATGTCATGTGAATCCAGATGTGAATGAATGATATGGGATGTGAATGGAAGTGATGTCATGTGAATCGAGATATGAATGAATGATATGAGATGTGAATGGATGTGACGTCATGTGAATCAAGATGTGAATGAGTGATATGGGATGTGAATGGATGAGATGTCATGTGAATCGGGATGTGAATGAATGATATAGGATGAGAATGGATGTGATGTTATGTGAATCGCGATGTGATGAATGTGATGTGATGTGATGCGAATTGGGTAAATATGAATGGATGAGATGTGGATATATGGATAAATGTGAGTGGATGAGATCTGATGAGGATATTTGCGGAAAGAAGTGATAAGATGGAAAATGATGCGATTGAATGAGAATGGGAATCTATATGAAATGAATGTGGATTAAGTAATGTTGATTATTGTGGAAAGATGAGAGTTCGTTATAGAAACTGTATTTATGGCCTGTTTTTAAATGACTGTTTTATGTCAAGAATGCTGGGAAAGTGTTTTGACCGTCTTGTGATTAAGGTCATGGAGACCTAGCTGATAAAGTTATAATAGCTGACGGAGAGTCAAAGGAGGACGTCTCGCATAGCAAGGTCAGCCGAGGTCTTGAGTAGCCTCGGTTCGATTAAAATGGTGAGCTTCCGGTACAATGGCCAAGGAAGCAGCCTATGAGTGAAGCGCTAGGTCACCTGCGAAGGATCCTAGAGGGTGCTGTCCATACGGTGCTCGGGCTCTAGGGTCATCGACGATACCCACACGTGCGTCGTGGAAGATATTGGAACACAGAGTAAGAGTTGTTTTCTAAATTTGGGCATAGATCTGGTTGATTGACCTTGCTGGTCCTCAACGGATGAGTCCATGGCCCTTTTATATGGATCCGTTAGTTGATCTTGCTGATTCTCAACGGAGTTTCCATTTTGATATATGAATATATTGCCTGTTACTATGAGCTAGGAACTGTCGAAAAGGCCCCTGAGTGGTCAGGTGGTGAGCGTTCTGGTTGCCAATGATGCCATAGATACACCGCTGAAGGAATGATTGGAAATAAGGATTCAACCAAAGATTTTGAGGATTATGATCAGTGAGAATGGTTTCATTAAATGATTGTTTTTAAAGATAGATGATGCTGAGAAAAAGGCAATTTCATATTGGGTGTGTAAGTGGTGTGACTAGTTTTAAGTTTGCATGAATATCCGGCTAGGGGGCCTATGAGTTGTGTCCACACACATCGAACCCTAGCTAATGTCCACACACTATGACCAGCTAGACACGCGGTCATTTATGTCTCACACATGTTCCTACCTAACATGCCAGCACATAACATAGCTGGCTCACACTGACATCGAGCTTGAATCTCAACACAATGGAGAGTCCATCTGGATTTTTATAAGTGAATATATTTCAGGTACTATGAGCTAGGAACTATTGAAAAGGCCCCTGAGTGGACACGTGGTGAGCGTTCTAGTTGCCAATGATGCCATAAGTACACCGATGAAGGAATGATTGGAAATTAGAATTCAATTGGATATTTTGGAATTCAACTAGATATTTTGGAGGATTATGATCAGTGATACTATGGTTTCATTAAAAGATTGTTTTAAAGACAGTTGAATGTGTGAAAAATGCAATTTCATATTGGGTGTGTAAGTGGTGTGACTAGCTTGAAATTTGCATGAAGTTCCGGCTAGGGGGCCTGGGAACTCTTTTCCTCCTTGGTACCTGGGACAACCTAACCAAATTCCTAAATGGATCCCATCACTACAGTGGTTGGGCGGTTGGCTAACCCACAAGAGTGGATGGGGTTAGGCTGGACTGATGGATCTCTAAAATGAGACTCAATTCTGTTATGGTACGATAGATGAAGTAAATCCCGAATAGAAATTGTTCTATGGAAAAGAATCAACGGTTGTGCCTCTCAATGAAGAAAAAAGCATTGGTATCTATGATCCAAGTGCAAGTCTTTTCCTTGATCTGACCATGTGACTTACGCGTTTGGTCAGATCAGTTTGGTTAGTTAAGACTCTTGACTATGTTAGAATAAAAATATCCTGGAGGAATCGCCCGTGCTTTTTGGGCGAGGGAAGTTTTTCTGGGTTTGGTTTTGGAAGAACCGAGGGATTAGTCTCTTGTGTCGAGATATCTGTGGGCGAGGCCCTGAGTGAGAGGCTCTGCCCTACGCAAGAAGTGCTACTTCTGCTGCTAGCACCCCCGAATCCATTACGCGGAGGGGGCAGGGTTCTTTCAGAAGCTACATAATACATAGTCCTCGAGCACTAAATTTCATGAGCAACATAATAAACATAGACATGGATAAAAGAAGGAAACAACGCACATATAGAATCATAGAAGAGTAGAGATGACAACAAAAGAGGACTGTAGAGGGATACTAGCAAAATGAAACTTGAAATATATTAATTGTGGGAGATCATTGGAGAGTAAAAAAGAGGAGTGTTCTTTTATAGATGGCTATAAGCATAGCTTGCACCCTTTAGGTTTTGAGTTCGACCAACTAAATCGTTGGCTTCTTTTAGCCCAGTAGTAACTTCGTTCTCATTATCACATGATGCTTGCTCATCTTCTTTCGAGTGCACATCCCTTGAGCATAGTAGAACATCAGTCTTTCTCTTCTTCTTCTTCTTCCTCTCTGCTAGTTGTTGGTGCAAGGTCACATCCGGTGAAGTTTCTTTAACTACAAGAACAAGAAAATATAAGTGGCCAACACTAGGGACAATGATTAGGGTCTTTTCAGATGACTCATAAAGCTTTCCCATTTGGAGAGCTTCCTTCTTGCCTCATGGGTGATAGTTGAACATTTATTTCACCCCCTGATCATCACAACCTTTCCTCTTTGGCATCCTAGAATGAGTCACATGATTAGTACATGCTTACCCCGGTTCTATGCTAATAGTGTGATTGTGCCCACTTGGAGAGCTTCTTCCATCATGCCTCATGGGTGACAACTCTCCTGCACTCAACTTAGTTCTCGGAGTGGTTCTCTTTGGTTCCTTGTTGACGTCGCCCTCCCCTTCTTCCAAGCCAACAATGATAACACTTATTAAATCAATAGTGTGGTCTCATCATGATGATGGAGATCCAAAAACACTCACCAGGAATTCTTCCCACACACGAGACATTTTCTCCGGGGTTTCCTCTGCATCCAAAAAATGAAGCCTATGCTCCACAACCTCACTCAGATCAACATGTTCATGTCTTACTTCTGCCCCTCCTTGCCTACTAAAAGGTGATGATGAAGTGTAGCATGCACATTTTGAAATTCATGTAGTAGCACATCTTTTAAATGATTGGAAGAAGACATACACAAATCGCTTCAACACATGGTAATTCATCTATCAATTTCCAACCACTGGTTTGAGCCCGATAATTACCCTATTTTGAGGTTGGGAGCAAAGCATGTGATTTTAAACAAAGAGCTTTACAACCGGTTGATGGTTTGTCCAATTGGTTGATTCCTAGTTTATAAGTTAGGGCACCTCTAAGGGTTTTTTACCACAGGTTTCCAATCGGTTGATAACCAGACAATAGTTTGTAAGGGTTTACAACCCATTGGTTAAAACCAGTTTATAATTTGACATCCAATTATATAAACATTGGTTGTTAACTTATAAACTGGTTTAAACCTAGTTTATAAATTGGGACACTTTAATGGTTTTTAATCCTTGTTTTCCAACCCCTTTGAGATAATTTTATGGGTTGGAAGGGTTTATAACCACCACTGGTTGACAACCAATTTATAAATTGAGAGCATGATAAATGGCAACTGGCTTCCAACTTGTTGACAACTGGTTTATAGATTGAGAGTATGACAAATGGCAATTGGTTGACAGCAAGTTTATAAGAGAAGGGGCACTTGCAAGGGTTTTGGACTATTGGTTTTAGTATACTGACAACCTATTTATATGTTTGGAGCATAACAAATGGTTTTGAATCACTAGATTGACACCCACTGTAAAAGCTTGGAAGCACTGCAAATGGGTTTCAATCGATTTTTGTAACACAATGGTTGGCATATAGTAAGTGCTTAAAGGTGGTATTAACAAATGCAAAGCAATGCTAATCAAATAAAACTAGTTAAAGAGTATAGGTTGCTACCTTTGTTTTCACGAATGGCATGACCAAGTGCTTTCCTTACCACCATTTTATTTGCTTCTTTGGGTATGGCCTAGCTACAACCAACTATAATGCACTTGCCTTTGACATATACATAAGAGTAGAAAAAATGGGTATGGCCTAGCTACAACCAACTATAATGCACTTGCCTTTGACATATACATAAGAGTAGAAAAATGCATGGTATGCATGCTTGCAAGGTAATATAAATAGACCAACAACATACTGGTCTGCTTCAAATCCAAGGCCACACCCTGGGCAACTTTCTGTCACAATCAGCATACTATCCCCATGCAGAAGAATCTTTGGTAGTTGTGGATTGATCATCATGCTAGAGTTCTCTACTTCACACCCATCATGAAAGCTCTACTAGCACCTGATTTCTCCATAGCCTCATTCTTATGGTCTAAATCGGCCTACAAACACAGATAAAGAGGCAATGAACATGGCATGAAGTTTCTTCATATGTAGAAAAGAAAACACATATACATACCTTTGCTTTTTTAAGAGCTTCTCTATGACACAAATTTTATCTTGAAGCTGCCACTCTGCTTGTTCTTGTGCATTAGGGGGCATGTTATTTGATGGATGCATCATGGTGTGGCATTCAATTGCACCTTCAATGTGATGCAAGATGCGCTTTGCCTCATCTACATTTGTTGTCATCATACAAAGAGCTAGCAACAATAAAACTTCTTTGATGCACTCAATATTCAATAGAATGTCATCCAACAATGTCTGCACTTGACCTAAGACCTCCACCTTTGCCTCATATAGGCTACCTTATGCCAACGGACTTATGCCAACGGAGTGCTTGTGCCCTGAGATAGTGTTATACCACAGATCATAGATGACATTGACTATACACCTACCTTGCACATCCACTAAGTTCTTTTTTTTGTGCAATTACCATTGACACTTGTCTTCTTAACAACCTGCTTATTAGCAAATATGGCCCACTTCATAGGACTGGTGCAGACATAGTAGACATACCTCGAGAAAATTGAAGGCCCATAGAATAGTTTCAGGGTATTGTTTGGTAAACTTGTTTATATAATGTATACAAGGGTAGGTAGTGCTCATGCTTTGCCAACATCACCTTCTTGTCTTTCTCGGGGAGCTCTGAAAACACTCTTAGCCAATGCTTTGGTGGAACCTCATTTTCGGGAGTCAGATGCCTTAAATCATCCCCCTCAATATTGAGACCATACACTTTGGAAAAATCCTCTAAAGTCCTACAAAATTCTTTCAATGGCTCTATCCCTAACTTTGGGTGGCGAAACTTGGTGCCCACTTTTGGCATGTAGAAAACATTGGTTAGACAAGAAAACACACTCTCCTTGTCTCTCATATATTGAGATCAAGCCCACCAACATTTGTGGAGAAGTTGATGAGCAATTTGAGAGAGAGAGAGAGAGATGCCCTTCGAGTTAGCCATCATCAAAGGTGCACACATTTTCTCAAGCAGCTATCATTGGGGGAGAGGAAGAGAGAGGAGATCTGCTGACTCTGCATTTTTTGAATGAGATAGTGCATGTAGAGAATGCATGCAAAAAAAATAATTACCCCACCACTTTGTGTGCTAGCCTCTCCGTCTTCTTAGCAAGGGGATTATAGATTTTCCAGGTTGCGGGGGTGGTGATTTGTTATGGTGAGGGTTAGTGGGGCCCCTGCTTTGAGTTTTTTGGTGACAGATCGGTGTGCCAATGAGACTAAGTTGTGGTTGGGTGGCAAGTTGTTGCTAGAGAAGTCATGGTTGATGGGCAAGTTGTTGCTAGAGAAGTCATGTGGCTAGTGTCTTGTTGTTAGAAAAGTCACGGCGGTTGGTGGCAAGTTGTTAAAGAAGTCGTGGTTGGTGGCTTGTGTTAGTGGTATAGCAATGTGGCCACTTTGATTTAGGTGGTATGGAGAGGTAAGGTTTGGAATCTTATGGGAGTAACATGAGTGTTGGGAGCTTTGGGTGAGAGAGAGGAGCATGGTTGAAATGCAAGCCATGTGCAACTAATGGAGCAATGGAGCTAAGAGGATGGGAGAATGGGTGTCATGTAGGAGGCTACATGTAGGTGATAGAGCCAGGAGGGGAAAGAGTGGGGGATAAAGCAAGCACTACCAACCCAATTCTTGGACCTTCGTGACCTAATATGAAGGAGAAGCTAGTAAGCTTCCTCTCTTCTCATCAATCTCTCTCTCTCTCTCTCTCTCTCTCTCTCTCTCTCTCTCTCTCTCTCTCTCTCAATCATATTACATATCTAGTAAGCTTCCTCTCTTCATCAATCTCTCTCTCTCTCTCTCTCTCAATCATATTACATATCTAGTAAGCTTCCTCTCTTCATCAATCTCTCTCTCTCTCTCTCTCTCTCTCTCTCTCTCTCTCTCTCTCTCTCTCTCAATCATATTACATATCTAGATAATAAAAAAGCAAGGATCACCCCAAGTGTACACACACATGCTTAAGAACTCACACATGCACACAAGCTACTCTACAAGACTCCATAGCTAGTGACTAATGTAAACGTGAAAGCATGAAGAATTAAAAGAGATTAACACAAGAAAGAATGACTAAGATCCCAATATTGAGCTCAAATGTAGATTGTATCATTAAAAAGTTACATTACACACTCCCATAAGTCTCTTATATACAAGTGGGATTTACCTGGCCCACCCACACTTATGGGGTGCCCCAAACATGTTCTCGATAAAACTCAAGCCTTAAATGAGCTAGATTATTCTAACAATGGTAATGTGAAAAATCTAAAATAGGGCACTTTGCCACATCCACCAATCCTCATCCATTTGTTCTCCCTATGGCAATTATGGCAACTTCAAAATGTTGACCAAATATATCAATTATATTGAACCTCATCTAAGTACTCACTCCAGTTGTAGATCTTGGGTATTGGCATATATTGTGGATTAATCCTTTGTGAGTGGTAGAGACATGTCTATAAGTGTCTTTGTAAACTCAGCCACCCAACGGTGCAAAACTAGGGAAGTTCACCATCTTGATTGATCTTATATGGTGCCTTAAGTATAGGAATTTACCTTTGTGTGGGTCATGTGAAGCCAGTCCTTAGGTGCTCTAGATTGTTTTTGTGCCACTCTTTCCATCAAGCTTCTTGATAAGCCTTCAATAATGGCATACCCATTTGGTATATGTGCGTGGAGTGGCCTCTACTAGCTTGTGGTAGACTGTAATTGCATAGCTTCCATACTTATGCCACTAGCATGGTTAGTAAGATTATGGTTGATATGCCGCTAGGGATGATAGGCAATGTGATAACCACTTTGGAGTACTAGAGTCATAGCTATAGTGCCAGCTCATATAGTTGAGTTAACATTATGGATTGACCATTGTATGTTATTGTAGGAGAGTACTTTCCCTTATAGTATGTTCTCTTATCTTTTTCGATATATGGTTATAGAAAAGAGAAGAATATAGAAGAAAAATCAGCCATCCATCTCTCTCTTATGTCTTTCTCTCTCTCTTGTGTGTGTGTGTGTGTGTGTGTGTGTGTGTGTGTTAGCATGCAAGGAACCCAAGATCTCCTCTCACCCACATTCTCTTTACCTCTGATCTAGATTCTATCCTCACAATTTGTTACTACAGGGCTTGTTCGAATAGATATTCTTTGTAGCAAATTTTCCTTGTCTAGAGGACATGCAGTGTGCATCTTCGGAAGTACAAGGATCTCCATAAATTGGTGTTAGTCATGTCCTCAAGGGTGGTATGCATGTACGAGGGAAGGCAGTGAGACGATAAAGGTGATGACAATAATACATAATGCCAGTGTTGTAGGGTACTTTGTTTAAATTAAATCACATACCTTCCCTATTAGCGATGAGCATAATCATCCTAAATGTCAATGAGAAGGGTGATGAGCTTAAAAATTTTGATAGTTGCCAACAATGACAAGATTTGGAATTGTTTGCCATGCATTGCCTATCCATAAGCATAATCTGTCGAGCTGTTGGTGGTTGAGTGAATCAAAGGAATTGTGCTTGAAGTAGGAAAATTGTAAAATGAAGTGTGAGTCCTAAGCATGCCTTACGTGGAACTCCGTGGCTATGAATCTTATTGATTGGCATGTACAAGGGAGTCCACACACATATGCCTTAGAGATGCCATGTATATATTTGCATATTCTTTAATGGCAAGAGAAAAGCGATCTCCAAGCTGGCTAGATACTAAAGTTTTTAATGTCAACTTGGCCCATTAGCATCCATCTCAACATCTATATATATATCTCCTCGTAGCTGCCCTTTGACTTGATGGTGTGCTCGTGCATCCATTGCTTGTATGCATGGGTGATCATGGATGTAACAAGTTGTATCTCAAGCAAATTCACTAGGCCACAAGTTGGCTAGCCTTGAGCCTCTAGCTACTACATTGGACCATAAGGTCTCTTGTTGCTCCATATGCCCCAGTTCTCTATTGTCTATGCTATCACCCACTAAAGGGTATGGTATATTGGATCACTACATCCCCATTGCATAAGCTTTAGCTTCTAGGGGGTTAGGTCAAATAGGGTAATTTACATAAGAGCTTGCTACATTAAATGAGGTTTCAAAAGTGTATTCAAACTCATTATAATTTGCTCATCCTCTGAAGCTAGGGGATCCAAGAGGGGGTCTACATAGTAAAATCCGTGGCATCATGTTTGTGTGGTGTGGGATTTGCCTCGGCCTCTGGTCTAGATGTCTAGTGGTTCCTCGAGGGCGAGAGGGTTAGTGGGAAAGAATTTGGGAAATATCTCTCGATTAATGGTCGGTCATCCTTATTGTTATTTTCATAAAGAGTAGATAAGTATTATAGGACTAAACACTAGTGAGAAAGTGTTGTCCTCTTCATCATCCCTTTTATCTCCATCAGCATAATTGGAAGGTGGTGGTGGTTTCTTGGTGATAAAGAAATCATGTAATGTATTTAAATCTTCTTCCTCATGGAATGCGGGATATTCTATGTGCACTTGTTCAAAGTCATATACTAATGTTCTTTAATAGAGTTTGTAGGTGTGCACAAATAATATAAAAAATGTAAATAATGCCATAAGGATGATAGAGTTTATTGTTATGTAAGAGAAGGTGTTGGTGGATGTACTAAGATTCTACCCAGCCGTGTGTGAGCATCCAAGTTAAAATTTCTTGAATTTTTGGGAGAGGAGCTACAAAAGAGTTTGGGATAGATGGTTTCATTATGTCAATAGGCTCCTCCCCCTTGCTAAGTTAGTAGAACTAATTAGTATCGTACACTGTGATCAAAAGTTAAGCACTATGGGGTGTAGGGGGTATACATGGATTAAGCCTCATTAAGTTTGAGGGCCCCGCCGGTGAACACAACCATATCAACTAGTGAAGGTATGCAGAAAATATGTGAAGCATGCCAATTTGGAAAGCAAACAAAGCATGTATTTCCATATGACAGAAATGTGAGCAGAAATGCACTAGATGTTGTGCATTCAGATGTATGGGGTCCTACGAAGACCATGTCTATGGGAGGCTACAGGTAGTATGTGACATTTATTGATGACCACACAAGGAAAGTGTGGGTATACTTCATGAAGGAGAAGGGTGAGGTGTTCACTCATTTTCAGAATTTCAGAGTTATGGTTGAAAAGCAAACAGGCAAATATGTAAAGTGCCTAAGGTCAAATGGAGGGGGAGAGTACTTCTCCAATGAGTTCTCTCAATTTTTGAAGAAGAATGGTATTCGGAGACACTTTACATGCAGATACACTCCGCAACAAAATGGAGTTGCTGAGCAGAAAAACAGGCACATTGTTGAGATTGCGCGAGCATTGATGGGAGAGAAGAATATGCTGCATAGCTATTGGGCTGAGGCTGTTTCTACAGCAATTTACATCATGAACAGGACTCCAACTGCTACAGCCATACATGATGTAACTCCAGAGGAGAGGTTTATTGGCAGAAAACCTGATTTGTCTCATCTGAAAGTCTTTGGATACATTGCATATATGCATGTGCTAGATGAGCTGAGAACTAAGCTAGATCCAAAAGCTGAAAAATGTGTGCTTATTGGGTATTCCCTTGAGCACAAGGGATACAGGTGTTATAACCCTGCTACACGTGAGTTGAGGGTAAGCAGGGATGTTGTTTTTGATGAGATGAGCAGCTGGTATGCTGCTGAAAAAGAAGCTGTTGGGGCTGATGTGAGTGGAAATGTGGTTGCACAGAATGCAAGTCAGCAATCACAGTCTTTGATTAGACCAGGAGAGTCCTCATCTAGTGGTTCAGTTTGATAGACCATGGAGTGATAGGCTGCGTCATAATACGAGCCCTACAAGAGAAAGTGATTGAGCCCCTTAGTATGCCTGACATTTCTGCAGGGCAAAGATTAGTACATCACATAAAGGCAAAGAGAAAGTGATTGAGCCCCTTAGTATGCCTGACATTTCTGCAGGGCATTCTCATGTTGATGGAGAGTCTAGTGGCTCAGAGATGAGCCTTGATGAGGACCTTGGGATACCAACTATGAGAACACCTGGTGTAAAGAAGGCTACGGAAGCCATGAATGCAAAGCTCTGAAGATCTGGGAGAGTGAAGAATCGTGTGCAGAGGTTTACCTATGATGGTTATGTGGCACATCACTATGCATACATGGCAAAAGTTGTACAGGTTGCAGAGCCCACATGCATTGATGAGGCTATTGGAAATGTGTGTTAGGAGAAAGCTATGGATGAGGAGATGGATGCACTATATGGAAATGAGACTTGGGATTTAGTACAATCGCTTGAAGACAAGAAAGCCATTGGATGCAAGTGGGTGTACAAAGTAAAACATAACAGTGATGGAAGCATAAGCAGGTACAAGGCTAGATTGGTAGCCAAAGGATATGCATAGACATATGGCATTGATTATGAGGAAACTTTTAGCCTAGTTGCCAAGATGGCAACAGTGAGAGTTGTGATAGCAGTAGCTGCGTCAAAGCAATGGTCTTTATATCAGATGGATGTAAAGAATGCATTCTTGCATGGGGATTTGCAGGAAGAGGTGTATATGTTGCAGCCACCTAGTTATGAGGATGTGAGTCACCTCGAGCATGTTTGCAGGTTGAAGAAAGTCTTGTATGGCTTAAAACAAGCACCAAGAGCATGGTCTGACAAGATTTTTGAATATCTTGTCACTATTGGCTTTCATGTAGCCAATGCAGATTTCTCGATGTATGTGAGACACAGTGATAGAGGGGTTGTGCTTGTTCTCATCTATGTAGATGACTTGATCATTACGGGGGACCATGATGCAGAGATCTTTAATGTAAAGATCTTGCTTAGACATAATTTTGAGATGAAGGATCTGGGGGAGCTCAGATATTTCTTGGGCATTGAGGTGATTAGGTCACCACATGGTATTGGATTATTATAGAGATAATATGGCATGGACATGTTGTCCAAGTATGGTATGACAGGCTGTAAGCCTATCTCAGTAAGCCTATCTGAGTTGGCAAGTTGAGTGCAGATTCAGGAGAGATTTTGGAGCATCCTACTATGTATAGGCGCATAGTAGGAAGCTTGATCTACATGACGATCACCAGGCTAGATTTGAGCTATGCTATTGGGTTGGTGAGTCAGTTTATGCAGGTTCCTCGGAAGTCGCATTTGGATGCATTGAGACGCATACTGAGGTATGTGAGGTCTACTTTGCATTATGGACTATTTTATGAAACTGGGATAGAGATATGTGTACATGGATACACAGATGGTGATTGGGCTAATTGTGGACTATTTTATGAAAGTGGGACAGAGATATGTGTACATTGTTGAAATATACAAGTGAATAGGGTGTGTGCGAGAACAAGCCCTTGGCTAGAGGCTGTAAAAGAGAATTTGTAAATGTGACTTCCATTCACATCATATATCATTCATTCACATCCCGATTCACATGACATCACATCCATTCACATCTATCCATTTTACATCACATCACCTCCATCCATTCACGTCCATCACATCACATTCAATTCATATCCATCACATTCACATCCACATATATTCTTTCCAATACACATCTATATCCGTTCTTTCACATACATCCACATCCATTCTTTCACATACATCCACATCCATTCTTTCACATACTCATTCACATCCATTCTTCACATACACATTCACATCCATTCTTCTCATACACATCCTTATCCATTCTTTCACATACTCATTCACATCCATTCTTCTCAGACACATTCACATCCATTATCATCACATACATTCACTCATATCCCATATCATTCATTTACATTCTGATTCACATGACATCACATCTCATCCATTCATTCACATTTAACTGATTCACATTGCATCTCATCACATTCATTCACATTTAACTGATTCACATTGCATCTCATCCATTCATTCACATTTAACTGATTCACATTGCATCTCATCACATGTATCCACATCACATTCTCATCACTTCTATTCATATCATGTGCATCCATCCATCCATTCATTCACATTATCTATCTGATTCTCATCACATCTCATCACATTCGTTTAAACATAGAATTTAAGAGAATTTTTAATTTTTGATATAAAGATTCTTTACGCATCTATTTATGCATAAAATCAACTTCAGTGGGAGTAACACTTTTAACAAAATCCTTTTATGCATAAATTCAATTTTAAGAAAAATAATACTTTTAAAATAAAAAAAATCCTTTACGCATCTTTCTACGCATAAAATCAATTTTAATGAAATTAACACTTTTGGAATAAAAATAAATTCCCTTATGCATCTTTCTATGCATAAAACCAAAATTAATGAGAATAACTCTTTTGAAATAAAAATAAATTTTCTTATACATCTTTCTATGCATAAAGTCAAAATTAATGAGAATAACTCTTTTGAAATAAAAATAAATTCCCTTATGCATCTTTCTATGCATAAAATCAAAATTAATGAGAATAACTCTTTTGAAATAAAAATAAATTCCCTTATGCATCTTTCTATGCATAAAGTCAAAATTAATGAGAATAACTCTTTTGAAATTAAAATAAATTCCCTTATGCATCTTTCTATGCATAAAGCCAAAATTAATGAGAATAACTCTTTTGAAATAAAAATAAATTCCCTTATGCATCTTTCTATGCATAAAATCAAAATTAATGAGAATAACTCTTTTGAAATAAAAATAAATTCCTTTATGCATCTTTCTATGCATAAAATCAAAATTAATGGGAATGACACTTTTGAAATAAAAACAAATCTTTTAGAATGCACAAACTCAAGGAATTACTCTTTTACAATAACCTAATGATAAACTTTAGTTCCACAAAATTTAAGAGAATTTTGCCATAACCTCCTTTGTATGGCTGACCATTTCTCAATTTTAACATTCAATTTATGACTTGAATTAATCCAATTTGAATTTTAATATCTCTAATCTACTCCATTTTCTAAAAATCAAGAGAGTAAACAATGAAAAGAGTTTAATCAATATTTTAATTAAACTTTCTAGGATTAAGAAGGGCTGAATTGTAAAGAAGAGAAGGGGGTGGCCTTTCCATCAAGGCATAGCATCAGATTTTAATTCAAACATTTACAAAGCATAAAATTAAAGAAAACTATAGATTTAAAATTCACAATAAGTAAGAATTAAGCTTACATGGAACTTGTAAGCTTTTCTTTCGCTTGAGGGATTGAGGGTTCTACTCTTGTTTGCAACAAGAGTGGCCACCAACTCTTTTGTAGAGGATTTAGTCAAAAACAATTGAATTATCAATTGAATTCAATGTATTTGACTCTGGGGAGGAGAAGAGTAACAATTCATAAACACTATTAAACTTTTACAAAGGGGGAGGCTTCTATTTATAGGAAAATATGAGCCTCTAACCAAGCAAATTGATTCTAGAATTTTCCAGATCAGTTTGGTTAATTTTTGACCATTTTTGGGTCAGTTTAGCTCACTTTTTGGATCTAGTTGAAACAAGAGAGAGGAGAGATGAAAATATCTCATTATTTGGGGAACGCCCTTTTTATGAGCGTAAAGTGTCGAGCGTGGCGAGCGAAGGAAAAAAAAAGGGCCATCATCATTGCAATATCCAAACTATGAACCTCAAGGAAGCTTGTATTTCCCTATGAATAAAGATAAAAAGTGCACATCAAAGAAAAAATTGAAATTTAAATCCATTACAAACATGACTTTAAAGAAGATCCCAAAAAGAAATACATTATAAGTAAAAATTTAAATCTCTTAAAGTAAAAATTACATCGTCAAGCCACTAGCAGCAATGCTTGCTACAACTCATTGCAATTTGCGAACAACACCAAAAATTAAATACATTGAAGGAGTTCCAACATGGACTATGTGCAATACCAAAAAGTAAAAATTACATCATCAAGCAACTAGTCGCAAAGCTTGCTGCAACTCTCTTTTAGTGAGGGCTGCTTGGTGAATAAACTTTTGGTGATCCACATTCAAGTCCAGCTCATGCATATAAATAAAGTAAAGGTGTTTGCAAGGCATGTATCTTTTGCCTTTGCGTTCCCGAGTTTGAAAGTCATCGCATGTGCAAGAAGGAAAAGCTGAAACAGTAACCAAGTAGTTTTGTCCTTTCTTGATGCTTCCTTCAGTCGATAAAGTGTATTCAACATGCTCCTTTGGCACAACAACCCTACACCCATGAACAGTGCAAATAAGCTCTGCAGCCCTTTTGATTCTATCCCGCATTTCTTTGTTCACCACCCTGGCAACAATCACTAGCTTTCCATTGCAGTTCATGGGACGCACATCAACATCATCATGACTTGCAAGAGGAGTCCCTACTTGTTGATGTGCCTCTGCACTAATGTTCTTCAAATCAAAGCCTGCCTTTGACAATGCAGATATTTCTGTAGAATCCAATGAAGTTCCAATTGCAACGGGCCACACAGCAGGTCTAGTGCTTGGTTTCTCGATTACATTGTGAGAGGGCTCCCAGGTATGGTCAACATTACTTCCACAAAACCATACAAATTGTTTCCTGGTTCCAGAGGGGATTTCAATGAGTCCCTCAAAACATGGTGCTGGCACTCCTAGTAATCCTGCCCTACCTTTTTTATCAATAAGTTCATTACATTTTCGTTTCTCATTTCTCAAGTATCCTTGGCACCGCACCTTACTCCCTGGTGTTGTCCTTCTGATTGCCCACCTTGTTGAATGTATTTCCACCTCTCCCTCATTATGTACTTCCTGCAAAACATTGGGTGCACCGTGATGTTGTGTGTTATAAGTGACATACTCATACTCTGGTGGGTGTGAATCTCCCTCTTTGACAGGATTCTTTAATACACCTCGTCTTTTTCGTCGAACAGACCTAGAATCACCATCTGCGGAGAGAGACCTATTGGCAGCCCCCAGCTCTACAGCAGCCTCATTTGTGAGATCAACAATTTCTCTTGCCGCAGGTGGGATTGCACTTGTTGAGGCCCGTCTCTTAAGTTTCTCCAATCCAGGACCACATCCAAGGTGGCCACCCTTAAGATAGCTATCATATTTTGACTGTTGGATTAGAGTATTCATAAGGTCATTACAGCAAGCATTGTAGAGTGAAATGTATTTCACCCCATCATTGGATGCCAGCCAACTCCCATGCATAGACTCTGCCAAGTTTGCTCTTGGAACAAGGTACTTTTCATCTCCCTCCATGGCCTGCATATTTGAACAAATTTAAACATAAGATAAATGAATCAAAATTACAAGGCAGGAGTCAACTCCATATTAGATTGTCTTACCTTGACCATGTATTCACCCCAGTGAGCTACTCTTGCATGCCACCATATTAACCATGTTTGCAAAGCTGAGATATTGGTTTTGTCAGCATGACCTTCTTGCAACCATGTCCAAAGATTGTCCAATTCCTGCTCAGCAGCCTCCTCTGATGGTGCTGCTTTCCATGCACGACATCGTGACTTGAACTCCTCTTGGCTATGAGAGGGAATGCATTTTTTTGCATGATGCTGCATGCTTTGCTCCCAATGAAAGGAGCAAGACCTCTCTCTTCCAACCATGACATTTTCAGGGCCTCCATTAAAAACTGTCCTAACTGCTCGCCAATTAGCCTGAGCCTCATCAGCCATGAATCCCTTGAAACATGCCTTCTTGTAACCCTTTTTCTCCATAACCATATTCAACAATGTCCAAAATAAAATCTGGGACTCTGTGTCCTCGACCTTAAAATCCCCTATTGCAATGGTCTGCATCTCTTGCACAAATGGATTATATACATGGCAAGCCATGGTCGTCCAGTCATGCATTCTCTTCACAAAGTCAAAGAACACCCAACAGCCACCTAACTCACCTTTAGGCCTCATTTTATTAACCAACTCTACTCCATTACCTGGTCCTTGGGTTGACATTTTAAAGACATGACACCTTTCGAAGCTTGACAACTCTATCTGCCCAGGGAATGCAATACTCTGAAAGTAATCAAACATCAATTTTGATTTGAGCTTTAGCAGAGCCTCAAAGTCACCACATGGATGTCCAAAGTCAACTTGTGTGTCTCTCCTCCAACGTGATA
Source organism: Cibotium barometz (assembly GCF_041138505.1). NCBI lineage: Eukaryota > Viridiplantae > Streptophyta > Polypodiopsida > Cyatheales > Cibotiaceae > Cibotium > Cibotium barometz. Next base: position 43,407,054 of record NC_141070.1, on the reverse strand, counting down.
ACCTTCTGTTGTCGAGAGAAGGTGCTAGTTTTGCCAGCAAGACACTTAAGTCGTTGTCAGACACTTTAACATCTCCTTCATGTTGTTGAAAAAGACAAGATTCCATGACAATCTCCTTTGCTAGTTTTAGTTGAAAAGATCTGGGTTTACCACCAATGTCTCTAGAAACCATTCTACTAACTCTTTCATGGACATTATCCAGAATTTGTTTAGAAACACCCTCTGCAACTGGATGCATGTGGTGGCCAATATGTATGACACCTCTAGACACCTTTCTACCTACAATCTCATTGGGAAAACAAAGCACCAGCTTGCATGTACATTGAGAAACGCAAGTTGGATATGACTTGCAATAAAAGCACTTAAGGCTTCCGAATCCTTCTGTTGTTGAGCCCTCTGGACAAACTCTTGTTAACCGACCAGTCCAATGCTTCTCATTTTTTACTTTAGATCGTTGCAAGCCAGTGCATAAGTTGTTAAGGCATTGTAAATGGCCACCACACTTTCTGTATCTCACTACTCCCTCAAATCCAGATATGTTGCTTGTCATCTCATTTGTCCAAGTATGCCCATCCAACTTGCTTTCCATGCCAATGGTTCTTGTTGAGGGATTTGCATAGGGCAGCTCGAACATTATATTCCCATCATATCTATTAGGTAGCTCTGACACTTGTTTTATTTCATTAGCTTGCATAAAAGTGTTTCTCAATGAGTTCCTCAATGGAAGATTTCTGAGTAATTGCACTATATTGACTGTAGCATCATCGTTTTCTTGAAATGTGTCACCTATAATCCTCTTTTCAACTTCAAGATCTGTAAAATCTTCATCTTGAGAAGGGATGCATGGCACCTTATCTCCACGAACAATAAATACCTTTCCAAACTGAAAATCCAGGTGAAACATTACTTCTTGTTCTCTAAGGTAAGATGCAAGATCAAAATACAGGCCATCATCCGGATCACCAGATACTTGGTGAAGGTGGATGGATTCCTCTGTCAGGCCAAAATGTAAAGACAATTCTCTTTTGGACACCTCAACAAATCCAGCCATTGTTATGAACTCCATCTGAATGACACCATTCTCATCTTGAACAATTGCTTTCTCCATTGTCAAGAACTCGTCGACCTGTTAGAGGCGACACTTCTTTTATAAAGAGTGTCCTTTTTATTTTTTGTTATGAGGCAGGATCTTTAATCAAATAATTATTATAAAAGGTTAAAAATAGCTATTATTTATAATATGTAGCGTAAAGAGAATATATAATCGTTTAATGCGTTAAACCCAACAAGTGTGTGTGTCATTCAAGCCGCCGCCTCCTTTTTAAAGAGAGTTAAAGAGAGATTCTCTAGATCCGCTTACCAGAGGGGGGTTGGGCGAGTGGTTAAAGTGACTGGGTGGGTGAGTAAAGGACCTAGGTGCAACCTAATATCTCCGGAGAGACAAAGAGGGAGAGAGCCCATAGAAAGGAATTAAGGCTAGAGATTGATGGACGCGAGTGTGGGAGACCCTGGAAAGTGAACTCGGATTAGAGTTAGAGAGTTAGAGAGAGTTAGAGAGCCTTTAATTTGGGTAGGTGTGTGTGAGTCAGAGAGCCTTTAATTTGGGTGTGTGAGTTTGTTGACTCTAATTCATTGCAAGTTCGTTCATCTGCGCCGGAGCTCTCCCGAACTTTGTCTCTGCGCCCGAGCTTTGTCTTCCGCCTCTGCACCTGAGCAGTCTCCTGAGTATTGCCTTCAGCCTCAGCAGATATGAAGCGTGCGACAAGGAGATCAGCGGGCAGTAGCAAGGTATTTCGAGTCCATTTCAAGGTGTGTGTGTGTTTGTGCGCTATCGCCGAAACCTGCGAATCGGACATTTCAAGGTGTGTGTGTGTGTGTGTTTGTTTTGTCTATCTCATCCATCACTCACACCCACACTATTTCGCCAGCGAAATAGTGTGTGTGAGTGTGTTTGTGCGTTTTGAGCGCACATGGAATCGCTTCCGCCGAGGAGAAACTGCCAGCAGTAAATTACTCACACCCACACTATTTCGCCAGCGAAATAGTGTGTTTGTGAGTGTGTTTGAAAAGCTTCGATGCAAAAATATGCAGTGAATACAAGCCCATGTTGGTGAATTAAGTGGAAAAAAGTACAGCTTGTTTGAGGATTTATTTTTGAAAAGAAAAAATTTAAAATTCCTCTGCAAAACTGCACACTCCCTCCACCTACATGGGAGCTTGACCTTTTAGTGAGTGACTTGGAGGAGGGGTGAGGTGCTTTTGTGTAGGGAAGCAAGTGTGGTTTCTTAACCTCCTTAGTAAGGTGGTTTCTTAACCTCATGGAAGACCTTTTCTCCCTCCAAAGGCTCCCCCAAAATCCTGCCTATTAATCGAGCATACATCTCACTTATACTACTACACTCATGCCCTCTGCCTAAATGGTGCATGTTCACACTATCCTCAGTTGAGGCTCACAAACAGGAGCTGCCCTTAAAAAGGAGGGATAAAATACTCACACCCACACTATTTCGCCAGCGAAATAGTGTGTGTGAGTGTGTTTGTGCGCTCGCATGGCAATAGAGGTGCGGCCTAAACCGTAGACCAGATTTCCCAGCACTCGATGTTCATAAGCTCATTTTCAATCGTAGCATTCCACATGATAAATCCAATTCGAGTGACACAAGGATACTCCACCTCTCATAGCGGGCATGGCGATCCTCTTGATAATCATAGTCTCTCCTATGATAGATATTCTAGATGGATGAGGATGCCACCACACACACAAGATCTCATTTTGTATTGATAAGGATACATATTTGCACTTGTATCCATCACTATGATAAGGAGATGATGTATTTGCACATGTATCCATCACTATGATGATGTTGTTGCTCTCTTGATGATGATGATATGATAGATAATCAAAAAGACACACCCACACTATTTCGCCAGCGAAATAGTGTTTGTGTGTGTTTTTGTGGTAGCCAAAACTCATACAGACTATTTCGCCTTTTCATAGTTGTAGGATTATGTCGTGATGGCCAAGCTCAGAAGATTATCAAAAACACACACACACACTCATTGCAGATTATCAAAAACACACACACACACTATTTCGCCAGCGAAATAGTGTTTGTGTGTGTTTTTGTGGTAACTAAAACACACACATACACTATTTCGCCAGCAAAATAGTGTATGTGTGTGTTCTTGTGAGCATACCTATCTACAATGTGGAAACCTTCCCAACTTGGTGTACACATCCATCCTCCACTCATCCTCCACTCAATGCAATGTGGAAAGGTATTTGTGATAAATTTCCTCGTTTTGGCTAATTGAGGTGCATGAATGCCTTGAAATTTGTGAATTTGTCTTATGCAACTCTGAATGCATGTAATGTCAAGTGTTTTTCCATCCTTATGTATTTCGCTGGCGAAATAGTGTTGCAAAGAACAATGTCTTGTATAATCACTTGCTCTTAATGTCTTTTGTAGTCACCTGCTCTTGGAAAAAGGAAGACATCAACGGCCAAGAATGTGGGAAGAAAGCGAAAATCTCCACCTAGTGATGGCAGTGAAAAGACCATTGAAATGGCAGAGAGTGGTCAAGGGAGTCACATTCAAAAGGAAGTTAGCAAAGAAGCTGGAGACAAAGTTCTAACTGAGCCTTTCATACCGATTCAACAACAGGTTGATGCTTCTAGTGACAAGGATGAGAAAGATGTGGATGATCTTATTCCACAATCCATCATCAAGCCACATGGGTCTGAGTTCATAGACAGCTTGGCACTTAATCAGGGTTCCATGCCTCCATTGATCCCTCTGTGTAGATGCTTGGTCAATGAGAGGGTGCGAGAGCTTCGAAAAGATCTCTCATTGTTAAAGAAGGTTTTTGAAGAGGAAGGATATTTGATGATGAAAGGTATGTTTGTTCTCTCCATAAATCTACCAGATGGCAGCACAAAGGATGTGGATGAAGATATCATGAAGACATGGGACAAAAACTGGTAGCTTGTCAATGCAGAGTTTGAGGAGGAGATTGCATCTAAAGATGAGTGGTCTATGTTAAGTGGAAAGATGTTTTATGTTTGGGAGGGAAATCACAGGACCGCTTCTTGGCTTGAGAGCATCAAGGAGATGTATCGTAATGATAAGAAGAGACATGTTCGAGTTATGGCGCAATTCATTGTGCCTAATCAACAAGATGAGATGAGGCTTATCGCTGCACTTCAAAGAATAAACATGTGAGTATTCAACATTTTGTATATTCAACATTGTATTTATGGTTGTTTTGATTAGTTCTTATGGTTGTTTCTATTTATTTCATGAAGAATGAATGAAGAGGCTATTGTAAAGACAAACCTCAAAGATTACTTATTCCATACAAGCACGGTTTGCTCTCTTGATCCATCTAATTTCACTGACTCCTTCACGGAAGAAGATAAGAGGTCAATGGAGAAGGCCAGGTCTAGGGAGGCACAATCTGGAAGGCGAGTTTGGTATCCTCTCACTCAAGCTATTCTTGGACCCATTGTATATGGGGTAAGTACTTAATAAAGGTGGTTAAGAATGTTACTTTGCTATCTTTGTCATTAAGTGTTTTTTTAATGGCTGTTATTTTTTGAAGAATAAATGGAAATCAGATTTAGAATTGGCAATTAAGAAGATTCCCTCAAGCTTGGCAAAGGATGAGCGTATTAAGGCTGAGACACTAGCTAGGAGGAGTGTCGTCAAATCCTATAATAGAAGGATGACACGGGTTTGTATCTTCTACTTTTGGTTCTTTGGCATCACAATCATTTCTTCTTCTAATTCTTTTCTGTTGGTGGCACAGAATCTTTCGGTGGTAAATCCATCTAATTCAGAGGAGTGGTTCAATGTATTATGGAAGCTGCCCTTTGAGGATGAGAAGTTTAAGATCTCAATTGAGAAACTTTATGCCATTTCTAGTGCTGCTTGTTCCCAAAATCTCAAGCTGAGAGATGTTAGGTGCAGATGAGAACTTTCGGCAGAGCTATGGTATGCCACTTGGAGATCACCACTACATTCCTTGGCTTGCAAAGGAGGTTTGGATGGATCAGGTATTGGAGGATGCCACACGGCTTCTACACCAAGTGGTAGATTCTACTCAGGGGGTGAATAAGGTGGAGCTACCTGCCGATGTGCACATAGAGACTTACTTTGCAGATATTATAAACCGTTATAGAGGAGTGCTGTTTTATGAACTCCAGAAAGAGATGAGTGTGGCAACTCCGTCGGCCAAGCATGTGGATCTAAAAAACTCCTCAAGACGGTTGGTTTATAGGTAATTCTCTTTTTTCATTGTTTCTTGAAATCTTATGAACCGTGTTTATTTTTTAGTTGATTTATTATATCTCTTTTGTAGGTTTTTAATGCATCTAATAGCCAAGAAAACAATCAATGGTCTGCCTGACATATGCAAGGCTTGGGTTGTGATTTCTCCTCCAACCTATAGTATGTATACCTCTTCCATCTTTCGTGAAGGTAAAGATCCTAATGGAGTCTTTATCTTGACGGATTGGGAGAGAAAGCATTGCCCTTGGTGGATTGACATGAAGAAAGGAGAGTGCCTAGAGGAGGAGAAGGAGAGATACCTTCAACATTTAAAAGGAGAATGCAAATCTGATTCTGGGTCATCAGGCGAGATGTCAGAGGAGCAAAGGAAGAAAATGGAGGCAGAGTTGAAATCTATCAAAGAGAGAGAAGAGCTAGAGATGCATGCTTTGGGAAAAAACAAGGGGCGTCCCTCTCAAAAAAAGGGAGATGTAATAAAAGGTAACATTGGGTTCTTCTGGACTGTATTTAAATATTTGTTTTTAATAGTTTTCTGGATTTTATTAATTTGTTTTTTTGTTGGACATACTATCTATAGACACCCGTAATTTGGAGAGTCCTATAGCACACAAGACAAGTACCAAGGGAGCTATGGTGTATGCTCCACTTTCTAGCTTTTTGTTCGTGGAGAAGCATGGAGTCAAAAATCATTCGAAGGTTTGGATTTACGATTACATAGTGCTTGGAAAAGAGTTTGCATCCGGAAACTTCAATGAGGGGTTTGCTTTTATGAGGGAGTTTTATGTGCGTTTGGGTGGAGGTCCAAAGATGAGAAATTCCAAGCCAAGTAGTTGGAGTGTTGACCTTACTTTCATTGATCTTCCTACTGGTAAAACTTTTTTGATGTATACTCCTTTTTTGTGATGGTGTTTGTGTAAAAGGAACTTGCCGATATACATGATTAATATGCAGGTTTGCCTATTCATGGGTTTCAAGGTATTCCACAATGGAATGTCCTTACAGATGACCACATGAAGTTCTCTCTATTGGCGGCATCATGTGTTATGGATGATATGGGATGGGTCTTAGTGTTTTGCTTGAGTTCTTCTCTTGTTTCTGTGGAGCGCTTTGCAAAGCGTACAGGCTTGGAGCTAGGTTTCAGATGGATTATGGAGAGCTCTGAGTCATTATCTCTGCTACAAAAGCATGGACATATGCAAAAGGTTTAAGTCTATTCACTTGAATGTTAATTCTTGCTATTTGTCATCTAATATTGTGTTGTTTTTTCTTTGTTGCCTGTATAGGTGAATGTATTTTATGCTTTGGCATTCCACAAGAGGGGAAAGGATCCTCCTTTCAATAGTGAGAGTGCATTAAAGGTTGGATGACACTTTCAGTACTTATTAGGAGTGCATTGAATTTAAATGATTGGAGGTTACTTTTGAATGTGATCACTTGATACTATGTGTATTTCAATTTGTAGGTGGGAAATATTTTGCAGCAGGACCTCTCTTGTGAGATTATTGGTCATTACTTACCTTCAAGCAATAGAGCACGACGTGGTGGAAAAAGTGGTAGTTGGCGAGGGATTCTAGAGAGGAGTCCCTCTCATATGCTTATGTTTACTGAGGCTCTTTGCCCACGAACAGGTACAATATTGGAGTTGGGGGCTGGGACAGGGCCTATATTAAAGGCATCTATGCACACCGGCCGTGGTTGCTTGGTCATTGATAATGATGAGGAGATATGCAAGGATTACCTTTCACCATATATAGAGGAGATCTATGGCACAAAAAAGGTGGCAGACCTTGGAGAAAGTGACACATCCTCTGGTGATTATGAAGTGCATGATGCACCATCCGACTAGTAAGTAAAACATGCATGTCTTTCTATTACATTTTTCTTTTCTCTTTTTCTTTGATGTTGTCATGGAAGTTTAAAGTGAGTTACCATGTTATGCAGAGGCAATGGCAATACACATGACAAGCACCACTGTGGATGATCGATCATTGGGACGGGAGAAACGTAGGAGAAGGTGTATTTTTCTTGATGATGAAGCAAATGAGAAGTAGTCTTTTGCATAGCGCTATTTTTGGATTATGTGGATTCATGCTTTCCTGCCCCCCCACACAGACTCATAGCTTCATTTTTTGAGCTTGATAGATGATGTATTACTTGACTCTTGTATTAGGTGGATTGCAGGTCTATGTCATAAAGGATTCACAAGCCATTCTCTTGTTTTGTTGGTACTTTTTGTAGCTTGATGATTAATGTTTTTCTGTAGCTTCATAAGATACATGAGTATGTTTGAGGCTAGAGATGTTAGAACCCTGAAATCATGCACATCGCATGAATTTGGTTCTCGCTTGAACTAAAGAACAATGAACCTTCTTGTTGGCAACTTAGATGATTTAATATCACATTCATGGACCTTTACTAAAATTGCACATAGTCCTAGACATGATGAAATTTGCCCAATATATCTCTTAAATCCATCTATAATACTTTTGTTGATGATGCGTTTTTCAAAATTTTTCTCTGTGTTGACTACAAACATGTAACAAGGACCTAATTGTTTGCCTATTTATTTCCAAGCAGCCAACCAGTTAAAGCATATTCTTGTGGCTCCTCTTTTAGGAGGTATTGTATTTCATAGGGAAATAAGGTTTTATTATTATCTCGGAATTGTTGCTCATAAAATACCCTTGCTCGCAACGCTCATTGGTTTACGCTCAATGTATTGACGCACCCCATTATTTGTGAGTTTAAAACTCATCCACACATGTGAAATAGGCGCCTCCTTCATGAGGGGAATTCCCCACACTGAGGTGTCAAAAATGCATCATTTCCTCTAAATATCTCTTCTTTTTCAACTAATAAACCTTGTCCTTAGTCAACTCTTCATCTTATGTGAGTATTTACTCATTTTTGGGGGATTTTTCTTTTATTCTTCAATTTATCTCGTCCCTACATTTGGATTAATCTTATGGGTCCATAGGAACCTTAATCCAAAATTTTTAGAAAATCTGGACCCTCAGGGCTAAGGTCCTTTTTACCTATTAATTTATATGAAAATGATGCGATTGAATGAGAATGGAAATTTATATGAAATGGATGCGATTGAATGAGAATGGGAATTTATATGAAATGGATGCGATTGAATGAGAATGAGAATTTATATGAAATGGATGCGATTGAATGAGAATGGGATTTTATATGAAATGGATGCGATTGAATGAGAATGGGAATTTATATGAAATGAATGCGATTGAATGAGAATGGGAATTTATATGAAATGAATATGGATTAAGTAATGTTGATTATTGTGGAAAGACAAGAGTTCGTTATTATAGAAACTGTATTTATCGCCTATTTTTAAATGACTGTTTTATTGAGACTTAATTCTGTTATGGTACGATAGATGAAGTACATCCTGGACAAAAATTATTCTATGGAAAAGAATCAACGGCTGTGCCTCTTAATGAGAAAAAAAGCACTGGTCTCTATGATCCAAGTGCAATCTTTTCCCTGATCTGACTATGGGACTTACGGGTTCGATCAGATCAGTTCTGTTAGTTAAGGCTTTTGACTACGTTAGAGAAAAGTTATCCTGGAGGAATCGCCCGTGCTTTCCGGGCAAGGGAAGTTTTTCCGGGTTCGGTTTTGGAAGAACCGATGGATTAGTCTCTGTCCGGATATTCGTGGGCAAGGCCCCAAGTGCCCCACGCCCAAGTGCCCCACGCAGGAAGTGCTACTTCCACTACTAGCACCCCTGAATTTGTTGCACGGTGGGGACAGGGATCTCAAAGCTGGTATCAGAGCAAATTTGGCTAATGTGGATCAACCAAGAAGCCAAAAATGTCAAAAATTTATGAAGAAGTCGTAAAAGGTTGTAATTGTGTGATAAAATTCATACAAATTGTAATTCAAACTCAAATTCATAAATTGATAATTGGGTCTTCAGATGGAAGTACTGCAATTATATGGTATCCCTGACTTGCTTGAGGCCTAGACATGATGGTATTTACCTTATAGTTCCAAGGACCGTGACTACTTGTATATACCGAGGGTATAACTGCAGCTCTTTACTGGCAGTATATACGAGTAAATCTAAGATCTTGAAATTATAAGCTAAAATGCTATCCAGATGATGAATTCGAATGTGGTTGATATGATTTTAAAATTCTAATTAAGAATTGAATTGGATTCTGATTGAAAAATGATGATTCCTGAATTTTTGATTGAAAAGTGATAAACTGAGTAAAACCACAATGAGGATGAATGGGACAAGTCCTTGTGTTGATGTTCGTAACTAGAATGATGATAACGACTTTAGCAAATCACTATGAGATTAGTGGATTGTGCTGACAGATTACTACTGTTAATTCTTGACCCAGTGGATCAACTTAAGGGATGACAAATTAAAAATCTATAAAATTGAAATCCCCCATGGAGTACTGTTCAGATGGAAATTTTGGTCTAATAGACCATTATTGTGTTAAAGATATGAATGATATGTTCTAAATGAATTGTTATCTGATAATGCGAGTATCTTTATCCCACGATTCTGTGGGGAGCCGACCTATCTAAAGAACCCCAGAATCATATGAATCAAAAATCAGATTTGAATCATAAATAAAGGGACTTAACAAGATTTTTCGTATTGATAGGAACATGGATCGAGGTCGTCATGGTAGAAATGATAACCCCCAACTCGATGAGGAAGAGCTCGACTTGGATGTTCGTAAAACTCTTCATAGTTCGCAGCCTGGACCTTTCAAGGGTGAAGGGGAAAACTTGGGCGAGGCTGTGGAGAAGTGGATCGAAGCAATGGAAGAGTACTTTGATGTCACTAGGTACAATGAGAAGAGCAAAATGGCTCTTGCAAGGCTGAAGATAGTAGAAGCAGCCAGAGTGGCATGGAGAAACCACTGTGAGACAAATCGTCTGGATCGGAATACCCAGACATAGAATGATCTCAAAATTTACCTAAGGACGAGGTTCTGTCCTCCTGGCTTTTTGGAAATAAAGATGAACAAATTCTTAGAGCTAACCCAGGGGAGCAGAACTATTGAAGTATATCACCAAGCGTTCGCTCTCCTCCTCAAATACTCACCCCGCTGAATGAAGAACTGATGGCGAGGTTCATTCGGGGACTGAACGAACCTTTGAATATTTTGGTGAAGAACACCAAGCCAGTTTCCATGGCCGAAGCAGTGTGGATGGCGAAGGATTTCTACAAGGACTTTGATGTCAAGGTCCCACCAAAGCCAGCACCATCACCTTTCAAAAGAATTTTAGTTCCTAAAGGTGATTCCAACCTTCCACCACCTAAGAGATATCAGGGTCAAGCCCAGGATATGGGAAGTTTCAAAATGGAAGAAATGTCCTTTTCCCAAAACTCAATCCCCTGGAACTCAACTTCAGAAGTTCCACCCTTGAATAAGGGAGTGAAATGCTATAACTATCAAGGATTTGGACATCGCAGTATGGATTGTCCAACTCCTTTTGGATCAAGGTTTTCAGGGTAGAGAAATCAAGGATCAAGATTCCAAACTCCAACTCCTTTCTTCCAAAGTAATCAGGTTTCTATCTGCCACCAAAATCAGGGAAATCCCAGAGGTAGACCCTCTAACCAACCCGCAGTTTCAAACCAAAGTAATGCAAGACCTCTGCCTTAGAATAGGGGAAGTCAAAGAGAGTTGTTCCCAAATCGGTCGTCCACTTCCAAGGCAGTAACGTTGGAAGTGATTGAAGAAGAAGAAGAAGATGAAAGAGATCATACTCCACCTGCGAGATGAGGACATCTCGCATTTTTTAAGTGGGGTAGGATGTAAGATTCCTCCCCCAGTCCCTCAAGATGTCCAGTTTCTCTCTCTATACCCCATTCAATTACATCATTTTCCATTCCCATTCAATCGCATCATTTTCCATTCCCATTCAATCGCATCATTTTCCATCTCATCGCTTCTTTCCTCAAATATCCTCATCAAATCTCATCCACTCGCATTTACCCATATCCACATCTCATCACATCATATTTATTCACATCTCATCCATTCATATTTACCCGATTCGCATCACATCACATCACATTCATCACATCTCGATTCACATGACATCACATCCATTCTCATCCCATATCATTCATTCACATCCCGATTCACATGACATCACTTCCATTCACATCCCATATCATTCATTCACATCCCAATTCACATGATATCACATCCATTCACATCTCATATCATTCATTCACATACCGATTCACATGACATCACTTTCATTCACATCTCATATCATTCATTCACATCCTGATTCACATGACATCACATCCATTCACATCTATCCATTTTACATCACATCACCTCCATCCATTCACATCCCGATTTACATGACATCACTTCCATTCACATCTATCCATATCATTCATTCACATCCCGATTCACATGACATCACTTCCATTCACACCTATCCATTTTACATCACATCACCTCCATCCATTCACATCCATCACATCACATTCACATCCACATATATTCTTTCACATACACATCTATATCCGTTCTTTCACATACATCCACATCCATTCTTTCACATACTCATTCACATCCATTCTTCACATACACATTCACATCCATTCTTCTCATACACATCCTTATCCATTCTTTCACATACTTATTCACATCCATTCTTCTCATACACATTCACGTCCATTATCATCACATACATTCACTCATATCCCATATCATTCATTTACATTCTGATTCACATGACATCACATCTCATCCATTCATTCACATTTATCTGATTCACATTGCATCTCCTCACATCTACCCACATCACATTCTCATCACTTCTATTCATATCACATCCATCCATCCATTCATTCACATCTATCTGATTCTCATCACATCTATCCACCTCACATTCTCATCACTTCTATTCATATCACATCCATCCATCCATTCATTCACATCTATCTGATTCTCATCAAATTCGTTTAAACATAGAATTTAAGAGAATTTTTAATTTTTTATATAAAGATTCTTTACGTATCTATTTATGCATAAAATCAACTTCAGTGGGAATAACACTTTTAACAAAATCCTTTTATGCATCTATTTATGCATAAATTCAATTTTAAGAAAAATAACACTTTTAAAATAAAAATAAATCCTTTATGCATCTTTCTACGCATAAAATCAATTTTAATGAAATTAACACTTTTGGAATAAAAATAAATTTCCTTATGCATCTTTCTATGCATAAAATCAATTTTAATGAAATTAACACTTTTGCAATAAAAATAAATTTCCTTATGCATCTTTCTATGCATAAAGTCAAAATTAATGAGAATAAATCTTTTGAAATAAAAATAAATTTCCTTATGCATCTTTCTATGCATAAAGTCAAAATTAATGAGAATAACTCTTTTGAAATAAAAATAAATTCCCTTATGCATCTTTCTATGCATAAAGTCAAAATTAATGAGAATAACTCTTTTGAAATTTAAAAAAAAATCCCTTATGCATCTTTCTATGCATAAAATCAAAATTAATGAGAATAACTCTTTTGAAATAAAAATAAATTCCCTTATGCATCTTTCTATGCATAAAGCCAAAATTAATGAGAATAACTCTTTTGAAATAAAAATAAATTCCCTTATGCATCTTTCTATGCATAAAATCAAAATTAATGAGAATAACTCTTTTGAAATAAAAATAAATTCCTTTATGCATCTTTCTATGCATAAAATCAAAATTAATGGGAATGACACTTTTGAAATAAAAACAAATCTTTTAGAATGCACAAACGGAAGGATTTACTCTTTTAGAATAACCTAATGATAAACTTTAGTTCCACAAAATTTAAGAAAATTCTGCCATAACCTCATTTATATGGCTGACCATTTCTCAATTTTAACATTCAATTTATGACTTGAATTAATCCAGTTTGAATTTTAATATCTCTAATCTACTCCATTTTCTAAAAATCAAGAAAGTAAACAATAAAAAGAGTTTAATCAATATTTTAATTAAACTTTCTAGGATTAAGAAGGGTTGAATTGTAAAGAAGAGAAGGGGGTGGCCTTTTCATCAAGGCATAGCATCAGATTTTAATTCAAACATTTACAAAGCATAAAATTTAAGAAAACCATAGATTTAAAATTCACAATAAGTAAGAATTAAGCTTACATGGAACTTGTAAGCTTTCCTTTGGCTTGAGGGATTGAGGGTTCTACTCTTGTTTACAACAAGAGTGGCCACCAGTTCTTTTGGTGGAGAGGATTAGTAAAAAACAATTGAATTATCAATTGAATTCAATGTATTTGACTTTGGGGAGAAGTAGAGTAACAGTGCATAAACACTATTAACCTTTAACAAAGGGGGAGGCTTACTTTTATAGGAAAAAATGAGCCTCTAACCAAGCAAACTAATTCTAGAATTTTCCAGATCAGTTTGGTCAATTTTTGACCATTTTTGGGTCAGTTTAGCTCACTTTTTGTATCTAGTTGAAACAGGAGAGAGGAGAGATGAAAATATCCCATTATTTGTGAGTTTAAAACTCATCCACACACGTGAAATAGGCGCCTCCTTCATGAGGGAAATTCCCCACACTGAGGTGTCAAAAATGCATCATTTCCTCTAAATATCTCTTCTTTTTTAACTAATAAACCTTGTCCTTAGTCAACTCTTCATCTTATGTGAGTATTTACTCATTTTTGGGGGATTTTTCTTTTATTCTTCAATTTATCTCCTCCATACATTTGGAATAATCTGATTGCTCCATAGGAACCTTAATCCAAAATTTTCAAAAAAATCTGGACCCTCAGGCTAAGATCCTTTTTACCTATTTTCAATTTATTCCAATTATTGCACACTGGAAAGTTCTTTTTGAATTTCTGTTTCATGGGAAATAATTTTAATAAGAAGGGATATTTGTTGCCATATATATATATAGGCAGTGATGTGTGTGAACACACTTAGGACCGCCGGGGCACTTTTTCCCTCTTTAGGAGGTTTTTTTCCCCTGCTTGTATATACGCCCATCCTTCTAGGGCTAACTTATCTTTTGTACATCGACACAATCTAATACTTTGTGTTGTGTGCATTCTTGCTTCTTCTTCTCCAAGCTTTGTGTGCTTTCCTACAACCCTAACTCCAACAATTGGTATCAGAGCAGGCATCGGCTCCCAGGGCTACACCGCCAGCACCCTCCGACTCACGTTCTCCGATTGAGGTGAGCTTTCACGAGCGCTTGCAGGTCCCTATACTCTGCATCTGAGGTCGTTTCGGGCTCCGTTTTTGCATTTCAAGTTCTGCACAGGTGTTTTCATCATTTTTTGCAGAAATTTCGACAGTGCAATTTTCTGCAAAACAGGCATACGTGTTCTATTGTGGACCGTGCTACATAGCACAAGTTGTCTTCTGTTCAGTCTTTGCTTCATTACAGGTAGCTTTTGCATCAGTTTCAGTCAGTGGCCATGGCTGATAACAGCAATGATGTATTTCGCATGTTGTCTGATGAAGACAAACTGGATGGAGATAGCAACTACCCACTTTGGGCATACATGATGCAGCATGTTTTGGTTGCAAAAGGAGTGTGGAACATTGTGCAGGGTATGGATGTACGTCTAGGTTCTGTGGATGTAGGATCTGTTGAGGATGTTGCAGGTTCTAGCAGCTCTACTGTTGCTGCTGTTTTACCCACTGCTGAACAAGCTCGTTGGGATGGTAAAGATGCGCAGGCTCATGCCTTGATTGCACTTTCTGTCAAACGTAACATCACCCCACATATTCGTTCAGCTAAAACAGCAAAACAGGCTTGGGATATTCTAGCTGGTTTGTATGCAGGTCGTAACGAGATAAAAATCGCTTACCTACGTAAAGAGCTAGAATTGAAGATTATGCAAGAAGATGATGACATGAATGTTTTTCTTGCTGAGATTAAAGATCTCAAAGAACAGTTGATTTCTGCAGGTGAGATTATTCCTGATCATTCTCTTGTGCAGACTGTTCTTGATGCTTTACCTGAGACATATCAGACTTTTGCTTCCACATGGAGACTTCTTAATGAGGACAGACCTGATGCTGTCAAGTATGATACTTTAGTCAACAAGCTCTTGCAAGAAGCGCAGTCCAGGCAAAACAGGGCCAGGCAGCGTGCAGTTGATCAAGCATTTATTGCTGCCCAGCAGCAGAGAAGAAGTGGTAAGATAGCCCCTTCCACTGTTTCTTCTCCTATTAGTAGGTCTGCAACTTCTTCTCCTTCCACAGGTAGCAACAATAAGTCTGAGAAGGCTCTTGATAAAGGCAAGAAAAAGACCAGGTGCAACTATTGTAAGGCAAATGATCATGTCATTAAGAATTGCCCTAAGCTAAAGGCTAAAGAGGCAAAGAAGAAAGAGTCAAATGCAGCCACAATAGGGGATGCTTCTACAAATGCAGATTCTGTAAATGTTGTGCAGGATATAGAATGGGCGTTTAGCGTGTATTGCCAGTATGACCCATCTGTACATGATGCATGTTTGGCAGTTTCTATTGACTCTCATGTATGGTATTTTGACAGTGGTGCTACAAAGCACATTACCTCGCATCGTGATATGTTCACTTCTCTTGAGGCTGTCCCTAATGGGAATACTGTGACATGTGCCAATAATGCTTCTTACCCAGTGAAGGGCGTTGGTAAAATTATGCTTACGACTGCAAATGGCAGCACTTTCACACTTTCAGATGCTTTGTATGTGCCAGGGATAAAGAAGAATCTATTGTCTATCTCTGCGCTTGCTAGATTTGGACTTGTAGTCAAATTTGTGGATGACAGATGTACTGTTCATGATTTGACTTCTAGTGATACGATTATTGTATCTGGCACCTTGTTTCGTGGGCTGTATAGGCTCAATTCTTATGACAAGTGTGTGGAAGATTCAGCAAATGCAGTTTCTGATGAAAAGGCAGTTTCAGATGCAAAACTATGGCATGATCGTTTTGGTCATCTGAACTTTGCTAGTTTGCTGCGTTTGCAAAAATTTGATATGGTTGCTTCATTGCCCCCTCTTGAGGCACCATTGAAACATGTTTGTGAAGGCTATATTTTGGGCAAAATGCAGCGTTCTGCGTTTCCAAAGGATGGTTCTGTGCGGGCCACTCGCAAATTGCAGCTTGTACATAGTGATGTATGTGGGCCTATGCAAACTCCGTCATTTGGTAAACACTTGTACTTCATGACTTTCATTGATGATTACTCAAGGCATGCATGGGTATATCCACTGAAGGCAAAGTCCGAAGTGTTTTTGTGCTTCAAACAGTTTATGCTTATGGTTGAAAATGTATTCAATTGTACTGTGGGCACCCTCCGTTCTGATCGAGGGGGGGAGTACATGTCTAAAGAGTTTGATGCATTTCTAGCTAGTCGTGGGATAAAACACCAATGTATAGTGCCGTATACCCCTCAGCAAAATGGTGTTGCTAAGAGGAAGAACAGGTCACTTATGGAGATGGCACGATGTATAGTCAAGAGCCAAGCTTTGCCACATGCGTTTTGGCTTGAGGCTGTCATGTGTGCTGCATATGTACTCAACAGGTGTCCCACTAAGGCCTTGCAGTCTATTACTCCATACAAAACTTGGCATGGCAGGAAGCCTTCTATTGGTCACTTGCGTGTCTTTGGTTGCTTGGCCTATGCTTTAGTGCCTATGCAACAACGCAGAAAATTGGATGATAAGGCTGTCAAATGCATTTTTGTTGGCTACAGTGCTGAGAGCAAGGGTTACACATTGTATCATCCGCAGTCACAGCGTATCTTGATTAGTCGAGATATTGTTTTTGTGGAAGATACTGTGCAGCCTTTGTTATCATGTACCAAAGAGACAGGTGTGAGCTCACGGGATGTATTTGATACATTGTTGCCTCTGTTTACAGGTGGGAATTCAAATGTAAGTCCTAATGAGGCAAATATTCAGCCTATGCAGATTTCAAACGACATCATAGATCAGCCTATTTCTGATGCAGGTTTACAGGATGTAATTCATGAGGATAGGGCTGAAAATGAGCAGGCTAGAGGTATGCCTAAATGGCTGGTGCAAACCTTGCGTGATAGTAAGATTGATGCATCTATGACTAGTCGTACTCGTTCAAGTTTTCAGCATGCCTCTTATGCATCAGATTGTTATGCTTTGGCTGTGTCTAGTATGTGTGAAGAGGAAGAACCTCTTTCATTTGATGAGGCACAAAATTCAGAAAATTGGTTGGCTGCAATGCAAAGTGAATATGATGCTATAATGAAGAATGGTACATGGTCTTTGTGTGATTTGTCTATTGGTAAAAAGGCCATTGGATGCAAGTGGGTTTTTAAATTGAAACGAAAGCCAGATGGCAGTGTTGATCGCTATAAGGCTAGACTTGTTGCAAAGGGTTATGCTCAAGAAAAGGGCATTGATTTTGATGAGACCTTTGCTCCCACTTGTCGTATGACTACCATTCATAGCATTTGTGCATTGGCAGCTCATAATGGTTGGAATGTACATCAGTTGGACATAAAGACTGCATTCTTGAATGGAGATTTGCATGAGGAGGTGTATGTATCGCAGCCTCATGGTTTTGTTCAAAGAGGGCAGGAAAACAAAGTGTGCAGGTTGAAAAAGGCTTTATATGGTTTAAAGCAAGCTCCACGAGCTTGGTATGAAAAGATACATGCATATTTGACTGCACATGGGTTTCAGAATAGTCCAACAGAAAGCACTTTGTATGTTAAACGTGTGGATGGTGTACATCTAATCATTGCTCTCTATGTCGATGACATGCTGCTCACAGGACCAAATGAGAGTCATATTGCTGATTTTAAGGCTGACTTGAATGCCTCTTTTGAGATGTCAGATTTGGGGCATTTGCATCATTATTTGGGGATACAATTTAAGCAGTGTGATGGAGGTATTGCTTTGTGTCAGACAAAGTATATTGAGACATTGTTGCCGAGATTTGGCCTTGAAGACTGCAAGCCTATTGCTACTCCAATGGAGACAGGTTTGAAGTTGAGTCTTCATGATGCTGGAGATCACTTTGATGTCACACTCTATCAGACAGCTGTTGGTTGCCTCATTTATGTATGCATTACGAGGCCGGACATTCAGTTTGCAGTCTCACAGGTGAGCAGGTTTATGCATAGCCCAGGGTCTCAGCATTGGAAGGCAGTTAAACGCATCTTTCGCTACTTGAGTGGCACCATACATCTTGGGTTGTTTTATCCCAAGGGGGGATCGTTGCCGCCAGATTTACATGCTTTTTTGGACTGAGATTGGGCTGGTTGCTATGACACAAGAGTGTCCACAAGTGGTTTTTGTTTCATGCTCGGTAGCTCATGCATATCTTGGTTGAGCAAGAAGCAACCTACTGTGGCCACTTCTAGTTGTGAAGCTGAGTACAGGGCAGCTTTCACAGCTACGGTTGAGTGTGTGTGGCTCAGACGGCTTATGGCTGACTTGGGTGTTGGACAGGAGTCTGCCACCTCTATCTTCACTGACAGTCAAAGCGCATTGGCAGTTGCGAGAAACCCAGTTTTTCATGCTCGCACAAAGCACATTGAGGTGCATTATCACTATGTCAGGGAGAGACTCTCAGCAGGAGAGATCAGCTTGGCCTATGTGCCAACACAGGACAACCTCGCCGATCTTTTCACAAAGGCGCTTCCTCGTGAGAAGTTCGAAGCTTTCTGCAAAGCTTTGGGCTTGCTCCCCTTTGTGGACTGATCTACTTCGGGCATGGCACTCCCCTATACATGAGTGCCAGCCCTCGTTCACACCATCACTCCCAGGGGGGATTTGTTGCCATATATATATATAGACAGTGATGTGTGTGAACACACTTAGGACCGCCAGGGCACTTTTTCCCTCTTTAGGAGGTTTTTTCCCCCTGCTTGTATATACGCCCATCCTTCTAGGGCTAACTTATCTTTTGTACATTGACACAATCTAATACTTTGTGTTGTGTGCATTCTTGCTTCTTCTTCTCCAAGCTTTGTGTGCTTTCCTGCAACCCTAATTCCAACAATATTTTTCCATCCAAGGATATCTAGAAACTGAACTATCTCTCTCTAGAACATTTTCTCTCTCTAGGCCAAAACAGAGAAAAACAAGATTTGTTATTATTCTGAAAAGGGGATTTATTACAAGGAGAGAAACTGGACATCTTGAGGGGCTGGGGGAGGAATCTTACACACCACCTCTATTCCCAAAAAATACCGCAGGCTCACCTAAATCATTTGTCTCAACTTTTGCTTCAAAAGCCTGTTAGCATCATGTATGTAAGCATCACTATCACCAGTGATAATCAAGTCATCCACATAGATGACTAATAGCATGATCCCTCTATATGTCTTTTTTACATAAAGTGAAAAATTTGTATTGGATATCTAAAATCCAATGGTAACAAGATACTCCCCGATCTTGTTTGACCATGCTCTTGGTGCTGCTTCAAGCCATACAAGGCTTTGTGTAACTTGCACACAAAATCTAGGTGTGGATCGCTCTCATAACATGGTGGCTACATCATGTATACTTCTTCTTACAAATCACTATGCAATAAGGAATGTTTTGCATCCTAAAGACGCTAACCATAGAAATGACAGCTCTCATGGGGTTGCCATTCTTACAATCGGGTTGAATTCCTCCTCATAGTCAATGCCATAAGTTTGCACATAGCGCTTGGCAACCAATCTTGCCTTATACTTTCTCATTGAACCATCAGCATTATGCTTGACCTTATACACACACTTACATCCCATTTCCTTATTTTCCTTAGGCAAACGCACTAACTCCCATGTTGCATTTACATCCAATGCTGCCATCTTCTCATTCATGGCATCTTCCCATTTATGATTTCCAAGTGCTTACTCAAAACAAGTGGGCTCCAACTCTTGTATTTCTTTAACCATGTAAGCATAATGATGGGATATATATCCATCATATCCAAACCTATCAATAGGGTACCTAACCCTCGTAGACCAGCATACACCTAGATCATTGCTGGGTGTCCTCAAAACAGTCCTGGTTCTTCTTACACACCAAGAATCATAGATGGTTACAAAGGATAAAAGAAAAGGTAGGATATTTACTTTGGATGTTATCATGACTAAGGTGAAGGTAGCCATGTTTACACAAGTGTCATTATTACAGATATTGACATATGGCACAAGTGCATTGGTTATGTGAATATACAGCGAGTCTGGAGTCTAGCCCAAAATATTGTTAGAGGTTTGTCGAAGTTGAAGGTTGATGGTATGCCCAAAGTATGTGAAGCATGCCTTGGTAAGCAAGCCAAACATACTTTCCTTCATGAAAAGCATGTCACTCCAAGGCCATTGGTGGATGTTATACATTTTGGTGTATGGGGACCAACCAAGATTGCAATAATTGCCTGTTACAAGTACTATTACGTTACATTCATTAATTATCACACTAGGAAAGTGTGGTTTACTTCATGAAGGAGAAAAGTGAGGTGTTTGTTCACTTTCAGAGATAGGTGTTATACATTGTGATGTATGGGGACCAACCAAGATTGTAACAACAATTGTAGGTTACAGGTACTTTTCTATTACAAATTATGTGGGTTTACTTTATGAAGGAGAAAAGTGTGGTATTTTCTCACTTTCAAATATTTAAAGCCTTGATTGAGAAGGAAAAAGTATGTGGATCAAATTACTAAGATTAAATGGTCAGTGAAAATATTTTTTCCCAATGAGTTCAGTGAAGTATTGAGAAAGCAAGAAATCAAGAGGAAATTCACATGCAGGTACACTCCATAACAGAATGGTGTTACAGAAAGGAAAAACAAGAACATTCCAAAAGTTGATCTGTGAGAATAGGTATAAGGTAACACTTGTTGCCAAGAGTTTTTCATAGAGATATAGAATTTATATTGAGGAGCAACCATGAGACCTATCATTTCTATGGCTACAGTATGACAGGTTGGTCTTCACATTGCCAAAGATTTTTCCCACCAAGATTTCATGAGGATAAAATGAATGAATCCTTGGAATTTAATCAAGAGGGTAAGATAATTGAGGTGTATCGTTAGTCTTTTTCCAACCTTATTTTCTTTTTCCCACAAATGGATAAAACAACTCTTATAAAAATAGTTTATCCAAAATTTGGATGAGGCTCTCGACACCTTGGTCAAAAATTCCAAACCTTCAACAATTTCTAATGCAGTGTCCATGGCACACAACAGCTCATAAAGTTAATCAAGAACGATAAAAAAAAAAAAGACTGACAAAGGGATGAGAGGGCTACTAGTGGATGTCACACACACACAGAATCTCAGCAATTGGAAATAGCTGTGGCATCGGAGATCAAGACATACCAAGAGGCTCTCCAAGAAAAACTACAAAGCCCTACTGTGCAGGAACAACACCAACAGCTCTCCCCTCCACAAGCCTTGCACAACTAATATTCAAAGACCTCTCCCCACTCAAGGATTCACAACTCGAGGGTATACCAGTAGAAGGAGCTGAATAACAAATACAAAAGGGCCATACCTTGGAAGGAACAGAACACAAGAAAGCATTAGTTTCACCACCCACTAGAATTGGAGAAGCCAGCAGAATCTAGTAAGAGGCCGCATTCACCAGATACATCCAGTCCAAGCAAAAGAAGCAAGTTGGATGACGATGAGCCACTGCCGTATCTTGGCTCTATCAAAGATGCAGATTCTCAACAGTTCCTCCAGGATACATTGGAAGGCCTCGATGCACTACTCCATGATCCCCTCATAGTAGAAATAGGTGCTGCCACTAGTACCACAACTGGAAACAGGAACAAAAGGTATGACATTGCCATTTAACAACACACATGCTACATGACCGAAATGCTAGCCTATGGAAGCAGCTAAAAAAAGCCAATGTGCAAGTACAAAGTGTAAAAGATAATTTGGCGACAGCAGAAGAAACACATAGAGAAGTAATCATGAAAAGTTTAAAGGCTGTAGAAGAACAGGAAATAAGATACAATGCATTGGAGAGCAATAACTTAGTTTTGATTCAAACTAATACAAGAAATCAATGAGAATGCTGACTTGAATGCAAGGCTGGAGCAAGCAAAGGAGCAACTACAAAAGGAGATAACTCACACACAGAACCTAACAACTAGGCATGCCAAGGAAATGCAAGAGTACCAGGAGGGCGCAAAGCATAATGAGGATATGCTTCGACAACAAATAGAGCTCCTCACAGCCAACCTCAAAAAAGAACAAGAAAGAGTTCAAGGACTGTAATAGGAAAACGAGAGCAGGCTAACAAAGCACATGCAGAAACAATCAAGGCTCTTAATAATGAGATAATCATCACCAACCAAACAGAGGCTCAAAGAAGCCAAGATATAATATCACAACTACAAACACAATTATAGGATACACAAAGACTAGTAGCACAACAAGTAACTCAAATTACTAAGGCCCATCAAAGAGAAGCTACTGCCCAGAAGAGCATAGGAAGTGGCAACAAGAAGATTCAAAGAACTGGATGCTGAGCGGATGATCAGAGAGAGAGCCATTTTCAACCAACTCAGCAACGCTAATATCCACATGCAAGAACTGGCCCGCTAACTGGCCACACAAGAAAGGAGTCAAAGGCCAGAGCCCACAAATGATTTGCGTACCCTCCTTGAGCGTGCCTCGGAATTGGGAGATAGTTGCGAGTAACTCCTCGGGCCCCTTCTCAAACTCTTACCTTGTTTTTATCTACACTAACACTCTCATTACTTCAATATGACATCAACTTAGCTGAAGATATTAGTTTAGGAGACCCTTATTAAACAAAATACTAAACGAGATGCTGACCCAACAGTCATTATGGGCATTTTAAGGGGGGATCTTATATTAACTAACCTCCAAGATATCTTCTTTTATCCCTTGCATCCTATAGTTCTCAAAATTTGTAGTTGGTGTTGTGTATTACAAAATTCAGACATCCTAGACCAGCGACACCAGCCAACTACGAGGTTGTGGCTAACACTTATCAATGGGTAATTAGTCATAGGTGGCTAGAAGTATATAATACTCACCAAAATATTTAAATCTTTGTGAGTCTACCTTATATCACCCGATGGGCATACTCAAGCTGCTGTATACTAATATACACAAGCATTTAGAGGCTATGCTCACCAATGTCAGCAATAATATACACAAGCATTTAGAGGCTATGCTCACCAACGTCAGCTATTTTGATGCCACTCACATAAATACCCAGATAACGAAGAAGAAATCCCTGAAATTCGAAACTTTTTCAAAGCACATAAACCTAGCCACCCACCCCCTAGTTCGGATCAAGGCGAAGATGAGGGTCCATCTTCCTTGTTCAAAAACACTTACCTTGTATGTTCTAATATCGCAAGTAGGCTTCTTAACCCTTCCCAAGCTGAATGTATATACTCTTCCTTCTCTCCGCTAGAATTAGATTTTCCCACTAACGCTCTCGCCCACCCCTAAGGAGATATTGGCACCTATCCCAACTCCAATACGGCAACCTCCGAAGGTACGTAATCTGTCACCAGTTTGATAATGTTGCACCTTACATTGATAATATTTTCCTACCCCTGAGGAGATATTGGCACCTATCCCAACTCCAATACGGCAACCTCCGAAGGTACGTAATCTATCACCAGTTTGATAATGTTGCACCTTACATTGACAATAATGTTTTGGATTCCTTGACAGCTGCAGAATATGAAGAGTTTATACAACAAGGCAATCCACTATTAAAGCCAAAGCTTATGTTCAAGGTGCTAATGTAGATTACTCTGTTCGATCCTACTAGCAAGATTCTTCATGAGGCATATTCTGCAATCACACCCACACAGCAACACTATGTACCGTACACTCTCTGTGCCCCCGTCTAGAATTAGAAGAATTACTTCCATTAGCAGGAGAGGGAACATTGTGGGAAAATGTCACCAAACACACAAGGCTTGCAAACCCCCATCTCTGAGACTTGTTGGAAATTTGCCTGGTTGCTTTCCTGATCAGTTATAGTTACAGAAGATGGAGGAGGCGACATTTTGATGCACACCAAAGGAGGACACACCACCATCCACACAAATGAAGAAGCACCATAGTTGCCGAATTTTGGAGTGCAACCTGCATCATGGAGAAAGGAATTCTTAACAGTGCCTGAATACAGCAGCATTTACATGAGTGCACTGCCAACACTACGAGTGAATCCACTCTACATGTCTATCAAGAGGAGATGGACACCGCTGGAGTTTAAAGATGCCAAAGACAAGGATTCTCATATCTACTACAACTTTCCTATATTCAATCCAGCAACATTTGCCAGTATTCAAGCACAAAGACAGAAACTGCTAAATTGGATCAGGGCTTGGTGAAAAATCCCAAATCCTACAATCGTAGCCAGTGTAAGGTTCATAAAATTATTGGTGGTTCTCATAAACTAGCCTAAAGAACCTTATGATGGATTTGAGGCTTTAGCACCTATAGTTCGACATGAACCAAGGGCCATCAGACACAAGGGTATCATGCTATATTACCACCGTCTAAGATGTCTTCCAACATATATGCACCTAACATTTGAAGACATGATCGACAGAGGATTCTGAAAGTCCCATTCGGTATTCCACCGCACACTCCGAAAACTCCAATCCCATCGTCGCAATTTCTACCGACATGAGTTCGGTGACCAGGTCTTCTGACCTCGATAACAGATTCTGAGGACAAAACCTACATCAGGAAGGGGGAAATATTAATTCCATTTGGATTAACACCATGATCCTCAATTGAGGACATGTAAGTGTCATGTAAAGGCACTATAAAGGTTGTACAATATGAGAGATTGGCCACCCAAGGCCTAGTTAGTAAGTTTTGGGTGCCCAAGTGTGAATAAGGGCCAATTGTATAAAAGGTATTTTCTCATAATGAAAAGGACACAATCCCCTTTGTGCTATTGAGAGCTCTTCCCTTGTACTTTGTGAGAGAGTGAGGAGTGAGAGCATTCTAGAATTGTGCCTCTTTCATACTTGTATGAGAGAATGAGCGAGTGTGATTGGCCTATGCGATGGTGTGAGAGCGACTCCACGGTGACAGTGTGGAGGTGGATCTTGGAGTTTGGAGTATACAAGCGAGCTTTGAGGCCTCAAGAGACATGAGCTTGAAGCATTGGTAAGTACCCCACAACGGTTGTGTTCTATTGCTTGTCCAATAGGTGAATGTGTGTAGAGTTTCCTCTTGGAGGTGTGGTAGCCCATAACAACTCTGGATGGGAGTATGTAGAAGGGATGGATACTCACAAGCATTGGATGCCTTAGCTCATGGCAACCATGTCCATATATAGTACTATAGGCGGTGTGGTAGACGCATATATAACAAGGGTGGTTACCCTGCATAGACACGGTCACCGCCCGCGTATCAGGAACGTGGCCCATCGACCATCGCCCACTAATGATGGACTTGGTATCTGAGGGAATATTCCTTGGACCCCAGCTAATGCTCGTATAATAACCCCATTGGCATCTAAGCCTGGTCCCCACTAAAAACATATGCACCATGGCTACTTCTCATACATCAAAGTGAGATACATGCTCAGAGGTGGGCATTGAGTGTATACTATTACACCCCTCAGTGTCCAAAGATGAACTAGGTTTTTGGCCCAACGCCAAGTGGATGAAGATCCCAAGTGAGCTGGTCCTTCCCAAGAGCCTTGGTGAAGATGTCAGTGCAAGTTTGCTCATTAGAGCAATACTTTAGCTTCACTATCTCATCCTCTATCAGCTCCCGCACATAATGATATTGAATCTCAATGTGCTTCGTGCGAGCATGAAACACAGGGTTCTTGGAGATAGCCATGCAACTCTGATTGTCGCACCTCAAGACTGTAGCCTCCTTGATCTGAACTCCCATGTCAACCAAGATTCTTCTCAGCCATACTACCTCACATGCAGCAAAGCAAGCTGCCTTATACTCAGCCTTTGTGGAAGAAAGTGCCACTGTAGGTTGCTTTTTGCTGGTCCAAGAGAAAGCACCGAAACCAAGCGAAAAACAATATCCAGAAACTGATTTCCTAGAATCACAATCTCTTGCCCAATTTGAGTTACAATAACTTGTCAAAGTGTCACCCATGCTATAAGGCAGCAAAACAAGCTGCCTTATACTCAGCCTCTGTGGAAGAAAGTGCCACTGTAGGTTGCTTTTGCTGGTCCAAGAGAAAGCACCGAAACCAAGCGAAAAACAATATCTAGAAACTGATTTCCTAGAATCACAATCTCTTGCCCAATTTGAGTTACAATAACTTGTCAAAGTGTCACCCATGCTATAAGTGATGCCATACTCAAGAGTACCTCTGATGTATCTAAGTACCCTCATCCCTTCCTTCCAATGACTCTCTCGTGGCTTGTTGGAAAACCTACTCAACACACCAACTGTGAAGCTGATATCAAATCTAGTGTTAGTGAGAAAAAT
The DNA here is from genome assembly GCF_041138505.1 of Cibotium barometz. NCBI lineage: Eukaryota > Viridiplantae > Streptophyta > Polypodiopsida > Cyatheales > Cibotiaceae > Cibotium > Cibotium barometz. Next base: position 43,380,323 of record NC_141070.1, on the reverse strand, counting down.
CAAACTCCCCACTAACTTCCTGTATTTCCTGATGTCAACAAGTGATGAAAAATCCTCTGCAGAAAGCTTCATGTTCACTTCCATTAACGTAGACACAAGCTTGCAGTTTGTCATCCCAAATGCTTTGAGAATCTCCCAAGCATGCATTTGCTGCAAAATGAAGATTTTACCTGACTCTTGCCACAGCTCAATCCCCAAAGAGAAATGTATAAGACCCAAGTCTGTCATCTCAAACTCATGGCTCAGCATATCCATTGTCTTCTGGATCATCTCTTCATTGTCACCTGAAATGTTTAAGTCATCTACATACAAGACAACCAAAAAAATATTGCCATGCCTTTTTAGAACATACAAGTTAGAATCACAAGCACTTCTTATAAGCCCAATCTTTTTGAAAAATTGGTCTATCCTGTGATACCATGCCCTTGGGGCCTGTTTTAGCCCGTACAATGCCTTCTTCAACCTGCAAACTTTGTTTTCTGATCTAGGCATCTCAAAACTTGGTGGCTGAGCTACATATATGTCCTAAAAATGTTGATTTGACATCCATGTGAAAGACTGGCCACTTTTTGTGAGCAACCAAGGCAAGTACCGCCCTGATAGTTGTTATACGAGCTGTGGGAGCAAAGGTTTCATCAAAGTCAAAACCCTCTACCTGTGCAAATCCCTGTGCAACCAACCTAGCTTTGTATTTTCCAAGTGAGCCATCAACCTTATACTTAGCTTTCCAAATCCATTTGGTACAAATTACCTTTCTGTTTGGTGGTCAGCCAGCTAACTCCCAGGTGTTGTCCTTTATGATGTTGTCATACTCAGACTACATCACGGCTTGCCACTTTGGATTTGCTAACGCTTCATGCAAGGTGGGTGGCTCCTTCACTGTTCCCATTATCTCAGCCATCAAGGCCATATTAGATCAGATGCTCTTCTCTTCTTCTCTATTCTCCTTGATCTGTGTGGTCCATTTGCTGAAGATTCTCGTTTCTCCGATACTGGATTACGCTCATCAAAGAGCTATTGTGCCCACACTTTAGAAGTGGCTTTCCTTGTGGTGCAGCAGTAGGCTGTTGTGATGTGTGAGAGTCTTCATCCTCTAAAAACTCAAATACCACATCTCGGCTGGCCACAATCTTCTTCGCCTCTGTATCATAGAGCCGATATGCCTTGGACTCTTGACTATATCCAAGAAAGATACAATTCTTGCTTTTGGCATCTAGCTTGGTTGTAGATACATCTGAAATGTGCACATAACATTCACTGCCAAATGTTCTGAAATGAGAAACTGAAAGTTTCTTACTAGAGTAGGTTTCTTGAGGTGTAATATCCTTGAGTTCCTTTTTGTGTAGCTCCAATTGAGGACATAAACTGCTGTGTTTATTGCTTTAGCCCAAAATGTATTGGGCAAACTCTTTGCCTTCAACATGCATCGAGCCATCTCCATGGCACTTTGATTGTGGCGTTTTACAATACCTTTTGCTGAGGTATGTGAGCAGTGGTGAGTTGGTGCTTGATGCCATTCTCCTTGCAGTAGTTGTCAAATTTTGTTGAAAGGAATTCTCCTCCTCGATCTATATCAAACTTTTTCACCTTTTTTTCAAAATCTCATTTTCCACAACCTTATGTCATTGTTTGAACTTGCCAAAAGCTTCAATCTTATCCTGAAGGAAATAAACCCACATCTTCCTACTGGGTGCTACAAAAGAGGTCAACAGTTGCCATTGGGTGTATGTATGCACATTGAGGTCACTGGTTGTGACATTTGAGTGTACTACAGTACCGCTTCTATAGAAAACAGAGCAGTTTGTGCAGGAAAACCAGAGTGCTATTTCTGGTAAATTTGTGTATCTGGCAAGATGTCAAATGATGGCATAACCTAGATTGTGGCTGAGAAGCTTGATAAGAATAACTTCCATGCCTGGAGGTTCAGGTTGATGAATTTCCTGATGGGAAAGGGCTATTGGGACTACATAGAAGGTGAGCATGAAGAGGCACCGGAGATACCAGCGACGACTGCTACTACAGATGTGAAAGAGTTTAAAGACTGGAACCAAGGAGCCAGGAAAGTTATGTATATTGGCTCTCCATTAGTATACAGGACACCATGATTGGGCATATTCAGGATGCCAAGTCCCCCAAGGAGGCGTGGGACACCTTGGTTAAACTCTATGAAACAAATACCAAGGCACGCAAGATACAGTTGTTGAAGAACGAACTTCATACTGTGGAGAAAAAGAGCATGTCTGTAAATGACTATGCATTGAAGATAAAGGGTATTGTGGAATCCCTTGCATCTATTGATGTGTCAGTAGATGATGGTGATAAGGTGGAAGTCTGTCTACGTGGTCTCGGGCCACAATACAAGGCATTCAAGACGTCTATTCAGACTCGGGAAAACATTTCCAACTTAACAAATTTGGTGTCTATGCTGATTATAGAAGAGAAGAGCTTGGGTGAAGACCAACAGTCTTCACAAAAAAAAAAACAGTTCAGAGCAACAGGCTTTCTACACAGTTCAGAGCAACAGGCCTTCTACACAAGTTCAGGAAGAGGACAAGGTAGAGGAGGCCGTGGACACGGTCAAGGAGGTAGTGGCCAAACAGGTAATCAGAATTATGGCCAGCAGCAGCAACAACAACAACAGTCCCAGAATACACAACAACAACATGCAGGTGGAAGAGGCAAATTCAGAGGCAGGGGGATCAAAGAGGCCGTGGAAATTGGCAAAGGCAGTATAATGATGCACGTGAATGCTATTATTGTGGTAAGCCTGGACATGTGCAGAATGTTATAAGAAGCAGGCTGACATGCAAAATGGGAAAGTGTAGCAGAACAACTATGCATCCTCAAGCAGAAACAATGAGGATAATAAAAGGTTGTTTGTTATGCAGCATGTCGTGAATGCCATGTCTGAAAATGTTGAAGCAACACAAAAAGATGATGTATGGTATTATGTGGATTCAGGTGCTTCGAACCACATGACAAGTCATGTGGGGAGTGGTTCAAGGAGATGAAAAACCTTGAAAGACTAGGTTTTATGGAAACAGGGGATGACACTGCTCATCCAATTGCCCATGTTGGAGATGTGCCATTGTCTATGCAGGATGGCAAAGTGAAGTACCTTGCAGATGTACTTCACGTTCCGAACATAACAAAGAATCTGGTTTTAGTTGGCCAGATGATTGAGCAGGGTTTGAAGGTTTGGTTTAACCCTGATGGTTGTTATGTTGAAGACTTTAAAGACAAGTGCAGGTTGGTTGCAAAAGGCAATAGAGTGGGCAAAATGTTTACGTTAAATGTAGACATGCCTGAAATGAGTGCTGCGATGTTCGCAAATGGTTCAAGAATTGTTGCAGACACAAACATTTGGCATAAAAGAATTGGACATATGAATGTGCAGCAAATGAAGTCTATGCAGACTAAAGGAATTGTGACAGGGCTGCCAAAGTTTAAAGTGGAAGGTATGCAGAGAATATGTGAAGCATGCCAATTTGGAAAGCAAACAAAGCATGTATTTCCATGTAACAGATATGTGAGCAGAAATGCACTAGATGTTGTGCATTCAGATGTATGGGGTCCTACGAAGACCATGTCTATGGGAGGTATTATGTGACTTTCATTGATGACCACACAAGAAAAGTGTGGGTATATTTCATGGAGAAGAGTGAGGTGTTCACTCACTTTCAAAATTTCAGAGTTTTGGTTGAAAAGCAAACAGGGAAATATGTAAAGTGTCTAAGGTCAGATGGAGGCGGAGAGTACTTCTCCAATGAGTTCTCTGAATTTTTGAAGAAGAATGGTATTCCGAGACAGTTTACATGCAGATACACTCCGCAGCAAAATGGAGTTGCTGAGCGGAAAAACAGGCACCTTGCTGAGATTGCGCGAGCATTGATGGAAGAGAAAAATATGCCGCATAGCTATTGGGCTGAGGCTGTTTCTACAGCAGTATACATCATGAACAGGACTCCAACTGCAGCCATACATGATGTAACTCCAGAGGAGAGGTTTACTGGCAGAAAACCTGATTTGTCTCATCTGAAAGTTTTTGGATGCATTGCATATGTGCATGTGCCAGATGAGCTGAGAACTAAGCTGGATCCAAAATCTGAAAAATGTGTGTTTATTGGATATTCCCTTGAGCAAAAGGGATACAAGTGTTATAACCCTGCTACTACACGTGAGTTGAGGGTAAGCAGGGATGTTGTCTTTGATGAGATGAGCAGCTGGTATGCTGCTGAAAAAGAAGTTGTTGGGGCTGATGTGAGTGGAAGTATGGTTGCACAGAATGCAGGTCAGCAATCACAGTCTTTGAGTGGACCAGGAGAGTCCTCATCTAGTGGGTCTGTTGATAGACCATGGAGTGGCAGGCTGCATCATAATACCAGTCTTGCAAATGTGATTAGTACATCACGTAAAGGAAAAGAGAAAGTGGTTGAGCCCCTTGGTATGCCTGACATTTCTGCAGGGCATTCTCATGTTGATGGAGAGTCTAGTGGCTCAGATATGAGCCTTGATGAGGAGCTTGGGATCCCTGCTATGAGAACACCTGGTGTAAAGAAGGCTATGGAAGCCATGAATGAAAAGCTGCGAAGATCTGGGAGAGTGAAAAACCCTGTGTGCACAGGTTTATCTATGATGGTTATGTGGCACATCACTATGCATATATGGCAAAAGTTATGCAGGTTGTTGAGCCCACATGCATTGATGAGGCTGTTGGAAATGTGTGTTGGGAGAAAGCTATGGATGAGGAGATGAATGCACTATATGGATATGAGACTTGAAATTTAGTGCAATTGCCTGAAGGCAAGAAAGCCATTGGATGCAAGTGGGTGTACAAAGTAAAACATAACAATGATGGAAGCATAAACAGGTACAAGGGTAGATTGGTAGCCAAAGGGTATGCGTAGACATATGGCATTGATTATGAGGAAACTTTCAACCCAGTTGCCAAGATGGCAACAGTGAGAGTTGTGATAGCAGTGGCTGCATCAAAGCAATGGTCTTTACATCAGATGGATGTAAAGAATGCATTCTTGCATGGGGATTTGCAAGAAGAGGTGTATATGTTGCAGCCACTTGGTTATGAGGATGTGAGTCACCCCGAGCATGTTTTTGCAGGTTGAAGAAAGCCTTGTATGGCTTAAAGCAAGCACCAAAAGCATGGTCCGACAAGATTTCTGAATATCTTGTCACTATTGGCTTTCATGTAGCCAATGCAGATTTCACGCTGTATGTGAGACATGGTGATAGAGGGGTTGTGCTTGTTGTCATCTATGTAGATGACTTGATCATTACAGGGGACCATGATGCAGAGATCTTTGATGTAAAGATCTTGCTTAGACAGAAGTTTGAGATGAAGGATCTGGGGGAGCTCAGATATTTCTTGGGCATTGAGGTGATTAGGTCACCACATGGTATTGGATTACTGCAGAGACAGTATGGCTTGGACATATTGTCCAAGTATGGTATGACAGGCTGTAAGCCTATCTCAGTGCCATTGGATCAGAATGGCAAGTTGAGTGCAGATTCAGGAGAGATTTTGGAGGATCCTACTATGTATAGGCGCATAGTAGGAAGCTTGATCTATATGACGATCACCAGACCAATTTTAAGCTATGTTGTTGGGTTGGTGAGTCAGTTTATGTAGGTTCCACGGAAATCGCATTTGGATGCATTGAGACGCATACTGAGGTATGTGAGGTCTACTTTGCATTGTGGACTTTTCTATGAGACTGGGACAGAGATATGTGTACATGGGTACACAGATGCTGATTGGGCTGGTAGTATCTCAGATAGGAGATCTACTAGTGGATTCATGTTTTCTTTGGGGAGTCCTGCTGTGACTTGGAGCATCAAGAAGCAGCCTACGGTTGCTCTATCCAGTACAGAGGCCGAGTATAGAGGAGCTGCTATGGCAGCATGTGAGGTAGCTTGGTTGAGAAAGCTACTTGCAGATTTGGGTCTATCAGTGGATAGACAAGTTGTCATTTTTTGTGACAACATTAGCAGTATAGAGTTGGCTAGGAACCCAGTTTTTCATGCTCGCACGAAGCATATAGAGGTCCACTACCACTTCGTCAGAGAGAAGCTCTTGGCAGGAGACCTTGACCTTGTTTATGTCAGCACAGAGGATCAGGTAGCTGACATCTTCACCAAAGCATTGGGTATAGAGAAGCTCTGAAGATTCAGGACTTTTCTTGGTGTACATGAGATGGAGTTGAGCTCGGAGTTGAGCTCGAGGGAGAGTGTTGAGATATCGAGCTCATCCCCAATGAGGCCGTGGACACTGATGACCCACCTGGGGGATAGGCCCCACACTTACACCACTGGCATGGTTGGTGAGATCATGGGTGATATGCGGATGACAGGCTGTGTGACAGCCATTTTAGAGACTGGCATAGTTATAGCACCAGCTCATTTAGTTGGGTTCACACTATAGAGAACCCGTGTATGTATTGGTTGAGTACCTTTCATATTAAGTGTACTCTTATCTTGTATATGGTGTGTTGAGTGTTGAGTGAAGAAGAAGAAGATATTCAGCCTCTCACCTTGTGTGTTCTCTATTAGGGTTTTGTGAGTGTGTGTGTGCGCTTGCAAGAGCTCAAGCTCTCTTCCCCCTGCATCTTTTCAATTATGAATTCTTATAAAATAAAAACCATTTAATATTTAACATTTTTAAAATAAAAAAATAAGTTTTTAAAATACATTTGGATTGTCTAAATTTAAGCAAATAGTAATAATAAAGCCCTAAAGTTCTACAAAATAGTTAGTCACTGAATTTATATATTTTCTTGAAATAAAGTCTTAATTTATATTTAATCTTTAATGGAGTGTAACTTTCATATGTAGGCTTCTGCAAAACTGTTTGCGTAAGTGCCATACCACCACTATTTAGGATTTTGCACTGCTTGCGTAAGTGTCACACCACCACTATAGCAAAGCTTTAATGCACAAAGGATGGTGGTAGAGATGGATCAGGTCATTAAGGAGGCCACACAAAGGTTTAAAAAAATAACAAATTCCAACCATGCCCTCACCACATAGGTTCAAGCACTACTTGAGGAGCTAGAGTCCCAGAAGCAAGAGGTGCTTGTGGAAAAAATATGCCAGACACAACTATAGATCCAAGTAGAGAGCCTTACAAAGAAGCACAAAATTGAAGTGACTCAATTGCAGGTAAGGACATGTACTCAACTAGTGGCAAAGCTAACCAATGTAGAAGATGGTCACCAATCCCTAGAGAAGTGATTAACTGAAGGCTATGGAGACGGGGCTCAAGCACAAATGGCAGCCTTGGAAGGGCAGTTATGGTGCATGCTAAAGAAATTTATGAAATCAGCTATGTGAACTATGAGATCCGGGAAAAAGATCTCAAGGACATCCTATAGAGATTACAAACAGAAAGGGCAGCAATGTTAGAAAGCCACCAATAGTCCATCTCCCACTTGAATGAATAGATTTTGAATCAGTCTAATAGCGAGACTGGAGGAGGAGGTGGTTGTGCGTGCTACAAAACCTATAGCTCTAGGAAGCCCATCAACAAAGGGGAGATAGAGGTAGCAAAGGTTATGTGGCTGAGCATGAGGAACAAGTCACCTGCTATCCAGTAACAACTCTATCCACACAGAAAACCCAGCCTATGGGTAGAAGAAGATGACACCTATAGCAAACTAGGGCATCCCCCCTGGCTGACCTTCTAGTGATTCTTGAGGTCTCTAATCAAACCTTTTCCCTGTTTTTTGCTTCACTAACCCTCTTACTTTGTTAATATAACATTAATTTCAATGAGGAACTAATTTTGGGTGATCTACCAACTAATCAAACAAAACACTACACATTATGCCGATCCTACTGTAATATTGGTGGGGATGTTTTTATGGGGCCCTCAAACTAAACGAGGGTCATGCTATGTATATTTATCCATTACACCTAATTGTTCTCAACTTTAGATCTTGGTGTAGTGTGCTAATTAACTCCCTTAACTTTGAAAAGATGCAGGGGAGAAGAGAGCTTGAGCTCTTGCAAGCACGCGCACACTCACAAAACCCTAATAGAGAACACACAAGGTGAGAGGCTGAAAATCTTCTTCTTCTTCACACAACACTCAACACTCCATATACAAAGATAAGAGTACACATAATATGAAAGGTACTCAACCAAATACATACTAGGGTTCTCTATAGTGTGAACCCAACTAAAATGAGCTGGCGCTATAACTATACCAGTCTCTAGAATGGCTGTCACACAGCCTGTCATCCCACTGGCCGCATATCACCCATGATCTCACTAACCATGCCAGTGGTGTAAGTGTGGGGCCTATCTCCCAGGCGGGTCATCAGTGTCCACCGCCTCACTATAGATGAGCTCGATATCTCAACAAACTTTAACAAGGGGGAAGAGCTCCTAGAATTAATGAAGCCCTCTAACACAAATTCTTTTATAGCCCCTCCCTAAGATACAAATCCCAAGATATAAAACAGCCTTAATTGGATGATACAACATGGGTGGGTAGAGGCTTGGCATAGTCAACAGTGGCTACTACTCTATAATAGAAAAATATATCATTGTTATAGTATCCTAAAACTTTTTGATCTCATTTGTGCACATCTACACAACTTATTAACATTATTAGTCTATGATTTTGACCAAGTGTACATTGAATACCCCTCATTTCTTGAGGAAGAGGACTAACATTCTCTTTATGATTTCTTTATTTCATAAAAAAACCATAGCCATCTTTTGATGATGGGGATAGGGATAAAAGAAAAGAAGAAGAGGATAACACCTACCCACCAGTATTTAGTCGAGTAACATCTTATTTATCTAACATTTATGAAAATAAAACTAAGGATGATATTGACACACCACTAACTGAGAGAAATTTTCCATCTTCTTCCTTTGTTTTTCCAACTAACACTCGACCTTGAGGAACACAAGTAGCTAGTGGCCGAGGCTCCCACTCAGCACAACAACGAGATCCTAATATAGTGGGTTCCACCCTTGACCACCCTATATCCTCAATCTCTCGGCTGCTTCAGAATATGAGCAACTCATCATGAGCAAGGAATACTCATCTTATGTGCCAAGCATTCTCTCAGATCACTCCTTTCAAAGCCACCACTCCAATACAGGCAGAGGCTTATGCAATAATGTCCCAATAATCTGCAAGCTTACCATACCCTTTGGTGGGAGACAGGACAGACCCACAAGAACGGGGACAGTTTGATAACTGTGAGACACTTTGGTTAAACTTGGCAAAGGCTAAAGGCTCAACTTAGGCTCGTCAACCCTTGGCTTGTTGATTTACTCAAGATTTGTGTCATTGTGTTCATGATTATTCATGCTTACAAGGAATGGGAGGCATGAGCATTCAATGGAGTCACAACCGGGGAGGCTATGAGGAAATACATATCGATGCTGATGGCTAGGTTGCGAGCGGTCGAAAACTTTGGTATCTATCCAGCTCGGAGATTACCATTCCTTGTCATAAATAAATATGCTAACATATATACAAAGCATCTCCATGGCACCTTCGTGTTCACCCATTGTTTATGGAAATCAAACAAAGGTTTATTGCTAGAGAATTTCACTAAAGGCATGATTCCCACTTCATCTAAAATCTCCCTTACTTCGAGCACAGCCTCTTTGCCACTCTCAACCAACAATGGCAGTTCATGCTCACTACAATAAATGCATGGAAGTTAATCTTCCTCGATCCTCCAATAGTTGCCACTGTGTGGTTCTTCAAGTTGATTATCCTTCTTTTTTTAATATTTAGGATGATTATGTCCACAACACTACCACGGAGGGGATGTGATTTTACCTGAAACAAAGGGTCTTCTGACAGTGGCATCATGTACTACTATTATCCGCTATGCTGTCTACCCTCCTACATGCATACCACTTTTTAATACTAACTTCTAGATGTCACTCTATTTTCTTCGCCAAACCCTTTATGTCCTTCAGACAAGGAAGAGTCAATATAAAGAGTATCTAGGGTAGCAAGCCTTGGGAGATAATAGATTCTGAGGACAAAATCTCTATCAGATAGGGGGAGATGTTAACCCCATTTTAAGGTTAACCTAGCATCTCTCTGTTACATCAGAGAGATAGCACAATAAGTGTCATGAAATAACACTATAAATGTTGTAATTATGAGAATGGCTGGCAATTACACAAATCTATGTATCTTGTAATCATTTAGTTCATCATTCATTTTGGGCACCCAAGTGTTAATAAGGGCCAATTGTATAGACAACAACATTTAGTTCATTTAGTTCATCTTTCATAAGGGCGTTCAAGTGTGAATAAGGGCCAGTTGTATAGATAACAACATTCTCATAATGCAAGACACAATCCCCCTTTGTGATTGAGTATGTTTTATCTCCTTGCTCTCTTAAGTCTATGGCGAGAGAGAGAGAGAGAGAGAGAGAGAGAGAGAGAGAGAGAGAGAGAGTTGATAGGAGAGTAGCTTCATTATTGGTGCATGTTCCTCTTATGCTTGAGTTCATGAATGTGAGAGTAGAGAGGAGTGAGTGTCCTAGTAGAAGAAGTAAGGTAACCTCATGGTGACAGCTGGAGGAGGAGGCAAGAGAGTAGAGCTAGCTACCACTAGCATAGCTTGGAGTCTTCAGAGATACGAGCTTGGATGTTGTCAAGTTCCCCACACATTCTAAGTATAATTATTATGTTTTGTAATTATTATGGAGCATGAAGTTTAATTATTTCCCAATAATTGCTTCCAATCATGTCATAAGGCCCATCGCCATGCATTACTTAGAATTTGTGCCTGAGTAGGCTTATTTCATAAAAATCAAAATCCTTAAGCCTATTTCATAAAAAAATATGTGAACCCAACTAGACATGAGCCGTGAGCTAGAGACATGAGTCCATAAGGTGTAAGCCTAGTCAAACGTGAGACCTCAAGACATGAGCTAGAGACGTGAGCCCATAAGGTGCGAGCCCACAAGATGCGAGCTTGTAAGGTGTGAGCAAGAGGCTTGAGCCCACAAGATGAGCCTACCAGGTATGATGTGAGTCTAGTTCACCAAGCCTATTTCATATAAAAAAGGCATGAGCCACTGACAAACAAGCCTAGCTAGGTGTGATCCCTCCTAAAGGGAGAACATTATGGAAGCTTCTTCACCATGAAACCAATTTCCAATTCCTCTTTAGATGGGGAATAGGGAACATGAAGAAGGGTAAAAAATTGATGTTAGGGGGACTACATAAGACCCAAGAGTTCCACAATAGGGACTTGAAACCTAAGAGTTTCACAAGAGAGCCTTCAAACCTAAGAGTTCTACAAGGGAAATCACATAATGTGTCCTCAAAAACCACAAGCTTGTAGCCTTAAAGCTACATAGGTGTAGGACAAGTACCATTAGAAACCATAGGTAAGGAAAAGTACCATTGGAAAACCACTGTGTCCTTAACAACCGCAAGCCTATAGCCTTAAAGTTGCATAGGTGTAGGAAGAATACCATTAGAAACCACATGTCTAGGACAAGTACCATGGAATGCCACATAACCCAACGCCATGGAATATGCAACTCTAAACCTTTACTGGCAGAAAACCTGATTTGTCTCATATGGAAGTCTTTGGATGCATTGCATATGTGCATGTACTAGATGAGCTAAAAACTAAGCTAGATCCAAAAGCTGGATATTCTCTTGAGCAAAAGGGATACAGGTGTTATAACCCTACTACACGTGAGTTGAGGGTAAGCAGGGATGCTGTCTTTGATGAGATGAGCAACTGGTATGCTGCTGAAAAAGAAGCTGTTGGGGCTGATGTGAGTGGAAGTGTGGTTGCACAGAATGCAGGTCAGCAATCACAGTCTTTGAGTGGACCAGGAGAGTCCTCATCTAGTGGGTCTGTTGATAGACCATGGAGTGGCAGGCTGCGTCATAATACCAGTCCCGCAAATGTGATTAGTACATCACGTAAAGGAAAAGAGAAAGTGGTTGAGCCCCTTGGTATGCCTGACATTTTTGCAGGGCATTCTCATGTTGATGGAGAATCTAGTGGCTCAGATATGAGCCTTGATGAGGAGCTTGGGATCCCAGCTATGAGAACACTTGGTGTAAAGAAGGCTATGGAAGCCATGAATGAAAAGCTGTGAAGATCTGGGAGAGTGAAAAACCCTGTGCAGAGGTTTACCTATGATGGTTATGTGGCACATCACTATGCATATATGGCAAAGGTTGTGCAGGTTGTAGAGCCCACATGCATTGATGAGGCTGTTGGAAATGTGTGTTGGGAGAAAGCTATGGATGAAGAGATGAATGCACTATATGGAAATGAGACTTGGGATTTAGTGCAATTGCCTGAAGGCAAGAAAGCCATTGGATGCAAGTGGGTGTACAAAGTGAAACATAACAGTGATGGAAGCATAAACAGGTGCAAGGCTAGATTGGTAGCCAAAGGATATGCGCAGACATATGGCATTGATTATGAGGAAACTTTCAGCCCAGTTGCCAAGATAGCAACAGTGAGAGTTGTGATAGCAGTGGCTGTGTCAAAGCAATGGTCTTTACATCAAATGGATGTAAAGAATGCATTCTTGCATGGGGATTTGCAGGAAGAGATGTATATGTTGCAGCCACCTGGTTATGAGGATGTGAGTCACCCCGAGCATGTTTGCAGGTTAAAAAAAGCCTTGTATGGCTTAAAACAAGCACCAAGAGCATGGTCTGACAAGATTTTCTGAATATCTTGTCACTATTGGCTTTCATGTAGCCAATGCAGATTTCTCGCTATATGTGAGACATGGTGATAGAGGGGTTGTGCTTGTTGTCATCTATGTAGATGACTTGATCATCACGGGGGACCATGATGCAGAGATCTTTGATGTAAAGATCTTGCTTAGACAGAAGTTCGAGATGAAGGATCTAGGGGAGCTCAGATATTTCTTGGGCATTGAGGTGATTAGGTCACCACATGGTATTGGATTACTACAGAGACAGTATGGCTTGGACATGTTATCCAAGTATGGTATGACAGGCTGTAAGCCTATTTCTGTGCCATTGGATCAGAATGGCAAGTTGAGTGCAGATTCAGGAGAGATCTTGGAGGATCCTACTATTTGTAGGCGCATAGTAGGAAGCTTGATCTACATGACGATCACCAGACTAGATTTGAGCTATGCTGTTGGGTTGGTGAGTCAGTTTATGCAGGTTCCACGGAAGCCGCATTTGGATGCATTGAGACGCATACTGAGGTATGTGAGGTCTACTTTGCATTGTGGACTATTTTATGAGACTGGGACAGAGATATGTGTACTCAGGTACACAGATGCTGATTGGGCTGGTAGTATCTCAGATAGAAGATCTACTAGTGGCTTCATGTTTTCTTTGGGGAGTGATGCTGTGACTTGGAGCAGCAAGAAGTAGCCTACGGTTGCTCTATCCAGTACTACAGAGGTTGAGTACAGAGCAGCTGCTATGGTAGCATGTGAGGTAGCTTGGTTGAGAAAGCTACTTGCAGATTTGGGTCTATCAGTGGATAGACAAGTTGTCATTTTTTGTGACAACATTAGCAGTATACAGTTAGCAAGGAACCCAGTTTTTCATGCTCGCACACGAAGCATATAGAGGTCCACTACCATTTTGTCAGAGAGAAGGTCTTGGCAGGAGACCTTGACCTTGTTTATGTCAGCACACAACAGGATCAGGTAGCTGACATCTTCACCAAAGCATTGGGTACAGAGAAGCTCCGCAGATTCAGAGCTTCACTTGGTGTACATGAGATGGAGTTGAGCTCAAGGGGGAGTGTTGAGATATCGAGCTCGTCTAGTGAGGCGGTGGACACTGATGACCCGCCTGGGGGATAGGCCCCACACTTACACCACTGGCATGGTTGGTGAGATCTTGGGTGATATGTGGCCAGTGGGATGACAGGCTGTGTGACAGCCATTATAGAGACTGGCATAGTTATAGCGCCAGCTCATTTAGTTGGGTTCACACTATAGAGAACCCTTGTATATATTTGGTTGAGTACCTTTCATATTGTGTGTACTCTTATCTTGTATATGGTGTGTTGAGTGTTGAGTGAAGTAGAAGAAGATTTTCAGCCTCTCACCTTGTGTGTTCTCTATTAGGGTTTTGTGAGTGTGTGTGTGCTTGCAAGAGCTCAAGCTCTCTTCCCCCTGCATCTTTTCAGTATTCCCATCTAGGAAAAAACTTTATGATAAATGAAAAGAATCTTTTCATTGGCTAGTTTCACTTACATATGTTTTTTTTTATTTTTGATCTATAACTAGCTTGCATAAGCACCTTGGTGTAATACAAAAGAATGAGTGGTACCAAAATCAATTAAAAGTTGAAAGATCTTATTATGGTAGTTTGCAGCTTGAATCACTAAGAATTATCTATTTTGGCCGTGGTGCTCTATGGCTACATGCATTTTCCTGCTTTCTTCTTCTACCTAATGAGCAATTGCACTTGAGGTAGCTAGTTGGGAAAAGAAGAACCCTCTCCAATTTCTATAGTTTGGCATGGGACAACGGTTTACCTTGGATGAAGACAATTGGCCTATCATCTCGCGGGAACCTTGATTTATTTATACAGGCATAAAGTCTCTTGGGGTAGGTTTGGGCAATCCTTGATCAAGTGCCCTAGTTGTTGACATTGAAAAACACTTATTTTTCCTATAGAGCCTAGTTTGTTACTCTCTTCAAATTCTTGAATTTTCATGTTGAGAATATAATCCTCTTTATAACCTAAAACTTCTTCCTACTAGAGCTTGGTTGTTGACACTTTGGCCCTTGTTTCTCTTTGGTGGAAGCCTGGACACATTTCTTGAAGTAAAAGATCTCTTGGTAGTGGGTGGTAGTGTTTTCTGGAGTGGCTTTCACTGGGTCTCCATTAACACTGCTTGTCCTTCTTCCACCCTTCCAGTAGATTTTGTAGGTTGACTGGGGATTAGGGATAGCGGTAGGCTTTCCTCTGGTTCATCTTTTACTGGCCTCTTTGCCACATGGTTAAGTATTTGTGTTAATAGGTATGGGTTGCTGACCTTGGACTGAATTTCCTTGAGGTAATTTTCCATTTCTTTATGCATGAAAAAGGCCCAATCGTCCTCCTTCTCTTCATGAGCTTTTGCTATCCTGTTAAGGCTGACCCTATTATACCTGTCAACTGGTTTGATCTACATCATTAACGACATTGCTTTGCAGGATTTTTCCGTGGCTTCATCCTTGATGTTCTCGTACTCCGCCCCATTGGAGTTATAAGAATCTCTCTTTAACATCTCCTTGAGATGGGCATTGTATCTATTGTGTGTCTGTGGACCTTCACTGCCCGCGGGGAGCTGTAGAGCTTCTCTGATGAGGTCTTATGTAATTAGCAGTTCTTTCGTGGTGCCATCTGCCTTTGTAATTTTGCCTCTTTTTGTCTGCTTGTCATAAGTACGAAGATACTCTGCGCACAGATCGGTGTCAATCACTCGGTGGCACTATAGCCATTATGCCGAGGCCGACTTTTTCCAACTTTTTGGTGGAGGCACTCCTTACTGTGGCACTGCAAAGTGATTTTCCCATGTGGTGTAGTAACCTCTTTTCTGATGTGAGAGTACCCTGGAAGGACTGGGTGTAAGGGCCGCCCAAGAAGTTGGGTCCTCAGCTTGCTGGCACTCTGGGACCCTATGGCACTGCTAGCTTGTGTTGGAGGTGGTTGCTCCCGGGACTCAAATTCCGAAATAGAAATCTGTGTAACCAGACATGGTCAGTCAAATGATTGGTGGAAGCTACTTTTTTCTTTTTCTTTTTCTTTTTCTTTTGTGTTAATTAGTGGCAGTATGTGAGGAAAAGGTTCGTAAGGGTCTTCCCGTGAAAGTAGCAATCACATGAACTTGAAGGCGTGAAAGTCTTTTCGTGAAAATGCAGGCGTGAAAGACTTCACGTGAAGTTTAGGGCCGTGAAAGTCAAGGCGTGAAAGAGTAGGCATGAAATTGAAGACGTGAAAGTGTGGCTGTGAAACAACAGACGTGAATGTCCCATGTGAAGTTTGGGGACGTGAAGATCTTGCGTGGAACAATAGATGTGAATGTCCCATGTGAAGTTTGGGAACATGAATGTCTTGCGTGAAACAATAGACGTGAATGTCCCATGTGAAGTTTGGGGACATAAATGTCTCACGTGAAACAACAGACGTGAATGTCCCACATGAAGTTTGGGGACGTGAATGTCTCAAGTGAAGTTTGGGGACGTGAATGTCTCACGTGAAATAGCAGACATGACAAACTTTCCGTGAAAATGCAAGCTTGTCTTTTTTGTTTTCTACAACTATGTATGGATGTAGATTTTTTTTTAGAAAGATGATCATTTTACGGTTTTTTCATTTTATTGATAATGCATGTCAATCTTTGATCAATCCATGAACATGCATTATAAAGCATTCTCAACACACGTCCTTTTCGAATCACAAAATATATACATACAAAAGAAAGAAAAAGAAAAAAAACAAAAGAAAAAGCTCCCACCTTGATAAGTCGGGTAGGCGATGTCAGGAGCAAGAAGGCGAATGTGCGCAAGCAATTGAAGAAGGAAAACGCAAAATCACCGTTTGTGAAGTGACGAAATCAAGGAAGAAAATCGATTTTATAGCGTAGTCGTCGGACAGGGCAGCTACGTTAAATGAACAATCCACGTGTCATTTTGTGATTGGTGCCACAGTTCTTACCGGTTTCATGGCGTGAACTTCTTCACAATATTTCACGGCGTGAAACACTAAAAATGGTTCATGTCATGAAACAATTTGAGGCACTTCACGGCGTGAAACACTAAAAAATGGTTCACATCATGAAACAGTTTGGGGTACTTCACGGCGTGAAACATTTTTCTGCAGTTTCATGTAAAGTTTATAAAATCGAGTTTTTAACTTTTGTGCTCAAACACTCCCACATGCACATGATGATGCATTGCTTTTCTTTTTTTCTTTTAATTTTACCATGAAAACCAAAGGTTTTCCTTAGTACTTTTAGGCATTTTTTGATGGAATCTTTTTAATTCTAATTGGGAGGTTTTTACTGTTCCTTCCACCCAATTAAATATTTTTGTTGCTGTGTCTGGTTGTGTATTGCTTATACTTGGGACACCCTTGCTTTTTCCTTCACATATCTTGTTCAATTCTATATTCACTATAGGTATTGTTGTTGCTTGAGTCATTTTCAACTCAGGTTGCTAAGTTTGCTTCCTTCTCCACACAAGTGCAGGTGTGGGGTTTGCCCTTTGGGGAGTTGATGCTGAAAGCGCTCACCCTCTTTTGTATATTGATTCGAACCTGTTGTGGCGTTTGTCATAGATTTTATTTTGGGTAGCCATATTTTTGTATTGCCTTGATAGTAGCCTTGTGCTCACATTAGGTCCTTTCGGATTGTTGTGACGACAGTCATGAGGCTTTTGCAAGTGCTTGACCTTCTGCCACTTTATAGGTGGTGGCAATGGTTGACTTCTGAACTGGGTTCTCTCAGTGAGAACGTTCATCATTCATTGGTTCTTTCCTCGCAGGTTGACCCTTGGGGTGAATCTTGGGTACCCAGTTATATGTACTCTTGTATGTTGGGTTTTGTGTTGGCAATTTCAACACAGTGGGTGTAGATTCTATTTTCTGAGGTACTGCCTCTGCAACAGCGATTTGTTTGCCTTGATTTGTCGAGGTCCATAATGGTATGGACATGACCCTTTCACCAATGGTTAGGGATGTTGTTTTTTCTTCTCATTGGATATTGCACTTATTGGCATAGATCCAGGATCGTCCTAAGATCATCTCCTCTTCCATTGTACCTGCAGGCATTACAAATACCCTTCCAACCAAGGGATTATTACTGATGGAAATGTTAACATTTAAATGCCCAACGGCCTTTGTGGTTGTTAAGTGCACACTACGAGCTTTTGCATCCGTGTGTTAAATGTTTGGTCTCCCTAAGGCTATCCAAGTATCATATGAGATTAGGTTGTGGCTCGAACCTGTATCTATCAATAAAACACTAATTGTGATGCCCTTGTTTGTTGTGAGTCCCAACTTGAGTCTTGCTGGTTCAATGTTTAGATGCTCTTTGTCCACAAGGGTTATGGACGCCATGTTGACATGAATCAGACCCTTCTTCATTTTAGCTTTTGCTTGCCTAGCTTTAGCCTCGTCTTGCGCTTGCTGGATCTTTTCTTTTGCTAACTGTTTCTGTTGTTTTAAGAGGTGTTCTTGGAAGAGCATCTCATGGGTTAATGGTCCAAAGTAATTTTTTAGTTTAGTCCCATTGACATAGCCCTCCATTTGGATGCCGTCAATTGTCTCTATTCGGACAGACCCTTGAGGTGTGATTTCTGATACACGGAATGGTCCCAGACCTCGGTATTTTAGTTTCTTTTTCCTGGCGTTTTCCACACCATACATGAGGACAAGGTCCCCTGTTTTTAACTCTTTTTTCTTGAGGTTTCTATCAAACCAATGTTTTCTGTGCAACTTTTCAAACATGAGTCCGTGTGATGCTATCAATCGGGTCTCATCCAGTTTTTCCAAGTCAATTAGCCTTTCAGCTAATGCATTTTTCAGTTAGACGTTCTTGTATAGCAATTCTTAAGCTTGGTACTAGGTATTCCATGGGCATAACCGCTTCAACACCATAAGCTAGACGGAAAGGAGTATATCCTATTGCCACCTTATATGATGTGCGGTAGGCCCAAAGGGCTGCTGTAAGCTTATGCTCCCAATCTGTTCAATTTGCCTCCACAGTTTTTGTGAGGATGGTACACAAAAGCTTATTGGTACTTTCTGCTTGACCATTTGCTTGTGGGTAGTATGGTGACGATTTACGATGGATTACCAAGAATCCTGCAGAGCAGGCAGTTGATTAATCACCTCATTAATGAAATGTGAACCTCGATCACTCACCAATTCCAATGGACAGTCGAATCGTGATATGATTTGCTCATGTACAAATTTCGCAGTTTGTCGTGCATATTAGCTTTCTTTGAAGTTCTGGCTTCTGCCCACTTTGTGAAATAATCTATGGGTACGATTATGTAGCGGGCTTGTGATGGATGAGTTGCAGGACTAATCGGCCCCACAAAATCTATTCCCGATTTCTCAAATGGTTGTGTGACAATGATGGGGGTTAGTGGCATCTTGTCACTTTTTTGTGGGACAACAAAACGTTGGCATTCTTCGCATCTTTTGACAAACTCTATGGCATCCCCGAATAATGTAGGCCACCAGAGTCCAGCTTGGAGCACCTTTCGAGTTGTAATCTCTCCAACAAAATGCCCGCCTGCTATCCCAAAATGAGACTCTTCTAGTATGGTCACAAATTCATCCTCTCTTACACACCGCCTAAGCACATTGTCTTTGCCCAATTTATACAATTCTCCGACAATCAATTGATATGGTGCCGCAAGCTTGATAAGCCTTCGCATCTTATCTTTGTTTAAGGGTACATCTTGCGGGAAGCCATAAGCCAAATACTCTGAGATCTCATCACTCCACTCAGGTACCATATCCAATTTGAATAGACAAGCATCAGGAAGGTCATCGTCAACGCCAGTTGTTGCTGGTTCTCCATTTGGAACTCTGGACAGGTTGTCAGCCAACACATGCTATGTTCCCTTTCTTACCGTTTGACAGTAAAGTCAAATTCCAACAACAATAGTAGCCAACATGTGATTCTTTCTGTGGTGCAAGGTTTATTCACTAGATATAGCAAAGCTTGATGGTCTACAAAAAATATGAACTTGTTAGCCAAGAGATAATGTCGATACTTCTTGACTACGTAGACCATGGCCAATCCTTCTCTTTCAGTAGTGGTGTAGTTCACCTCTGCATCATTCAATTGACGACTAGCAAAACAAACTGGATAGTCCAATTTGAACTCACCAGGTTGGGCTAGCACGCAACCAATTACAAAATTTGACGCATCGATGTGTACGTGGAATATAAGATTCCAATTGGGGGATCGCAAAATGGGTGCGCTTGCCAAGGCTTGCTTCACACGATCATAATGTTAAAATATACAAGTGAATAGGGTGTGTGTGGGAACAAGCTCTTGGATAGAGGCTGTAAAAGAGGAGATGTAATTGTGAAAGAACCTGTGAAAAGGTGAGAAGAATCTACTGGGAGAGAATAAAGGGAATTTAGGAGTGTCGAGATATTCTGGGAGATATTCAGGGAAAAGAGAAGAGGTGGAGAGAATCAGACAAAAGGTGGAGATATTCTGGGAGTGAATCATGGAGAAATCAATGGGATTTGATTCTTGATGTAAACTCTATAAACATAGCCCTAATGAGAATTTGCTGGTTTTTGAGTATCCATGCCTACATTAATTTATTTGCTAATTATTTACTAATTACATCTTAATCATTTGCTAATCACTTTGTTAATGATATTGATTCTAGTGTTTGATCCACCATAGCTCATCATTATGCTCAAATTTCTTCACATAAGCCTCTTGAAACTCTTTGGTCCACTCAAAGACAATGAGCAGTTTATACAAGGGTCTACCTATCTCTGCATAAAATACAATGAAGCGTCGATAATAACCCACATGACCCATAAACCTTTGCACACCTTTGTAGTTGGTAGGCGCAATGGTAGTTCCAAGATCAAGTTGACCTTGCTATCATCAGTGGATATGACATTTTTTTAGACTGTGTCCCAATATCACACCATGCTTGACCCAGAATTGACACTTCAAAGGGTTTAGTAATATCCGATAATCGGCAACGTTCAAACACCTTCCTTAAACAATTTAAATGATCTTCCCATCGAGAATGTGCACATAGATCATCAATAAACACTTCCAACCATTTCTGCAAGTAGTCCTTAAAAGCTGTGTACATTAACCTTTGAAAGGTTGCCGGGGCATTTGTGAGACCGAACGGCATAACCTTGTAAGCGAATGTTCCCCACATGATGGTATTGAAGGCAGTCTTATGTTGGTCTTTTGGTGCTATGGACACCTAATTGTCCTGAAAACCCATCCAAGAAGCTGTACGCTTCCCTTCCAGCCACTCTTTCCAAGACATGTTCGATATACAGTAATGGTGGGTAATGGTCCTTCATGGCTGCATTCACTTTCTTAATGGGTAATGGTCCTTCCTGGCTGCATTCACTTTCTTAATCGACACATACTCTCAGTTTCCCATTCTTTTTAGGTACTATCACAATAGGTGACAACCAATCCGTATGTTTGATTTCATAGATAAAGTCAGTAGCAATGAGCTTATCAATTTCCTTCTTTACAATTGCTGCATACTTTGGATTCATCTGGTATGGTTTCTGCCAGCAGGCCTCCGTGATCCTTCCATAATTGGAATCATATGTTGTACCACCTCGGGTGGTACCCCTTTAATTTCCTTATAGTTCCAGTGGGTGCCTAAACAATTGCTTGAAGCTCAAAAGTTACATGAGGGAACAACACCCAACTATAGCTCCCAAGGCCACCAACACAACCCCTACAAAGAAGTAAAAGAGCAACATAAGCAAGGCCGAGAAACCTCACTAACAAAGAACCTGTGTCACACATCAAAACTGTTGTTATTGCCCAAGAATTTCTTAGAAGCTCAAGGCTTCTATGATGACAACTATATCATTTGGGTTCACAAGAACAAGGCCCTAAAGCCATCACCATCAACAGATGTGGCAGCTTATGGAAGTACAAAAAACTATAAGAACAACTCCTTACAATTAGGAAAAACACAAGAGACTAGGAAAAATAAAAGCTCCTCTACTCTAAAATATTAAGTTTCCTTCTTTATGAAGACCTGACCAGCCCTTGTACAAGTGGAACCATAAAAACTTTCATCCAAAAAAGATGTAGCACCACGAGAACCTGTCTTGCATGAGGTCAACACTTTGACCTCCCCCATAACCTCACCATTTAGCCTATAACCTCCCACATTAACCTCACCATTAAGCCTACTACATACAACCTCTCCAGCCAACTGGTGTATCATAGATGTCAGCAATGCAAGCGGCTTGGAGAATCTCCTTTGCTTATCTCCCTCTTATTATCTCATCACCAAAGGTAGGACATCAGATATAGCCTTTCACACATTAACAGGTGCATCTTCTTCATATACACTATTGTGGATCCCCCCCCTCTGCGCTGCCAAATATTTAAGAGGCGCCACATGATATACAGGTCAGACCTTTCTTTACCCATACTATATCTCAAACTAACCATACAACCACCAGTAACTTAGTTGGTTTCTTAATCTTTTGTCTCAAGAAACAATTCTCCTCCTAGCTTCTAAAAGGACTACCAACACATCGTTCTTAAGGTGAGGACTCTGAAGATGAAGACAAAGATCTTGCCATCCCAACTTTGAGTAAGCCGGGTCCAGAACGTTCACATAAATTGGGACCAGTTGCAATGGATGAGGCGCTACCAACTGTTCATACATCTAGGAGCAATCAACGGCTCGAGAACTTCATCAATTATACCATATGTTCGAGGTGATGAAAGTTCATAAACCGGGATTACTTTCCAATTTTACAGAAAATTGGATACAGTTCCATACAGTATTGCTGCAGTGTTATATTGTCGATAATGATTTAAACAAAATCCTTTGAGAAGAACAAAGCACCTTAAGTGTTGCTGCCTTGCTGTCTTCTCTTTGAATCTCTTTCAAAACAACATATTAGCACTCTGCAGCATTGCCCAAGCACCTTCTTCTCGTGGATCCACCACATGCATGAAAAAACCATGTTAATATAGACATCGAAAAATCAGGCTCCCCAACCACTATCCTGTTGCAAAGGACTCTTGGAAAAAACAAGGTTGGGCTACTCAACTTCCAATAACTGATCTTCTAGCGATCCCGATACGTGGCTACCAATGCATAGACACTCCAACAGCATACATCTCTCACCTCAACTTTCAAGGGCACATGATGAACTGACCAACATCACTTATTTAATCCATACATGCCAACAAAAGAGTTCTACCAGGCCAGTACTTAATTCAAAACAGAATAAATTTGACCCCCCCACACCCTATCAATAGGTACTAGTATTAAAATACAAGTACACTGTGTAAAAGCCTTTCCTGGACTTCAAGATCAGACAATGTGTCAAACCTAATATAAAACAGCAGGACGGAAAACCGCACCACAACATTCACATGCCACTAGCCCTGCTCCTAGTCAAGCTGCTTGATATGCCAGCCTTCTTGAAATTTGCGCTCATACTACGTAGGTCAACAAGATCTTCAAACAACCGGTCTGCAGAGCTGGCATTCTCAGAAGAATGGACTCCCTTCACAGGTGGCAATGTCTGATTTGCTGGGAAGCTTGCAGACTGAGACAATTTACCAATAGATGTATTCTGCATCCGACGGTTGTGACCGTCTTGCAGAGTCAAATTCATGGTTTGTTGCTCCAAGTTGCTCGGTCTCATACCGACATATGGAGGCCGTTGACTGGTCTGATTCGTCTGCTCTTGAAAATACCGATGCCTCTCCGTGTAGAGTATTGGAGGTGGCGGAAGGCTTGAAGCCACAGTTGTTCCATAAGAACTCCAAGCTGAAGAAGTCTGGCCCCCTTGCAAATGCTGCCCTTCAAGTTGAGGGCTGTAAGGAGACGAGATGTGCTGCTGTTGATTCCCAGGACCCGGTTCTTGCTGCTGCAATCCACGTGACTCTGGACTACCAGATGCCCAAGGCGCAACATAACTGCCAGGACTAGATTGAATGGTACTTTGTAGATACTGTGAAGGCTGATGTTGTTGAGGAGAGGGGCTCATTGTACTACTGGGCGACATTTGTTGCTGGGCCTGCTGTGAAGGGGGGGTAGCTACAAAGCGTGGACTGTCAGCAAATGGGTTGAGTGCATTTTGCTGTTCAGAGAGCGGAGGAGATGCTTGCTGCTGGCTCGGAGGGATTGGAAGAGTACCTGGAGTCTTAGGTGACACATCTTTGAATGACTCACCACTGAGAAGATCTAATGTACGCCCTCGGGCACCCGGAGGGGCATTGATTCTTCTAATAGGCTCAGGTGGTGGAGGTAGTGCAAACTGAGAAGCCCCGGGTGGTCGATTTTCTTGGCTAGCAGATGCGCGACCTGGTCTCGTGCTTGATCTGCGTATACACCAAGAATTGAGGCAATGGAAGTCCATAAATACATGCATCATCTATGCTTGCAAACACAAAAGAAACCACAAAACACCTGTGGGCCAATTGGGAGAATTCATCCTCTGCCTCTTCATCCTCTTGGTCATAGGCTGCAAAGCTTCTAGAAGGTCCTGATTTATGTTCAGGTGGCATCGGAGACCCTGATGCAATGGCATCGTGCTTTGCCAAAGCGCGCTGCAGTTCATCATTCAAAGCAAGGCCCTGACACAGCAAGCTCTCATCCCTGTGCAAAGACATCGATGCGAGAGACATGGCAAACACCCCCATTAGGGCAGAAAAGAAACACAAAGGGACTATTATGAGCAAAACGAAACACATAGAAACTCTGTACAGAATGTGAACTTACGATGTAGTGTTCACGAGCTGCAAGATGCTTTTCTGATTAGTTCGGCATTGCTCCACAAGCTGGATAATCACATCATCTTTCACAGCCTACATACAACCAGATTTACAAATGCCTTACTTCCTGTAAGTCTGTAGACAATTGAAAGGAACCCATAAGCAGTCAAATGCTTGACTAGTAAAGCGATCCATTATTGACACACCCACAAACCGTGTTTCTATGAACACCTCGAAACTTATTTTTTTTTGAAGTGCGCTAGTAGTTTTCTCGATGTTAACAAACACAGGCAGAAGCAAGAGAGATCTCCTGCCGTGAGATGAAACCAAAGTCACATAAGACAACACTATCCAACTTTTATCCCCCCAACCCCCCAGGAAAGAGATCCATCTATTAGTTAAAAAACAAACAACCATAGGCAACATGTACATGCTCAGAACCCTCAAAAAAGGTGTAAAAACTGAGGAGGGTGATTCCCTCCATGGCTGGCTGCTCTCGGAGCAAAACTACCTGCCACACATGTGGCCTATGAAACGCATTTCAAAACATATGAAACGCGTTTGAAACGTTTGCAACATTTCAAATGTTTCAAACGAGTTTCAAAGCTCTCATTTTTTTTAATGAATAAAAAACGTGCCCTACATTAAAATTGTACCTACGAAGTACAATATCTTTCCGTTTGCTGCGCCGTCTTCATCCGTACCCTCACACTTGGGTTTTCCTCGAGAGTTGTGCCCTGGTTCAGCCATGGGACTTGTGTGGCCCGCTATTCAGGTTGGTTTCTTCCAATTTTTATGATTTTGTGCAATTTCTTTGTAAATTTCAGATTCTGAAATTTGGGCTTTTTGGATCAGCTTGCCCCAAATCTCTCCCTCTTTTGGCAAATGCCGAGGGCAAGGGATACTGTGTGGACCCATGTAACCCCTGTTGGCAGATACGGGGGTTCAAGCACAAAAAAATGGAAATGCAAGCACTGTGACAAAGTATCAGGTGGTTCTTCAGTCAGGATAAAGGCCCATTTCTCGAGATTGAAGGGGAAAGGGATTGGTCCGTGTCCTAGAGCCCCTACAGATTTGAAAGCCTCTCTTCAGCCATGGAAGAGAGAACAGGAGGCTATGCAAGGAATTGGGAGTGGTGATGATACCCAGGATGATTCAGAGGATGAAAGCAAAAGGGCCAGGATGGAAGAGGTTCCCGATATGCAGAGTGATATGCAGAGTCAGGTTGATTTGCCTAGTTCCAACGCCATTGGTGCTAGGTCTAGCTCCGCCCCTCGAGCCCACTGGTCTTGCTTGCCCACCAAGCCTACTTTGAAGAGGGCAAGCCTCAAAGTAGGGTTTCAGAAGCAAACTGTCGTTGAGGCTACCCGTGAGATAACAAAGTTGTTTATTCAATGCGCTTTGTCATTTCACATTTTGCATACCCCACGCTGGAAGAAGGAGCAACCCAAGGCATTGGCTTTTGTGCACACAGTCATGCGAGAGAGTTGGTGGGATGAAGCCAAGGCACTTGTGAAGGCAACTCAGCCCATTTATAG
This sequence comes from Cibotium barometz, assembly GCF_041138505.1. Lineage (NCBI taxonomy): Eukaryota > Viridiplantae > Streptophyta > Polypodiopsida > Cyatheales > Cibotiaceae > Cibotium > Cibotium barometz. Next base: position 43,354,322 of record NC_141070.1, on the reverse strand, counting down.
TGTTCTCCACATAACAAATATGGAGGGCAACACCCTTGGACTCTTATACGAGTTCATGGACAGCATTGGAGAGGCACTTGACCACAACACTGTGCTACCTGCTGTGAGGTATAGATACACTGCTTGCTTTGTTCAATTTATTTCGTACATGGTGCCATGTGGTGCTCATTGCTACTTATAATTGACTTTGATAGGGTCCAGGACATCAGAGAGGTTTGGAACACTAGAGACCAATTCATGCGGTTGCCCATATACTGCACCCTCTTTGGCGGAATGAGGAGCAGTATAACAATGAGGAGTTGGAAGAGGGTTGGCAGGAGTACATCCAGAGATGGACAAGAGTTGACCTTGCACTCTTGAGGCAACTTGAGGACGAGCTTCTAGTGTTTCGCCAATGAGAGTTTTACTTTTGGGAGAGAAACTGCAAAATTTCGAGAGAGCTTCGGCCAATCTCCTGGTGGTAGAAATATGGGACACACACTCCTACTATGGTAAGTACTTTACTACTTTGTGAACACTGAAGCGTAAGTTCCGAAGTAGGCTATCTGAAGTTTCTAAATACTACTTGGTAACTTACAAAGTTTCATGTCCTCTTCATGACAGAAACGCCTTGCATTGCGGATTCTCTCACAGGATTGTAGCTCCAATCCTTGTGAGAGGAATTGGAGCACATGGGCCCTCTTCCATACAAAGAAGAGGAAGAGATTGTCCACTGCTCAGCTAGATTGCAACCTCCGTCAACTTGAACAGCGAGGCAATCCCATCGAGCCGCACCATGTGAATGTTGACAAGATCGACATTGAGAAAGTGAAGGACATTCCAGACATTCTTGCAGAGGAGCGTGACATCTATGCCATGCTTTACGAGGAGTTGTTGGCACCAACTCGTGTGACATGAGCATAGTCATCGGTGGATGGAGCTTCTTAGAGGCTGATATTGAGGCATCATCTCCTCCTGATACAGATTCACAGTCATCAGAGGAGGGAGATGATATTGCTGATGATGATGATGATGATGAGTCTTGACTATTGAGGCTTTTTACTATTTGTTGCCTCTAGTCTAGACTCTAGACTTCACTCTTTTGACTCTTTTTACACTCCATGGTTTTTGTATTGGTCTTTTCAATTTTTGTTGACAGTTGCCAATTGGACATCTTACTTATCATGATTCATGAGACATTTGTATTGGCGTCTTTTGGACTTAGTGCCATTTAAGTTTTGAGAGCACTTTTGCAAAATTGCATGGCAAGTCTTATGATCTATGATCTATGTCATCTATCATTTTCTCTCTTCTCAAGTTTCAACAATCATTGGTCACTCAATGTTCACTTGCAGCTTGCAAGCAACAAGCAATAGTAAGTACTAATTAGGCTGCAAGAATCAGGATACATGATGATGATACATCATATTGTTTTTGTTTTAAACATTTATCCATACTTTGTTGGTTGCTTGGGTTTTTTTATGCATAAAACTTTCATATCTCCTATTTTTTGCTGCCGTATCCGCACATTTCTGCCTTCATGACTGCCAAACATGTACCCCCCCCCCCCCCCCTTTTGTATGAAACGTTTTTGAAACACCTGCCAGGCTATGAAACGTTTGGGAAACGCGTTTCATGAAACGCCTGACAATTATGGGCCTGTAATGCCAAGTGATCTCGCCATCCCGATCAGAGAGGGGGACCCGGCGCCGTGTACACAAAAAAGCCTCTCATCGCCTGTGCATGCAATCCGATCCACGCTACATCTTCCCCCACTAAATGCGGAGGGTATGAATGACATTGATCCAAATAGAGCGGATGGACTGAGCCAAAAGGAGGAGGGGGGGGAGGAGTGTAAGCCCAGCAAGGCATGCCGTGACAAACTCAACCACAGCTCCAAGAGATAAAAGATATAGAGAGGGGGAAAGAGAGAAGGGATTAGGGCACTTTGCACAGTACACCACACTAAGCAAGGAACAAGCCCCGCCCCCTTTCAGGAATTTATTCAAGAACAATCCACCGGCATGCTAACCAAGATCAATACATCAATGAATACAAAAGCAAACAAATATGCCGATGTAGTATATCGAAGTCGATGTCGATGTCAAGGCACGAGACCTCTAATACCGAGCACACCACAAGGATGACCCGCAAGAATCTCTCACCGGGCTAGTACCAGATCCAAAATCCAAATCCAAGTCGATGTCGATGTCAAGGCACGAGACCTCTGATACCGAGCACACCACAAGGATGACCCGCAAGAATCTCTCACCGGGCTAGTACCAGATCCAAAATCCAAATCCAAGTCCAAGTTCAGATCTAAGTCCAAGTCCAAGTCTAGATTCAAGTCCAAATACAAGTAAACTCAATACCCAATCTGTAGAAAATCCTCAAGAAAGCAAACACCAAGTTGGTGATGGAATCCTTAACCCAAATGGCAGATTTGTGAACATGGCATCGTGTCTCTTGCCAAAAAGCTGAAGAAAACACGAGGCAAGGCCAGCAGTTGAGGGCGATGCTAGCGGCAGTACTAGCGGCGCTGCTGGGCAGAGGTTGAGCAGCGCGGGGATGGTACAAGACAACGGCACAGGGGGCGCAAACGGCTGTGCAAGCTTGATAACGATGATACTGATGACCAAGATGGTCTTCTCGCACTCTCCAACAAATCCGATGATGGTTGATGAAGATGAGGATAATCTCCAAGCTTCAATGAATGAGGAGAAGGGAGAGGTTCATGCTTCTTTTATACCCAAGGGAGGGTCCTGCTTTTTGCCAAAAGCTACCATGATTTGCTTTTACTTTTTCACTATGCTTTCCTCTTTATTCTTTTAATAATAGAATATTACTCAACTTTTGCCAAAGTTCTTTAACTTTGCTTTTCTAACTTCAAGACCTTTGAGCAAACACAGTGGCACACTTGAATTATATTGCAATTGACGCCTTGATTCAGTCACACTACCTATTTGTACGCATTTGTGACAGCCATGTCTGGAAATACCAGTGATTTGTTTGGTATGCTCTCCATTGATGATAAGTTGGATGGCACCAACTATCCTATGTGGGCATATATGATGAAACATGTACTAGTTGCAAAGAATTTGTGGGTCTATGTATCAGAGGCTGATGTCGGGCCTATTGTTCCTACACGAGCAGCAAGTACTTCAAGCACTATTGATGCAAGTGATGATGTATCTTCAGGTGGTGCTACATCTTCTGCACCTTTGCCACCCACTCCAAAACAGCTAAGATGGGATGCCAAGGATGCTCAGACACATGCTTTGATTGCCCTTTCATGCAAAAGGCACGTTATACCGCAAATTCGTTCATACACTTCTGCTAAGGGTGCATGGGATGTACTTGCTTCTTTGTATCAGGTTCGCAACAAGGCTCGTGTTGCCTATCTTCGCAAGAATATTGAGTCTGAGCATATGGATGAGGGTGATTCAATGGAAAAGTTCCTTACCCGCATCAAGGATTTGCGAGAGCAGCTTATCAACATTGATGAGGTCATTCCAGATGGTTCACTTGTATCTACACTGCTTCAGGGTTTGCCAGAATCCTATCAGGGTTTTGCTACTACTCTTCATCTACTCATTAAGGGTAATCCAAACTTGTATACCTTTGATGAGTTGGTGACTCTCTTATTGCAAGAAGAGCACTCTCGTTCTAACAGGACTACTATGCTTTCTACTGATTAGGCATTTGGTGCCTTTGATCAAAACAAAGGTAAATCTGGGGCTTCATCTAGTGGTAAGCCTAAGGGCAAACCACATGCCCATTCAGATTCTACCACATCTAAAGAGAGTGAAACCAAGAAAAAGAAGAGATGCAACTATTGCAGAAAACCTAGCCATCTCATTGAGGAATGCAGGAAGCGCATTGAGAGTGAAAAGAAAAAGCAGCATCAAGGTTTGGCTGCTACAATGGATACTAAAGAAGAGGCTAACTTTGCTCATGAGGGCTAAGCATCAGTAGTTACACGCAGTTTGCCTGCTTCTTGTATGTCTATCTCAGTTGGAGATTGGTACTTTGATAGTGGTGCTTCTAAGCACATCACTTCTTGCAGGGATCTATTTGCCACTTTACAGGATTCACCTCCAAGTGGGCATAGTTATGTGTGCCAATGATGTCTCCTACTCCATTAAAGGCATTGGCAATGTGGAGCTAACAGGACAGTTTTACTCTTAGTGACACTTTATATGTACCAGGCATTAAGAAGAATCTCATTTTTGTTTCTATCCTTGCATTATCTAGGCTTAAGGTTCAATTTTCTGACCATTGTTGCTCAGTGTATGACAAAAGAGATTCAGCTTCTCTTATGCTTTCTGGGACATTATGCAATGGCTTGTATAAGCTTGATATGTATGACATGAGTACTCATTCTCATGATGCTATGGTTGCATCCACCTCCCGGGTCTTGAGTGACACTCAGTTATGGCATGCTCGGTTTGGTCACTTAAATTTCCCATCCCTTGTACATTTGCAAAAGCAACGTATGGTGCATGAGCTTCCTCCTATGCAAGTTCCATTCAAGCATGTATGTGAGGGATGCATTCTTGGAAAGATGCATAGGAATTCCTTTCCTAAAGATGGTACTATGAGGGCTGTCCGTCCATTACAGCTCATTCATAGTGATCTTTGTGATCCCATGAGGGCTCCATCTTTTGGAGGACACTTTTACTTCATCACGTTCATTGATGACTACACTTGGTTTTGTTGGGTGTATGGTTTGAAAGTGAAGTCAAGTGCCTTTGCAGCTTTTCAAAGACTTCCGTCCCATAGCTAAAAATGCTTGTGGAAACAAGCTTGTCACATTGCGTACAAATCGAGGGGGGGAATATTTGTCAAATGAGTTCACATCTTACATGCAGTTACATGGTATTTCCCATCAGTGTACTACCCCCTATACTCCTCAGCAGAATGGAGTTGCAGAGAGACGTAATCGTACACTTATGGAGATGGCACGTTGCATGCTCAAGAGCAAGGATTTGCCCAATAAGTTTTGGCTTGAGGCGGTTATGTGTGCCAATTATGTGCTTAACCGTTGCCTCATTAAAGCCTTGAAATCTATGACTGCCTATGAGGCATGGAATGGCAGGATTCTAGTGGTGACTCATATGAGAGTCTTTGGGTGTTTGGCATATGTACATGTGCCCACACAACAAAGACATAAGCTTGATGCAAAGCCAATCAAATGCATTTTCATTGGTTATAGTACTGAGAGTAAGGGATATAGACTCTATGTGCCTAATACAGGCAAGATCATTGTGTCAAGAGATGTTATCTTTGATGAATATACATCTCAACCACTCCTCTCATGTACCAGACAGCCATCTATTGGGCCGGAAGATGTGTTTGATACTTTGTTGCCTTTATTCAATTCAAATGTGGATAATGTAGAGCCACTTTCGGCTCATTTACAGCCACCTATGCCTGCTGAAAATCAGCAAAATCAGCAGCTGAACTTGCCCCAAATTGATCCTGAAATGCCTCACATTGATCAGGATTCCTTGGGTGATGCATTGGAAGATGAATATGCAGATACTAGGAAGTCAAAAGCTATTCCTAGATGGCTGGTTGAGACTTTGCATGATAGCAAACAGTCTACATTTATGCCAGGTCGTACAGGTCGTACACGTGCTGCTTCTCGCCATGCATCTTCACATTATGTGGATACAGCTCTTGTTGCCACCACTTGTAATAAGGAACCTATTTCTCATGTTGATGCATTGGAGAATGACAATTGGGTGGCAGCCATGCGTTCGGAGTTGGACTCCATTGACAAAAATGGTACTTGGGAGTTATGTGACTTGCCCCCTAGCAAGCGTGCTATTGGCACAAAATGGGTTTTCAAGCTAAAGTGTAAGCTTGATGGTTCAGTTGATCGCCATAAGGCTCGCTTGGTTGCCAAAGGGTATGCCCAACATGAGGACATTGACTATGAGGAGACCTTTGCTCCCACTTCACATATGACTCCCTACTTGAATGGTGATTTGCAAGAGGAAGTTTATGTATCTCAGCCTCCTGGCTTTGTTCAAAAAGGTGCAGAAAGAAAAGTATGTCGTTTACATAAAGCACTATATGGTCTTAAACAAGCTCCTCGTGCTTGGTACCACAAGATTCATGCATACTTGACTGCCAAAGGATTTCAGAATAGTTCAGCTAAGAGTACACTTTATGTTCGCCACATTGGGAACAATGTTCTCATCCTTATTCTTTATGTGGATGACATGCTCGTCACTCGCCCTGAAGAGGGTGATATTTCGGCTTTTAATAAAGCTAATTTGCAGCATGTATTTGATGTCACAGACATGGGGCATTTACATTACTATTTGAGCATACAGTTTATACCTTTTGAGAGGGGTATCATGTTATCTCAGTGTAGATATGTTGAGCAGCTCCTTGAGCGTTTTCACATGACAGATTGTAAACCTATTTCTACTCCTATGGAACCAAGTCTAAAACTGTCACTTGAGCATGCTGGTGCGCGTTTTGATGTTACCACCTACCCACAGGCTGTGGGATGTCTTATCTATTTATGCTCTACTTGTTTGGACATACAGTATGTTGTTTCCCAGTTAAGCATATTCATGCATTGTTCGAGCACTATGCATTGGCAAGCGTGTAAGCGTGTCTTTTGCCATCTTAAAGGCACCACAAACTTTGCCTTGTTCTATGGCAGTTTTTCTACATTATGCTTGCTTGCATTTACAAACAATGATTGGGCAGGTTGCTATGACACGCGAGTGTCAACCAGTGGTAACTATTTTCTTCTTGGTGACTCATGCATCTCATGGCTTAGTAAGAAGTAACCTGCAATGGCCACTTCTAGCTATGAGGACAGCCTTTAAAGCTATTGTGGAATGTGTTTGGCTACGACACCTATTAGCCGATCTTGGTGTTGGACAGCAGTCGCCTACCACCATTTACACTGACAGTCAAAGTGCTTTGGCAATTGCACGAAACCCAGTTTTTCATGCCCGCACAAAGCATATTGAGGTTCACTATCATTATGTCAAGGAAAGGCTCCATGCAGGAGAGATTGACTTGGCTTATGTGCCTACACATGCCAATATAGCAAATGGGTTAACAAAGCCTCTTTCCAGGGAAAAGTTTGAAGCTTTCCACAAAGCTTTGAGCTTACAGCCTCTACCAGGGTAGTTTGCTACACCGGGCACCCCGTCTCCATTCACACCGTTCACTTGAGGAGGGTTTGTTAGTCATGTCCGTCCGGCCACTCCCGGCTAGTTCAGGTGTGAACCCACCTTACTCACGGGCACTTTTTCCCTGTGGTTGGACATAGGTTTTTTCCCCGTGTGAACGCACTTATGTGTGTTGGGCACACCTTGCCCTAGGCTTTTATGTATTCATTGTACTTTTGTACCTTATCACAATAGAGTACTTTCCCAGCAGCTCTCTCTCTCACATTTCGTGGTTCAAGCTCACTGTGTGTGTGTGTGTGTGTGTGTGTGTGTGTCTGTGTGTGTGTGTGTCTGTGGTGGTGGTGGTGTACAGGCAAGCCCTCCCCAACCCCAACAATAACCAGCCATGAAAACCCTCACTCTGGCCACCCGAAGGTTCCACCCTTAGAGCCACACGCTTCACGCAGGTTTCGATATTGTTTGCCTTCAAATTCGTAGCGAAGAACCTTGCTGAATCAGCGCATTGTTTTCAACCCACAAAATGCTGTACAGGTCACCCCAAGAGATGAGAAGGACGCCCTATTGTTTGCCTTGAACCCAGAGCCTTTGGAACATCAGAATTCATCCCTGTAGTCTGCTGTACAGCAGCCGACCAGCCCTAGAGATGAGCCAAAAGTAGTCACCTGCTTCAAAGGAGAGAAGGAGAAGAATCGCTTCTGTCTGTAGCAGCTGTGGAAGCAAGCGATCAGCCTTAAAACAGCCCTCGAAGAAGTCGACCAGCCCTGGAGTAGCTATGCCAAACTGACACCAGTCAAAAACCCTAAAGTGTTCCACTCCAGAAACAGCTGGAAGTAGGCACCTCACTACTTTTCGGCTTCTCCCTCTCCCAAATTAGCAACTCGTGGAGTTATTCTTGCATGAAGAGCTGCCCACCTTGAGTAATGGCCAAGTTTCATTAAAAACTAGTCCAATTGATGTGAACACTCTATAAACTATCCGCCCAAACTTAAGTGTATGTGAACACTTTATAATTTGTCTGCCGAAATTTAAGTGTATGTGACCACCTGCACTCATAAATCTTAGTATAATAAAATATAAGCTGTAAATTGAGTTTGGGGTCACTTACCACCTGCAAAACACACAAGACCACTGCTTCAGTCCCAAACAAGTGTGCACACACGCGTCCACAGGTTTCCAGGCGTCCCCAGAGCCCATGGGCAGTCACAAGCACAAATACCAAGCACTATCCACGCAGTTAAGACAAGTCATTCATGCATGTCAAAACACACACAAATGCTTTATGCACAATATTATGGATTCCATCTCCCAACTTATTCGTCTTGTACAAAACCTGTCTCGGGCACCGCCCATACAGGTACAAAGAATGCTCACCAGGGTGTCCACCCTTCCATGAGACTTCATCAGCATGCCAAGAACTCTCACTAGGGTATCTACCCTTCCATGAAACCCTTCCACATGTACTGAGCCATGCGAGGATATCAATCCTTCCATGGAGCCCTTCCACATGTAACAAACCATGCCAGGAGCTCACACAAGGATCTCAATCCTTCCATGGAGTCCTACCACATGTACTAAACAACACCACCAAGGTCTATACCTACCCTTCCATGGTGTTCCTCCACATGTGTATAGTCAGAAATATGGAGCTCACATGGGACCAATTTCCACTCCAGGTCCTGCACCTTCTGTTCAGATACGTCCATGTAGCATCCAAGTGCGGGATGCATGTGACATCCCCTTCCACTTAACTTGACAGAAGCTGCATAGCCTCCAAATAGTATGTCAATAAAGCCAGATAGTCCTCAAAGAAGTCTTTGTCAAGCCAAACCGCTTCGTGAGTCCCTCGGTCTTAAAACTACGTGAGGAACTGTCTCAATCTTTGGCTAGAGTCGTGCTTGAAGCGGTGCAAAAGGATCTGTTCGAGAACCATCACTTCAGCTTCATCAACTATGTCTAGTTCTGCTTCGTCTTTAACTTCTGAAGGGATTGGACCTGCATATGGTTTCGACCAACTACAATGGAACACATCGTGCATAGTCCAACTTGGAAGTAGCTTCAACTTCATTGACACCTCATTGATCTTTCTCTAGACAGGAAAAGATCCGAAGCTCCTGAATGATAACTTTGTGTATTGCTTGCCCACCTATTTTAGTCGTTGCTTCATAATCTGAAGATAAACCCAATCTTCTTCACATCGCTTATGTCTTTATTGGCCTGTCGAGTGCAGGCCTCTTGTAACCTATCTTTAACTAATTCCAAAATCCCCTGATAAGACTCCGTCATTCTGTTCGCTTCATGTACTGAAGGCGAGGTTCTGGTCAATAGCAACTAGAATGGTCTTCCAAACGCTGCTTCATAAGGAGTCCTGCATATAGCTGAAGAAAATGAATCATTCAAAATTGCTTGAACTAAAGGCAAATATGATTCCCACTTACCTTGTTGATCGTGGACATAACACTTCAGCACATCGAAGGCCAACTGGTTGTAGATTTTTGTCCGGCCATCAATCTGTGGGTGAAACACACTGGAAAAGTTCAATTTAGTACCAAAATTATCAAAAAATGCCCTGCAGAAATGATTGGTAAACTTGGCATCTCGGTATGACACTATGGTCCTAGGATTCCCACCAATCGGATACCATTGCCAAATGAACAAATGGGCAACATCTTCAACGGTCACATTGGCTCCACATGGAATAAGCATAACAAATTTCCTAAATCTATCAACAATAGTTATGTCATGTGCACAGTGTGTATCTATCGTGTGCTATACGCACAAAAGACTAGCTTCGAGGTTTGGGAAAGCTTGGAGCTAGGCAGGCTGATTGGCGAGCTGAGTTAGGGATAGACTAACGGGCGGGCACCCAAGTATGGACGAGCGGGCGCCCAAGTGTGGACGCCCGCTGACCAACCAAGAGCCTATAAAAGGGTGGCCAAGGTTAAGTCATTAGTCATATAGAGTCTCGCGTGATTTGTGAGAGCTCTATGGTCTGGAGCCTGGATCTAGTGCAGACGTGCACCTGCTTTACGCAGCCGAGGCCTGCAGCAATCTTGAGGCCCGCGAGGGTAGCTTCGTGGCGGTATGGGACGTCGCAAGGAGATTGGCCGATACGTCAACCTAGTTAGCTCAGCTCATGGCTCGGTGGGGACAGCCAAGAGGAGCTAGGCAGGCTGATTGGCAAGCAGAGTTAGGGAAAGACTAACGGACGGGCACCCAAGTATGGACAGGCGGGCGCCCAAGTGTGGACGCTCGATGACCGGCCAAGAGCCTATAAAAGGGTGGCCAAGGTTAGTCATTAGTCATATAGAGTCTCGCGAGATTTGTGAGAGCTCTATGGTCTAGAGCCCAGATCTAGTGTGGCAGACGTGCACCTGCTTTACGCAACCGAGGCCGACAACAATCTCGAGGCCCACGAGGGTAGCTTCGTGGCGGTATGGGACGTCGCGAGGAAGAGATTGGTCGGTACGTCAACCTAGTTAGCTCAGCTCGTGGCTCAGTGGGGACAGCCAAGACTGTGGACTTGCCCACGGCTGTTGTGGTTGGGAGGTGCGTCAGGCCTGCACCCCCATGTTGTTTGTTTGTTTGCAGGTTCTTCCCCCTCTCCATATTGAACCTCTGCAAAACTTTGCCAATGTATTCCTTCTGAGACAAATGCAACACATGCTGATTTCTGTCCCGAAGTATCCGCATACCCAAAATGTGATTTGCATCACCCAAATCCTTCATATCAAAAGTCTGATGCAGCCTCTTCTTCAAGGCATCCATCTCTTTACGAGATTTCCCGGCAATCAACATATCATCAACATACAAGATGAGAATCAATAGACTGCCATCCAAAGCTTTCTTGGTGTATAAGCAGTGATCTATGTCACTTCTCCTGAAATCCTCGGATTTCATGAAAGTATCAAATTTATGATACCATTCCCTTGGTGCCTGTTTGAGCCCATAAAGACTCTTTTTCAGCTTGCATACAAGCTTCTCCTTTCCATTCACTGCATAACCCTCTGGCTGTTGCATATATATCTCCTCATGGAGATCACCGTGAAGAAAAGCAGTCTTCACATCCATCTGAATCAAATCCAGATCATCATGAGCAACCAAAGCTAATACAGCTCTAAGTGTGGTCATTTTGACCACTGTAGAGAAGATCTCATCAAAGTCCACACTATATTCTTGCTTGAAGCCCTTAACCACTAACCTGGCTTTGTATCTTGGCTTTGCATCAGGTGCAACTTTGAGCCTGTAAACCCACTTGCATGGCAAAACCTTCTTGCCTGTAGGCAAATGCACCAACTTCCATGTTCCATTTTTGTGCAGAGAATCCATCTCTGACTTCATAGCACGCTCCCAAAGAGCCTTGTCTGCCCTCTGTAAAGCCTCCTTATAACAAGAGGGCTCCCCACAGTCAGTAAGCATCAAGTAGTCAACCCCTGGAACAAACCTGTGAGGGGGTCTGAGGGTCTTGTGGACCTCCGTACCCAATGACCATCATTTGCAGGTTGCTGTCCAGCCTGCATATCACCTATTGGTGGCTCCTGTTCCATGCCATAAGGTTGAAAGATCATGCCCGATATCTCCTGTAACTGTGGGATATCCATAGGGATATCTTCTGCCATCTCTGGCTGTCCATTTGGACCATTTTCAGCACCATTTAAGGGCTGGTTTTGTTGCTGTAATGGCTGATTTACAGCCCTTGGTTGTTGTCCATGATCTCCATCATCATCAAAGATGACTCTGCCAGGCTCCTGTTGCCTCGCAGGCTCCTTATACATGCATGTTTCATCAAAAATAACATCATTGCTGCGTATAATCTTTCTATTCACTGGATCCCAAAGTCTATACCCCATTTCACACATGTCACCATATCCTAGGAATATGCATTTGTGAGACTTAGGATCAAGTTTGGTGCGTATTTCCCTGCGTATGTGCACGTACGCAACGCAACCAAACACTCTCAAGTGCTTGTAGGACAGAGGCTTCCCTGTCCATACTTCCTCTGGCACTTTCCCACCGAGCCTCGTGTTAGGTGACCTGTTTATAAGATGAACGGCTGTCATAACAGCTTCAACCCAAAAACCATGAGGTAACGCAGCATGTGACAACATAGAACGGACCTTCCCCTGAATGGTCCTGTTCATCCTCTCTGCTGTCCCGTTTTGTGGAGGATCATAAGGAGTAGAGAGCTCCCACTTGATGCCTTTAGCATCACAAAAGTCCTGAAACTGTTTGGACATATACTCTCCACCATTGTCGGAACGCAAAGCCTTTAGTGTTTTGCCAGTTTGATTCTCAACATGAGCAACAAACTTCTCAAACACTGAGAATGTATCACTCTTCAAACGAAGAGGATAAACCCACACCTTGCGTGTGGCATCATCAATAAAAGACACAAAATATTTTGCCCCTCCCAAAGAAAGCTAAGGCATCTCACATACATCTGTATGCACGAGCTCTAACTGAGCATCTTTCTGTCCAAGAGCTTTCTCGTGGGGGCACTGGAGTTGCCTGCCATATATACAATGCTCACAAAACTGAAAACTTGAGAACTTTAGAGAAGGCAAGTAACCAAAACGAGACAATTGCTCCATTCCTTTGACACTCACATGTCCCAACCGGCTATGCCACATAGAGATTTCCGGCAGCTCGATAAGTTTACATTAGCATGGTGACAAACATTAGCATGCATGAAGTAAAGAGTATCCACCTTAGAGCCTCTGGCAACAACCAGTGAGCCCTTACTAATTTTCCACTTTCCACTACCAAATGTGGTAACATAACCAGCATCATCAAGCTGTCCAGTAGAAAACAGGTTCTTCTTGATCTCAGGCACATGCCTGACATCATGGAGCATAAGCTGAGAGCCATTTGAAAACACAAGCCTCACATCACCTCTGCCAAGAATCTGGCATGCATGGTTGTCACCCAAATAAACTACTCCTTCATTGCCAGCAGTATACCTGACAAACAAGTCTCTGCAACCTGTGACATGAAAGGAGGCACCTGAATCAATGATCCATGAGTGCATACCATAACCATCTCCTGCATGGAGTGAATGGGCATCAAGTGAAGACATGAATAGGACTTCATCCTCACTGTCACCTGCATGTGACACATTGACTTCTTCAATCTTGACTCCACTTTTACCCTTTTGCTTTGCATCTTTGGCTTCATCTTTGTCTTTGTCTTTGCCTTTGCCCTTTTCCTTTTGATCATTCTTCCATTTGTAGCATTGCTTTTTGAAATGTCCCTTCTTGCCACAATAATGGCATTCCAAGTCCTTTTTGGAGCGGGACTTACTCCTTCCCCGTTCTTGGCTTTTACCCCTTTGCTGGGATCTCCCACATGCATTCATTGCATTGGACTTTCCAACAGAGTTGTTCTTCCTATTCATCTCCTCTTGAAGGAGAGCACCCTCCACATCTGCATATGACAGCATAGCATTTGAATTGCTAGTGGCTGTCCTGAATGTGTCCCAACTCTCTGGCAAAGTGCATAAGAGAAAGGTGGCTTTGAACTCATCGTCCATTGCCAACTTTTGATTGATGACCTGTCTGACAACACCATTAAACTCATTTAGATGGGCTGTCATAGACGCCCCTTCCTTCATTTGAAGACCTATGAGTTTCTTCAACCAATACACTTTGCTTGAGGCACTTTGCTGGGCATACAAGTCCTGCAATCTTTGCCACATTCCCCAAGCTGTCTTCTCTTCACGTATGCTGAAAAGTAAAGAGTCTGACACAGACAACATGATGGTGGATCTTGCCAGCTCATCCATATCTTCCCATTCTTCAGCAGTAAGAGAAGCGGGCATTACACCCCTTTCTTTGATGGGCTTGTGCTGCTTCTTCTGGAGCAACACATTATAGCACTGGGTTTGCCAAATGTCATAATTATGTGAGCCTTCAAGCTTCTTGATGTGAAGCAATGAAGAGCTCTCACCTGTGGTTGCCATAGCAATATGCAACCTTTGACACAGTCAATGCCTGACTCCCTGCAAGATGTGCAAACACTGCACCAAAAGCACACAAAATGCTCACAGTTGTTCTCCCAAAGTTTATCTCCCACTGCGGAAGCACGAATGCAACTCTCCTCCCACTGAATGTGATAAAATCACCAAAATCTGGTTGCTGCAGATTTATGACAGCACCTTAGATGTGCTCTGTTCCCCTTCCAAAATACTGTACAACAGTACTAAGTGCTCACCAATGATGTACCAAATCTGTACCGGCAAGTACAGCAGCTGAAAATGAGCCTTTTCCTCACTCAAATCAATGTACAGCCATGCCAAAACTTGTACAAAGTTGTACCAAATCTGTACAAGCAAGTACAGTAGCAATAAATGCTCTCCTGGCTGTCCAAATGAGTGAAAATCAGACCTTGACAGTCCTCACCACTGCATACAACAGTCCCGGACAGAAATTGGGCAAAAGCCCCTTGACTGCAAGTGGATTACTGAGGGTTCAAGGCATAAAAGTCTTCCCTGCTTCTTTGCCAAGCTCAACAAGCACAAAATCTTGAAAAGCCCCTTGATTCAAGATCAATTTCTGATCATGAATGGTACATTAATGCACATGAAGGCATCCAGAGTCTTCACAATGCTTCCCCCTGGCCACATATACATCCAATACATAAAAGCCCCTTGATTTACTGGCACATTGAGTGCTTGACAGGCATCAACACATTGCCCAAAGCATCAAATGCCAGTGCCTGCATGCAAAACAACCCAATTGGCACAAAAGCCCTTTGATTTGCACTCCAATTTCCTGCAATTTTGCCCCGAATGTGAGATTGCTCACATCATACAGCATGTATGAATGCCCAATGGCACAATTACATCAAAGGCCCCAAATGTTGACACCCAATTTCCTGCCAATTGACCCGGAATGTGACCAATGTCACCCAATGTTGCCAATTGTGCTCAAATCTGAGCCATTAGGACCTGTACCTGCTCAATTGATGATAATGGACATCAAATTCCGAAAATTGAAGCAAATACACCTGAAAATTTCTGATTTCTGTTGCAGGAATCTCGTGTAGCCGAGTTCACAGGCAAAGGTGGATTTGGTGGCATAGTACTTGCAGCTCTGGCAACAGCAATGGTGTGGCAATAGGTCGCCAGCTACAGGTCGTGGATGGCTATAACTTGCGAGTGAGCGTGGCGCCGCTCGGAGGAAAAGCTGCAGGCAACGACAAGGGAGGTGCCTGCCGGGGGGGGGCTGGATGCGATGCGGATGTGAACGAGCTTTGTCCGAAGGGGCTGCGTGTGGGCGGCGGGAGGAGCGGACGTTCTGTGGTGTCGTGTCGCAGCGCGTGCAACGCCTTCTCGCAGCCGCAATTCTGCTGCACGGGCGCCTATGCCAAGCCGATGACTTGCCGCGCGTCCTCCTTTTCTCGCCTCTTCAAGCGCGCCTGCCCCACGCTTACACCTACGCCTACGATGATCCCTCCACAGCACGCCCTGTTCGTTGGGCCACAAGAAGAAGCGGGTGGCGCGCAGTATCTCCCTGTAGAGAGCGAGGGTCTCCCTGCGCGTGCTGGTGAGGCGCCACTGCCCTTCCTCCTCGCTCGCCGGCTTCTTGCTGCCGCCCGCTACCACGTGTTTATCCAGCAGCTCTTCCAGGTTGTCCGGCCCACTGTGCAGCGACAGGCAGGATTTCACAAGCAAACACAAGCAAGTTCGTCCAGAGCAGATTTCGAAGGTGAACACAGGTCCATCCACAGTAGCTCGAAGGCAGGCAGGTCCAGGCAGTCCAGCAGGCAATTCCCTCTAGGAAAGACCAGCTCTAATACCAGTTGAAGGGAGAGAGTTAGGGTTTCATGTGGGAGACACACACAGAGAAGAAGGGAGAGAGAGAGAGAGATGGGGATAAGTCAACTCACAAAGTATGAGTGTGTGACTCCCCTATCACACATGTATATTTGCTCTAGTACACATAGTGCACTTAGTACATTAAAAGTACTAAGTGTACTATGTACTATAAAACTTATGGGCTTGTACACACTATAAGGGTGGGCATAATGCCTTTACCCCAACATCAAGCTCCCTCGCACTTTTATTGTGCAAAGATCGAATTTTCTCTCCACTTGCCCTCTTCACGATGTCGAGTTGGAGTCCCTTGTCGAACACGAAGGCTTGCCGGCTACGAAAGATTCCGATGCCGATCTTTTTGACGATTATGTGTCAAAATCAGATTTCGAAGAGTTCAAAGTTGCTCTCGAAGCCTCTTCTTCGGAACGTCAGGCACAAATCGCCGCCCAGATGCAAGCTTTGCAGAACTCCATCTCTCTCTTGACCACTATCCTCTCTACTCGTTCGGGTATGGATACCTTGGCCTCTGCTTTAGGCCCTAATATTACTCCGGAACCGTTCGGGGACGAGCAAAAGCAGCGTACCAAGGAGATCGTGGACACATGGCTACATAAGTGGCAAGTCCATTTTCAATTTCATCCATATGATGATGGAAAAAAGATCCAGTTAGCAGCAGGTTTCCTCTCAGGCAAAGCTTTGCTTTGGTGGAAGGAACTCAATCCTAAGCCAACAACTTGGGCACAATTCGAAGACGTCTTCAAGAAGGAATTCCTCAAGAAAGAGGATGATTATGATGTCGTTGCCCGGTTTACAGCTTTGACCATGACCTCGCAGCACCTCACTTATGAGGTCTATCTCCAGAAGTTTAGGGACTTGCAAATGAAAGCTACAAAGATGGATCCCACTACTCTTTTGGGGTTTTTCATAGCTAGTTTACCAGACTCATACCGTTTTCAGGTTAAAAATAACAAATGCAAAACTTTGGACGAAGCCATTCATTCAGCTCGTATCTATGATGGTACAATGGTCTCTTCCAAGTCTAAACCCGTTACCGAGCAGGGGAACAAGCATAAAAGAAAGTTCTCCGCACCTATGACTAACACGACTGAAGGAAAGTCTTCGGACCAACCTTCGAAGAATTCAAGTTCGACACCAACGAAGAAGAAACGACTCCTTAAAGCTTTGAAGCTCAAGAAGGAGAGACGACGTTTTATCTGCGAAGAAAAAGGACACATGCGTAAGGAGTGCCCAAAGCAAAAGAGTGCAAAGACCAACACAGGACCCAAGCCAAAGGCAGCTAATCAGTTGTCTTTGACAGGTACGTCAGTTACCGTACTTTCTCGCCTACATGTTCTGATTGTGTATTCAACTCTAAAGTTTTTGGCTTGCATGATCTTCTCCGAGTTTATGGAGAAGTGAATGGCCATAGAATTCATATTCTTCTAGACCCTGGCAACTCACACATTTTTGTTAACTACAAACTTGTGCAGAAATTGAGTCTTGATATGACACCCAGCGATCATACCTATGAGGTACGCCTACCTGCGGGAAGGCAAGTATGGGATCGAAAGATGGAGATGCTTCCTAGAAAATGTAGACTTGTTATTAGGGATTGAGTGGTTTAAGACTCTTCAAGTCCAGATAGATTGGTCTAGTCATATTTTTTCTTTTCAGCATAGAAACTTCACTCATAGCCCGCTTCCTTGGTCTCTCATCCACCATACCGGAAGCTCACCATTTAAATGGAATCGAGGTTGGCCAAGACCTCGACCGACCTTGCCATGCGAGATGTTCTCCATTGACTCTCCGTCAACTGTTGCAACTTTATCACTTAGGTCTCCACGACCTCATTCACAAGATGGTCAAAATGTTTCCCCAACATTCTTGACATAAAACAGTCATTTAAAAACAGGTCATAAATACAGTTTCTAACGAACTCTCATCTTTCCACATTGTTCCACATCATTTCTCGTTATTCCACATTCTTCTAAATCAATTCACTTTGCTTATTCCTGATCCAATCATATCTATTCCCATCATCCTTCATCCATTCTCATCCAATCACATCACATTACCTCTTATCACATCTATCCACATCACATCACATTCATTTAGATCCACATCATATCCACATATCATCACATCACGTTCACATCTATTTACATCACTTCACCTCCATTCACATATACCCAAGTCCACATCACATCACATCTCATCTATCCACATCATAGCAGGGCAAGGAAGGATCCCAAAAGGCATCCTGTGATGAATGCAAGAACTGGTCGGCAGGTTACTGGAAGTACTACACAGCTGGTCGGTAGCAAGAGTAATATTTTTATTAGATTGGTGTCCCAATGCCTAGATAAAGGCTCAGCCAAGAATTCTTTAGATTATCTAGTTCCTATCTTGGGATTGGATCATAGACTAGGATTTTTGGAGTCAAGACTACCTTTTGGACATGCCTAAGGCTGCCAAAATATGTACCCTTTTTGTACTTTAAGAATATACTGAAAATACAGCTCTCTCTCTCTCCTCCCCATCTCTTCTTTGCGTTTTGCATCAAGAAGTTTCTATGAAAGGTGTTAGGGCTGACAGAAGACCCAAAGCTTCCACGCATGTGACATTAGTATCAGAGCTTCAGGCTCATTCTCAGATATTGTTGCTGTGCACGTCCCACCGAGCAATCAACCCACTCACCCACCCACCGAGCCAGAGACCTTGCCATGCACCCAACCACCCTGCATCAGGCATGGATGAAACCATTGCCCATGTCTTGATCTTTTGGTGGAGTGGTGACCACGAAACATTGTATCAGCTTCAAGTTCAGCAATGCTAAACACTAACGGTGTCCTAGATGAAGGTGCACAATCCGAGGATACTTATGCAAAGAAGTTCCCAGGAGGTTGGTTGGTGGTGGTGGTGTTGGCAGCTCTGTGAGTCGGATGCCACTTGGGGCATACCAGGAAAGGCTTTCTGGAAAACGATTCCAAGGGAGGATGATCATCCAAGGGGTGGAGTATGAAGGGCCAAGGGATAAGTGAAACAGATGCACGGACCTTCATCTAATTTGAAGTGGAATTGGAGACGAGGCAAGGTTTTCAGTGAAAAGGTTGCCTAGGACTAATCTCTGAAAGGCAACAGATAAACATAAGACTTAGGGCATGAGCAGGGCACATGAGGATCCCAAGAGGCATCCTATGGATGCAAGAACTCGTCGGCAAGGTATTCCACGGCTTGTCGGCAGCAAGAATAATATTTTATGTATTTTTCTACTAGCCAACAAATGTCAGCCAGCATAGGTTGTTGTCCCAATGCCTATATAAAGGCTCAACCAAGAACTCTTTAGATTATCTAGTTCCTATCTTGGGACTGGATCATAGACTGGTACTTTTGGAGAAAGACTACCTTTTGGGCATGCCTAGGGCTGCCATGGTATGTACCCTTTTTGTACTTTAAGAATATATTGAAAATACAATGCTCTCCATCTCTTCTTTGCGTTTTGCATCAAGATGTTCCTATGAAAAGTGTTTAGGGCTGACAGAAGACATGGAGCTTCCACGCATGTGACAAGAGCAGGGGGGAAACTCTATTAGAGAGTTCTGCAATAATGGGGATCAAGCTGTAATGTCCATGTGCGAAGTGTCCCACACAAGGATCTTCATGATCCTTAGCCCGAGCATTGTGCAGCCTTAATAGGGCCCGGGTGACATGTGAAGTCTTGAATAGGATGGCTGAAGCGGGGCATGGAGCATGGGGTTGCAGTACGAGCTGATTTGGTACATCATAGAGGTGTCACGCACATACTTCCCATAAGAGGATCTATGATGAGTGTGGATAGTTTCTTTTCTTCAAGAACGCACCATGCATTGGAATTGTTCTCACTCAAGAGAGATCGTACAGCCTCGCATTTGAACGCACTTTTTATCCGACAGGTAAGGCGGCAAGAGGTTCTCCACATTTTACGTGGAGAGATCCACCCACACACCTATGATGTGCAAGAGATGCATTGGCTAATCCCTAAGGGGCAACAGACAAAGAACCAGACTTGAACCTGATTTTGGTGCAGATGATGTTGTTTTTGGCAAGGGAATGATTGGTGGTGGACAAGGGAAGGGGTGCTGTCGGCCAGCGCATGAGTGAGCAAAGGAGCTGTTGGCTGCAGTAAGAACACATGGTTTGACAAAGACCTGGCCGACCAACAATCAGCCAGTCCATCAATTTATTCCAAGGCCTATAAAATGCGCACATTGCTCATTGTTTAGGTCATTCGACTCTTTATGAGTCATTGAGTTGGGTCTTAGACTTAGGCATAGAATGGGGTTTACTACCTTTTCATGAAGGCAGCCTATGGCTGTAAAGGTTTGTACACCTTTCTGTACCATACGAATATACTGAATACTCAGCTATCCCTCTCTCTCTCTTCTCTCTCTTCTGTATGCGTTTTGCATCAGCATGTTCCAAGATGGTGTTTAGGGCTGAAAGAAGACTCCCAGAGCTTCCGCATGTAACATTGGTATCAGATCATCAAGCTCAACAAGACTAAACACTGATTCAATCCCAGATGAAAGTGCGCAGGTCCAAGGTACAGGAGAGTGCACAGGTACGAGGCCAAAGAAAGGAACACAAGACATAGAAGAATTCCCAAGAGGTTGGTTGGTGGTGTTCCACAAAACCCAAGGGAATGGCAGTCTTGTGTGTTGGGTCACGGGTGCCACTTGGGGAACATCAGGAAAGGCTTTCAGGCAACAGTTCCAAGAGAGGATGATCCTCCAAGGGCCAGACTCAATACTCAAGAAAGAAGACCAGAGATAGTGTTCAGGGACAAGGCAGGCATGGAAAGGGGACAGGATGGAACAGATGCACAAATCTTCATCAGAGTTAGAGTGGATCTAGAGAGCGGACCGGGTTTTCAATGAAAAGGTTGCCAAGAAGGGAAGGATGACAAGGGGACTCCAGGAATCGACAATGAGATGATGACAGTCATCCAAGAACACAGATTGGAATCACGTCATCAAGCTTAGCAGAGGGAGATGTCATGTGCAAGACATGCACTAGCTAATCCCAAGGCTAATCCCTAAAGGGGCAACGGATAAAGAACCAAACTTGAACCTGATTTTGGAGTAGATGTTGCTGTTTTTGGCAACGGAATGATTGGTGGTGGACAAGGGGTGCTGTCGGCCAGCGCATGAGTGAGCAGAGAAGCTGTCGGCTGCAGCAAGAACACATGGTTTGTCCAGGACATGGCCGACCAGCAGTCAGGTCCATCAATTTATTCCAAGGCCTATAAAAGGCGCATGTTGCTCATTGGTTAGGTCATTCAACTCTTTATGAGTTGGGGGCATAGAATAGGGTTTACTACCTTTTCATGAAGGCAACCTATGGCTGTAAAGGTTTGTACACCTTTTTGTACCATAGAAATATACTGAATACTCAGCTATCTCTTCTCTCTCTTCTGTATGCGTTTTGCATCAGCATGTTCCAAAATGGTGTTTAGGGCTGAAAGAAGACTCCCTGAGCTTCTGCATGTAACACAATTGTTTCTATAAGAGGTGAAGCCACGTGTTCTTGTCAAACCACCCGTTTTGTGGCTGTGAGCCCACAAGGAGCTTGGCGGTAGAGCAAGGGGTATGACAGAAACTCGCTTGGACTGATTCATGAACAATGGAGGAGAGCTGTGATATGATGGTGGAGATGGGGAAAGTCGAGCCCAGGTCAGAAATGCCGCGACGTAGATGGTCCTCATAAACAAAGTATGTCATTATGGAAATGAATGCAAGTAACGTCCCAAGACCAACAACTGTCAAACAACAATTTACAAGGATGAGGAAGTAAATGCTCATGCGCATGCATGCATGCGAGAACGAGCAAGAGACACCCAAGCCTCTCAGTGAGAAGCCCAATGCATAAACCACTAAACCGGCATGCACGTGTGCAAAGAGGAAGGGGGGGGGGAGAGAGAGAGAGAGAGAGAGAGAGACACACACACACACGAATGCATGCTTTCAAAAAACAATCTCTAAGAGACTTATGTGGCCCGAACCTACCTGCTTATCTTGAGGGTCAATTGCGTTCAACATCTCATTCAAAACTTCCAACCCACTTTGGGCACCGTCCATGTCTTTGGAGCTGCAATCAAACAAAATACATAGGTGGTAAGTCACAGTTAAAAGCAATCCCATGAATAAAAGCATCAGCAAACCATAAAAATCAAAGTAATAATCATAGCAAAGAAAGCTTTATTCCAGGACATACTAACCTCCACAAAGGACCACCATCAGTTGCAGCCATCACTGCATCTAATCTCGCTGGTGCATGAAGTGGAGAACCATAGCTTGCATGCTGATATGCCGGAAACGAATGTGTCGGAGGTGGTGTGAACATTGGGACAGCACTTTCAGCATTCCGTTCTGGAAATTCAACCCCAGATCGCTGCCAAAAAAGCATTTCAAATAAGGTCTAGGCAATACAATATACAAATATATTATATCTTGAATTAACCATCTAATGAAAGATCACCTAGCAAGCCCTGGGGGATACATGCACACACTAACTACAACAGTGAACAATGCCCAAAGCATCCTGGATCACACTTGACAAAGGCATGTCATCACGTCCACTTGACTCAACACGTCATGAGGCCTCTCAACACACCGAGTCATGTGCCATCATCATCCAAGGAGGATGATTGACTTGGCAAGTTGAGCGGCCACATGGTGTGTTGACGAATGGATGTGTTGCATGGCATGTCATATAAGTGGAGAGGATGACACGGTCTACTTATGGTGCCTAGTAAAAATTTATCATGTCTGCAAGATTACCCGCAAATCATCATAAGCTATGTAATACTGCGGATATTTGCCAGAAAGTCCACCAAAAGCTTCTTGCCAAGAGTCCAAAAGCACCAATATTTTGTCCCTCACACCCATGTCTGCCTGCATGAAAACAGCAACATCTTTTCATCATAAAAGACACTAAATTATATAAACTTCCAAAAAGATTTTGTGCTGGACTACACCCAACTAGCACTAACAGTTGAAAATTGATAACTTCTACCTGATGTCAAAGCTATTCTTATGAGGCTACATGAAAACCCAAGAGTGACTTATTTTGCACCTTTCTCTTGACTATTTTCACCATTTCATGCAAGATATCCTTTTCTGCCACATTTTGATGTACGATTTCACCGCAGTTCTTCATAAGAGTCTCCAAAACCTGCACATTGTGAAAAAAGCACTCTAATATTGTATAAAAGATGGATTGTGCTACCCAATGGCATGCAGCCTGGTGGTGAGGAGGGGTTTCGCCATCCTGTGTGGGAAAATCCCCCTAGCCTACGCCCGTGCAGTATCCGTTATCTATTACTAAAACTCTCTCTCTCTCTCTCTCTCTCTCTCTCTCTCTCTCTCTCTTACACACACACACACACACACACACACATATATATATATATAATATGCATATGTGTATGTATATATGTATATGTATATGTACATGTATATGTGTACATATGTATAAATGTACATATACATGTACATGAACACACACACACACACACACACATATAATATATATATATATATATTTATTTATTTATTTATTTATTTATTTATTTATTTTTATATTTATATTTATATTTATTTATTTTTATGTACATACATACATATATATATATCTATATATACACACACACACACACACACACACACATGTAGGTATATATGTGCATTTGTGGGTGTATACATGCATACATACATGTGTGTGTGTGTGTGTGTGTGTGTGTGTGTGTATGTGGTTATGTTTATGTTTATAATTTTTTTCCCTTATAAATATTATGTGCGCGCATGCATGCTTGTAATCCTTAGAATTATCTACCCAAACAACCTAACATTTGAATGGAGAGCAAGTAACCATGATGTAATTACCGTCAAAGCCAACAATTGTACTTTGGCGCTTTTATTGCTTAAACGCTTTTTGACCGCTTTCACAACATCTCGAGCTTGCCTATATGTATGAAGGATGAGTTAGCATCTTCATATTAAAATGTTTAAAAGATGATCAATACAATGCCCCATGTACACCGTATTTTGAAAATCTTAACTTTAAAAGAACCCAAAGAAGAAAATGACACATCAAGGGGTTAAGACCACATTGGGTGAAAAGAAACATGAAGAGACTAAAAAAGGCATCAATGTAAGTTGTCAAGGCTACCCAACTACTCAAAGGGTGTACTATTTATGTTGCAGACTACTGATTAAATGGAATAGAGTTTCAAACTTTGCAATGGATCGTATGAGCAAGATGCGCAAGTGTGTTTAAACAAGTGCGATCTTTAAAATGTAAGTTTTGCACCGACAAGGTAATAGCTCAAGATTGTCAACAACATTATCTCATAACACCAAACCATTGTTTAGGTAGCATGGCGCTCCATGAGTCCCCTCCAGTATGTGTTCGAATGGTCCATTGACTTTGGTACCTATATGTGGACTCTGTCAAGTTGACCCAAGTCAGTCATTAACCAACTCCATCAAGTTGATCTTGGTGCTGGGGTGCCAATCAAAGAAAGGCCTAAGGAATTACAACTGTGACCCCCTGTTGAAATAGATGCAAGGACACGAGCATACTAACCACTGACAAAGGAAATCATAAAGAATGGAATTACACTGTGACCCTCTGTTGACATAGATGCGTGGACACGGGCATACTAACCACTGACAAAAGGAAATCATAAAGCAATCTGTACACATACATGCATGCATACATTCATATATGATACCTACTTGATGGATGAGCAGATTTTCATTCGATTTTAACTGAGTTAAGAGAACCACAATTGCATGCAAGAACGTGTTAAGACTAAAGAGGAGAGGAAATATTTACCCTGGATCATAGTTAATGATGTCGCAAATTTCCAAGTTCATCGCCCAGTCCGGCCCAATGAGCAGGTCACTGGTCGCCTTGTCCACGAGGCTCGAAGCGGTTGCCATGAGTTCTTCTTTACCTGTATCCGTAAACAATTCTTCAAACAAAGGGCGTATCAGTCAGACAGCAGTAAGGTTTTCGATCCTCCGGTCATCAGAGAGCAGTTAGGGTTTCGACCCCAAACAGGGTTTCAAGCCTGTGACAATTGGGGTTTCCAGCCTGTAACTAACTGGAGCGGTTTCAAGCCTAGGGTTTCAGGGTTTCAGAACTGTGATTGATCGGGTATACCAGATGGAGCAATTAGTGCTTCGAGCCTGTGATTGATTACGCGACTAGGGTTTTTGAGGCCTGTGATTACTTCCGAGTTTGGGCTGTGCTGGACGGCTGAGGGAGGGTAGAAAAAATACAGGAGACAGGTTGACCCAGGATGCACTCACTGGCCGCCTCCGGAAAGCCAAGGAGTGGGGGCCGCCCACGTAAAAAAGCTCCTCTTGCTTATTGTTTTCTTCTCTCCTTGCCCTCGTGTTGCTAAGTCTCCCTCTCTCTCTCTCTCTCTCTCTCTCTCTCTCTCTCTCTCTCTTGCTTTTCAAGTCACCAAAAAGCTTATGTTCTCTTAGAACCTGTTCTCACGCTTACTGGTGAAGTTTTGCTTGGTTCTGTTGCGCTTGCTTCAACAAGCTTTTCATATTTTGTCTTGTATTATTTATGGGGTTTTTTTGGCCACATGTGGAATTTCAACTAAGACGTGAGAACAAATCCAGAGATATCGAAATCATATCCGTAATCCTTTGAAGTTCATAGCTAGTTTTCACATAAGGGAGGATTCACATGCTAACGTGTTCAAACAACATCATGGTTTTAAAGTTCCCAAAATTTATTTAGGATCCACATCACGCTTGATTCTTGATGGGCTTTGAACCTACTTGAAACATCACGTCCCTTAATATACTCTAGAAGACCCAAGTCACGCATGGTGATTGATGGGCTCTAATCCTACTCAAAAAAAATGAACTCCTAAATAGCTAGCCAAACAAGCTATTTGTGTCACTCACAAGCTCAAAGATGGAGTTTGGAATTGAGTACACAACTGACCCACTCCTTTGTAAACGTGGCAATTACACATGCCACATTATGGACTTGGAAACTCTAGCACTACAAGGTGCCCACTAGGTATCAAGACACTGTGTAATACACAAGGTGTCCACTAGGTATCAAGATATTGTGTAATATACAAGGTGTCCACTAGGTATCAAGACAATGTGTAATATACAAGGTGTCCACTAGGTATCAAGACAACATTACAATAAATTTCTAGCTTTAATGGCAACTCACTAGATTGTACATGCCACATTATGGACTTGGAAACTCTAGCACTATGTAATGTACAAGGTGCCTAGTAGGTATCAAGACACTGTGTATCAAGACACTGTGTAATATACAAGGTGTCCACTAGGTATGAAGACAAACATTACAACAAATTTCTAGCTTCAATCAAGCCTTGTCGTCTTCAAACAATTGCATACTGCAAACAACGATTGTGCCTTAAGGCATATACCAATACAATTTCTCATTACAGATCTATGTTAAACCTTCCATGAGAAAAGAACACATAAAAGGCAAGAAATTGGACTAATAAGTGTGCAAATGTTGGAGTTAGCAATCAACTATGGTTGTGGAACCTTCCTACTTTCAAATGGCCATGCAATCTTAAATTACTGGGTTGTTTGACTAGAGAGTATCTTCGCCAAAACAAATGGCTAAGAAAATATTTATCGCTTAAAAGAAGCCATCTTTTATGCATCCCAACAACTTCACCCCCACACACTTAGCATGATGGATAATGATGTACTTGTTAGGTAGTTGATTTTGATAGAACACTTTAGGGTTTCTCTTGTAGAAATTCATGATTTGCTTGAAAGCCACATTTGAGTTAAAATAATAATGATGATGTTGAATTTGAAACAAACTATGTATCTTGCTTCATCTAGTTTGTTCCTCATTATAGAGATCATGGCTTCAAGCCTTCAAGTTTTTTTTTTTGTAGAACCACCTAAAAGGGAAAGGAAAATGGACTCGGGGTTTCTCTTTTAAGAAAGCCTCCATATCACTTTTGTGTATAAAGATCAATAAAAATAGGCCTATTTTACATGTTCTTCTAATGTACTACGGTCACTACTAATTAACTACCTTCACATGTCACTATGGTCACTACTAATCATCTATCTTAACCCTTAATGAAATATTCCGTCTACTAAATGAAATATTTTTAACATTAACATAATATATAATCTGCTATATTAAAAATATGTATAAAGCTAATTAAATGTATTTGATCTATACTAATATTTTTAGAATTATCATAATATATAATCTATTATATTAAATATATATAAAGCTAATTAATATTATTAGATATATTAATATTATTTAAATGTTTTTAAATAATTTTTAAATTATTATTATTTTATATTTCATATTGTCATTATTTACCGTAAAATTCATGCTATTTTTTCATGTATTTCTTTTAGTGTGTTTAGATTTATTCTATGTGAATGTCGCCACCTGCACTACTGAATTCATGCTATTTTTCATGTATTTCTCTTAGTGTGTTTAGATTTATTCTATGAATGTCACCACCTACACTACTGAATTCTCTTATGGTTACACCTAAATATACTCTATTCTACTTTGTCTTATATCTAACTACCTTAAGCCCTACAATGGATTATTCCCTCTACTTTACAAACCGACAATATC
Source organism: Cibotium barometz (assembly GCF_041138505.1). Classification (NCBI taxonomy): domain Eukaryota; kingdom Viridiplantae; phylum Streptophyta; class Polypodiopsida; order Cyatheales; family Cibotiaceae; genus Cibotium; species Cibotium barometz. The sequence continues at coordinate 43,326,692 of NC_141070.1, read as the reverse complement.
TCCTATTTATGGCCACCCTAAGCAACCTTAAACTTAAGCTATAAAAACCTTACAATGGATTATTCCCTCTACTTTACAAACCTACAATATACCCTATTTATGGCCACCCTAAGTAACCTTAAACTTAAGCTATAAAAACCTTATAATGGATTATTCCCTCGACTTTACAAACCTACAATATACCCTATTTATGGCCACCCTAAGTAACCTTAAACTTAACCTATAAAAACCTTACAATGCATTGTTCCCTCTACAAACCTACAATGGGCATACAATATACCCTATTTTTGGCCACCCTACAATGGATTATTCCCTCTACGTTATAGACCTACAATACACCCTATTTATGGCCACCCTAAGTAACCTTAAGCTATAAAAACCTTTATTCTTTCCCAACATCGAATTGTTGCATACTTCTTTGAACACCTTATTAAATCTTCGTACATAAAATTGTATTGTTTCTACTAGGGTTAATTAATACCTTAACTTTTACATTGGAATATCATATTCGTACCCTAAAAACCTACAACCTACCCCACCTTACCAGTTACTTCCCAATTTGAATCAAGCTTACAAGATCTTCTCTTGTAATCTCTTACTTGCTTTGATTTTATACTTGTTCTTGGTTGGAAGCTTGTGTGCATGTTGAGGGCACTTAATCTAATGCTTTAGGATCTTCTTGTCTTCCTTTAGTAGCTCAATTGGCAATAGGTTAGATGATCTCTTCTTGTTTGATGTTAGTACATCTCTCTCTAGCTCTTCCATCGTAAGAAACTCTTTGGGTGCAACAACAAATGAGAAACAAAGTGGGGTCATGTTATGGGCTACCGTACCTCCCAAGGCAGAACTCTACCGATTCACAATCGGAAGAAGTAATAGACAACAACTATCATCGGGTACTTACCAATGCTTCGAGCTCACGTCCCTTGAGGCTCTCCAAACTCGCTTTGGGAAGCTCCACTCCTCCAATCTCCACCTCCACGTTGTCACCATGGAGTCGCTCACACCACAATGCAAGGCAATCTTCCTCTCACTCTCCAATGCACATGCATAGAAGAGGAACATGCACTAGAGTACACTCTCTCACACACACATAGAGGACAAAGCAAGAGCTCTCATAGCACAAAGGGGGATTGTGTTCTTTCATTATGAGAAATTATCTTTTATACATCTGCCCCTTATTCACACTTGGGTGCCCAAAACTTACTAACTAAGGCCTTAGGTGGCCAGTATCTCAAAATGTACAACTTTTATAGTGCCTTTACATAACATTTATTAATGTCCTCAATTGGAGGATCATCTTTGTTAATCCAAAATGGGATAGGTTATGTCCTCAAAACCTTTTACCTAGGTCGAAAGACATGGTCGCCGAACTCGTGTTTGTAGAAGTTCCAACGAGATTGAAGCTTTTTAAGGGTTCTTTGAAATGCAGAGTGTGATGTCCAGAACCCAGCTCTATCATATCCTCGAATGTGACATGCATGTAACTTGGTATACACCTGAGGCGATGATAATAAAGCATCATGCCTCTTTCATTCGGTCATGTATTCATGTCGAAGCAAAGCTATTCGACATCAAATCCATCATACCTTTCCTTTGGTGGTTGATTAATAAGCATTATGATCAACTTCATGAATTTAATAGTAGCTACTATGTTCGGATCTAGAATCCTTCGCCAAGCTGTTATCCATGTAAACATTTGCTGCCTTTAGCTTGAGATATCTTGGAATGTTGATGGGGCAAAAACTGTGGGAAGTTTTAACAAACGTGAGAATCCCTTTGCTTTGTTTTGTGAAACTGGAGTGAAGTGAACCTTATTTTGATTGGCATGTAAAGTGGATCCACTCTTTGTGTTGGTAGGGAGCATTGGTACTGAAGACTATACTTTGGCACTGTGAGGTACTCCTTGTGCCAATCTGGATGTATGCCAAAATCCTCAAGTCAGGGGTTAGTAGCATTTGTGTTAATTGTTGTATATCCTCCCCTTGTATGTATTGGATTCTGTTTATGCCATCTGTAGAAGCAATAACTGATCATGAACGTATTTCAAGCATATCAACCAAGTGTGGGTTGGCTAGTTTTGTGTGCTTTGCCACATTTTCCCATAAGGTCCCCTCTCCTCCCATTGGCAGCAGCTCTTCCAATTCAGAAATTGGGGCTCGGAGAGGGTATAGTAGATATGGTTGCTTCCGTGTAGGCATCCAGCATGATTCTTCAAGTAGGTTCAAAATGGTGTAATTTGCATTAGCACTTTGAATATCAGTTTTGGCTTCAAGAGGGGATTACCTACCCAAATGAAGCTCTCGTACTCTGGAGCTGACAAAGACTCAATGACATCCAGCATGATTCTTCAAGTAGGTTCAAAATGGTGTAATTTGCATTAGCACTTTGAACATCAGTTTAGGCTTCAAGAGGGGATTACCTACCCAAATGAAGCTCTCGTACTCTGGAGCTGAAGCTTTCGTACTCTGGAGCTGACAAAGACTCAATGACATGTGTATCAAAAAAAGCTTGTATGTCATCTTGAGGGAGAAGATCACATACCTCATCGAGCTGCTGTTTGGTGGAGATAGAGTTGTTGGCTGGAAACTACTCGGGGGCGAGAGGGTTAGTGAAACTATTAATTGGGGTAGAAGAGTAGTGAGAGAAGATACAATCGGGCTTAATTTTGTTAGTAGGAGAAACACTAGGAAAGGGATTTAGTAGTTTACTAGAGATGGAAGAAAATATAGGGTAAGTAACTGATGTTGAGGATCCTAGTGTTTCTTCTTGTCCTTCACCTGAATTGGGTGGTGGTTGGTTGGGCTTGTTAGTTTTATAAATTCTTGGAGGTCAAGGATTTCTTTTGCGGTTATGTTGGGATATTCAATATGTTCTTTATTAAAATTATATACCACAGTGGTGAGAATTGCTTCCAAGTGTTTATGGATGTTTTTATATAGTTTTATAAGACCATATGGATGATATAAAGTGGATTCAGAGAGATTTAGATGATGAGTATTATAAACTTCAATCCACCCTTGGCTGATTACCCATTAGTAGCTACGTGCAACAACTTCGTAGTTAGCCGGTGTTAATGGTATGCCATCTGGTAGAAGCAAGTCAAGTTTATCGACACTGTCATCCAGGATTGCCGATTGTTGCAGCACCCGACACCAACTACTATGAAGATTGAGCACTATTGGGTGTAATGGGAAGAAGAAAATCTCGGCTGGGTTAGTAAGTACTAGATCCCCTCTAAGGATTCCCATTACTAAGGTGAGGTCGTCAATTAGGTTAATTTTGTATTGAAGAAGAGAGAGGGTTAGTGTAGATAAAAACAAAGTGAGAGTTTTGAGAAGGGGCTCGAGGAGTCACTGGCAACAACGAACCTATTTCTAAAGCTTGCTCGATGAGTTGTCGAAGTTCATTGAGTTGATCATCCCTTTGAGGTTGTTGCTGTAGTGAAAGCCTTCGCTCCAGTTCCTAGATCTTGGAGTCATTTTCATCGTTAAGGAGTATTGAGATGGCTGTTTTACGTGCATCTCGAGAAGCTTCCAGCGCTTCATATCTTCGTGTGCAGCTTCCTCTTGTGCCATCCTAGAAGTGTTGGCTTGAGTATGAGCCTCTTCAGCTTGTTGTAGCCGCTCCTCTGCCAAGCTTTGGACGTTGGTGAGTTTCTGGTGTACATGTTTAAGTACCTGTTGATGGCTTACTAACATTTTATCTATTTCCATTATCTTTCCATTGATTACCTCATTGAGGACTTTCAGCTTTTCAGTGTGTGCTTTGTTTAGTTGTTCTCTTTTGGTCTGAAGGCTAACCACTTTCTGTTCTGCGGAGCAATGGCTTCTTTGAGTGTTGTGATCTACTATGTATATCCTTCCTCTTTAGCTTGGAATGTGGCATGTGCTTCCTTTAGTTGTTGTGTATGATGTATCTCTTTCTCCTTGGTATACACCACTTCCTTTTGAAGGTGTTCTTTTGCTTGATCTACCTGTGTTTTGAGCTCATTATTTTCTCTGGTTGTTCTGACTATGGTCCTGGCTTAGTAGCCGATTGTGCCCTTCCAGTGTTTCAAACCGTGCTTCATGTTCTTTGGCTGCCTTTAAACCCTTAATGATTACCTCCTAGTGTGTGGCGTTAGCCCGGCAAAACTAATCGATCTTGAAGAGATTACACCTACTCTATTTTGTCTCTGAGTTGTTGCCTCAATTCTTCGTGTCTGCCATGCAATAGATGAGTTGGGAGAAGATGACATCACCACACTCTTTGTTCCTATGACCAATTCGAGGAGCTCGAAGAGGCCGTGCCATCTGCTTCATGAAATTGTAGTTGAAGCAAACTATCAAGACCTTCCACGGTTTCTTTGAGAAAGGTATCTACATCCTTTGGTATACGTAAACGAGGAAGGAGCCTGTGCATGGAGTGCCTTCAAAGTCCAATCTTCGTCTCTTGCTTGGGCTGGGGCTTTCCTCTGTCCTCTTGTGTTTTTTCGCTTCTTGTTCATCTTGAGCAGCCTTTGCATGTGCAGATGTTGTATCTTCATTTTTGTTTCCCACCTCTATTTGTGGCTCTGGGTGTACCTCCACCCAGAGCTTGTGTGGCTCTTATCTCATCTGAAATGGGAAGATCCTGTAGTGGTGAGAGGTTTTTGAACACATTGGTGGCCGGGCTATTAGGTGGTATTTGTATGATTGACTTAGGAACTGTGTTCAGGCTCTCCATTCCCAATTCTATGGTCGTTACCCCTGGTGTTAGTTGGTGTTCCTCGAGAGCCTACTGATACAATGCAATCTCTTTCGCTACTTCTTCTTCCATGCGCTTTGTCTCCTCTTCCACTTGTTGTAGGCTCCCCCTCATCTTTTTAGGCTTCCTTATCTTCATACCTTCTTTGACCTTATTGGCCATTTCATGTATAAGCTCCTTTGTCTCCTTTAGGACAGCTTGTCCTTGCTACAATTTTTCTGGAATGTGGGCAGGTGGCTCCATGACTGCTTCGACCTAAGTTATCTCTGCTTCCTGAGAGTGCCTTGGGGAATGGGGATGTTTCCTGCATGGCTGAGTACTTTCATGGGCAGGTAAGGATTGCACACATTTGATTGGTGAGATCTCAAATAGTTCTCCATCTCCCTGTGTATGTACCATGCCCAATCTTTCGGTTTCTCCTCATGGATTTTGGCAATTCTACGGAGGGGTATCCTTTTGTACATGTCCACTCGTTTCACTTGCATGAACATTGACATTGCTCTGTAGGCTCTTTCATATGCTTCCTCTCGTATATTCTCATGCTCCGCCCCATTCTAATTGTAGGAGAGCTTCTTGAGCATATCGCCCATTGGCATCTGCTCGATTGGGTGAACATGTGACTGAATTAAGAGGGGGGGGGGGGCAATTGTAGAGCATCTCTTATCATGGCCTTCGTGTGATGAGAACTTGTTCTATTGATCCATCAGGCTTTGTGATGGTATATACCCCTCTTTGTATTCCTGTCGGCGTAGGACTTGAGGAATTCTGCGCATAATTATGGATTTATGGTGTTGGGGAGGACCTCTACCATTTTGCAAGCCCCACCTTCTCCAGCTTGTATTTTACATCAGTGTTCTCCAAGATTTTCAGGCACTCAGGGCTATGATATTGGAAAATGATCTTCCCCTGATTCGTTTGTATGTTTGATTGGAGCATGGTGCCTTGAAAATCTTGGGCATATGGCCCCAAACATGTCAACTTAGGACCTCATTATGCCCAGTTCTTTTTGGCGACCTGTGATCCTGTTACACTAGCCTGCATGACTGCTGGGTTTCCTTCAAAATCCAGATTGGAGGCTTTCAAGGATGCCATTTGTAACATTTTGAAAAGAACATCAGTTATTGTGATGACTGGTAGGAGCTCATGGCCTTAGTGTTGTTTTTTGGTTTTGTGTGTGTGTGTGTTAGTGATTTTCTAAGCATTGGGGTATGATGGAAAGAGTGTTAGTGTGGTACGCAATTCCGTGAAATAACAGAGGAAGATCGTGAGTTGGCAGAGCGTGAAGTGTTAGTTTGTGAAATGGCTTAACCCGTGAAAGGGCTTAACCCGTGAAATGTTATTTCGTGAACTGGCTTAACATGTAAAGTGCCAAGCCGTGAAATGTTATTTCGTGAACTGGATTAACACGTGAAGTATTAGGCGGTGAAATGTTATTTCATGCTAGCTTAACACGTGAAGTGTTAGGTCGTGAAATGTTATTTCGTGCTAACTTAACACGTGAAGGGTTAGGTCGTGAAATGTTATTTCGAGAAGGGTTAAAGCATGAAGTAGCCATTCGTGAAGTGTTAAAAAGTGAAGTAACAGTTCGTGAAGTGTTAAAACGTGAAGTAGCAGTTCCTGAAGTGTGAAAATGTGAAGTGTTAGTTTATTTGTTGAGATATCGAGCTCAACTAATGCTACGGCGGACATTGATGACCCACTTGGGTGATAGCTTCCACATCTACACCACTGGCATGGTTGGTGAGATTATGGGTGATATGTGGCCAGTGGGATGTCAGGATGTGTGACAGCCATTTTGGATTACTAGAGACTAGCATAGTTATAGCGCCAGCTCATTTCGTCGGGTTCACATTATGGACCGGCCCTTGTATGTTGTCGTAGTTGAGTACTAACCCATATAGTGTGTACTCTTATCTTTATGTTATGTTGGTTAAGTAGAGAAGAAGAAGAAAAAGAAGAGAAGAAGAAGAAGAAGAAGAAGAAAGAAAAAGAAGAGAAGAAGAAGAAGATGAAAGAAAATTCAGCTATCCATCTCTCTCTTGTGTCTTGCTCTCTCGTGTGTGTGTTTGCTTGCTAGGGTTTGAAGCTCGCCCTCTCCCCCACATTCTCTTTATGGTATCAAAGCCTGGTTCTGTGAGAGCTAAGGAGGCAGCAAGAGGCAAGAACAAGTAAGGAAGGAAGCGGTACTACACGGGTAAGAGCACCATCATCTCTTTCCCCTTCTTGGTTTAGGTACAACACCCCCTTAGTAGCTCTGGGAGCTACACATCTTCGATTGAGGAGCTGTCTTCGCGGGAGAAGAGCTATAGGGCAGGTATACTATCTTATTGGACAAAGTTTTTTTGCCAAATTCACGTTTCGGCGGGTGCGTTACGGGCCCTGTTTCGTCACTGCAGGGTATTTTCACGATTTTTTGGAAGTTCTGGTAGAGAATTGTTTCTGCTTGAAATCTGGTTATTTGCAGTGCAACAGTGCATTTTGGAAGTGCAAACAGGGTTTGCACATGTATTGTTGATATATTGGGTGTATGTGCATGTACTCTGGTCACATTTGGTGACACACAGGCTGTGCTGAAGTACCGTTGCTACAGCAGTTACAAGAGATATTACTGTATTACAGGTTGCATATAGAAGTTGTCTGCTTGAAGGTTATTTGATTGCTGTAGGAAAACATGTTTGACGAAATTAATCAGATTGTTAGTGAGAAGATGGATAAAAATAACTTCCATGCCTCAAAGTTTAGAATGACCAATTTCCTAATGGGTAAAGGATTTTGGGATTATGTAGAAGGAGACAATGAGGAGCCTCTAGAGTTATCTAAGGAGAATGCCACTCCAACAGATATAAAGACATTTAAAGATTGGAATCAGGGTGCAAGAAAAGTCATGTACTGGCTTTCAATTAATGTCACAGACACTATGATAGGACACATAGAGGATGCAAACACTCCAGCAGTTGCATGGCAGAATCTGGTTCAGATGTTCCAAACTAACACAAAGGCAAGGAAGTTGCAGTTAAAGCAAGAGTTGCGTACTGTGGAAAAGAAAAGCATGTCCATCAATGAATATGCCTTAAAGATCAAGGGCATTGTTGAATCCCTTAGGTCTATCAATGTATCAGTGGAGGATGATGATTTGGTGATTGTCTGTCTAAATGGGCTTGGCAAAGAGTACAAGCTATTCAAGACCTCCATTGCAGTTAGGGAGAATATTTCCAACTTTCCGGACTTGATATCTATGCTGATCTAGAAGAAAAGGCTTTAGGTGAGGATTCTTCTTCACAAAGCAAGAACACATCAGAACAGGCCTTCTACTCTAATTCAGGTAGAGGCAGAGGTAGAGGCCGTGGTCGAGGCCAAGGTGGTGGCCAACAAGGAAATCAGAATTCTGGACAACAACATTCCAATGATTCACAACAATCAACATAGGTGGAAGAGGCCAGTCTAGAGGCAGGGGGAGCCAAAGAGACCGAGGTGGTTGGCAAAGAAATCAAAATGCAAATAGCATAGAGTGCTATTATTGTGGCAAACCAGGACACATGGCAAAGGATTGCTACAAAAAGCAGAATGACATTAAAAGTGGGAAGTTGCAGAAAGGCAACTATGCATCATCTAGCAAATATGGAGGAGATGACAGAAGTGAGCAACTATTTGTGATGCAACACATGCTTAGTTCCATAATAGGGGATGTGTTAGGATCTCAAGATATATGGTATGTGGATTCTGGTGCCTCTAACCACATGACCACTCATACTGAGTGGTTTAGAGATATGCAGAAAATGGAAAAACCAGGTTATGTAGAAATAGGTGATGATACTGCGCATCCCATTGCGCATGTTGGTAAAGTGCCATTGTCTATGTAGGATGGCAAAATGAAGTACTTGGCTGATGTACTTCATGTTCCGAATATTACAAAGAACCTAGTTTCTGTTGGACAGATGGTTGAGCAGGGTCTGCAAGTGAGGTTTAATCCTCAAGGATGTTTTGTGGAGGACTTAAAAAATAAGTGTCGGTGACAGAAATGGTAGGATGTTTACTTTGGATATGAACATGCCTGAGATAAAGACAACCATGTTTGCACATGGAACAGGTATCATTATAGATATTGACATATGGCACAAGCGCATTGGTCATGTGAATGTACAACGACTGAAGTCTATACAGGCTCAAAAATATTGTTGTAGGTTTGCCAAAGTTTAAGGTTGACGGTATGCATAAGGTATATGAAGCATGCCAACTTGGTAAGCAGGCCAAACATGCTTTCTCACTTGAAAGCATGTCAATGCAAGGTCATTGGATGTCATACATTCAGATGTATGGAGATCGACCAAGACTGCAATAATTGCAGGTTGCAGGTACTATGTTACATTCATTGATGACCACACTAGGAAAGTGTGGGTTTATTTCATGAAGGAGAAAAGTGAGGTGTTTTCTCACTTTCAGAGATTTAAAGTCTTGGTCGAGAAGGAAAAAGGCATGCAAATAAAATGCCTAAGATCAGATGTGGGGGAGAATATTTCTCCACAATGAGTTCAGCGATTTCATGAGAAAGCAAGGAATCAAGAGGCAGTTTACGTGCAGGTACACTGTATAGTGTTGCAGAAAGGAAAAACATGCACATTGCAGAAGTGACACATCCCTTGATGGCTGAAAAGAACATGCCACATTTCTTTTGGGTAGAAGTAGTAGCAACTGATGTGTACATTATAAACAGGACACTCATGGTATGACTCCTGAACAGAAGTTTACAGGCATAAGATTGGATGTGTCTCACTTGAAAGTGAAAGTGTTTGGGTGTATTACATATGTACATGTTCCTGATGAAGTGAGAACAAAATTGGATCCAAAAGCAAAGAAATGCATCTTCATTAGTTATGCTATGGAGCAAAAAGGTTATAGATGCTATAACCCTACCACTTGTGAGATGCGAGTAAGCAGAGATGTTATCTTTCATGAGATGAGTAGCTGGTATGCACCAGTAGTGAAGGCAACAGAAAATGTAGATGTAAGAAGTGCTGATGTTGCACCACATGTAGAGCAGCAATCACAGGTGTTGAGTGGACTTGGGGAGTCCTCGAGCAGTGGATCCAATGTTAGCCCATGGTCAGGTAGGTTGAGAAATGATGCAGGTACACATGTATCATGGAAAGGGAAGGAAAAGGTAGATCAACCTTTTGTGACTGATCTATCAGCAGGTCACTCATATGTGGATGGTGACTTTAGTGGCTCTTAGTAGAGCCTTGATGAGGAGCTTTTCATTCCGTCTATGGTTACTCTTGGTGTAAGGAGAACCAAGGCTGTTTTGAGGACACCTGGCAGTGATCCAGGTGTACGCAGGTCTATGAGGGTTAGATACCCTATTGAAAGGTTGAGATATGATGGATATATAGCCCATCATTATGCTTACATGGTAAAAGCAATACAGAAGGTTGAGCCCACTTGCTTTGAGCAGGCAATTGGAAATAAGAAATGGGAAGATGCCATGGATGAGGAGATGGTAGCATTGGACCCGAATGCAACATGGGAGTTAGTGCCTTTGCCTAAGGAAAAGAAGGCAATTGGATGTAAGTGGGTGTATAAAGTGAAGCACAATGGTGACGGTTCAGTGAGAGTAGGTACAAGGCAATTGGATGTAAGTGGGTGTATAAAGTCAAGCACAATGCTGATGGTTCAGTGAGTAGGTACAAGGCAACATTGGTTGCCAAGGGCTATGCGTGGACTTATGGCATAGACTATGAGGAGATATTCAACCCGGTTGCAAGAATGGCAACCGTGAGCGAGAGCTGTCATTGCTATGGCTGCAGTGAAGGGTTGGTCTTTACATCAAATGGATGTAAAGAAGGCTTTCTTGCATGGTGATTTGCAAGAAGAAGTGTACATGATGTAGCCACTAGGTTATGAGAGTGATGCACATCCAGATATTGTGTGCAGGTTACGCAAAGCCTTGTATGGCTTGAAGTAGGCACCCAGAGCATGGTGATTTGCAAGAAGAAGTGTACATGATGTAGCCACTAGGTTATGAGAGTGATGCACATCCAGATATTGTGTGCAGGTTACGCAAAGCCTTGTATGGCTTGAAGTAGGCACCCAGAGCATGGTCAAACAAGATCGGGGAGTATCTTGTTACCATTGGATTTCAAATATCCAATGAAAATTTTCACTATATGTGAAAAAGATAGATAGAGGGATCATGCTATTAGTCATCTATGTGGATGACTTGAATATCACTGGTGATAGTGATGCAGACATACATGATGTCAAGATGCTTTTGAAGTAGAAGTTTGAGATGAAGGATTTGGGTGAGCTGCGATATTTCTTGGGCATAGAGGTGTTGAGATCACCTCATGGCATTTTGCTATTGTAGAGGCAGTATGGCTTGGACATGTTAAGCTTTCCGCAGATACAGGGAGCTTTTGGAGGACCCCACTACATACAGGCGCATAGTGGGTAGTTTGATCTACATGACCATTACAAGGCTAGACTTGAGCTATGCTATTGGCCTTGTGAGTTAGTTTATGCAGGCCCCTCACACTTGGATGTGGCTAGATGGATCCTCAGGTACATAAAGTCCACAATTGATTATGGACTTTTCTATGAGGCTGGTATAGAGATACAGTTGCATGGGTACACAGATGTTGATTGGGCTGGTAGTATTGCAGACAAGAGATCTACCAGTGGTTTTATGTTCTCATTTGGGAGTGCTGCTGTGAGTTGGAGCAGTAAGAAGCAGCCACCAACAGTTGCCTGTTGAGTACAGAGGCAGAGTATAGGGGTGCTGCTTTGCTAGCTTGTGAGGTAGCTTGGTTTCATAAGCTACTTGGTGACATGGGAGAGCCCATGGATAGGGCAGTTGTCATATATTGCGACAACATGAGAGCATAAAGTTGGCCAATAACCCAGTATATCATGCTAGAACGAAGCACATTGAGGTGCATTATCACTTTGTGAGGGAGAAGATTCTAGCAGGAGATGTAGATCTGGTATATGTTAGCACAAAGGATGAGGTGGTTGACATCTTCATGAAGGCATTGGGCATAGAGAAGCTCCACAGGTTTAGGACCTTACTTGGACTGCAGTGTGTGGAGTTGAGCTCGAGGGGGAGTGTTGAGATATCGAGCTCAACTAGTTCTACAGACATTAAAGACCCGCTTGGGTGATAGCTTCCGCATCTACATTATGGGTGATATGCTACTTGTGGGATGACAGGCTGTGTGACAGCTATTTTGGATTACTAGAGACTGGCATAGTTATAGCGCCAGCTCATTTAGTCGGGTTCAGATTATGGACCGACCCTTGTATGTTGTAGTAGTTGAGTACTAACCCATATAGTGTGTACTCTTATCTTTATGTTATGTTGGTTTACAGAAGAAGAAGATAGAAGAAAATTCAGCTATCCATCTCTCTTGTGTCTTGCTCTCTCTTGTGTGTGTGTGTTTGCTTGCTAGGGTTTGAAGCTCTCCCTCTCCCCCACATTCTCTTTATTATGAACTTGCTATTTCGTGAGCTAGCAGTTCGTGAATTTGAAAAGCATGACTGACAAAGCGTGAACTACTTGACCGTGAACTAGCAGTCCGTGAACTGACAAAGCGTGAATTGACAAAGTGTGAACTGTTAGACCATGAACTAGCAGTCTGTAAACTAACAAAGCGTTGTTCATGGTTAAAAGTTAGTGAGGTGTGTTAGTGATTTTCACTATTCCGTGAGTGATTTAGTAGGTGGATAATGGTCATTAGTTCATCTTTTCGTGAAGTAGCAGAAGAGGGTTTAATATCATGAAATAACAAACTACTAGTTCATGATATTAAATCCCCCCAAGTTTGAATGTGAGAAGTGTTTATGGAAACGATGCAATGAGAAGATAAACGAAAAGTAGCGAACACAAGCATGATGTCCACGATTGATAACCACTAAGTGAAGCTTAGAGCTCCTACTTGGAGATCAATGAGCGCAAGCAATCAGATGATGATGATGAAGCGTTGGACAGACAGGGCTTTGACAATGCTTGTAATCCCATGGATTATGGTGGAGGAGAACTTTGGAAGAAAGACGATGAAAGATGCATAGAAGAGGAAAAAACAAGGTATTTATTGCCTAGCCCGTTGGCCTCGGCGGGCCAGCTTGATAGGGTATGACACATGTCTTAATACTATACGTAGAGGCCTTTTGACCATTTCACATCGTGAAGTGGCATGAGTTGGTTCATGACATGAAGAAGCCCGTACTATTTCACGACATGAAATAGCTTGAAACGGTTCACAATGTGAAATAGTCTTGTTTCCTCATGTGATACCCTATGGATTCCTATATGCTCAAACACTCCAAGGCCACCATTTCTCTCTCTGGCTAGTACATCTATATGATCCGATTCGGTTTTAATTACAGGATAGCACATGTGAAATATCTGAGAAAGGTACAGATGAGGTCGGGTAATACAGAAATGAAAACCGAATAGAAATCAACAGCATACACACAATCAAGCCTCCCTTTGCCTTTCCTACAACATAAATTTGACTTCAAACAGCAGCCCGAGCTGCATCTAAAGCTTGGTGCAGGGCATATTCCTCGGCAGCGGCACCAAAAATGTGCGCTTTTGCCGCACGTGTCGGAGCTTTTGTCGCACTTGCCAGGCACCGTATGCGAGCCACGAATGGCTACAAGCACACAACCAGAAACTAGCAAGCTCAAACAGGGAGAGCAAAGGTGTGTCACTCATCGCTCAGACTGCCGTCGTGAAGGATTCTCGCGCCGCAATGAAGGAGTCGCCGCCGCCGCTCTACCACCTCGTCGCCGCCGTGCCGCCACGCAGTGCTCGATCGCTATCTCTCTCTCTCTCTCTCTCTCTCTCTCTCACACACACACACACACACACACACACGCACACACGCACGCGCGCGCGCAGGAGAATGGGATGGAGAAGATAATGCAAGAGCACTCCTTGTATTCAACACATTGAGAATGAGAGTTTTTAGGGTTACATTTGACTCTTATATGTGATCTAGCCGTTCACACATGGGTGTCCACACATGGCCAGCCAATCCTAACCCTTATCGTAATGACATTCGAGGTGTGTCTCTCATCATCGGCGATCACCCAATCCCTTTATCCTTTACATGTGGTGCCGACAAGCCCGGCCCATGACTTAGAATACTTAAATTAATTATATGACGTAAAAAGTAATACGTCTCAATGTCCGTCATAGGTTAACACTGTGAGCCTTTCATGTTCTGCAATACGCAGGCTTGGAACTAAAAATTCCATAGGCTTTACTGCATTAATGCCATAAGCTAGATGAAAGGGAGTGTATACCGTCGCTACCTTATATGATGTACGATAGGCCCATAGTGTGCATTCATCTTGTGTTGCTAATCCATGCGACTTGCTTCCAGAGTCTTAGTCATGATAGCACACAAAATCTTGTTTGTGCTCTGTGCTTAGCCATTTGCCTGTGGATAATAAGGTGATGAATTTTTATGGACTACAATTAATCCTTTGAGTAAGTGTTCAATCACCTCATTGATGAAATATGAACCCTGGTCACACTGAGTAATTCCAGTGTGTAGCCAAATCTGGAAATAATCTGTTCATAATATAAGAACTTGGTCGTAGTTAAAGCATCAACTCTTTTAGAGGCTCTTGCCTCCACTCACTTAGTGAAATAATCCATGGCCATGATCACATAATGGGCTTGTGAGACAGATGCATTTCTAGAATAATAGGTCCAACAAAATCAATACCCCATTTCTCAAAGGGTTGTCTCACAATCACAAGGGTGCATGGCATCTTGTCTTTTTTTTTGCGGAATAGCAAATCACCGACATTCCTCGCATCTTTTCACAAATTCTATGGCATCTCCGAATAACGTTGATGGCACGGAAGCGGTAAAGCTGTCTACGCCCTTATAGCATGCTACACTTCCACACACGCATGCAAACACACCAGAACACCAGACCAAAGAGCATGAACAGGACTTATATTTCAGAACAGACCTTGACCTTTACAGAGGTGGATATCACAAAATATCCCAGACACCAGCTTCAGCAAGCAACCGCTCGCAAACAGCCCTCTCCAGCTCCTGGTCGCTCCAAATCCCTTCGCTCCTTGCTTCTCTGCAGCAGCAGCAGCCCTTCTCGCTCTCTGCTTTGCTCCTCAGCTGAGGGTCTCTCTGCTACACCAGCTCACTTGGGCGATCCCTTTGCACTATCAGGCTTATTCCCTCTCTCTTTGCTTCTGCTACCACTGGCGGTCCAAAATAGTCTGAGCCCCGACGTTGCCCACCTGTTGCCAACAGCCACAGCTAGCACCCAACACCCAAGGTACTCTCTCTTGTCAGCATCCAACTATTGCCGAAACCAAAACAGTGACCCACTCTTCGCTTCCTCTCTTTCATTAGCTCTCCCAGTTCACAAGAGAAGCATCCCCCCTCCACTGAGAGACGGCTACCATCACCGGAGCCTCCTAGACGGCTCTGCCCTTTTGTTTGCTACTAGCTACACCCACAAAAACCAGCAACAGCCACATGCTTGTCATCGCCAGCAGCAATCATGGCAGCAACACCCAACGTAACTCCTCCTATGCGCATCCAGCCCCTCGCCAGGCAACTCCTCTGGCGGACCAAAACCAAAACCAACCCACCCCTTCGCTTCCTCGCGTGCGCACTACAGGTGGCTGGCGGCTTTCTTTTCTCTGGTTACACCCACCACCGCCAACACGACCACCACTAGTCTTCGCTTCCTCTCTCAGTCGCCACCAGCCTCAGCCATTGTAGCTACTATTGCATACCCAACGACGCCCCCTTCACAACCCGTTTACTTTTTTCTCTGCAGACAGTTCCCTCACCTCGTCGCCCACCACCTCATGCTAGTTTAACTAGTCTTCTCATCATCGCTAGCAGCTGCGCCAGTCACCACCTCCCTCTCCCTTTGCTTCCGTCAGTGAGACTGCGTGCTACCAGCTCTCTTTGCTTTACTGCCAACTCCCTTTTGCAGCAAAACAACATACCCTCCTGTTCTTTCACGACCCGCCTCCCCTGCAGAGCCGCCCACCTCTCTTGGCCTCTTCGCTGCTCCTTACAAAAGAGAGAGGCCCCCTCACAATAACCAGGCGACCTTTTTCCTCCTCCTGCCTGCGCCGACTCTCCACGCTCACCTCTTCCAGAGAGAACCATTGTTGCGCTGGCCAGCTTCCAGAAGTATTCGCTGGCAGCCACTCAAAGTTCCACGCAGCTGGCCACTTCATTGTTTTATTTATTTTATTTGTTTGAAAATGGCCACTATAATATCTCTTTTCACACCATGTCCAAGACAATTTTGGCCCCTTATCTATTAACTGCCCATGCACCTCATGCCTCTTCAAATAGCAACCTTCCAATGCTCACTTATCCTTGGGGATGCATATGAGACTATTGTTGTTGGTCAGGGGGACCAAGATGCTTTGCCTGGAAGTTTGGGGAGCTTGGACTTGGTAGGGATGCCTTTGCAAGATGTGGAGAATCTTGCAGGATCGCCAATGGTCTTGAAGCTGGAGAAACTGCAGGAAAGCGACAATGATGAGTCTACAATGCACGAGGTTGCTGTGTGTGATGTTGATGGGCTGAAGGGAAGTGAGTGTATGGTGGACACACCGCATGTGGATGCTCAGTATATGGATGAGCAGTTTGGTTATAGTTCGAGTCTGGCAGGTTGTCCAGAGGGAGAGTTGGAAGCCAGTGATGTGGGCAGCAGATTGAGCGACCATGAGATGGGGGTTGATGATGAGATGAGTGTTATTTCTGTATTTGACTACGGAGTCAGATGTGTCCGAGGGGAGTAGAGGTGAGGAGTGGTTGTCTCTATCGCAAGGTTATGTGAGCTGGTCCGGAGGAGGAAATGCAATAGAATATGGTGATGAGGCCATATTTAAAAAGCCAAGGGGGTTGCTGAGAGTGGAAGGTCATGACAGGGTGTATCAACGGTTGTTTGATGGAGAAAGATGCTTGAAGGACTGGAAGGTAGATGCACCGAGGTTTCTGTTTGATCCAGGGGGATAAGTGGTTTCTAATTGAGCAGCTGCTGGACATAAATGTCTCAGCAGAAGAAAGGGGGTTGCTAAATATGTGTGTAGTTTTTTGGGAACCTCAGACTCAACTTGTACATGTGTACATGAGTGTTGTTCGTGTTGTGGTAAAGTCATGGGAGCACCCATTGACTCAGTGTGGGCGTCGTGGATGCGGCAGTCAAGCATTTGGTTTTGATGAAAGTGTATGTGCTGGAAAAAGTGATGAGATCTTGGACACAAGCTCGTCCGGAACGTAGCTGCTGGAGGTGATATCAACTACTCGGATGTCAGGATACGTGCATGCATCCTCACCACTCACAACCACCTCATCCTCTTGGGCATGACAAGGAACACACACCTTTTGATCAGCATCCACACCTGCGAAATCTATCGCACCATCAACCAAAGGAGCATCCAGCTCACCATCAGTCACACCATCACTCTCTTCCTGCTGCACAACTGGCATGCAAGTAGTCTTCTCCAAGGAAGCCAACTTCAACAGATCATCTAGTGCACTATCAAGTACACTGTCCAACTCACCATCCACACTCTCACAAGCTGCAGTATCCAACTCGTCACCCGGATCATCCATAGATACTCCATCCACAGCATCTTCATTAGTGACACCTTGATCATCACACTCCACCTTGACTGGCTGAAGTACTGGCACCTGCTCACAATCCACAACATCATCAATAACCTCATCCTTCTCCTCCTCGCCTTCTGAAAGCTCTTCAGGGCTGATTCCAGAAACCTCATCCTTCTCCATTCCCAACAACAGGCTAACCTGTCCCATATCCTGCTCTGCAAATGTGACCTTATGGGCTTCACAAACACTGGGCTGAATTGCATCCCTCATCTGCATATTAGGGCCAATCACCCTATCACTCATTCCCAAAGGCAATTGATATATGCCACCATTAGCTTTGGCTGGTCTCTCACATTGTGGACTAATATGACCCCACTCACCACAATTCCGGCATTGCACATCACACAGATACCCTCTCCCTCTTCCAATATCTGCTGAATTTCCTTCAAAACCAGATGATGCATCAGTCTTCCTTCCCATAGCACCTATGCCTCGTCCTCTTCCTGTGGACTCTATCCAATTCACGCTTAAAGACTTCATGAGCTCCATAGCTTCATGCACCTCTCTTTTCAATGAGTCCTCCTGTCT
This sequence comes from Cibotium barometz, assembly GCF_041138505.1. Classification (NCBI taxonomy): domain Eukaryota; kingdom Viridiplantae; phylum Streptophyta; class Polypodiopsida; order Cyatheales; family Cibotiaceae; genus Cibotium; species Cibotium barometz. Next base: position 43,308,757 of record NC_141070.1, on the reverse strand, counting down.
AGGAACAACAGCAGCTTTTCTTCCAGGATGCATACTCTCAATCTGTGGCACCTTCACCAACCTCCTCGGCTCTTCCCGCATTCCCATCTACCTCAGACGCTTCATCTTCCACTCCTTCTCACGAGCAACTCTAACAGCCTCCTCAAAGCTACCCAGGTTCTTCAGTTCCACCTTTAGTTGGATCGTTGGCTCCAGACCTGCCACAAACCGCTCCCTCTTTATCATCTGTGGGGGTACTTCAGGAATCAGAGCCTCACACCATAGACTCCACAGTCTACCAAACTCTATCAGATACTGATCCACATCCTGACCATCTTTCTGCTGAATGTTACACAATTCCTTCCACACTTCATTTGGACTCTTCACCTAGACAAACTGTGCCAAAAAGGCAGCTCTGACTACACGGTACTCAGGATCCTGTCGATGAACATTCCTATGTGCAGTCACAAACATCTGCAGCCATACTTTTGCATCACCCTGCAAGCAATAAGTCAAAATCCGAGAAAGGATCTCCGGGGTTGCCCTGTCTTTCATCAAAGCTGTAAACTCCATCTTCTCCAAAAACCTGACTGCACTTTCCTGTGGCAATCCCCAATACTCCGGAAAATCCTGAGCCATTTCCAAATCTTTCTTCACACAAACCCTGTTCTCTTTCACAAACCAGAGGAAATCTGCTCCTCAGTGGGGGCACCAAAAAGTGATGGCACGGAAGCGGTAAAGCTGTCTACGCCCTTATAGCATGCCACACTTCCACACACGCATGCAAACACACCAGAACACCAGACCAAAGAGCATGAACAGGACTTATATTTCAGAACAGACCTTGACCTTTACAGAGGTGGATATTACAAAATATCCCAGACACCAGCTTCAGCAAGCAACCGCTCGCAAACAGCCCTCTCCAGCTCCTGGTCGCTCCAAATCCCTTCGCTCCTTGCTTCTCTGCAGCAGCCCTTCTCGCTCTTTGCTTTGCTCCTCAGCTGAGGGTCTCTCTGCTACACCAGCTCACTTGGGCGATCCCTTTGCACTATCAGGCTTATTCCCTCTCTCTTTGCTTCTGCTACCACTGGCGGTCCAAAATAGTCTGAGCCCCGACGTTGCCCACCTGTTGCCAACAGCCACAGCTAGCACCCAACACCCAAGGTACTCTCTCTTGTCAGCATCCAACTATTGCCGAAACCAAAACAGTGACCCACTCTTCGCTTCCTCTCTTTCATTAGCTCTCCCAGTTCACAAGAGAAGCATCCCCCCTCCACTGAGACGGCTACCATCACCGGAGCCTCCTAGACGGCTCTGCCCTTTTGTTTGCTACTAGCTACATCCACAAAAACCAGCAACAGCCACATGCTTGTCATCGCCAGCAGCAATCACGGCAGCAACACCCAACGTAACTCCTCCTATGCGCATCCAGCCCCTCGCCAGGCAACTCCTCTGGCGGACCAAAACCAAAACCAACCCACCCCTTCGCTTCCTCGCGTGCGCACTACAGGTGGCTGGCGGCTTTCTTTTCTCTGGTTACACCCACCACCGCCAACACGACCACCACTAGTCTTTGCTTCCTCTCTCAGTCGCCACCAGCCTCAGCCATTGTAGCTACTATTGCATACCCAGCGACGCCCCCTTCACAACCCGTTTACTTTTTTCTCTGCAGACAGCTCCCTCACCTCGTCGCCCACCACCTCATGCTAGTTTAACTAGTTTTCTCGTCATCGCTAGCAGCTGCGCCAGTCACCACCTCCCTCTCCCTTTGCTTCCGTCAGTGAGACTGCGTGCTACCAGCTCTCTTTGCTTTACTACCAACTCCCTTTTGCAGCAAAACAACATACCCTCCTGTTCTTTCACGACCCGCCTCCCCTGCAGAGCCGCCCACCTCTCTTGGCCTCTTCGCTGCTCCTCACAAAAGAGAGAGGCCCCCTCACAATAACCAGGCGACCTTTTTCCTCCTCCTGCCTGCGCCGACTCTCCACGCTCACCTCTTCCAGAGAGAACCATTGTTGCGCTGGCCAGCTTCCAGAAGTATTCGCTGGCAGCCACTCAAAGTTCCACGCAGCTGGCCACCTATTCATTGTTTTATTTATTTTATTTGTTTGAAAATGGCCACTATAATATCTCTTTTCACACCATGTCCAAGACAATTTTGGCCCCTTATCTATTAACTGCCCATGCACCTCATGCCTCTTCAAATAGCAACCTTCTAATGCTCACTTATCCTTGGGGACGCATACACGTATCCTGACATCCGAGTAGTTGATATCACCTCCAGCAGCTACGTTCCGGACGCGAGCTTGTGTCCAAGATCTCATCACTTTTTCTAGCACATACACTTTCATCAAAACCAAATGCTTGACTGCCGCATCCACGACGCCCACACTGAGTCAATGGGTGCTCCCATGACTTTACCACAACACGAACAACACTCATGTACACATGTACAAGTTGAGTCTGAGGTTCCCAAAAAACTACAAACAACGTAGGCCACCACAGTCCTGCGTGAAGCACTTTGCGAGCTATAACTTCTCTCGCAAAATGTTCTCCAGCTATTCCTGAGTGTGCTTCTTCTAAAATTGTAACGAACTCGTCTTCTTGCACACATCTCCTGAGGATATCGTCTTTGCCTAGCTTATATAGTTCTCCTGCAAAAATCAATTGATATGGTGCAGCTAGCTTAATAAGTCGACACATCTTATCTTTGTTTAAAGGTTGTCTTGTGGAAACCTTGAGCTAGGTATTCTCACTCCACTCAGGCACCATATCAATTTTGAAAAGATATGCATATGGGAGGTCATCAATCAATGCTAGTTGCAGGTACTACGTTTGGAATTGTCTATATATGGTCTACCAAAACATGTTGTGTTCCTTTTCTCATCATGACTGTAAAGTCAATTCCAGGAGTAAAAGCAACCAACATGTGATTCTCCCCATGATGCAAGGATTATTCACTAGATATAATAAGGCCTGGTGATCAACAAAGAATATAAACTTGTTTGGCTAACAAGTAATGTCGGTATTTCTTTACAGCATAAACCATGGCCAACCCTTCACGCTTAGTTGTGGTGTAGTTTATCTCTACATCATTTAGTTGATGATTGACAAAGTACACTAGGTAGTCCAATTTTAATTCCCTAGGTTACGCCAATAGGCATCCTATAGAAAAATATAATGTATCGATGTGCATATGGAATACAAGATCCCACTTGGTGGTCTTAAAATTGGTGCACTAGCCAGTGCTTTCTTTAGCTTATCATATGCATTTTGACATTAATTAGTCCTTTCAAAGATGATGAGTACAGTGGTATGAAAATTTTCACATAGAATATGATGAATCGTTCGATAGTACCCAACGTGTCCCATAAATCGTTGTACACCCTTGTAGTTTGTTGGTGGGGGTAATTTTAAGATCAAATTCACTTTGCTCTCGTAAGTGGAAATACCATTCTTAAACACAATATGCCCTAAGATTACACCATGCTTGACCTAGAATTGACACTTTAAAAGATTTAAGGATATACAATATAATCGACATCTCTCTTAAGCAAGCCGAGTGGTCAGTCCAGCGTGAGTGTGCACATAGATTGTCAATGAATACCTCCAGCCACTTTTGCAAGTAGTCTTTGAAGCCATGCACATCAATCTTGTTGGAAGGTTGGTGGGGCATTGGTGAGGCCAAAAGGCATAACCTTATAAGAATAGGTTCCCCACATCGTGTTAAAGGCCATCTTGTGTTGTTCTTCTAGTGCTATGGATACCTGTTTGTAGCCTGAAAACCCATCTAAGAAGCTATAGGCTTCCTCACCTGCTACCCATTCTAACACATGTTCCATGTATGGCAGTGTGGGTAATGGTCTTTCTTGGTGGCTGCATTGACCTTTTTGAGATGAACACAGACTCTTAGCTTTCCATTCTTCTTTGTCACAATCACGATTGGTGAAAGCCAATCTGTGTGCTCAATCTCATAGATGAAAGCCACAGCGAGCGATGAGTTTATCAATTTCCTCCTTTATAATTGCCACATCGAATTCATCTTATATGGTTTTTGCCTGGATGGTCTCGATCCTTCCATGATCGGGATGATGTATTGAATCATCTATTTCCGTGTATGTAGATAGGTTTGGTATCCTCCCCTGGTTCTACAATGTCTACCTCCTTAACTTCCACTGGACTGTCATAGGACGTGGATTGGACATTTTCCTTCACTCTTTTTTGGCTATCAATTGGACCACTTTTCGTTCATCAACGGTGTAGGTTTTGAAATGGTATGGCATTGAGAGTAGGCTTGGCTTGTTATCCTCATCATCTTCTGTCCTAGCCATCACCTTCTTTGCCTCGTGAGTGAAAAAATAACTTCTGGTAAAAGACTCATTGATTTGGCTCACACATTTATGCAGGAGATGGGGATTGACTCTCTTGAGATGCAACGTGGCAAGAGAGGCCAGTAAAGTGTATGCCAAAAGCTTCCAATGTGTGTATCCAAGAGAGATCTTGGATTAAGACAATCATTGGCTAGAATATGTGACTATGACAATAGACTATCCCCAGGGTAGCACGCAGAATGCAGAGAGTGTGGAGACAAGTGCATGTGTGGAGACTAAAATGCCCAAAACAATGTGGTCAATTTGTAGAACTACTCCTGGTAGCAAAGTAACTTGTTTTGGGAGATTACTAGGACAAAATGTCAGATGTGGCTCTCAAATTATTGATGTGGGGTTGGACAGAAACAGTGGACTGTTGGCTCCATGTTCTAGGGTTGCAGCAGAAAGTATCCCGGTGGAGTTGTTGGAGCAAATGTGTGGTTCTGCAATTCATCTTCTTCGACACACTCTTAGGATGTTGACGAGGACCATGTGATAGGTGCACCAGGATCGGCGCGTCGGGGTTTGGCCTATGGAGGAAGGTACCAATTTGGATTGTCATGAGGTGTAGATGCTTGAAAGAAATGGATTCATCTTGCAAAAAAGGATTGATGTTCTGCAAAGCACATGGAATGATATAGTTGCAAATGGTGTGGTATCTAGTGCTTTTTGTCCACAGTTTCATGATGGGAAAATTGTGAGATGGAGGACAAGGTTAACAAAAGAATTTAATGAGAATGTTGATAAGGGTCGGAACTTGGATGGACAAGTAATTTGTGAGGCCATAGTGGTATGCAATGAGTATCATATCTTTTACGTAAGCACTGATGGATCTAGAGCGTTGAGAGTGAACTACTTCGTTATGATCAACAACTTTCAAGATGCACATGTGAAGATTTTCAAAAAAGAGAGAGCAAGAACTCTACATACATTCCATGCAAGCACATGTACTTTGTTTACTTGTAGGTCCTAGGTTTGGATGTGGCTGCTCATGAATTTATTCACCAGGCAGATCTAACAAAAATTGAGTTGTTTCAAGCACTTGGAGGCAGGCGATCAAATGTCGCACCTTGAAAGAGCGCGATTGAATGTGGTTATGTTTCATTGGATGCTTATGCCTCTTTGGGGTTTGCACGACATGGGATTGCTAGAATGTTTTGTGTGGTTCAACTTTGGGTGGTTACAATGTTTTCTTTGCCTTTATTTTGGACTAGTTTTGTGTGTTGGTGGTTCAGGCAATTTTGGGATCTTCCAACATAGTTGTGGTTATGTAAGAAAGGTCACTTATATATGCACTGTGATATAGATTGGTTTTGTGTATTAGTGGTTCATGCAATTTTGGTGTCTTTCGAAGAGGTATTATGTAAGTGCATATGTCTTATGCTCTTTGGAGTGGCGAAAAGTGAAGCACTATTTTCTAATTGCATTTGTGTTGTAAAATATAGTCTAAAAAATATCAATTTTTTTGAGGTTTATTGCCAAGTTTGGCTCTAATTTTCACCTCACTCGGAGAAGGTAGCTCGGAGAATGGGATTTCTCCAATGCACTTAGTGTATAAGAGACATGGGATAACTGAGCTTTTCATGGCTTGTGTAATGTCGATCATGAGAGTACATAGAGCTAGAGGGACTAGAAAGATTAGTTTTGGGCCCCAAATTGTACTATGGGTGGCCGGCCATTGTAACTATGAACTCTTGTATATGTCATTTTATGGAATATGAAAGGAGACAATCCCATTTGTCTCATTTGAGCTTGCCTCTTCTCTCTTTCTATGTGGATGCATGTTAGCTTGTGCTCTTGCTTGCACGTTTGATTGTCGGTGTATGTAAGTAGGGATGGTAATGCTCTCATTTCTCTTCTTCTCTACCCTCTCTTTAAGTCCCTTTTGCATGCTAGTTGCATGAGGTGAAGGTTGAGCTCTCCACAGCTTCCTTCCTTCTTACTCTTTACCTAGCCATTGGATCTCTTCTTGGGTGACACAAGAAGAGGTGGAGTGAGCCTCTAGCGGCTTCACATTAAGGAGTTAACCCTCTTAGGGTTGGCCAAGTGCAACTCTCTGGACTTGACCCTTGCATGTATCTCTCTTCTCTTTTCTTTCCTTCTTGTGTGCAAGGTAGCATGCTATCCTAAACATCTTTGACGCTACTGCCAGGGAATGCATTTGGCTTAGCGTCCTTCACTCTATTCATTTTCTAGTGTCTTTGATTAGCCTGGTTGGAGTGCAAATCCATCGATTGGTTGTTTCTATTTTTTATGGTGATTACCTGGATCATTGAAGGTTAATCAAGCATTGGAGCGTTGAAATCTTCACAGAGCATGGGAGGATCAAGTAAGTGCTCTCACATTGCCCTTAACATTCATGCAAAACTTTGATTTGCTGTTCTTTCTTCTTTTAAGCTTGCATCTTAGTTTAATCAGCAAAATAATCTCAATTCGTTAGTCTTAATTATACATTGTAGGCACCAATAGATAGCTAGAGACTAGCTCTCTATTAAATCAAAAACATAAAAATCAGTGGAAAAACACCTGAATTAGCACAAGAATTGGAGGAAAATAAGGCAAAAACTGCACTCTCCTAGCTACTCTGAGAAGTGAACGACTATTCACTTTACAGGCCACAACCATGGCATCTTTTCCACGCCCGTTCCCTTTCTCAGCTAGCCAAATCTAGTAAGATTTTCTTCCTAAATGTGGTGGTTGCATTAAAATTAGAATATTTGTATTAAATTGAGCATAAAGTGTATTTAACTGCATTCAATCAAGTGGGTGCAATTGAATTGTCAGAGAATATTATGGGGGGCTGTTAGACCTGCAGCCTTAAATTCCTAGACAAATCTTAAAAATTCCCAAATCTGACAGTGCCACGGTCATTCCAAAAGTGCCACAGCCATTCCAAATGTGCCACGCCTGTGCCATTCCCTCTGCCTCTCCTGACTCAGGAAGCGAACACCCGTTCCTTTCTCCTCTTGGAAGTGAACATCCGCTCCATCTAGCCTTTGGAAGCGAATGTTCGTGGCATCTTTGCCACGCCTGTTCCATTGTTGACCCAACTTGGAATGCACATTCCTTTCCATTCTTGAGTAAATGCCCTTTCCTTCCTTCACTCCAAAGCGCATGTCCGTGCCCTTCTGAAAGCGAATGTCTGTACCATCTTTGCCTGAGAAGCATAGCCCATTCCCTTCTCATTTTGAAAGCATATGCCCATTTCACTTCAAAGCATATGGCCGTACCATTTCCCAAAAAAAAAACTTTTCTAAGAGGGGTTCTGCACACCAGCTCCAAATTTCCATACACCTATGATCGGGTAGATTGGTGCAAAATAACCCTCTTTTCAACGAAGTGAACTCTCCTAAAACTTCCTCGCTTATAACATTGAACCCATCAGCCACCAATACCGCGTGGAGTTAAACAGTGCTTGTCTTTGAGATTACTAGTGAAAATGAAGACCACCCTAGCACGGGATGAGGAACTCTTGACCTCGAGACATGAGAGCTTGAACTTTAGTGCATGGACAGACCATCTGTCCAAGAGTAAGCTCCTACCTTGCCCACACATTCGCAGAGAAGCCTTGCTTCAAGGCTCCACAATTTTATCCTAGGAAATACACAGTAGGAAGAACCATAACCTAGGGTGAGAGGCATGGACCAACCACAAGGAAGCGAGCCCACTTTGTCTTTAGATCCTAGAGTAGAGGTAGGGCAAAGTGAAAGCCAATAGACCTAGACTAAACCACCAGTATATGGAGAGTCATGCCTGCCTCAGGTGTGGCTGATCCTTATAGGGCCCAATGACCTGTACAATACCTAGGGCCGAGTCCATCATCCCAAGGACTAGAAACATCTCACCAAAGGAAAAGGGTCTACCCAGGCCCTTCACATCAACCCGGTTCGCATGTATATCAATAGTACCCATCACCACAAGGAGTCTACCTTGGGTACCACATGGGACCACACGGGGCACATACTAACCCACCTTTTAGATAAGGGCCTCCAATGGTATATTATTCTCTTGGCCTTGCTTCTCCATCAACCTTTCCTTAAACTATACATAAAGATAGCATGCATGTACTCTATGCATGCGTAAAGAATGAATGCATAAAAGAGAGCATGCATAAAAGTATGCTCTCTGTATGTGTAGAGAATGAATGTATATAGAGAGCATGTATAATGTAAAAAATAGAGCATGAATGCATACCCTATGCTTGCATAAAACATGCTCTCTATATGCATGCAAATATTATGCATACACTCGTTATGAATAAAGAGAGTATGGATACTCTATGCACGCCTAAATCATGCTCTCTTTTTGCATGCATAGAGTATGCATGTTCTATTCATATGAGTGATATGTATAGAGCATGCATACTCTCTATGCATGCTCTCTATGTATAGAGAGCATGTTCTATTCATATGAGTGATATGTATAGAGCATGCATAAAACATGCTCTATGCATGCATAGAGTATGTATGCTCATATGCATATGAGCAACATGTATACTCTATGCATGCATAATGTATGCTCTCTTTATGCATGTATAGAGAATGTATTCTCTTTGCATTTGAGTAGTATGCATAAAGCATGCATAGAGTATGCATTCTCTTTGCATTTGAGTAATATGCATAAAGCATGCATAGAGTATGCATATAGAGTATTCATGCATTAAGAGAGCATGCATATTCCATGCATGCTCTCCTTATGTGTGCATAGATTATGGATGCTCTATGCATATGAGTAGTATGCATAGAGAATGCAGAAAGAGAGAATGCATACTCTATGTATGCATAAAGTATGCTCTTTTTATGCATGCATACTCTATGGATTCTCTCTTTATGGATGTATAGAGTATGCATTCTCTATGTATGAGTAATATGCATACTTTATGTATGTATAAAGTAATATGGATGTATAGAGTATGCATTCTCTATGTATGAGTAATATGCATACTTTATGTATGTATAAAGTATGCATACAATAGGCATACTTTATGTATGCATAAAGTAGCTCTCTTTATGCATGTATAAAGTATGCGCACTTAATGTATATGCATAATATGTATGTATGCTCTATTCATATGAGTAATACGTATACATCATGCATAAAGAGAGTATTCTCTATGCATACTCTATTCATATGAGTTATATGCATAGAGCATGCATGATCTATATATGCATGAAGCATGCTCTCTTTATGCATGTATAGAGTATGCATGATCTATGCATATGAGTAATATCCATAGAGAATGCATAAAGAGAGCATGAATAGAGTATGCATGCATACTCTATTCATGCTTAAAAAGCATGCTCTCTTTATGCATGCATAGAGTATGTATGTATACTCTATACCTTCATGGCCTAGGTTTTAGACAAGCCAAAAATGGCTACTTATCAGTGTCGATAGAGCAGTCGTCGAGAGGACCGCTACTATCGTGGTCCCTACTTCGGGGGCTCGTCAAATCTAATCCCAAGGATCTATTTTAAATCCATCTAGATAGGGTTAAAGACCACATAAAGAATACTCTTGGCCCAAGTCTTACCTCCACTGGCCTAGGTTTCAAACAAGCCAAAAATCTAAAGCCTTGGTCACAAAGAGAAAAGGTATGCAAATAAAATACCTGAGATCATATGGTGGGGAGAGCATTTTTCCAATGAGTTAAATGATTTCTTCGGAAAGCAGGGAATCAAGAGACAGTTTACATGTAGGGTGATTTGTGTACGGTACCCCTAGACAAGGGTTTTTATGGTTTGTGTGTGCGGTACCCCCTCGACAAGGATTTTATACCAAAAATGGTCCCATAAAGGATTGGACATATAGTAGACCAGGTTGGTGTGGGGTGAGACTTACCAATCTTCTTGGTACCAAATATGCCTCTGGTCTCATAGAAAGACATGATGAAGGGCTTAGAGGATGGCCATTTCACGAGTGAGGAATGAGTAAGAGCGCGTTTTGAGCGGTGGGGAAATGATTTGCAATGAACATGAACACACATGTATTTTTTTCATGAATATATCACCGTTGGATCGTCCAACCACAAACTTAATTTTTATAAAGGGAAAAAAAGCTCGACCATAACATGAAACCTCAAACGGTGAATTGTAACTTCTATTGAAGAAAAAAGTCTGAAGACAACAAGAAACCTTAAACCAGGAACCCAAAAAATAGGACACCAACAGTAAATGCTATGCATATTCTCCTCCCAAGACAAAAAAAAGGCGACCTGTAACATTTGCCATGCATCGTAGTTAGCATCCCAAAATTTGTCAATTCATATTTGGACATCCGACAATGCTCTATGGCTCTGCAACATTTGCATGGTAGCGACGACTAGATAATTCTTGAAACAACTCCACTTTTGTCAAAGCGTGCTAGTGCATAAACTCATGCACAACCGCATTAAGATTCAGCACTTACAAAAAAACATAATACATATGTTTGCAAGGGAGGCACATCTCATGCTTTGCTTCCTTCTTTTGGAAATCCGAACAAGAGCAGCTTAGGTACTTAGACACATTCACTACATAATTCACTCTAGTAGTACGCAATCCCTCTATGCTCACATAAAACATGTGCAATTTATTACAGATGAAAATGTCTTCTCAAACCATGCAAGTTGAGATTGAATGACCTTTCTGTACATTCTCTTTGAATTCTTTAGTGAGCCTCTTATGCTAACGCACAACCTTACTAGCCCGGTACTTAGGCCTACATGAGATTGCATGTATTGGTGGTAGGCCTGTGACCCTAGTATCGAATTTGGATTCTGTGGGATGGTGCTACTTGTCTCCAACAGAAACCCGCTCTCTCTAGATCGGCCACCTCCTCCACTATAAGGTTTGTAGGCTTCTGCAACTAGCCAAACACCTGGAGCGGGTCCCGGTGTGGTGCAATCACCTACTTGGTGTCCACATGCCAGTAATGTGTATTCACATTAGCACAGAACCATACAAATCCCTCTCGAATGCCACTCAAGGTACCATCATGTCCCGAGTAAATACGTCATCCCAAAAACAAGGCGCAAGAACACCACCTTTTGCTATGGTCCACCCTGTGGATTAATCAAGGCACCACAGAGCTGCTTTGTGTCTTGCAGAAATCCAAAGCATGTAACTTTATACTTAGGTTCTGTTTGTCTTATCCCCCATAGTATTTTCACTAGTTTCTTCTCTTGAATGTTGGGCAGCATGGATTTTGGAGGTGTTGGAATAGCTGGTCCTCTTTTGTTATTACCACAGTCACATACTTTGACCTATGGCTATCATTCTCTAGCACAACACCTGGAGAAGCCAAGATAGGTCTTTTACGTTGCACAAATTTTTGTTCTTGGTCCACTTTTGGGCAACCCAGATTAGCCTCTGCCATTGCACTATGGGTCAAGTCAATTAGTCTTTTGCTCGTTGACGCCCCAACATTCCTTGAAAGGAAGCGCTCCTTGATTTCTTGCAGTCTCGGTCTAGTCCTAGTATAACCACCCACCAAGTATGCATTACTGTGTGCACTCTGCAACAACACAACTAGTGAAAGGTCAACTACAGTAGCCTCATACAAGGATAATTGCTTCTTATAGCCAACAACTGCTCACATGCTAGAGTGCTTGTTCTTAGAAAGGTTCATAGTCAGCATGAAAGGAACATCTTTGTCTTGTGCCAAAAACTAAGAACTCTAATGCATTGCACGCACTTCCCACCATGCAAGCCATGTTTTCATCGATGGAAACTCACCCTCCACAACATGTCCATTTCTCCACCATTGCTGCTATAAAGTGAAAAGATGCAGGGGGGAAGAGAGCTTGAGCTCTTGCAAGCACACACACACACTCACAAAACCTTAATAGAGAACACACAAGGTGAGAGGCTGAAAATCTTCTTCTTCTTTTCTCAACACTCAACACACCATATACAAGAATAAGAGTACACAATAATATGAAAGGTACTCAACCAATACATACACAGGTTCTCTATAGTGTGAACCCAACTAAATGAGCTGGCGCTATAACTATGCCAGTCTCTAGAATGGCTATCACACAGCCTGTCATCCCACTGGCCGCATATCACCCAAGATCTCACCAACCATGCCAGTGGTGTAAGTGTGGGGCCTATCCCCCAGGCGGGTCATCAGTGTCCACCACCTCACTAGACGAGCTCGATATCTCAACACTCCCCCTCGAGCTCAACTCCATCTCATGTACACCAAGTGAAGCCCTGAATCTGCGGAGCTTCTCTGTACCTAATGCTTTGGTGAAGATGTCAGCTACCTGATCCTCTGTGCTGACATAAACAAGGTCAAGATCTCCTGCCAAGACCTTCTCTCTGACAAAGTGGTAGTGGACCTCTATGTGCTTCGTACGAGCATGAAAGACTGGGTTCCTGGCCAACTGTATACTGCTAATGTTGTCACAGAAAATGACAACCTATCTATCCACTGATAGACCCAAATCTATAAGTAGCTTTCTCAACCAAGCTACCTCACATGCTGCCATAGCAGCTCCTCTGTACTCGGCCTCTGTACTAGATAGAGCAACCATAGGCTGCTTCTTGCTGCTCCAAGTCAAAGCAGCACTCCCCAAAGAAAACATGAATCCACTGGTAGATCTTCTATCTGAGATACTACCAGCCCAATCAGCATCTGTGTACCCATGTACACATATCTCTGTCCCAGTCTCATAGAATAGTCCACAATGCAAAGTAGACTTCACATACCTTAGTATGCGTCTCACTGCATCCAAATGCGATTTTCGTGGAACCTGCATAAACTGACTCACCAACCCAACAGCATAGCTCAAATCTGGTCTGGTGATCATCATGTAGATCAAACTTCCTACTATGTGCCTGTATATAGTAGGATCCTCCAAAATCTCTCCTGAATCTGCACTCAACTTGCCATTCTGATCCAATGGCACAGAAATAGGCTTACAGCCTGTCATACCATACTTGGACAACATGTCCAAGCCATACTGTCTCTGCAATAATCCAATACCATGTGGTGACCTAATCACCTCAATGCCCAAGAAATATCTGAGCTTCCCCAGATCCTTCATCTCGAACTTCTGTCTAAGCAAGATCTTTACATCAAAGATCTCTACATCATGGTCCCCCGTAATGATCAAGTCATCTACATAGATGACAACAAGCACAACTCCTCTATCACCATGTCTCACATACAGTGAGAAATCTGCATTGGCTACATGAAAGCCAATAGTGACAAGATATTCAGAAATCTTGTCAAACCATGCTCTTGGTGCTTGCTTTAAGCCATACAAGGCTTTCTTCAACCTGCAAACATGCTTGGGGTGACCCACATCCTCATAACCAGGTGGCTGCAACATATACACCTCTTCTTGCAAATCCCCATGCAAGAATGCATTCTTTACATCCATCTGATGTAAAGACCATTGCTTTGATGCAGCCACTGCTATCACAACTCTCACTGTTGCCATCTTGGCAACTGGGCTGAAAGTTTCCTCATAATCAATGCCATATGTGTGCGCATATCCTTTGGCTACCAATCTAGCCTTGTACGTGTTTATGCTTCCATCACTGTTATGTTTTACTTTGTACACCCACTTGCATCCAATGGCTTTCTTGCCTTCAGGCAATTGCACTAAATCCCAAGTCTCATTTCCATATAGTGCATCCATCTCCTCATCCATAGCTTTCTCCCAACACACATTTCCAATAGCCTCATCAATGCATGTGGGCTCTACAACCTGCACAACCTTTGCCATACATGCATAGTAATGTGCCACATAACCATCATATGTAAATCTCTTCACAGGGTTCTTCACTCTCCCTGATCTTCGCAGCTTTTCATTCATGGCTTCCATAGCCTTCTTTACACCAGGTGTTCTCATAGCTGGGATCCCAAGCTCCTCATCAAGGCTCATATTTGAGCCACTAGATGAGAATGCCCTGCAAAAATGTCAGGCATACCAAGGGGCTCAACCACTTTCTCTTTTCCTTTACATGATGTAGTAATCACATTTGCAGGGCTAGTATTATGACGCAGCCTGCCACTCCATGGTCTATCAAAAGACCCACTAGATGAGGACTCTCCTGGTCCACTCAAAGACTGTGATTGCTGACCTGTATTCTGTGCAACCACACTTCCACTCACATCAGTCCCAACAGCTTCTTTTTCAGCAGCATACCAGCTGCTCATCTCATCAAAGACAACATCCCTGCTTACCCTCAACTCACGTGTAGCAGGGTTATAACACCTGTATCCCTTTTGCTCAAGGGAATATCCAATAAACACACATTTTTCAGCTTTCGGATCCAGCTTAGTTCTCAGCTCATCTGTCACATGCACATATGCAATGCATCCAAAGACTTTCAGATGAGACAAATCTGGTTTTCTGCCAGTAAACCTCTCCTCTGGAGTTACATCATGTATGGCTGCAGTTGGAGTCCTGTTCATGATGTATACTGCTGTAGAAACAGCCTCAGTCCAATAGCTATGTGGCATATTTTTCTCTTCCATCAATGCTCGCACAATCTCAGCAATGTGCCTGTTTTTCCGCTCAGCAACTCCATTTTGCTGCAGAGTATATCTGCATGTAAACTGTCTCCGAATACCAGTCTTCTTCAAAAATTCAGAGAACCTATTGGAGAAGTACTCTCCCCCTCCATCTGACCTTAGGCACTTTACATATTTCCCTGTTCGCTTTTCAACCAAAACTCTGAAATTCTGAAAGTGAGTGAACACCTCACTCTTCTCCTTCATGAAATATACCCACACTTTCCTTGTGCGGTCATCAATGAAAGTCACAAAATACCTGCAGCCTCCCATAGATATGGTCTTCGTAGGACCCCATACATCTAAATGCACAATATCTAGTGCATTTCTGCTCACATATCTGTTACATGGAAACACATGCTTTGTTTGCTTCCCAAATTGGCATGCTTCACATATTTTCTGCATACCTTCCACTTTAAATTTTGGCAGCATTGTCACAATTCCTTTAGTCTGCATAGACTTCAATCTCTGCACATTCACATGTCCAATCCTTTTATGCCAAATGTCTGTGTCTGCAACAATTCCTGAACCATTTGTAAACATCGCAGCACTCATTTCAAGCATGTCTACATTTAATGTAAACATTCTGCCCTCTCTGTTGCCTTTTGCAACCAACCTGCACTTGTCTTTAAAATCTTCAACATAACATCCATCAGGGTTAAACCGAACCTGCAAACCCTGCTCAATCATCTGGCCAACTGAAACTAGATTCTTTGTTATGTTCGGAATGTGAAGTACATCTGCAAGGTACTTCACTTTGCCATCCTGCATAGACAATGGCACATCTCCAACATGGGCAATTGGATGAGCAGTGTCATCCCCTGTTTCCACAAAACCTGGTCTTTCCGGGTTTTTCATCTCCTTGAACCACTCTCCATGACTTGTCATGTGGTTCGAAGCGCCTGAATCCACATACCATACATTATCTTTTTGTGCTGCATCAACATTTTCAGACATGGCATTCATGACATGCTGCATAACAAACAACCTTTCATTATCCTCATTATTTCTGCTTGAGGATGCATAGTTGTTTTGCTGCACTTTCCTATTTTGTATGTCAGCCTACTTCTTATAACATTCTGCCTGCACATGTCTAGGCTTACCACAATAATAGCATTCACGTGCATCATTATATTGCCTTTGCCAATTTCAACGGCCTCTTTGACTCCCCCTGCCTCTGAATTTGCCTCTTCCACCTGCATGTTGTTGTTGTTGTTGATTCTAGGACTGTTGTTGTTGCTGCTGTTGGCCATAATTTTGATTACCTGTTCAGCCACCTCCTTGATCACATCCACGGCCTCCTCTACCTCGTCCTCTTCCTGAACTCGTGTAGAAGGCCTGTTGCTCTGAACTGTTTTTGCTTTGTGAAGACTGTTGGTCTTCACCCAAGCTCTTCTCTTCGATAATCAGCATAGATACCAAATCTGTAAAGTTGGGAATGTTTTTCCGAGTCTGAATAGACGTCTTGAACGCCTTGTATTGTGGTGGCCGGAGACCACGTAGACAGACCTCCACCTTATCATCATCATCTACTGACACACCAATAGATGCAAGGGATTCCACAATACCCTTTATCTTCAGCGCATAGTCATTCATAGACATGCTCTTTTTCTCCATAGTATGAAGTTCATTCTTCAACTGTATCTTACGTGCCTTGGTATTTGTTTCATAGAGCTTTACCAAGGTGTCCCAAGCCTCCTTGGGGGACTTGGCATCCTGAATGTGCCCAATCATGGTGTCCTGTATACTGATGGGGATAGCCAATACATAACCTTCCTGGCTCCTTGGTTCCAGTCTTTAAACTCTTTCACATCTGCAGCAGTCGGATTTATATCCGGTATCTCTGGTGCCTCTTCATGCTCACCTTCTATGTAGTCCCAATAGCCTTTTCCCATTAAGAAATTCGTCAAGCTGAACCTCCAAGCATGGAAGTTATTCTTATCAAGCTTCTCAGCCACAATCTGGGTTATCCCATCATTTGACATCTTGCCAAACACACAATTTTACCAAAACCTGCACTCTGGTTTTTTTTTTTTTTGCACAAACTGCATTATTTTCTGCACAGCGGTACTGTAGTACTCTCAAATGTCACAACCAGTGACTTCAATGTGCATACATACACCAATGGCAACTATAGACCTCTTTGCAGCACCCATAGTGTCTACACAGTCAATCTGTCTTCCTGCAGTTCTTAAAACAGAGTTCTGCAGAGAATCGATGACTTACCCGCAGTGCTCGAAATTGCCTGCTTTCTGAAAAACGGAGGTCCAAACGTGCCCGAATCGCGTTTTCGGCCCAAAAAATTCTGTCCTATAGCTTTACTCCCGCGAAGAAAGCTCCTCAATTAGAGATCGTTTGCCGGTGCCTCCCGTAGAGCTCCCGACAAGGGTGTAGTCACCAACAAATAGGGAAGAGTAGTTGAAGCTCTTACCCTCGTACCGCTTCTTGTGGTTCTCTTGCTTGCAGCTCAGCCCTTAGCACGAACCAGGCTTTGATACCATGAAAAGATGCAGGGGGGAAGAGAGCTTGAGCTCTTGTAAGCACACACACACACTCACAAAACCCTAATAGAGAACACACAAGGTGAGAGGCTGAAAATCTTCTTCTTCTTTTCTCAACACTCAACACACCATATACAAGAATAAGAGTACACAATAATATGAAAGGTACTCAACCAATACATACACGGGTTCTCTATAGTGTGAACCCAACTAAATGAGCTAGCGCTATAACTATGCAGTCTCTAGAATGGCTGTCACACAGCCTGTCATCCCATTGGCCGCATATCACCCAAGATCTCACCAATCATGCCAGTGGTGTAAGTGTGGGGCCTATCCCCCAGGCGGGTCATCAGTGTCCACCACCTCACTAGACGAGCTCGATATCTCAACATAAAGCTTGTTTACAATTTGCCACCACAACATCTGAGCTTGCATTCTTCCACTTTCCACACAAGACCTTGTGATCCTCATGGAAAGGTGGTCTAATACACTTTTTGTATGATTCACCATACTTTTCTCCCAATGAAAAGCACATGATCATTCTTTTTCTGGGTTACGCTTCCCAAAAAAATAAATAGAGCGCATTGCAATCCAATTTACACCTGCCTCATCAGCCATAAAACCCCTGAACTCAGCTTTAGCATAACCACATTCTTGCACAACATCATTCATCATTTTCCAAAATTCTTTCTGAGCATATCTATCCTCAACCTTAAATTCACATATAGCAATGGTTAGAAGTTCCTTGAGAAAAGGATCGTAAACAAAAGCCCCCATTGAGGACCAACCATGAACACGATGCACACGATTGAAATGCACCCACATCTCCTGCAAGTTACTGTTAACAATCCAAAAATGGGATTGATCATGGTAAAGGACATAGATTAAGCAACATAATTAAGGTAGAATCTAGATTAAACCATACTAAGAACTCCATAAGAGAGAGAGAGAATGCACACTCAACACTCCATTCTATTTCATATCACAATGAACCATACAATGATATAGGCTTTCTAGCCTTATGCCACTTTACACATCATCATCCATGTGGCACTCCCTTTTCCACTCTTTTGGTCAACACTCACACACCATACAATATTACATGTGGCATTCCTATCTCACCACAATATCTTGCACGGTGCTTTCCCACATACACACAACACCACAATTACATCTCTCAACACCCCCTGTTAATCGAGGTGTTCCACAACTCACCCATCACCCATCGCAATGTAGCATTGCACAACCGCAATTGCTACCTCTCAACACTCCCTCTCAATGATACATTGGAGTGTCCATCAATGATACATTGGAGTGTCCATCAACCAAACATGTGTGCGCGTGTCTACCATCTTAGACACCTAGTCCATTTTGAGTCGACTCGCTCCCAGCGGAACCACTGAGTCCAAGATGGGAACCAACCCATGTGCATGCACTTCACACGTGCATCGCTCATGCACACATCACGCAACAACCATTTTGACCTTCTAGGTGAGCTCGGGCAGGGCAACCCTCATACCAATGGGTGAATACAAAAAATTTCTCGTTTTGAGCACGCAGACTCGAGCACGGTTGCCCTCATATACATGGGTGAAACAAATACAATGCCGGGCAGCAGACCCTCATAAAATGTGGGTGAGAGAGTAATAGAATGCAATAACCACCAAAAACTAACTCCCATGACCTTCATATGCTTCATCATGGGCATTGTATTTCATAATCATGTCTCAAGCTTGCCTTGGTTAAAGAAAGTTGAAGAAGATCTCAATCATGTAACACTTCTTTATGAACACCTTCATATGTCCAAGTATGCCTCCACTAACCATAGATGTAATTCACCACAGATTTATATCAAATGCATGTGAACGGCCTTTTATTGAGGATTCTTTACACCAATTCTTTTATCACTAAGGTTCAAAACCTTATCTCTAAGATTTTCACGTGCACCACATACAATTGGAGATTGCGCTAAAGTCATCACCACCATTCACAGCTCGTCACCTGTGTGGATGCTTCCGATGCCGATAGCCTTGCTACCCTTTGGTTGATCCTACAATGCTCTACCATGCTATGGAGGCCATTGTTTCTTCTACTTTGCATCCACATATGCTCCAGGTCTCTTTGTGCGTATACTTGTCCTCATTTGTTAGAGGGCCTCGTAGTCAGCTACAATTTTTTTTGTTGTACTTCTCTCTCTACTAGCTGCTGCCCCACTCTTCTCTAGGCGATGATGATGTTGTTTCCTGTTGGTTCTTGCGCTGCTCCTTACAAGTTCTTTGAAGCATCTTTGAGCTTATCTTCTCCACCTCGGTTGTTGCCAACTGTTTGTTGCTTGCCTGATGTTCGCTTACAGTAGAGGTTTTCCATGTTATAGCCAAAGCTCATGGTTGTGAGCCTTAAACATGTCACTGGAGGTCGCCCTAGTAGTTTCCTTTCCTCCTCTTTTTGAGTAATTCTACAGCTATCTGCACGTCGATTCAGTTCCTTTCCTCCTCTTTTTGAGTAATTCTACAGCTATCTGCATGCTGATTCAGTTCTTCTCTTATTGCATCTCTAATCTTGTGCAGCTCTTCTTTCCTTCACTGCTATGCTCTACCATAAGGCTACCTTCATGCCTCTGCCAAATCTGCCTAGTTTTCCTTCCGATTTTTCTCCTTCTTTGTTGTGCTGAGGTTCCATTGCAATTTCAATTCACAAGCTGCCGTCTTCATGCAGTTAAATTTGCAAGCTGCCTTATTTGTTGCTACTAAGTTTTTTTTGCTTGTTAATGAGCTCCCAAGTGAGCTCTGCATGTGCATGCCACTTCCTAGCATGCAAAGAGCATGTGGAAACTGCCAAGGTTTCCATCCCCTTCTTTGCTCTCCTTCATTGAGCAAACTACGAGCCATGCCATTTCCTTGTTGATGACAAGCTCCAACATGGACTACAAATCAGTCCACAATCACATGTCCACCACTTGAACAAGCATGTGCACCTTCAACCTCTTTGCCAAATGCAAAGATCCATGGGATCCACATATCCCATCACTAAGTAACCCTTCATAGAGCATTCTTCCATGCTCAATTAACCAAAAACATTGAGACAAAACTTCACAAATTACCTCCACAAACTTCTTGGCAGCTTCCTTGTTGTTGACACCAAAGACTCCATAGTCTTCATACTTGCTGAAATATTCAATTTTAGCTTCCATGATGATGAGCAGGCTTTCCATGTTGCAAAAATCCCATTTGTAACTCTTGGGCAGCTTCTATGCAACCTCCTTTTGTTGCAAATATCCTCTCAAACTTGAGAATGGCAGCTCCAAATCTCTCTCAAATCCTCACAAATGCAAATCCAAATGATAATATGAGTGTGCATAATTTTTTTTCATAATAACTGAAAATAATGCTTAATCAAAGAACTCCATAAGAGAGAGAGAGAGAATGCACACTCAACACTCAATTCTATTTCATATCACAATGAACCATACAATGATATAGGCTTTCTAGCCTTATCCCACTTTACACATCATCATCCATGTGGCACTCCCTTTTCCACTCTTTTGGTCAACACTCACACACCATACAATATTACATGTGGCATTCCTATCTCACCACAATATCTTGCACCTCTAGGGTGCTTTCCCACATACACACAACACCACGATTACATCTCTCAACATTACCACACCCGATCTCATTCTGTTCACCAAGTTAAGACCAAGAGTTGACATTTTGACAACATGTGGTTGCATGTTTGAATGCAGCTACCCTGGGAAAAGAATGCTATACAAAAATGGATAGCCAATCTTGCTTTCCAAATCCAGAATGGCTTCGAGTCCTTTAGACCACACACATTGCTCCCTTTACCTTCTTGAATACATCTCTGAATTCTCTTCTTATCCGACAACAGAGTAACAGTCTTAAGTAGGTCATTCAGCTCCTTGTCACCAAAATCTCCTTCTTTCCCCTCACGTTCTTTAATCAAAATGTCCAGGACCAGCTCTTGGTCCAACACACACTTTGACTTGCTTAGGTGTTGCATGCAGACTCCCCTTTGCATGCGAGTATAATTTATCTTTAATTATTCTCTTTTTCTCCCTACTAATATCCTCTACACATGGATGGTCATTGCACATCTAGCATAATTCTCCTAATCTTTTGGAACACAATTATATTTGACAACAGGACACTGCCTCACACACTCAGGTGGAAGTCTACAATGACTACACACAATAGGTCCACTCTCTTCTCCTGGTCTCCCAAAACTTGAGGCACCTTCCACACTCTCCCAATCTAGTAAGTCTCATTCACAACTAAAGTTGTCACAATGTGCGGGAACTCTAGATTGTAGCAACGTAAGTGACCTGCACACCTGCTCAGTCGCACTGTACCTGCAAAGAAATCACTACTACAAGTTACATAGTCTACCCATACATGACCATCACAATCTAGTGAGTCTCATTCACAACTAAAGCTGTCACAATGTGTGGGCACTCTAGATTGTAGCAACAACGTAAGTGACCTGCACACCTGCTCAGTCGCACTATACCTGCAAAGAAATTACTACTACAAGTTACATAGTCTACCCATACATGACCATCATGTTTATGATCCATTCCCTGCATTGAAGAATTACACCCAGAAGGAGGGAGGTCAAAAGCAATATATCCATCATAGGATAAACACTATTTGATGCACACTTTCAAAGGAAACATGTATACTTCTCCCTCTAGGTTGAACACTGATTAGATTAAAAACATTTGAGCAATGCAAAGAGGATCTCTGATCCACCACATTATATTTCTGTTTCCTCTTCATCAAGCACCACCAAGTTGACAGTATGTAACCTAACCTTATAAAATGCTTGAACATCTGCATCCAACACATATTCCTCAGTCCCATCAACAAGTGTCTGAGCTTCAATCTTAGTACTTTCTGCACCCAAAGTTATTGGGTGTAGAGTGAACCTCTTCCTAAAGAGTGCAAAGTGTTCTTGTATTTCTGATAGAGATATCTCATTGTATCTTTAGCTAGAACATATAACTAGCTTTGTTCCCACCTCAAGACCATAGATGGTCACACATCGAGCCATTGCAGGAAAGAAAATGGCCAGATGACGTGTATACATGAGCAAGAAAATGCATGTAAACCAATATGGAGTGCGTATACCTGAGCTCACAAGACAATTGTTAATTTTCAAGGCATGCGACAACAAAGAGATTATTATGACAATTGAAAACTAAGATAATATTGTATATTACACAACCACCTCTTTCAGATATTAAATAATATAATATCAATGTATTATTTATTTATATATTCAATTTAAAGGTATTAAGTTTGTTCAATATATAAACCTTAAAAATATGTATTTAAATAACTACATTAAATTAATATACTCAATATATATGTGTAATTATATTTATTCATTTATGCTTTCACATTATTTATTTATAATTAATTTATAACAACACAATCAAAAAAACATTCAAATATAAAATATAATTATGTAGACACTACCAAACTACCCAAGAGTTATGAGATGACCCTGCATTAAGATCTCTTTCTCACTTCATCTTCCTCTTAGTATTGTTGTGATCCCTTCTCAAGCAACTCTCTCCTCCATAGACCAAAGCATTCAGGCACTCTCTCCTCCAAAGAGGACATCTGGGCTCTTCCGAAAGGTATTTTTTGGACCTCCTTTTTCATTTGAGTCACCTTTTGCTATGAATAGATTAGAAGCCATTTGCATGTGCTGAATTGCACCCAATCATCGCTTGATTTTCCATGGTTAAAACTAGTGGATGGTTGTATATTTAGAACCATAGTCTTCAGATTTGTTGCTCTTCAATTCTAAAAAAGGGGCTAGAAAAGTAGCCCGTGTCGGCATAGGCCGCTTCCAGCTCCTTTTTTTGTAATGTTTGTTAAATTTTTTCTACTAAAATCTCTTTCATTGTGTCTAAATAACATGTCCCTTTTTTTTTGCTGTGCGGTTTTTGCAAATGTCTACACATGATATGGAAATCATGGTGTTCAAGGATGTACTTTTTTTTTAATGCTTGGCTCCTTCTGCTATACAATGTCTATAGTGTTGCGTAGGCAAGATCATGGTGCTACTTATAGATCCCATGGACATGGGTTATGCATTAAGAAGTCCTTCCATTACAACCACATGGTCAAATCTATTGAGTGACTACGCCCAAGGAGTCCAAGATTTTATATTGATGGAGAAGAGATAAATAGTGTATGTATATTGATGGTTGCTTGTCAGATCCCTAATCGAGGTCAAGAACATGTGTATAAACCCCCCCATAGGTCGTTTATATTATATCACTAATATGTGTGGTTTGATTCATGACCAAGGGTAAGATCTAGTGTGAATGCATTATGCAATTAAGATTGGCATGTTGGCATGTAAGTGTTCCTTCTGGGAGAATTTTACTTGAGTTATAGTTTATATATAGATATGAACTATGGTTGACTTGTCTTACAAATGCACCATCTTATCGTGCTGTTAACAGTGTCATACTTATGCTACCCAGGCCAAGATCATGTAGAAGATATGTCCACTTCACAGGATAACTATGTGATAAATAGGGTTGAGGGCGGGCACTTCTTTTTGGGTTGATTGCATTCATCTCCACCTAAATGTAGAAGAGTTTTTTTTTTCATGCTATGGCTACATTTTTTTGCATGCACTTTGGTAGAAAAAGTTACACTTTGGTTTATACATACATTACACAAGCTTGCATGTATTGGTGCATGTCTATATCCATGGGTAGCCCAGTCATTTGTAGGCCTAGGACACAACCATTAGGAAGCAGCCCGTGTTGACGGGCTGCTTCCCAATGGTTGTGGCCTTGGCCTACACATGGTTTGGTTCTACATACTTACAATATTTACAATGTCATACTACCTCGGGCAAGATTATGTAGAAGATATGTCCACTTCACATGATACCTATGTGATAAATAGGGTTGAAGTGGGAACTTCTTTTTGGGTTGATTGCTTTCATCTCTACCTAAATGTAGAAGAGTTTTTTTATCATGCTATGGCTGCATTTTTTTGCATGCACTTTGGTAGAAAAAGCTACACTTTGGGTTGTGCATACATTACACTAGCTTGCATGTATTGGTGCATGTCTATATCCATGGGTAGCCAAGCCATATGCAAGGCCACATGCATTGGGAAGTAGCCCACCGTCGACGCGGGCTACTTCCCAATGCTTGTGGCCTTGTTGGCCTGCACATGGTTGAGTTCTACATAATGAAAGAGCATGCCACAACATACATTACACAAGGCTGGGGTTCTACAACATGATCATGAACAATTTCTATGCCATGTAGTGGTGCATGTATATCCAAGGGTAGCCAAGCCATGTGTAGAAGGCCAAGGCCACCACAACCATTGGGAAGCATCCCACGTCGATGCGGGCTGCTTCCCAATGGTTGTTTCCTTGGCCTATAGATGGCTAGGTTCTACAAAATCAAAGAGCATTCCACCATGTATACATACATTACACAAGGCTGGGGGCTATGTCTCGGTTGTAGTTCTGCGGCGGGTTGTTCCAATTTGTGGTAGACAAACTTCACTATTTTATTGCAGCGGCATTGGAGTATGATCACCATCTTTGTGCAAGAGAAGGGGCTACATGGCATCATAAGGGAAGCATTTGATGTCCTACCATTGGGAAGCCATGTGTTGGTTTGCTCTATATTTGGCTAGCCATGCCATTTGTTGTCCAAGGCCACTACGCATCGATGCAGGCTGCTTCCCAATGGTAGTGGCCTTGGACAACAAATGGCTTGGCTACCCAGAGTATTACTAATATCAATTGGAGTTCGACACGGGCTGCTTCCCAATGGTAGTGGTCTTGGACAACAAATGTATTGGCTACCCAGAGTATTACTAATATCACTTGGAGTTTTGATAATGGGATTTAGAGGGAGGTTGGTTACTAATATCACTTGGCTACCCAAGAGATGTCGATGTTGCTCTTGTGACATAAAGATCTTCCAGCCAGAATAGTTGCAGCAAACCTACTCACTCGTGGGTCTTTCCAAACCCTATCTTAGGACCAATGAAGCAACAAATGGCTTGTCTCATTCAAGGGTTTAGGTTGGTAATCATGGTTGTCTTGAGCTTGTCTCATTCCTTAATGCATCCTATCTTGAAGTGTTGATTAAAGCTTCTAGCTAAGTCACTCTATCCTATATGTATGTGGCTACTAGTAGGGACAATGATGCATGTAGTGATGTTGGAAGAGTTCTATTATGTTCTATTCTTTAGTTTTCATGTTTGCTCATATGACTTTTTAGGTTCACCACTATGAATGCCACTATCACTTCTATGCATATCAATCACTCTTACAAGTATATGATGTTAATCTTTAATATGCTTACAGCCACTTCTATGCCCAAGCCATGGTCAAGTGATGGCCAACAGTGTGAATTGCTATGTTATGAGCTTTTTTATTGTATGGATTCTATTTAAAGTTCTTATGTTGTAGTTGGTTTAATGCAGAAGGTAGGATACATATTCTTCATACATGATTGAGTTGTGTTTTTATTTTGTGTTCACAGGACGAAGAGCAAAACTGGTAGGAAACAAAAACAAACAGCAAAAATAAAGAGCAATCGAGTGTTGCTCAAGGAAAGAAACAAATAAATAATGGATTAAGTTAGTCCTCCGGATATTCATGAGGTGAAAGAGGCTTCTGGAGATGGTAGTGGGATGGATGAAGCACCACGAGGGGGGGGAGGGGGGGAAGTGCAATAAGACGAGACTCAAATTGCAATGGAGGCTTCCCTTCAAATTGTGCCATATGTGTCCACCTCTAAGAATGAGCCTAAGAATGAGCCAGGGGCCAGTGAGGAAGACCATGATTTGTGGTGAGGACATCATAAGGAGGACAAAGATTATGAGCTCTATCGTATGTCCACCTATTCCTTTATGTCGCTTGATTCTACATGCCAAAGTCCATGGATTGCGAGATAATGTTTCTTCTCTATGTCAAATTTGCAGCAATGTGATGAGCTATGGTGGATCAAAATTAAGAATCAACATAATTATCAAGTGATTAGATGATGATTAAGATGATATTAGTGAGCAATTAATCTAATAGCTTAATGTAGGCATGGATACTCAAAAACTAGCAAATTCTCATTAGGCCAATGCCTCAATTTATAGGTTGTACATCCACAAGATGCCAAGCATCTAATCCCACCGATTTCTCCTTGATTTGTGCCATCTCCCCTACATCTAGGGGGGCACCTTTTCTTAGAATCTTTCCACACCCCATATATTCATGCATGCTACCCTTGATTCTCTCATTAGTAGATTCCTCTCACCTTTTCATTGCTACCCACTTAATTATAGACTCCCTTTTACAGTCTCTTGCTAAGGGCTTGTTCTCGTACACACCCATTCACTTGCATATTTCAACACTCTAAAGGCACCCTTTCAACATGAGGGTTACATGGAGGAGAAAGGGGTTTTTATAGTGTCCTTGTGTACATCACTTGTTGGGGAGGAGAGCATGGTCAATGATGGCATTGAGCAGAGTTGGGATGAGCATTAGAGGGCTATCAATACAGAGTTTGAAAATGACATCGTGCATAGTTACGAGCTAAAAAGCTTATTTGGACACATATTTTATGTCTAAGAGGGAAATCATAGGACAGTGGCATGGTCATCAATCATAAGAGAGAAGTTCTTTGACACAAAGAGTCGACATGTGAGAGTGTTTTGCATAGTCATTGATCCTAGGAAAGTCAGTGAGATTGTTTTATTAACGGGACTTCAAAGAATAAATATGTAAGTCTCTCAGCTTAATATTTTTTTGTTATGTAATATTTTTAGAGTTTGGTGTGTCATTGGGATGTTTGTAAAAAATCTAACCTTCCTTTTTTGTTTTTATACTTAGTCTCTTGGTGCATGCCCTTGTGGTGCACCCTCACTCAGAGACGAGATTGTTAACACTGCAAATATTTGCTTGGCTAATTCTCTAGATTTTTTGAGAGAGCTTTCCGACTTGGATGTGAAGACAATAGATGCCATCCGTCGAAGAAACACTAAGGGATTCGAGCCATGGTTCCCCTTCACACACAGGGATACCTTGGAAAGCTTGTTTATAATGTAGGTTTCCATGCACATGTTGGATAGCTAATTGTAGTGTTGGATTTTTTTAAAAAGTGTATATAATGGAGTTTGTGTAGGTGTAATTTCAAAATGCACTGGAGAAGAAGCTTGGTCCTCTCAAAGGTCAAGTGTCCAATGAAGAGTTTGCTAAGTTGGACAAGAAAGAAATTGAAAACCTTACTCGAAAGTATTTGGAGACAGAGTAGGAAAGGTATCACATTGGTGTATTCATTGGCTTCTACCTTGCAATGTATGTCTTAAAAGTCATTACCACCCTAGAGTTGAAGATTGTTTTGGCCTTGGTGGATCCTGAATATTTTGGATCCAAATTTTCCAATGTGCAATTGGAATTAATTGAAAATAGCTATAAAGAACCTTAGCCTAAGGGTCTAGATTTTCAGAAATCTTTAGACTATGGTCCAATTAAGGTTCCTATGGACCAATAGCATCAATCCATGTGTAGGGAGGAGATAAATCCAACTTGTAAAAAGAAAATACCCAAAAATGAGTAAATGCTCACATGAGGTGAAGAGTTGAAAATGTACAAGGTTTATTAGTAAAAAAATTATGAGCAATATTAAAAGTATGACATATGTAAGGAAGGGGAGTTCTTTAAAGGAGGTGCATATTTCACATAAGATGAAGAGTTGAAAATGTACAAGGTTTATTAGTAAAAAAATTATGAGCAATATTAAAAGTATGACATATGTAAGGAAGGGGAGTTCTTTAAAGGAGGTGCATATTTCACATAAGATGAAGAGTTGAAAATGTACAAGGTTTATTAGTAAAAAACTATGAGCAATATTAAAAATATGACATATGTAAGGAAAGGGAGTTCTTTAAAGGAGGTGCATATTTCACATGCTTTTGTGTAAGATCCCTGTTCCCACCGTGCAACAGATTCGGGGTACTAGCAGCGGAAGTAGCACTTCATGCACGGGGCAGGGACCCACACTCGGGGCCTCATCCACGGATATCCGGACAAGAGACTAATCCGTCGGTTTTTCCAAAACCAAACCCGAAAAAACTTCCCTTACCCGGAAAGCATGGGCGATTCCACCAGGATAACTCTTTACTCTAACGCAGTCAAGATCATTACAGATCAACTGATCTGACTGCACCTTTAACGGTACTTGGTCAAATCAAGGAAGAAACTTGCACTTGGATCATTGGGATCAACGCTTTTTTCCCCATCAAGAGGCACAGCCGTTGATTCCTATCCATAGAACAATTTCTATCCGGGATTTACTTCATCTATCGTAATAATAGAAATTAAATCTCGATTTACGGATCCATCAGTCCAGCCTAACCCCATCCGATCCCATGGGTTAGCCAACCGCCCAACCACTGTAGTGATGGGATCCAATTTGGAATTTGGTTAGGTTTTGTCCCGGGTACCAAGGAAAAGAGTTCCAAGGCCCCCTAGCCGGAAGTTCATGCAAACATAAAACTAGCCACACCACTTACACACCCAATATGAAAATTGCCTTTTTCTTAGCATCAGCTAACTTTAAAACAATCCTTTAATGAAACCATAGTACCACTGATCACAATCTTCCAATTTATCCAGTTGATTCATAATTTCCCATCATTCCTTCATCAGAGTATCTATGGCATCATTGGCAACTAGAACGCTCACCACCTGTCCACACAGAGGCCGTTTCCATAGTTCCTAGCCCATAATACTCGGCAATATAATCACTTATCAAGATGGACTCTCGTTGAAGATCAGCAAGATCAACCAACAGATCCATATAAAAGAGCCATGGACTCATCCGTTGAGGACCAGCAAGGTCAGTCAACCAGATCCATGCCCGGTTTCACAAAACAACTCTTACTCCTTGTTCCAATATCTTCCTCGACGCACGCGTGGGTATCCTAGGCGACCCAGAGCCCGAGCACCGTATGGTCAGCACCCTCTAGGATCCTTCGCAGGTGACCTAGCGCTTCACTCATAGGCCGCTTCCTTGGTCCCTCATCCACCGTACCGGAAGCTCACCATTTTAATCGAACCGAGGCTGGTCAAGACCTCGGTCGACCTTGCTACGCGAGACGTCCTCCATTGACTCTCCGTCAGCAGTTGCAACTTTATCAGTTAGGTCTCCACGACCTTAATCACAAGACGGTCAAAATGCTTCCCCAGCATTCTTGACATAAAACAGCCATTTACAAACAGCATTTACAAACAGTTTACAAATACAGTTTCTATATTAACTCTCATTTTTCCACATTATCCCTCATTAATCCACATTACTTATTCCACATTCCATGTATATGTGTACTCATCCAATCACCTCCTTTTCCATCTCTTCACTTCAGATTCCTTCACATCACATATCATATATTCACATCCATTTCCACATCCATACATCCACATCCACATCCACATTCACATCCATACATCCACATCTACATGCTTATCTCCATTTTCACATCCTCATTTATACATCCACATCCCATATCCACATTCATACATACACATCCATATCCACATCCACATCCACATCCACATTCACATCCATGCATCCACATCTACATGCTTACCTCCATTTTCACATCCTCATTTATACATCCACATCCCATATCCACATTCATACATACACATCCATACATCCACATCTACATCCACATACATACATACATCCACATCCACATTCCACATTCACATCTATACATCCACATCTACATTCACATTCACATACATCCACATCCACATTCCCATACATCCACATCTATACATCCACATTCCACATTCACATCTACATTCACATTCACATACATCCACATCCACATTCCCATACATCCACATCTATACATCCACATTCCACATTCACATCTACATTCACATTCACATACATCCACATCTACATTCACATTCACATACATCCACATCCCCATTCCCATTCACATCTATACATCCACATCTACATCCACATACATACATACATCCACATCCACATTCCACATTCACATCTATACATCCACATCTACATCCACATTCACATACATCCACATCCACATTTCCATTCACATCTATACATCCACATCCATTCACATCTATACATCCACATCTACATCCACATTTACATCTATGCATATACATCTTCATGCATATATCCATTTTCATGTTCATACATCCACACTCCCATCTCCATATCCACACATCCACATACATACATCCATTTTCACATTCCCATTTATATAACCCCATATACCTTCACATCTAATCTTTTACATCACATCCATTCTCGCCCTATCACAACCCATATACATCTTATCCTATCACATACACTTCTTACCTCATCCCCCCATACACATCTTAATTCATCTTATCACATCCTAACTTATTTCATAAGCATCTTATCACCTCTTATCACATCCTATCACTTTCCATACGCATCTTATCAATTCTTATCACATCTCATACACCTCTTATCACATCTTATCACATTTCATATCTTTTTTTTTTAAAAAAAAAGAATTCTTTTATTTGATATAAGATTTCTCTACACATTTATTTATACATAAATTCCATTTAAGGAGACCAACACTTTCGAAATTAAAATCAATCTTTTATGCATCTTCTTATGCATGATTTCAATTTGGTAGGGAATTATACTTTTAGAATAAAAGAATTTCTCTTATGCATCTAAGTTAAGCATAAAATCCATTTATGAAGAAAATCATACTTTTAGTATAAAAAGAATATCTTTTATGCATACCTATATGCATGAAATCCAATATGATAAAAGTAACACTTTTGGTATAAAAATTTTTCCTTTATGCATACTTCTATGCATGAAAATTAAAAATGATAAAAGTAACACTTTTGATATAAAAATTTTCCTTTATGCATACTTCTATGCATGAAAATTAAAAATGATAAAAGTAACACTTTTGATATAAAAATTTTCTTTTATGCATACTTTTATGTATGAAATAAAAATGATAAAAGTAATACTTTTGATATAAAAATTTATCCATTATGCATACTTCTATGCATGAAAATAAAAAGGGTAAAAATAACACTTTTGATATAAAAATTTATCCTTTATGCATACTTCTAAGCATGTAAATAAAAATGATAAAAGTAACACTTTTGATATAAAATTTTATCCATTATGCATACTTCTATGCATGTAAATAAAAATGATAAAAGTAACACTTTTGATATAAAAACTTATTCTTTATGCATAATATAAAAATTCAATTTCTCCATGATTATAATGAATTCTTTCAATTAGTCTAGATTGATAATTCCTAGAATATGGTAGGAAGTCCTCTTTTTATGCTTTGAATGAAATTATTTTATGCATAATTTTTATAAAAATTTTGCCATAGCTCCGCTGCTATGACTGATAAATCTCAATTTTTCTAAGGAATAATGCTTATCATTAAGAAAATAATTAAAATAATCTCTAATTGGATTATCAATCCATAATGGATTGAATCATTAATATACATAAACTAAAAGCATAGAAAAAAGCCATTAATTTGGCCTCAAATCTTGGGTTAAGGAAAAGCTTTATGAAAAGCTTGATTTGGATTGAGAACGGTTCATGAGTATGACCATTTCTTGAGTGAGAGAGAGAATTTACATAAAAATCATTAGAATTTAAACATAAATAAAAATTAACTTCAATAGCATTATGTAACTCTTCACTACTATTCAAACTTCAATAGCATTAAAAAAAAACCATACCAATTAAACTTCTCAAGCTTGAGAGGGGTTGAGAAGAGAGAAACATTGAGAAATTATAGAAAGATCAATATTCACTAATTACCTTACAACTTGCTTGATTCTTTGTTCACGGTAGAGGCCCCCAACCAATCAATTGGTTAAGTATGTTGATGGAGCCACTAATGGGGATTGAAGAAAGAGGGAAGCTCCAAAAACTAGTGAATTATTAAATGAATTCACAGTTTCTGGCTTAGGTGGAGTAGAGTAACGATGCATAAACACTATCTATTTTTCAACAAGGGGGAGGCTTCTATTTATAGGAAAAATTGAGCTCCTAACCAAACAAACTGATTCTAGAATTTTCTAAATCAGTTTGGTCAATATTTGACCATTTTTAGATCAGTTAAGCTAACTTTTTGGAACTAGACTTGAATGAGGAGAGAGGAGAGATGAAATATCTCAATTTTTATGAGTTTAAAACTCATTCAAGCATGTGAAATATGCACCTCCTTTAAAGAACTCCCTTTCCTTACATATGTCATATTTTTAATATTGCTCATAGTTTTTTACTAATAAACCTTGTACATTTTCAACTCTTCATCTTATGTGAAATATGCACCTCCTTTAAAGAACTCCCCTTCCTTACATATGTCATACTTTTAATATTGCTCATAATTTTTTTACTAATAAACCTTGTACATTTTCAACTCTTCATCTTATGTGAAATATGCACCTCCTTTAAAGAACTCCCCTTCCTTACATATGTCATACTTTTAATATTGCTCATAATTTTTTTACTAATAAACCTTGTACATTTTCAACTCTTCACCTCATGTGAGCATTTACTCATTTTTGGGTATTTTCTTTTTACAAGTTGGATTTATCTCCTCCCTACACATGGATTGATGCTATTGGTCCATAGGAACCTTAATTGGACCATAGTCTAAAGATTTCTGAAAATCTAGACCCTTAGGCTAAGGTTCTTTATAGCTATTTTCAATTAATTCCAATTGCACATTGGAAAATTCTTTTTGAATTTCTGTTTCAGGGGAACTCATCTGAATTAGAAGAGATATTTTTCTATCCAAAAATATTCAAAATCTGAATATTCTCTCTCTAGAATATTTTTCTCTCTCTAGGCTAAAACAGATAGAAACAAGGTCTTTATATTTCTGAAGAGGGATTGATTACAGGGAAAGATACTAGACATCAAAAAGGGGGTGGGGGAGGAATCTTACAGTTGGGTGGTGAATGGAAGAAGGTAGTACTCTCTTTGAAATGGAGTGAAGATAGTTTTGTTTCATTGGAGAAGCTTAATTTACTTTCTTTGTGTGATGTGAGCACGGATGTGAGGTTGCAATGGCTTTCAATTTTTGAAGCAAACAAGACTACAAAAGCTATGTTTGCTCTTCTCAAAGGTGACCATGAGTACAGTTATCTTCCAACTTCAATGGCTATATGGATGGTATCTTTTCATGAATTGTTGTTGTGTATTGGTTTCATGTGTTTTGGTGTGGTGTCCTCAAGTGGCTCCTAAGGGAACTCGTTCTGGACAAAAATCTAGAAACGTGCTCTTGAGATTTTGGCAGACTATGTGTCCATCCTAGAGGGCATTGCGTTGCCATCAGATTATGCAATATAGGATTACTATGAGGAAGTGACGATATGAGGAAGTGAAGATAAAAGCAAGGAGATACATGTTTCCGTTGGTGAGAAAGACTAAGGTCTGCTCAAAGAGACAAAGAGGTACAAGCTCTGAAGAAAGTGGATATGGTGCAGATGTCTACGCAGTGTCTAGTGTTCAAGTACATATAACCTAGGCTCTTCACATTGGAACCCACTTTCCATGCCTTTAAATATTGCTTGTGTTTTGGTTGAGTTTTGCAAGCAACCTATCTGTGCATTGTTTTTTCAACAGATATTTACTCTATTTGAAGGAGATCCAGCTTTTGGGTGGTAAACCTGTTTGGGCAAGGTAGTGGATCTCTTTGGCTAATGTGGAAACCACAATGTACCCCCAAAATTTCCATTCCCTCAATTGTTGGGAGTTGGATAATTGTCCATGGTGGTTGGACATGGAGAAAGGCCACATCTTGGGATGAGAGAAAGAGGCATTCAAGACACATTCTATGATGAGAAAGGATACATTGGATGATTCCCCATTGTTAACACAAGACAAGTTGGGAAATTTGTGGAAACTTATTGTGAAGAATGATATTTGTTCTTCGTAAGCTTGTTTGTGGGCTTGTAGGTGAAACAAAAACAAGCTCCCCAAAAGTAGAGGAATTTCAAGAGATAATAGAAAATATGATTATTTTAATGTAATACTGGCATGGTATAGTTCACAAATAAGAATACAAAAGAATGAGGGTCTATTTATAGGTGAGGGAGGCCACTAACAGAGTCCATCTGGGTTCTAGAATTTTCCAGCTTCAGTTTGACCGAATTTGGATAAGATTTGGACCAGTTTGGCTCCCTTTTTGATCTAGTTTGATCCAAGAGAGAGGAGAGATAAAAATATCACAATTTTTTTCAATTAAAAAACCCTTCCACACATGTGAAGGAGGCACCTACCTCAAAGGTCCCCCTCTCCTTTACCAAGGTGTCAAAAATTCATCATTTCTCCAAAATATCTCATTTTTTTTTAGTAATATCTCTTAATTTTTAACTAATAAACCTTATACTCAGTCAACTCTTCATCTTATGTGAGCATTTACTCATTTTTGGGTATTTTCTTTTATTCATTGGATTTTTCTCATCCGAACACTTGGATTAATCCTTTTGGCCCATAGGAGCCTAATTGGACCATAATCCAGAAATTTCTGAAAATCTAGATCCTTAGGCTAAGGTCCCTTATATCATTTTTAATTGATTCCTAATGCACCTTGGAGAATTTATTTTGAACTTCTGTTTCAGGGAAATATACTTTAGATATTAGAGAATTTTTATATCTAAAAATATCTTAATATTGAATTACCTCTCACTAGGCAAAAACAAGGAAAAATAATATTTTCTTGTATTCAGAAATAGGGAATGATTACAAGGGATTGAGGTAAAAGCTTTTTCCTTATTCAGGCTGAGGAGGAATCTTACACTTGGGTTGGGATGCTATGTGACCATAGTCCCTGAGATTAACAAAGTGCTAGCTTCCTATGGTGTGCCATGGGTGGTTGATCTTCCACTCAACAAAGAAGGATTCCATGTGGTGGTTCACCATACAAATTTTGGCCATATCAAAGGGTGTATCTACATGGATTTAGAATGTGAGATTCTACATAGTTGGTAGGTATATGAGCTGGGTCCTTCTCGTCATCTCTTCATTGGCTTCTTCGTGGTAGGTTGCTCTGGTTTCTCATTGAGATTCGGCCCCTCATGAAATGATTCGAGGATGGAGGGCTTGTGAATATAGTTAATGAGGAGGTTGAGTTTGTTGAGAAGGTCGAGTCTTTGGGGTTGAGTGGTGTGGATGATGTAGAAGGGGTCCCCATGGAATATATTAAGGTGGTTTCTCATTGAGATTCGGCCCCTCATGAAATGATTCGAGGATGGAGGGCTTGTGAATTTGGTTAATGAGGGGGTTGAGTTTGTGTGGGGGTTGGAGTTGGGCCGGTTGGAGAGGTGGGTGGGTTTGGCTCTAGGGGATTTACTCCATTGCTCAAACTATTAAACAAGGGGGCTTGATTGGCCTATGAGGATTCTTCCCCAAAAGATTGGTGCCCTCCCTAGTTTTCATTTGAGGACTTGTCAAGGTTGTCATTCTCATCTTCAGGCTTATGGCTTTGGAAAAGGAAAAGGCCTCCTATGCCTTCTCCATGGATATGTCTTGTGGGTAATCCACAATAACGGTATGAATGGTGGCTTTGCCAATGTGGCAAGGGCTTGAGAGTAGACTATATGATATAGTCGAGGGATACTCAAGGGGTTGTATTGATTATTAGGCATGTTACAAAGCTAAAGTAGACTTCACTGCTCAGTGAACAAGGATTTTTCGTGGCTATCATGTCCAAGTGAAGTGAGTCTGCATGGATGGGGAAGATGCTGGGTGGTGTCATGAGGTCAAGGAAATGATCTTCCTCTTGCGAGATGATAAAGAGTGTGGAGTTCATAAACATGTGACACCAACTTGGTGATGAAAAACAGGTAGAGGGAGAGGAGACACACACAGAGGATCAAACCCTAATGTATTAGTCAATTCCTAATCATAGAGGGAAGCCATGTCCCATCCCACACAATGCAAAAAAATAATAATCCAAAAGCTACAACACACTACTTGTGTTGTGTCCACACACAGCTAACCCTAGCTACTGTCCACACACTATGACCAGCTAGATGCGGTCATTTATATCTTATACATGTTACTACCTAACATGCCAGCACATAGTGTAATTGGCAGAAGTTGACATCGAGGTTGAATCTCAACATAGCCCTCTCAAGCTCATGATGTACTACCATAGATGAAGATGTAGATGAGCTTGGGCTATCAAAGCTCTCAACACTCCCCCTCAAGCTCATCCCATGTACTCCCAACATAGTACGGAAGTACTCAAACTTCTCCTTGCTAAGTGGCTTTGTATAAAGATGTTGGCCACCTGCTCTTCAGTCTTCACATATCAGTCTTCACATATGTCTTCACATATCAGTCTTCACATACTGCTCTTCAGTCTTCACATACTGCTCTTTAGTCTTCACATATCAGTCTTCACATACTGCAAATCCACTATATCATCCAACACTTTCTCTTTGACAAAATGATAGTGGACCTCTATATGTTTGGTCTGCGCATGAAAAACTGGATTCTTGGCCAACTGTATGCTGCTCATGTTGTCACAATGAATGATAACCTTGCCATCAATAGGCTCACCCAAATCAGCCAAGAGACTCTTTAACCATACTCCTTCACATATAGCTATGGCTGCACTCCTGTATTCAGCCTTTGTACTAGATAAAGCAATAGTAGGTTGCTTCTTACTGCTCTAATTCACCACTGCACTTCCAAATGTAAAGGCATAACCACTAGTAGACCTCCTGTCATACAAGCTACCTGCCCAATCTACGTCTGTGTAGTCGTGTACATCCAATCCTTTACCATGCTCATAAAGAAGACCATAATGTGCAGTGGTCTTTACATAGCGCATAATGTGTCTCACTGCATCCAAATGAGGTTTTATGGGGCTTTGCATAAATTGGCTTACTAACCTCACAGCATAACTGAGATCCGGTCGTGTGATAGTCATGTAAATAAGACTGCCAACCATCTTTCTATACATAGATGGATCATCCATCTCTTCACCAAAATCAGCCCACAGCTTCACATTCTGCTCCAAAGGTGTACCTATTGGCTTACACCCTGTCATCCCATATTTTGCCAACATATCCAATGCATATTGGCGTTGCACTAACCATGTCCCTGCATCATGGTCTTTGATCGCTTCAATCCCAAGAAAATATCTCAATTCACCCGAGTCTTTCATATCAAACTGCCCACTCAATGCCTTCTTGACATGCATAACATCTGTAGCATGATTCCCGCCCGTGACAATCAAGTCATCCACATAGATGACAAGCAAGACAATCCCATGATCTATTTTCTTTACATAGAGTGAAGAATCTGCTGAAGAAACGTGAAATCCAAGGGAGATAAGATATCAGCTTATCTTATCACTCCAAGCATGAGGTGCTTGCTTCAAACCATATAATGCTTTCTTTAACCTGCATACATGAGTGGGGTACCATTTATATGCCTTGCGATCCTATGCATACACAACAAAAATGCACTTTTTTGCCTTAGGATCTAGATTCTTTTTCTCATCTGGCACATGCACATAAGCTATGCTACCAAACACTTTGAGGTGTCCAATGTTTGGCCTAAAACCTGTAAGACGCATCTCTAGCGTACTTCCATGTATGACAGCTGTGGGTGTCTTATTAAGTGCATACACCGCTGCGGCACACGCTTCTGCCCAATAATAGTCTGGCATGCTCTTTTCATTGACCATTGCCCTAGCCACATCACCAATGACTCTTTTTCCTCTCAGCAACACCATTTTACTGAGGTGTGTACCTGCAAGGTAGTTGCCTTCTTATGCCATTCTTTCTCTCAAGAAGTTCTCAAAAGCATGTATTCACCACCTCCATCTGTCCTCAAACATTTTATCCAAGAGCCATAGTGCTTCTCTACAAAAGCTTTGAAGTCCATAAACTTTCCTAACACTTCACTCTTCTCTTTGAGAAAGTATATCCAAGTCATTATGTTGAAATCATCATGAATGTCACATAATACAAGTTGCCTTTAATAGATGGGTTTTGTGTAGGACCCCATACATCACTATGAACAATCTCAAGTGGCATGCTACTCATGTTGCCTTCTTTAAGAAATGGCAACCTTGCTTGCTTTCCAAACTGGCAAGCATCACAAACTTGTATATTCCCATCATACTTGAATCTAGGTAGCCCACCAACAATGCCTCTTGCCTGCATGTTCTTTAACCTTTGTATGTTTACATGTCCAATCCTTTTATGCCACATTTCAATGTCTTATACCACATTTTGGCTTTTAGAGAACATAGCTGATTATTTCAACTCAGGAATCCTAGCATCCAACTTAAATAATCTGCCTTCTTTCTTGCCTTTGGCAATGACTCTACATCCATTTTTGAAATCTCCAGAACGAAGCAACCATGCTCGTTGAAACGAACTTGTAAACCTTGTTCAACCATTTGACCACAAACTCTTTGTGTGATAGAAGGCACATACAAGACATCTGACATAGACTTCGTTTCACCATTGTGCATCACCAATGGTACACTCCCAACATGAGTGATAGCATGCTGGGAATCATCA
This sequence comes from Cibotium barometz, assembly GCF_041138505.1. NCBI lineage: Eukaryota > Viridiplantae > Streptophyta > Polypodiopsida > Cyatheales > Cibotiaceae > Cibotium > Cibotium barometz. The sequence continues at coordinate 43,269,756 of NC_141070.1, read as the reverse complement.
CCTGTCTCCACATAGCCTTTCACATTCATTGGCTTCATATGTTAAAACCGTTCGCCATGACAAGTCATATGGTTTGATGCTTTCCAGAGTCCATATACCAAGTGTCATCACTGTGTCACCATGTGTCATCATAGATCCCACGACATGTTTCATGGCAAATAAGTGATTTGCACTGCCATCATGACTGCTTGATGCAAAATTTCTACCATTTGCATAATTTCCACCATGTTCTGCAAAATTTCCACGATGTTGTGCTCTACCCCCTCTCAAATAATTTTGTTTATGGTAACAGTAACGTGCCATATGACCAAGCTTTCCATAGTAATGGCATTCCACATTTTGCATAGATGCTTGTTGGCCTTGCCAACGTCCTCTTCCACAAGGCTTACCTCTGCCTCTCTGAGGTGTATATCCATGAGGATTACCTCTGCCTCTCTGAGGTGTATATCCACAACCACCTCTAGCACCATATGAAGGCTGAAAATTTTGTTGTGGTGACCTATCCTGCCATCCATGACCATAACCACGTCATGATGCAAATCTCCCCCTACCTCTAATCCCCTTTGTGAATAGAAAGCCTGATTCCTACTGCCATTATCATCATGGCTAGTAGATGCATCATGAAAAGAGTCACTAAGTTTGATTTCCTCAATAAGCAAGAGTGAAACCAACTCATCAAAATATGGTAAACCTGTACTTCGAACAGAGATAGATGTAACATGAAAAGAGTCACTAAGTTTGATTTCCTCAATAAGCAAGAGTGAAACCAACTCATCAAAATATGGTAAACCTGTACTTCGAACAGAGATAGATGTATCAAAAGACTTGTACTCCTTGCCAAGACCACGCAAGGAAATGTCTACCAAATCATCATCAGGCATGGAGGCATTGATAGTTACCAATGCATATGCATACTTCTTTATCTCTTGTACATAATCATGAATACTCCTTCTTGTCCGCTTCACATTATGAATCTGTTGTCTCAACTGAGACTTACGAGCACTAGAATCTGTATCAAATAGCTTTACCAAAGTATCCCATGCATCCTTGGGATTCTTAACATCATGTATATGTATGAGTATAGCATTTGAGATACATATAGACAAGTAACGCAAAACTTTGTATGCTCTCTCTGGCCATTGTTTATCAGTGACAACTTGTTGCTGTGTAGGTTGTCGGGGTAGATCTGGCTTTGGCTCCACACTTGTAACAAGATTCCAAAATCCTTTTCCTTTCAGAAAGCTTTTAATCTTATACTTCCATGCCTGGAAGTTCTTTCTATCCAACTTCTCACCCACAATCTATACTGGGTTGTCTGACATATTTGCTCAATGTAAATGCACCTTCTGCACACGTTCAATTCTATAAATGAGCCTTCCTCAGCTCAACCACACTCTAATAAGTGTCCCAGATACTCCAAATTACTCAACCAACTTCACTGTTGATGTAGAAAATCACACTAATTGCAAACTGGTATACTCAGTCCAAAATATCCTATTTTGGCACGCTTTCCAAGGCTTCAAATTGCAATATAGTAGTTCAATCAAGTGTGGATAACTTGCATTGACACCACCCAAACGAGCTCAATGTTGCATATTAACACCAACCAAGGTGCATACATACCAGAAATATCAAATCCCCTTCTTTGTTTTGAGAAAAAACAGTAGTAAAAGTGCTCTAATTTCTTCAATTCTTGTCCAAATTGAGGAACCATGCATTCATTAGCTTAGCAATGATGTCTACTAACTCCATGTAAAATGAATTAGACCAATTGTAAAAGTTGAGTAATTAGTCAATTAATGACCCTTTGTTTCACTAATCACTATTTACAACCTTTTTAATCAGCTCATAATTAGCTCCAAAAAGCATAATTGCTCCAACAAACTACATAGCAACCTTCTCCTCTGTGTGTATCATAACATTGCTAAGAAAATTTTGAGATTAATCAACCACAAAGCTAGTATTTGACCTCCACTTTGCAAGACTATGCAAATTTTGCCATGTTTCTGGCCTTCAAGCTGCGCCGCCTACTATTGGAGGGATTTGGAGAGTTGGTTGTGACTATTGAAGATGTATGTGAGTTCCCAACACTCCTAGGCATGCACCCAAGCCACCAATTTGTTGATTTTTGCAAACAATCGGCTCCAATTGCATCAAAATTGAACCTCTATTCTCTGTTTTTGTGAGGGCTTCAAAACAATATTTTTTCAATCACTTCAATGCATCAAACTTGCTCCAAATTCATTCTAGGGCTTGCACATGAGTTGCCAACACATTCCCATTTGCCAGATACATGAATCTTTGCCAGATTTGCAACCATTTGCCTCATACATTCACCACAATCAAGCTTCAATGGAGAGCTTGCAAAATAGAAATTGTTTCTTTGCTTTGGGCAACTCAAATCTGATGTTGTTTATGTTTTTGCACCTGCAATCCGCTCAAGGATGTTTAGTGCTCCTTAATCGATAGGCCAAGCTCTCAGATTTGGTGAGAATCGGTGTGCTACAAGCTTCACAGCTCTAATGGCAAGCTCCACAGCTTTTCTTCCCAGCTTCTTCTCCCTCTTCTCTCACTCACTCATAAACCCTAATACAAAGCACTAGGCTCTGATACCATGATGAAAAATAGGTAGAGGGAGAGGAGACACACACACAGGAGCAAACTCTAATGTATTAGTCAAACCCTAATCATAGAGAGAAGCCATGTCCCATCTCACACAATGCAAAAAACAATAATCCAAAAGCTACAACACACTACTTGTGTTGTGTCCACACACAGCTAACCCTAGCTACTCTCCACACACTATGACCAGCTGGACGTGGTCATTTATGTCTCACACATGTTACTACCTAACATGCCAGCACATATTGCAACTAGCACAAGCTGACATCGAGCTTGAATCTCAACACTGGGAAGGTTGGACACAAGCAGATGGGATTCACTGGGAAGGTTGGACACAAGCAGATGGGATTCACTGGAGTATAGCAATGTAGAGGAGATGGCTTGGTTCAAGAAGAACATGGTGGTGAGTGTGGGTTTTTATGCACTAAGATGGTATGGAAAGTGAGGGTGGAAGTAGGGTATGATAAAAAGATATTAAATTGATGTGGGTTAAGATGGTTGGAAGGTGGGGGTGAGTATAACAAAAAGATATTAAATCGAAGCAAATATAGGGCTAGTGTAATTAATGAGGGTAAGGGTATCCACAGGAGACTGGCTTATGGTGTAATTAATGAGGGTAAGGGTATCCACCATAGGAGACCAGCTTGTGGTTGGCAAAGGGTCAAGATTGGTAGCCCATGAGAGAAGAATCCTTTTATCACGCCCTCTGAATGGGGTACATGAGGCAAGGGGCTCCATTTTATGAATTTTGACATGTGCCTTGATGATGATCAAGGTTTCTTTATGGAGGAGGAGCTCTTGGTAGGTTGCTTCCCTAGCAACCGCTATGCTTAGGGCATAGTTGTACTCCTCATGGAAATTTGTGAGAGAGCTTTGGAAATGGGTAGTGTCACAATGCTTTGCAAATTGGTTAGCCACACAGACTATGTGGGGCTCTTTATCTTTAGCTTACTTGAGCCCATCTAGGAGGAGTTGGTCTCTTAGGGATTTATTTTCTTGGGCCACTGTAATTTTGGTGGTTTCTAGGATTTGGTATTGAAGGTGGGCATCTAGTTGTTATTGAAGGATTTGGTATTAAAAGTTAAGGGCATCCACTTGGATTGAGGGTGGAGGGCATCCACCTACTCTAGTGGGCTAGATCCTCCTAGGTGGCTTCGGATACCTCGAGCTCATTCTAAAGCTGATGGATTTCACTTGTGGCTTTCTTGAGCTTGGCTTCAAGCTTAGCATTCTTCTAATGGGTAGCTTGAAGCAGGGTAAGCTTCTAGCCCTCTTCTTAAGTTTATGTATCTTGGCTCTTGAGCTCTTGTTTTGTTGGAGGATGTGTCTCTTGGAGGGCAGGGCATCCACCACTGCTCTGAGTGTGGGATAGCTAATTCTAAAGCTGCTGGATTTCATGTGTGGATTTCTTGGGCTCAGCTTCAAGCTTGGTATTCTTCTCATGGGCAGCCTGAAGTAGGCTAAGCTTCCAACCCTCTTCTTGAATGTATGTATCTTGGTCCTTGAGCTCTTATTGTTTTCTAGAGGATGTGTCTCTTGGAGGTCTCAGCGATATGGCTAATAAGCTCACCAATGAGTGTTAACATCATAAGTATTGGGGGGAGCTACAAAAGCATGGGTGAGTTCTAGTGTAAAAAGATTGATTATGCAAGAACAATCTATAGCATCCTTGAAGGTATCATAGAGGTGGGTAGGGACAAAAGGCTGATCAAAGTGGATGTGGTGGAGGTTTGTAAGATTCCTCCTTCCAACTTTTGAGGTGTGAAGGTATAAGAACCTCACCTTTTGATCTTATAACTTTTCCCCTCTCTGAAATAAAAGAAAGATCCTGTTTTACCTTGTTTTGGTCTCGAGAGAGAAAATGTGTAGAGGGAGGTAATTCAAAATTGAGATATTTTTGGATATAAAAATCCTCCTAGTGTCTAAAATGGTTTCTCATGAAACAGAAATTCAAAAAGAACTTTCCAATGTGCAATTGGAATTAATTGAAAATAGGTAAAAGGACCCTAGCCTAAGGGTCCACATTTTCAAAATTTTTTGGGGATTATGGTCCAATTAAGGTTACTATGGACCAATAAGATTAATCCAAATGTAGGGAGGAGATAAATTGAAGAATAAAAGAAAAATACCCAAAAATGAGTAAATGCTCACATAAGATGAAGAGTTGACTAAGGTTTATTAGTTAAAAATTAAGAGATATTTAGAGGAAATGATGCATTTTTGACACCTCAGTGTGGGGATCTCCTTCATGGGGATCTCCCCTCATGAAGGAGGCACCTATTTCACATGTGTGGAGGAGTTTTAAACTAAAAAATAATGAGATATTTTTATCTCTCCTCTCTCCTATTTCAACTAGATCCAAAAACTAAGCTAAACTAATCCAAAAATGGTTAAAAATTGACCAAACTGATCTGGAAAATTCTAGAATCAGTTTGCTTGGTTAGAGGAGGCTCACTTTTTCCTATAAATAGAAGCCTCCCCCTTTGTAAAAGCTTAATGGTGTTTATGCACTGTTACTCTCTCCTGTCTTGAGCCATTTACATTGAATTTTTTAATAATTCAATTGTTTTTGCCCTAATCCTCTCCAAAGTGAATCGGTGGCCACTCTTGATTCAAACAAGAGTAGAACCCTCAATCCCTCAAGCCAAAGCTTACAAAATCTTTATTTATTTAATTTTAAATCTATGGTTTTCTTGATTTTCATGTTTTACAGTTGATTGAATTAAATTCAAATGCTATGCCTTTGAGGAAAAGGCCACCCCCTTCTCTCATTACATTCCAGCCTTTCTTAATCCTAGAAAGATTAACTAAGGGATTAATTAAAATCTTCTTATTGTTTACTCTCTTGAATTTAGAAAAATTGTGTAGATTAGAGTTCTATGAATCTAACTTGGGTTAATTTGAACGATAAAAATGAGAAATGGTCAGCCATTCAAAGGAGGTTATGGTAAAATTTTCTAGAATTTTGTGGAAAAGAAAATTGTTTTTATGTTATTCCAAAAGAGTAATTCCCACCATTTTTGCATCTAAAAGAAATATTCTAATTACTTCATGTATATATTCACCTATGAATATGCATGGATATCAGTGATATTAATTAAAATTGATTTTTATGCATAGAAAGATGCATAAAGGAATCATTTTTATTTCAAAAGTGTTATTCTCATTAAAATCGATTTTATGCATAGAAAGATGCATAAAGGAATCATTTTTTATTTCAAAAGTGTTATTCTCATTAAAATTGATTTTTATGCATAGAAAGATGCATAAAGGAATTATTTTTATTTCAAAAGTGTTATTCCCATTAAAATTAATTTTTATGCATAAATAGATGCATAGAGAATTTTTATATCAATCATAATTAAGATTTAATTATGATTAAAAAGATTAATTAAAAGTTAACCTCTCTGTTAACAGAGAGAAGGAAGGGGTGGTGAGAGAAGATTTTATTAGAGAAGGAGAGAGGAGTGTGGAGAGAGAGACTCTTCTCTCTCTCACTCTTTGCTATGCGCGCACCTGCGTTGCAGGCTGCTAGGCGAAAATCGCCCCCCACCATAAAATCATTTTTTTAATAAAAAGCTAATAAGCTTAAAGCTTTAAAAAGCTTTTATTGAAGCTTTTTAATATTTAAAAAAATGAGTTTTTTAATTAAAAAGAGCTTTTGAAATCCTTTAAAAAAAGCTTGGAAAAGCCTGAAAAAATGAGAAAATATGAGAATTGAGAAAAAAAAACTCTGGAATTTTCTAAAATTTTTTCTTGGAATCTCTTGGCTTTTCACATTCCTGGGAAACCTTTTAGCTTTCCGAATTCTGAAAAATCTTTTGAGCTTTCGGATTCCAGAAACTTTTGACCTTTCACATTTTGATTTTTTTTTGTCTTTTCATTTTCTTGAAACTATTGGCTTTCTGTATTCCAGGAACTTTTGACCTTTCACATTCAATTTTTTTTTTGTCTTTTTATTTTCTTGAAACTATTGGCTTTCTCTGTATTCCAAGAAAACCATTGGGATTCTGAAATTTTTTGACTGTTCATATTCTGATGCGTTCGGGGTAAATTAAAAATTTCAAAAAATTCATGAAAAATAGACAAAAGGTAATTTTAAATTTTTGGAAAATGTGGGGTTGGTGTTTGGCATGTGGTGTGTCCATTCGAGCGCCTGTGACCATTCAAATTCCTTTAAAAATATATATTTTAAATCCAAAAATTTAAAAATCCATTAAAATTATAAATTTTCATTGGATTTGAGAATTATTGAGAGAAATTGGAAATTTTGTGAATGATGGGATTCTCAAGAAAAATTAGGAATATTCTAGAAATTATTTTTAAAAATCGTAGAAATTGGTAATTTTTAAAATATCAATGGTATTTTGGTAAATTTAATTGCTAAAAATTTTCTGAAAAAATATAGGTTTGGAATGCCATAAGATAGGTTTGGTGGAATTCAAAATTATCGTATTTTGAGGCCTATAAAATTAGGAAAAAATCATGATAATTATTTTTCTCGAGAATTTTTTATTTTCAAGGATTATTTAATGTTGAAGTACGTTTTCTCCTGCTGACATTAGATAGATGCGGGTTATTCGCATATTATTAATATGATTGTATCTCGTATTAGTAGATATTTTTGTTTGGATTAATTCTAAACAAGGTCTTCATGATTTTTTACCATTGTTTAGCCATTCTTTTTGGACATGATCCTTAATTTTTTCAATGATGGCTAGAATCTACGTTCAAAGTGTGTCTCACCTTTGACACTTTTTCATGATATTTTATTTTACACTTGTTTAAGTGTGGTCTATGCTTAATTTTCTAAGCCTAAGACAAATTCTATCATGGGTTAGTTGATCGGTTTATTTTGGTGGATTTTATTGGATGTTTTCCAAGTTTTATATAGACTCATCAGGTTTTGTCTAGATCACTTATGTCTAGGGGTTTGCCTAGATCACTTGTGTCTAGGGGTTTTTTAATGAGTGCTACACACATGTGTTTCACTTGCTTACTTTGGAGTTTTGCTTGAACACACCACGTTCATATACTCCGGATTGATGAGTTGGCCACCAATTTTAATGCTTCTTTTGACATGATTAATGTCCATTAGATGGCATGCATTGATTTTTATGATCAACTATGGTTTTTATGGATTCGAGTGGCTTTTATGCTTTTATCCATGGTTTTATAAGGATCTTTTGATCTTTTGGATAATATCATGTGCTTTGAAGGTAACATTTGCCTTCGTTTTTTGCACGTAATTTTGGACTATGTTCCTTGTACTTTTGTACATATTCCAACTTAGATACCTAGTTGCTTATATATCTAGGTAAATTGTTATTTTTCTACCCTAACTTTATTGAGTTTATTGGGTAGTTATCATTAGAAAGACGCCAATAATTCAAAATTCTTTTCTATTGATGTACTCGGAAAGAGTTATTCCTTGATGTGGTCTTAGGAATATAGAGACAGGTTTTAGTATGTGAAAGTTTGGGATAAGCCATCTTATTTCTTTTATAAAGGATTTTATTCATATCTCCTAGACGGCATACTAAGGGAGTTTCAAATTGGTAAGGTATGTATGGGTGGTATCATGGTGGTATGGGACGCTAGCGATCCCTCACATATATTATCTTATGGGATAATTTGGGCTCAAGATTGTTGCTTTGCTTACATCACTTAGCATGTTGACCTCAACATTCAAAGACAATCTTATTTTCTGAATTCATTTAAAGTTATTGTGTGGGCGTTCTCTAGATAAACTTCTTTTATCTATAGCATGCATGTATTGATGAGTGTAATCTCGTCGGCATTTTCACTTGTTAAAATCTCTTTCTTTAGAGTTCAACGAGTTTATCTTGTTGTGTTCGGATTAAAGAAATTTGGATTTTCCCTTTGTTGAGTTCCGTACTTTAGGTGATTTATACAATCAACCTGATGGTTTACGGATGGACATATGTGACTCATCGAGACGTTGATGACTCTCTATGTTGATATGGGTAACTCGGGATGCTGATAATTCCATGAGAATATGTGGGGTACATCGGGTCGCCGATGGATATCTGGTTCCTGCTGTTATAATGCCATGTTTTCCTACTTTATTCCGAATGGTTTACAACGAGGAAACTACTTTGAGTATGAGTTCCTTTGATCATCCGTAGTCTGATGGGCAAACAGAGCATATGAATCAGATTGTAGAGGATATGCTTCGTGCATATGTCTCCGAAAAGGCATCAAATTGGAAAAAATATATTCCAATGATGGAATTTGCCTATAACAGCTTTAAATATATGGCTATTGGTTTTAGTCCATTCATGCTAATGTATGGGTATCAACCCAGGGCACCTATTGATGTCGGTCTTAAGGACATCGAGCTTGATGCATCGAGGGATTTCTTGCGTGATATGCCAGAAATGTTGACCGAAGCTCGGGATTCTATCATGAGAGTGCTTAGGATAGGGCACGGTTCTATGCTGATAGAGGACGCTCAACTTGGTCTTTTGAACTAGGAGTGTTGGTTTATTTAAAAGTTCCTAAAGATTCTCAGACTTTGTCAAAAGGAAAATGCTCGAATTTATCTCCTAGATATTGTGGTCCATTTCAATTTATACATCGGATTGGCATGGTTGCGTATGAACTTAAACTACCTCCACATATTAGAGTTCATCCAGTCTTTTATATCAATAGATTGAAAGGGAAACTGGGAGGTGAGGATAACACAGTTACTCCTCTCAAGAACTCATTGAAGTCGAAGAATTATCCTATGTTCCACATGAACCTGATAAGATACTTGAATTCAAGGAAAGGAAAGTTTGTAGTTGACTACTCCCTGAGGTTAAAATTAGATGGAAAGATAGGGAAATAGAGGATTCGACTTGGGAGTCGGTTGAGATTGTTCAGCGCAGTTCTCCTTTTCATTGCAAGAGTGCAATGTTTTGAGAGAGGGGAAGTATGTTATATGCACATTATGTGTGCATATACTAGGAGGCTAACCCACATTAGACTTGTGAGCATGGGAGCATGGAAACAACCTCTAGTGGAGCATGGGTTAGGACTAACCTTAAGGGTTAAGGTTAGGGTCAGGCATCCAAGGGCCACACATGGGAAATGGAGAGTCAAGAGTCACTTGAGGTCCCTCCTATATAATAGGGGCATGGGGCACACTCAAGGGATGGAGGCTAGGTAATGTTATATTCTCTTGTGTAGAGGATTGTAACTACTCACCTACCATTTCACACTATAGCTACATGCTGTTGGATTGGAGTCATACCTCTTGATGGTATGGGATATCAAGATAAAGGTATGATGTACTTCATTATAATTCATGTGTATCCCTTGGGCTTGGGGGTGGTCGGGTGGATGAGTTTATGCATGCATGTTTATGCATAACAATTATCTAGAGAGATCTTAGGGTTTTAACAGCTCCCATCTCACAAGATGTGTGCACCCTAGTGCCAACCATGTGTCCATAAATGCTCACACTACATGTGCTCCCTTGCACTTTCCATGTGCTATCTTTTTGACCTTTGACTTCACCTTTTACAAATGACCATACAAATCAACCTTTGCCAATGTACCCTTAGACCATGTGCATGCTCCTTCCCTTTCTCTACTCATGTTCCACTCTCACACATTGCTTTTCTCAACAGAAGTAACTTGTTAAGAACCTTATAATCCATGCACATTCTTTTTTATCTTATCCCTCTTGTCCACTAGAAGAAATGGTGCTCCCCAACTTTCTAGGCCTCACATGCTCCATCCAGAGATACTTGTGAAGTTGTCTAGTAACTTTATCCTCCTTAGATTAACTCAACCTATAAGACTTCCTAAAGATATGCCACAAGTTTAATCTTAATCTTAATCTTATGGTTTGTAGGCAATAGCCGTATGGTAGCTTCTCCAAAAAATTAGACATAGTCTCACAAAAGAGTCGTCCCACATGAATATCTACACTTTGAAGGTCAACACCCTTTGTGCCAGTGATATTCATGGTACGAGAGTGTTAACCCAATTCTAGGGTTACCAAGATCTACCGCCATTATCTTACATCAAGGAGCCACGTGATAGATACACCAAAGGGTCATACATTCAAGATATGAAGCAATATTGTCCAAAGCTACAGCTTGGACGGGCGTCCGTAATGGTATGACAAAGTATTTATGGCGATTCCCGCTTCAAGAGCATGTGGTAGCAAGTTAGGATGAACTTCTAAGTGATGTAATTCATGGATATATTATGAGAGTAGTCATTGTAATAGCATTGTAACTCATGGATATATTATGGGAGTAGTCATTGTAATAGCATTAGGCCTTTTATGAGCCTAAAATGCCCGGCCACAGTTTAAGTGAGTGTGAACACTTATGACCATGTATATAAGTGAATATCTCTCATAATACAAGATACTCTCCCATTATGCAATTGAGTCTTGCTCTTGCTAATCTCTCTCCCTAATGCATGCTAGTGAGTGTGTGTGAGTGAAGTGAGGTGAGAGGAGAGATGAGTACCCGTAGTAGTGCAATGCGACGGTGTGACAACACTCGTGGGAGGTGCGTTGGAATTGCTTCTCAAGGAGTTATGGAGCTTGAAGATCTCAAGGTTTATAAGCTTGGCCATTGGAAAGATTCTTACGACAGTTAACGGTTCACCAGATAATCTCTTTTTGGATTTATTTCAAGGAGGGTTAGGGTGAGCCATAACATTTTTGGCGCCGCATTCGGGGAGCCATCCCTTGGCTTTTTTCATTGTTTTTCCTCTAATCTACGCATTATTCATTGCCCATTATCTTGATTAACAGTTTTCCATAAAAAAGATGTGGATTTGATGGTGATTTGGTGTAAAATAGCTCTCTTTTTATTTTTGAAGAGAATGCCTTTTGTTTAATTTTTAGCTTAATTTGTTATTTTTATTGTTGTTATTGTGGTTTTTCATGCTCTTAGGTCTTACACATAGTTTGTATTAGGCTTAGTTTGCATCCATTGCATCAAACAATGCAATAGAATGTAATTTTTAGTAAATGTTAGCTCTCTTTACTATTAAACATAGAACTAAAATCATTAATTTTAGCTTAATTATGTGTTTGTTGTTGAAATTGTTTGTATTAGAGTGTTAGCAAGCATTAGGAGTATCTTAATCTTTTAAAAAATTTCTTAAAACTATAAAAAAACCCTTGAATTTGACTAATTTCTCTTAATGGACTGATTTTTGTCGTGAAGGGTGATTAAACTTGTTCTTCAAGAGACAAAAAAATTAGAAAATATGTTAATTAGGATCTAAATTGATCATATGAGTAGTCGAAATTAGTGTTTTTGAGTGTTTTGAGAGCATCTAGATGTATCAAAACACCTAATTACATCAAATTTTTCATTAATTGGAGAAATTTAACTCTCTTTGCTTAATTTTGCCTTAAAAGAGGAGACCACAATTAAGAGTCTAATTAATCTTCTATTTTAGATTAATTTATAAACTTGTTGATGTACAAGGATTAGCATTTCCTTGCTCTATCCAATGACGTGCTCAGTTGTGTGAATTAATTAAGGATTAGTGGTTAATTAGAGTCCTTGATTAGTGTAAAAGAGAAAGATCAGTGAAAAGATTAATAGTGAATTAATTTTTAATCACTTTTTAACATAACTTATTAAGGCTAATGAGCATTCAATGAGTAGATGCTCATAAGTTATTAAATTGTCCATTTTGGGGGGTCATTTATGAAGGGTGTAAGGGTTGTCATTAAAAAGGTTGACTTTTTTTATTCGCACTTACCTTTTTGAAAAAATGCCCATATCTCCTTCATTTTAAATTCAAAAAATATCCCCTCCCAAATTTTTTTTCGTATTTCTCACTAGACTCTAAAAAAATAAATAAATAAAAAATTTTAAAAAATGGTTCACGCCGTGAACCATTTCTACAACTTCACGGCCTAAGGGTTCACGCCCTAAGAGCCCGTGCTAAAAAAAATTTAAATTTCGTGAAGTCCGTTTCATGACGTGAACCGTTAAGGGTTCACGACATGAGACCCTCGTTGTTCGGGCGACCAAAAAAAATAAATTAAGTTTAACTTTTTCATGAAGTTTGCTTCACGATGTGAACCATTAAGGGTTCACGACATGAGACCCTTAGTTCACGCAACCAAAAATAAAAATAAAAAAAAATCAAATTTAACTTTTTCGTGAAGTCTGCTTCCACGACGTGAACCGTTAAGGGTTCACAGCATGACCCCCTTCGTTCACGCTAAAAAAAATAATCTAAAATTTTAAAATTCATCAATTCCGCTTCACATTGTGAACTGCACCTTGCTAGTTCACGACGTGAAAGGGGGTCCATCGGAAAAAAAAACACCTCTTGTTTGGAGGCTCGTATCTTCTAAACCGTATATCTGATGAAGGCACTCTAGGGCTCATCGGGAAGCTGACATCGAGCTCTTCAACTTTGAACTGTCATCCGAAGTCAAAATCGATTGTTTTGGTCTTCGACCAGTAACCTCAAAATTCGACCCAAAAATCGAGGTAAAAAATAATCCAAAAACCATGAAAATTTATAAAAAACAACGCGAAAACGACAACGAATCATACTTGGGCTACTTTTTGAGAGATTAAACGACATAAATCACAGACGACTTAGGAAAAAAAGTTGTAGTACTCCAAAAATACTACAACTCTCTCATATAAAGTTTTTTAAAACTCCTTTTAGAACACCCTAAAAAACATGTTGCGAAACAGGAAAAACATTTCCATAATTTTTTTTTCATCTTGGAATAGTAATGGAAAATAGATTTCAGGACCTCTTCCATCAGGGAAGTTACTAGCATACGCTTTTTCTGGACAAATATCTCTAAGAGATCGTTCATGTGCATATAGCGCCAAAGTTAATTAAGGCGAACGGACACCCGTTTGACCCAACGAAGAGAACGCCAGACCTCTTGAGGCTGTAACGGGATGTGAGAAAATATAAAAAGCAAAAAAAAAAACATTAGGCAATCAGACATAGTAACGATAGAGGAATTGCCAGGAATCACACAAGGACTAAACCCAATGGCTGACATCTTTGAGCCATTGAGATCTATGCTACAAATACGCCTCCCAATACCATTGGCCATGCCTGTAACAAGTGTGTCATCGGGTTTTACACCCCCTATCACTTCAATCCCACCAGGCTTTCGTCCCTTACCTAACATTCCCACCAATCTTATAGGTACCAATCCTTTTCAACCCCTGGGATGCCCACACCTTAGATATACTGAATAGTCTAGGAAGAGGGGTAGCCCAAGAACTCAGTGAGTCTCTCCCAAGAGCACTCACATACGACCTCAGTGACTCATACACAAATATGGCCATACAGATTTCCAAAATGATGGGCTAATATGACGGAACAACAGACCCTATTCAATTCATTCAAATATTTGAACAGAGATGTAAAGCCTTTGGAAATCCCAACTATCTCACCAAGGTACGTGTTGAACCTATGCTTAGAGGGAAAAGCTAGTCAATGGTTCATCACATTGATGCCGACGATTAAGACCAACTCTAGAACCTTAAAAATAGCCTTTATCCATGGCTTTTCAAGACAAGGTGATCGGTGGAGTGCAGCAAAAGAACTCTATTCAATTAAGCGTCAACCAAATGAATCCAAAATGGAGTGCACCAAAAGAACTCATACAAAAATACCGTCGTACAGATTTCCAAAATGATGGGCAAATATGATGGAACTATAGACCCTGTTCAATTCATTCAAATATTTGAACAGAGATCTGAAGCCTTTGGAAATCCCAACTGTCTCACCAAGGTATATGTATTGAACCTATGCTTAGAGAGAAAAGCTAGTCAATGGTTCATCATCACATTGATGCCGACGATCAAGACCAACTTCAGAACCTTAAAAATAGCCTTTATCCATGGCTTTTCAAGACAAGGTGATTAGTGGAGTGCAACGAAAGAACTCTAATCAATTAAGCATCAACCAAATTAATCCATTAGAGACTTTATCCTTCGGATAAAACTCTTGGACTCACGATGTGAGTCATGGGAAAAATTAAACGATATTCAATTAAAGAGATGTTGATGAGCTTAAAGAATAATAGCTTACACAACTTGATCATTGTATCCAATCCGAAAACATTCGATTAATGTTGTAAAGAAGTAGTACGTTTAGATGACAACATACTGGAAGATGATCATGCTACGAGATGTTCCTCATCTAAACCAAGTGAAGCAATGGCAAAAGAAAGATCAATCTTGGAATTGACATTCCTCGAATTCTATGTAACCTTGCTTAAAACCTTTCAATTGACATCTCTAAGAGAGGATGAACTCTTTCAAAACCAGACATCCTTAATGCCTCTACAAGTGAGAAACGAAATGCCTTGTGTGGAGTGCAATCACTACAATCATCCCAATGATCCCCATTGTGCATATAAGGCACCTGTTTTTCTATACTGCATATATTATAAAACCTTTGACTATGATACTAAAAAGTGTCCCACTTCATCCACAACTGAATGTGCTTACACGCTTACAAGCCAAGACACAAGAAACAATAAAAAAGAATGCAAAAGACAATACCTTAACATGGGCAGAAGAACATGCTTTAAAGTAGAATCCAAAAGAAAAAGCAAAACCTTCTAAACCCAAGAAAAATAAGGGACAACAAACTATTGAAACCAAGGTTGAATTAAAAGAAAAGGAAAAGGAGCCTGTGGTGAAGGGCATAAATCCAAAAGGGGACGTAAATCCAAAAGAGCCAAAAGCTACACATGATACATAAGCATCCACCTCAAAGGCCACCACACAAACCACAAAACCCATATGTGCGACAAAGGATCCAAAAGTCCAAAAGAAAATTCGATCTCATTGCATGGACAAACACAATGAAAAATTGACAATCTAAAGAAAGTCAGAAAATGAACAAGTTCTAGTACGTCACTAAGTGAGGATGAAACAAGTTTTGACTCGTCCCTCAGTGCACCTCATAGATCAATCAAGAAACTAGAACCCACCCAACCACCCCAAATTGATAATAATGATCACATGACATATGCGGAACGCAAAAAGCAAGCTCATTGTTGGAATTAGGGTTGCAGGAATGCACACACAACTTCAAGAAAATGAGGAAGCTTGAGCACAACACAGTAGTGTATTATGAGTGCCAAAAATGAAAGATAACAAGCCCTAGAAGATAATGGGCGTATATACAATGCACGGGGGAAAAAACCTCCTAGTGAGGGAAAAAGTGCCCCGGCGGTCCTAAGTGTGTTCACACACATCACTACTATAATATGGTAACAAATCCCCCCTGGAGTGATGCGGTGAACAAGAGCTAGCACTCATGTATAGGGAAGTGTCTAGCTATGTGGACGAATCCACAAAAGGGAGTAAGCCCAAAGCTTTGCGAAAAGCTTCGAACTTCTCACGAGGCAGAGCCTTTGTGAAAAGGTCTGCAAGGTTATCCTGTGTTGGCACATAAGCCAAACTGATCTCTCCTGCAGAGAGTCTCTCCCTGACATAATGGTAGTGCACCTCAATGTGCTTCGTACGAGCATGGAACACTGGGTTCCGCGCAACTGCCAATGCGCTCTGACTGTCAGTGAAGATGGTGGTGGCAGATGGCTGCCCAACACCCAAATCAGCCATAAGGCGTCTGAGCCACACACACTCAACCGTAGCTGTGAAAGCTGCCCTGTACTCAGCTTCACAACTAGAAGTGGCCACAGTAGGCTGCTTCTTGCTCAACCATGATATGCATGAGCTTCCAAGCATGAAGCAAAAACCACTCGTGGACACGCGTGTGTCATAACAACCAGCCCAGTCAGAATCTGAAAAAACATGTAAATCTGGCGGCAATGATCCCCCCTTGGGATAAAACAACCCAAGATGCCGAGTACCACTCAAATAGCGAAAGATACGCTTCACTGCCTGCCAATGCTTAATGCCTGGGCTATGCATAAATCTGCTCACCTGTGAGACTGCAAACTGAATGTCTGGCCTCGTAATGCATACATAAATGAGGCAACCAACAGCTGTCTGATAGAGTGTGACATCAAAGTGATCTCCAGCATCATGAAGACTCAACTTCAAACCTGTCTCCATTGGAGTAGCAATAGGCTTGCAGTCTTCAAGGCCAAATCTCCGCAACAATGTTTCAATATACTTTGTCTGACACAAAGCAATACCTCCATCACACTGCTTAAATTGTATCCCCAAATAATGATGCAAATGCCCCAAATCTGACATCTCAAAAGAGGCATTCAAATCAGCCTTAAAATCAGCAATATGACTCTCATTTGGTCCTGTGAGCAGCATGTCATCGACATAGAGAGCAATGATTAGATGTACACCATCCACACGTTTAACATACAAAGTGCTTTCTGTTGGACTATTCTGAAACCCATGTGCAGTCAAATATGCATGTATTTTTTCATACCAAGCTCGTGGAGCTTGCTTTAAACCATATAAAGCCTTTTTTAACCTGCACACTTTGTTTTCCTGCCCTCTTTGTACAAAACCACGAGGCTGCGATACATACACCTCCTCATGCAAATCTCCATTTAAGAACGCAGTCTTTATGTCCAGCTGATGTACATTCCAACCATTATGAGCTGCTAATGCACAGATGCTACGAACAGTGGTCATACGACATGTGGGTGCAAAAGTCTCATCAAAATCAATGCCCTTCTCTTGAGCATAACCTTTTGCAACAAGCCTAGCCTTATGGCGATCCACTGTGCCATCAGGCTTACGCTTCAATTTGTATACCCACTTAGTGCCAATGGCCTTCTTGCCAGGGGGCAAGTCACATAAAGACCATGTACCATTCTTCATAATAGCATCGTATTCTGCTTGCATAGCAGCCATCCAATTTTCTGAACTTTGTGCCTCATCAAATGAAACAGGCTCACTTTCATCGCACATACTAGAAACAGCCAATGCATAACAATCTGACGCATAAGAGGCACCATGAGAGCCAGAACGAGTGCGACTAGACAAAGGGGCATCCAACTTGCTGTCACGCAAAGTCTGCACCAGCCATCTAGGCATATTCCTAGAGCCCTCAATCTCTTGTCTCTCATCCTCAAGTGCATCATGCACATCTGCATCAGATATAGGCTGATCTGTGCCATCATTTAAAACCTGCATAGGCTGAAAAACTGCCTCATGAGGTATTGCACTTGACTGTGCACCACTGAAAAGAGGCAACAATGTATCATAGACATCACGTGAGCTGATATCTGTCTCCTTAGTACATGAAACCAAGGGCTGAACTGCATCTTCCACAAATACAACATCACGGCTAACCAAAATGCGCTTTGTCTGTGGATGATACAAACGATAGCCTTTGCTCTCAGCACTATATCCAACAAAAATACATTTGACAGCTTTGTCATCCAATTTTCTGCGATGTTGCACAGGCACTAATGCATATGCCAGGCAACCAAAAACACGTAAATGGCCAACAGATGGCTTGCGGCCATGCCATGCCTCATATGGAGTGACAACCTGTAATGCTTTGGTGGGACACCTGTTTAGTACATAAGTGGCACACATGACAGCCTCAAGCCAAAAACCATGTGGTAGACTTTGACTCTTAACCATACATCTTGCCATTTCCATGAGAGACCTGTTTTTTCTCTCAGCCACACCATTTTGCTGTGGTGTATACGGCACTGTACATTGGTGTTTTATCCCACGCTCAGCCAGAAATGCATTAAATTCTGAAGACATATACTCCCCCCCTCGATCTGAACGGAGGGTGCCCATCTTACTTTCTGACACATTTTCAGCCATAACCAAAAACTGTTTGAAGCACAAAAACACTTCGGACTTTGCCTTCAAAGGATATACCCATGCATGCCTGGTAAAATCATCAATGAAAGTCACGAAGTAAAGGTAGTTTCCAAATGATGGAGTTTGCATGGGACCACAAACATCACTGTGAACAAGCTGCAATCTGCGTTCAGCTCTCACTGATCCATCTTTGGGAAAGGAAGCACGCTGCATTTTACCCAATATGCAGCCCTCACAAACATGCTTGACAGGTGCCTCAAGCTTAGGCAAAGAAGACACCATTTCAGATTTCTGCAGGCGCAGCAAACTTGCAAAATTCAGATGACCAAAACGTGCATGCCACAGTTTTGCATTTGAAATAGCCTGCGTATCCATAATAGCACATGCTGAATCCTCTACACATTTGCCATCCATATTGAGCTTATACAGCCCTCGACATAGTGAACCAGATGCTACAATGATGTCACCACAAGAGAGATCATGAACAGTACATCTGTCATCCACAAATTTTACAACCAAACCTGTTTTGGCAAATGCGGAGACTGACAGCAGATTCTTTTTGATCCCTGGCACATACAATGCATCAAAAAGTGTAAAGGTGTTGCCATTTGCAACATTCAGCACAATCTGTCCAACTCCTTTAACGGGATAAGAGGAGTTATTGGCACAAGTGACAGTATTCCCTGTGGGAGCAGACTCAAGGAAAGTGAATAAACTGCGCTGCGAGGTGATATGCTTAGTGGCACCACTGTCAAAGTACCATACATCTGAATCTACTGCAGACATACATGTGTCATGCAAAGATGGGTCATAACTGCACTGCGCATTGAATGCCCATTCTGTATCTAGCACAACATTAGCAGATTCATTGTTAGAAGGAGAGGCATCTGCAACAGCCATACCAGCCTCTTTCTTCTTAGCCTCTTTCGCAGCCAGCTTAGGACACGCTTTGATGACATGATCATTTCCCTTACAGTACTTGCAAAATGTCTTCTGTTTGTCACCCTTCTTCTCATCTTTGTCTTCCTTCTTTGGTTGCGCAGCATTTGCAGATTTCTGCTTACTAGAAGAAAAGCCAGCTTTACCTTTCCCGCTTCTCTGACTAGCACCGAAAGCTTGATCTGCGACACGCATACTATTCCTGTTTTGCCTTGACTGGTCTTCTTGCAGCAAAACAGAAACTAACTCCTCAAATGATAAGGCATTGGGATTGCCTTTCATCATCAAGCGAAGAGTGGAAGCAAAACCCTGATAAGAATCTGGTAGACCATTCAAAACAGTCTGCACAAGTGAACTGTCTGACAGGATTTCATCTGCAGAAATGAGCTACTCTTTGAAATCCTTGATCTTTGTCAAAAAGCTATCCATAGAATCACCTTCGTTCATATGCTCATTCTCCAACTGTTTTCGGAGATAAGCAACACGAGCCTCATTTCTTGCCTGATACAATGTGGCAAGTACATCCCAAGCATCCTTAGAAGTCCTGCAGGAGCGAATATGTGGGATAATGGTACGTTTGACAGACAGCGCAATCAAGGCATGAGCCTGCGCATCTCTACCATCCCAACGAATCTGCTCTGCTGAAAGTGGTGGTTCCCGAACAGCTGCTACAGCACTTGTGCCTGCACCATCATCAACAGTACCTGTTTCTGATGTGTTTGCAGCATTCCCAGCCACAATAGGACGTGCATCAATACCCTGCACAATATTCCATAACCCCTTTGCTACCAATACATGTCGCATCATATATGCCCACAATGGATAGTTGGTGCCATCCAACTTATCCTCAGCAGCCAACATGCGGAATACATCATTGTTGTCAGCCATGGCCAATGACTGTACTACTAGATGTAAATGCTGTCTGCAAGAGGTAAACCTGTATAAAATCGACCTGTGCTATATAGCACAGCCCAAAACAGACGAATGGGCACCTGTCCTGCAGATTTTAATCTTGACAGAAAATCTGCACAGTAGGACGATTTTGCCTGCGCAGTACTTGGAATGCAAAAACGGAGGGCGAAATGACTTCAGATCAAAATTCTGAAACGACCAAGCCCTACGGGCTCTCCCACGGCATATACTAACCTGCAGACGCTCGTGAAACCTCGTTGCAATCGGAGGAGATGAAGCGGCAGGTGCCGGTGATGCTGCCCGGGAGGAGGAAGCCTGCTCTGATACCAATTGTTGGAATTAGGGTTGCAGGAATGCACACACAACTTCAAGAAAATGAGGAAGCTTGAGCACAACACAGTAGTGTATTATGAGTGCCAAAAATGAAAGATAACAAGCCCTAGAAGATAATGGGCGTATATACAATGCACGGGGGAAAAAACCTCCTAGTGAGGGAAAAAGTGCCCCGGCGGTCCTAAGTGTGTTCACACACATCACTACTATAATATGGTAACACTCATGAGAGTATGCCTAGCTTGGTTGAATGTCTTATAGGATCACCGATTGTGATTGAGCCTCATAATACCAATCCTAAAAAAGCAACCAAATTACAAATCCCAAAGGAGTAACGCTTCCCCTCACAAGAAGAGGAAGACATACTCTCTACAAAAGAGTCATTTCCCAAGCAACAACAAGCAAATCACTTAACCACTCTCGTGCATTCAGCACCTACACAAGAGCTTGTGTGTTCAAGCAAACAACTAGCAATCTTACCTATGGCCTCGACAACAAATTCAAGAATCAATACCCATGTCTGCAATGGAGACTTATGAGTGTATCAAGGACAAAATAACAATGCTCTTGTCTCGCCCCTTTGGATGTGAAAAATAAGTGCATAAGAACCTGTTGCTCTCGCAAGTCATACCCTAGTTGACCCATAAAATCAATTAAAATAAAAAACCATCGAGGTCAAAACTTGCAACTTCACGAGGTCAAAACCTGCAATTTCATGAAATTCCATCTCACAAAATTACCCTTCGCGGAATTCTAGTTCACAGCCTACAATTTCATGGAATTGCCTTTCATGTAATTCCATCTCATGAAATTATCCTTCACGAAATTCCATCACAAAATTACACTTCACGAAATTCCAGTTCATGGCCTACAATTTCACGAAATTACCCTCACGGAATTCCATCTCACGGAATTCCATCTCACGGAATTACCCTTCACACTGAATTCCAGTTCACAGCCTGCAATTTCATGGAAACACCATTTCACGGGATTAACTTTCACGAATTTAGGCCATTTCACGGAATATTCCTTCACGGCCAAAAAACTTGCAATCTCATGGGATTAGGCCATTTCACGGAATATCCCTTCATGGCAAAAAAACCAGCAATCTCACGGGATTAGACCATTTCACGGAATATCCCTTCACGGCCAAAAAACTTGTAATCTCACGAGTTTAGGTTTCTCACAAATTACAGTCTCACGGCTTAAGAACCTGCACTTTCACGATTTAAGTCATATCATGGATTAAGCCACCTCACGTATTAACACCTTCCAAATGATCTTCAATATGTTAATGTAGCAACTGCTCCATGAGGACATATCCATACTCATGCGCTGGAGAACATTTGCACCAAAGCCTCACCATCGACGACAACTTCCATGTACATCTCTGGATGTGGAGCCATGGTGGGCGGAAGCCTGGTCAATGGTACAACCCATCGCCTGGAACTTTTCCTTCAAATTACAAACCTCTCCAAATGACAAACCCATCTTCACAAATCAATGATCTTCAATTAGTGAAGATATCTATATTAGCCTCACAAGTCCATGTAATTCTTTAAGTCCTCACCAACAAGTGGCTACTTCAATACCAGAGCAGTTCAATAAGAGTCTATATGACTTAATTCTTGTACTTCATATATATCTGCTTCATAAGAGCACTTAAATATACATAAAAACAGAAAAAGCACATGAGTAGAAGAAAACAAGAACAAGTCCTACTCAACAACATTTGACAAGAATCCTGCCACACAAAGAGATATCATCAAAGACTAATTTCTTCAAATGATGAATGTCGCTTCAATGAGGATTTGAGAATCACCATCTCGTTCTAATGATTAAGTCTACGTTCATGCGGATCTTTCCTTCTCTTCTCTCTCATAATTAACATCTCTTAGTATTCCCATTAACACAAATCACATGTAACCTTGCTTATGATTGCCTAAACAAAGTGGGTTAAAAAAAATCCCCCACCCCCCACTTCGTTATGAACTCCCAATAAACCACTAACCTTTTCATTCACTAAAATTGGCTTTTCTTAATCCTTCCGGAGAGACAAAGACCATTGAGCACGTCAACCAACATCAAAGCCATCTACAATGCTTGTCCATTCTCCCCACACAAAGGTCTTCAACGCGATCATGTGAACGCCATCAGGAAGGGGGGGATGCCAACCTAATTCTAGGGTTAACAAGATCTAACGCCATTATCTTACATCAAGAAGTCACGATAAATACACCAAAGGGTTATACATTCAAGATATGAAACAACAGTGTCCAAAGTTACAACTTAGACGGGCGCCCGTAACGGTGTTATGAAGTATTTATGGTGATTCTCGCTTTCAAGAGCGTGTGGTAACAAGTTAGAATAAAGCCCTAAGTGATGTACTTCATGGATATATTATGAGAGTAGTCATTGTAATAGCATTAGGTCTCTTTTATGAGCCTAAAATGCCCGACCGACCAAGTGAGTGTAAACACTTATGGCCTGATATAACATCAACGAGTTCCATGTTGTGGGAAACAAACAGTAAAGAGCAAAACAATTAAATAAAGTCACATTTATCATTGCAAAGTATTTGTATAGTTTCCAAAGAAGAATACATAAGACTATCATCACAAGGTACATTTGAACAATCTACATAAGAAGAAATTTTGCTCATTAGACCATCCGTATGTTAAGATAGCAATTCTCACAATTTTATTTGAAGGAGTAGACATCAATACGATCAATGAGTGGATTACCTAGAACTATACCAAGTGTGCTTGTGCATGTGGTTGCAGAGCTTTTACAACCACCTCCACCACCACTAGAAGGTTTCTTGTCGAGTGGACATTGAAAACCATCGTGGCCTAGTCTATGACGTTACAAGCCTCAGGGAATCACAAAAGAATCTAGTTGACCCTTTCCTTAAGGTCTCGACTTTCTGGTTTCTTGGGAACAGACGTAGCTACACACTAGATCTCTACGTGATGATATTGAATCACTCAACTCCACCATATAATTCATTGTTTAAAGCATCCAATTATGCAAAAAAAACATACTTTCACTCCCACCATAAGAGCAAATTATGTATTTTCATCAAGTTTGTGTAAAAATTAAATGGTTTATATGTCATTTAATTATTATTAAGACTTTAATTTTAGAAAAGAAAACAATTCATGTAATTGAATTTTTGAAGCTTTTTATAAGGGTTTATAAATGAAAAACGGTTTATCAATGAGAGAGATTCCAGTTTCAAGCATAGAGTTGAAAGAGCCCTTGGTTTATATGAACCTTGGTGTTTGGTTTCAAAAAATGGATAAAATCCACTATATTTCAATCATAAAATTTGATTTATTATGGTTCATATGGTTGCTCTCTGTGGAGGTATGAACCTTTGTGAGAATAGATAAGGTTTAATTATTGATTTCGAGATAATAGTGAGTATCGGTAAGGAAATGAAAGCCTTAGCATTGCCACCTTATTCCTATGGGATCTAAGACAAAATGAGTAAAGGGATTTTGGATTAAGGTAAAACCTTTTACTAGAGGTTGAAGATTAAATATATATTCAACCCTTATCCCCATCTAGTTTCTGTTTTGGTGCCTTATTTATTCACGCAATTTTTGTTTTGCATTTGTTAATGCCATTGTGAAGTGGCATTAACTAATGCAAAACCAAGGGTAAAATAGGTATGCAGTTGTTGACATGCACATGGTTCTACCCCACGACCACCACCTAGGCGACGCCACCTCCTCTTCCTTAGCCAACAACCTAGAGCCAACCACAATAAGAAACTGCAGTAGTGGAGTGCGCACAGCCAAGGCCATCCAGTGTGGGTGCTAGCCAGGACAAAGTGAGGCAAATAGAGGAGCTACAACCCCTTCCTTGCTCCCTAGTCTCTCCTCCTCCTCTATTGAAGAACCTTCTTGTCTGCCACTAATAACCACAGAGAGAGAGAGACACACACACAGAGAAGGCTTCCTCCTGCACTCCCTCTATGTACCCACGCCTTCCTCCTCCATACTCTTATGAACACCATACAATACAACTCTCTCACATAGGGTATTCCACATTAATCTACATATTAAGGTTTACAAACCTTTGTTAATCAATTATTTATACCAAAATTTCTCACATTATTCTCTTCCCAACAATTAGTACGTGTAGAGAACCATACCCCTATGGTATGCCTCATTTTACACTAAGACTGGCAACCACATTAAACCACCATTTAAATTCTTTCTTTCCAACCATTCAAATGTTCATTAAGTGGTTTTCTAAAGCCCATAATACATTAATTATACACCTAAAACCATACATTAAAGAGCTATCTAATCACCAATAAATCAAACCAACACTAACACATGATTTAAAGCATTAGTACACCCCAAGTAAGTCCTCTTTCATGTATGTTTACCTAAGACTGATTACTCACAGTTGTATGTATGCCTGAGAAGCACGCCCAAGCCACTACAAACACGCACATCTGGTTAACACATGAACACGCAAACAAAGGAACATGCACTCACCACCCCACCAAAGGCTCCAACCACACGCAGTGGAAAGCCACCCCCAAGCTAGAGACTTACCAACTTGCACCCACAAGGCATGCAAGCCCCATACCATGGACCCGTAATCCTCATGACTAGCACGACTAACCAATGGGCTAACCACAAGCTTCGAAAATAACAACCTTGTACTCCTTCCAATCCAACCATCTACCTTCATTTTTATTCTATGTAAAGCTATACCCCAAAAGTGGGAAAAGCAAGCCCAATTTGTAACAAGGCCCAATTATATTTGGGCAAAATACGTAGACCCAATTTTCAATCAACCGGTTCATATGCACACCAAGCACCAAATTTACAAATTTCTCAAGACCACATAATCATGCATTTAACTCCATGACATGGAACTTCTATTCCAATGCCAACTACTCATGCAAAGAGATCACCACCCCACTTCTCTCTTATCTTCATGCCAAATTTTTTTTTTAAAAATCCCACCACAAAAGACCACAAGCTTTACTATCCTCTTATGCAAGAGATCACAACTATCTCCATGCAAGAGCTTTTCGTTTCTTTAAAAAGAAGGCCACCTCCTCCATGAAAGAAAATCAAGGCTCACGACTACTCCTTAATCACCATGCATTCCATGCATCTACACGCTAACCTACCTAATCAAACAGCTAATCAAGATTAATGCGTGTTGGAGCACGCATTTAAGGGCTTGTTTCCATGCCAAGCTATGTAATGAGCATATCCTTCACTCCGAGCCCCAATTAGGTATTGGCAAAAAGGCAAAACACAACCGTTAAAAGAAAGAAAGAAAAAATACTGCACCAATAGTTTCATGAGAAACAAACAGGTTTAACTCTCTGATATTATTTGCAGAAGAAGAAATTACAGCAGCTAGGAGAATAGATGCGACCAATACAAGCTCACATCTAGCGAGTAAAGAAGGGTGTTCATGCTCCATCTTTAGCAATACACACTAGCCAATCAACCGTAGGCAGCTCAGCGAATTTCACAAACATTATTGAAACTTTTGAACTAGATAATGCTCTTACTGGGTGGGGCAGGGCTAGCACAATAGTAGGGCAACTTTAAAAAACCCTTTGCATGTTGTTGTCCCACGAGAGGGTTTTGAATTCGAGCTGTGAAGAATCTGTCAAAAACCTCGTATTCGTCTCCTCATTGGCTTTTTTAAAGGGCTAGAACCCTCTCTTCATTGGCTTACGTCTCCTCATTGGCTTTTTTAAAGGGCTAGAACCCTCTCTTCATTGGCTTACCCTATCAAAATTTGTTGTTACCCAACATCTTCTAACTACAAAAAAACTTGTAACCCTGATAATACCAGGTGGGACACCTCTTTTACAAGGTCCAAATGCCCTTCTCTCCCCATAGTTACCCAACAGCATCTTCTGAGCCCCTACAAAAAACTTGTAACGCTGATAATACCAAGTGGGACACCTCTACTACTACAGGGGTCCGGATGCCCTACTCTCCCCATAGTTACCCAGTAGCATCTTCTAAGTTCCTATAAAAAACTTGCAACCCAGATAATACCAAGTGGGACACCTCTACTAGAAGGGTCCAGATATCCTGCTCTCCACATAGTTACCCAGCAGCATCTTCTGAGTCCCTACAAAAAACTTATAACCTTGATAATACCAAGTTCAACACCTCTACTACAAGGGTCCAGATGCCCTGCTCTCCCCATGGCCTCTCGGTGGGAAGAGACTCTTATTTAACTTACTGATTTGGATAGCATTTAAAGTTCTCAAAGAAACTGCAATTGAGAAGGCATGATTGGTTGCCTTCAATACATCTAAGAATTGCGGTTGAGGTTTGTAACAAAGTAGATTTGGTATTACATGCACATGAGGGGATGGGACCTAGGCACTTGGAAGAGCTATTATACACTCTGTTTTGAAAAAGGTTGGCTTTACTAAGGACAAATGAGGACTTCCTTTCACAATCACATTTGGCCATTGCATAGAGTATGACTGTGTGGGTCTTTATGCACACATTGTGGGTGTTGAAGTGAATGAGGAGATCTCGATGCTAGTTCTCTCTAGACAAGACATCACCAATGTGTTCGTGGCCAATGGAAATACACAAGTTGAAAATGAAAATGCTTGGATTACTTCCCTAAGTGCTTTGATGGATGCATTTTCAGCTTATGATATGATGCCACGAGATCATGAAGATGTGATCATTGAGGATATTTTGGATGTCCATGTAATTGTGTTTGACACAAGGAATGAATGATGATTTATGTGATGATGCACATGTCTATGAGGATGTATTTGACATATGCCATGCACATGAGGATGAAGATTACACACATGGTCGAGACACATGCATTATTGGTTATGGTGACATTAGACATCTTGATCATGATGCTTCTGCAGTTGTTGATGACTCATCTACCATCATTACTAGTGATGAGGAGACCATCTATGATGATGTGGACGATGGTACACATGCTACATATGATGAGGATAAGTCCTATAATGCTAGTGAGCATGTGAATGACATTATCGATGTGGATGACATTAATGATATAGATGACATCGATGATGAGACTATTTATGCATCTAGTAGTGAGCAGCTATTGGATACTTCATGGAGGTTCTATGGAAACCAGCCTATGACTCTTTCTTGAGAGATAAGTGAAGAGTCTATGATTGTGACGTCTACGAGGGTTATATGGACAGTAATGAGGATTATGCTTGTGATGTGGATCATGCCTATGGACCTATGCATGGTGATGGATTGCAGTGAGGACATGGATTCACATTTGATGGAGCATGCTATGGAGTATGATGCATCCTCTTTTGATACTCATGGATACCTATGCATTGACATAGACATAGTGTATCAAGCATTTACTTTTGAATATGATGTATTCACTGATGATCCAAGTGGGTGGATCTATACGGCCTATTAGGATCCTATGCATGGATGCATTATCTTTTTGATGAGGGAAACATTGGATGTATCTCATTAATGGATTTGTTGCATTACATCATCCATTTGATCCAACAGAATGCAGGATTGATATGATCTTGGGTCAGGCATGGCTTGGATTTCCATTCGATCTAGACATCATTATCACTAGCCTCACCATCGACGACACCCTCCTATCTTTTCCATTCGATCCAGGCAGACGTCATGGACATGTTTTTGATGGTGAATACATCTAGGCCATGTGCATTTTTTGCTTTTGTATATTTTTATGCACGACCATCGTTCGATTTTTCGAGGACGAAATCATTATTGAAAAGGATGGTTTGTAACGAAGTAGATTTGGTATCACATGCACATGGGGGATGGGACCTAAGCACTTGGGCTTAGGATCATTTATATATGTGCCTTTGGGAACCTTGGGCTATATGATACATAGAGCTCATGGGCATTGTTATTGATCGTTTTTATCACCTTTCTTAGAGCTCTCATGCCCAAGCTTTCATGGTGGACTTCTCCCATATTAGATGTTGGGATGGTGACCTACACCCATGTTCTCATTCCATGCCTTGATTGGCCAACCCTAGTTTTTTACAAAGTTAAAAAGCAAAAGAATCCATGTAGTGTCATTATTGATGCTTGCATCTTCATAGTATTTTGTGTGTTTTGACAAGCCTAAAGTTTGCTCTTTGATACTTGAGATACTTAATCCCTCACATGCATTTTTCCCCCCCAATAACTAGAGAAGCGAATAGCAACTGAAAATCTTGCCTCTAAAATCTAAAGGTCATGACCTCCCTTTACCCTTTATTCTTTATTACAATCATTCACAGCTTGCAAACTAAAGGAATGGAATGATATAATCTTACTTCAAACCTGAATGCATAAAGATTGATTTTGAATCAGGTCTTTAACCATCTACGAGACCCCCTCCCAAGTTGTTTCTAAATAAAAGATGTATCATGGTAGTTCCCTTATATAAAGGGAACTCTGATTATACTAAACACCCTGAATTATGCCAGAGTTTGAACCTTGGACTTGCATACCAGCAAGCCAATGGGTTACCACAGTAAGACTAAAGCCTTGCTGGCCTTTGTTTAGGCAATGCAAAATATTCAAATTTGCAACCAGCCAAGACTTAGCAGCTAAAGAATACTTGAGCCTAAACATCCTTCCTTGTGGAGAAATCCTCACAGTAGCCAATGCGTGTAAAGAAGCACATGACATGACATAAAACCAGGATCTGCAGAGGAAAACACTCTAGAAGCACGCAAAAAAGCCACAAAGAGGAGGGGAAGAAACAGTGCACCTAAGACTGAATGCATTTTTTGTTTATAGATGACTCCAAATTTTGATTTCCATTATCTGGTATACAAAGCCCAGCTCAGATTGCAAGTGTAATGCTTTGATATAACAAGGGCTTCCAAATTAAGCCTTAGTTGAATCCAGTAGTCCTAGGTATGTAGAGCCCCTTACACAAATACCCTGCCCATCTTTGCTGTCAGCAACTGACGGTGGGCAAAAGATGAAGATGGGAGGACCTTAGCTATACTTGGGAGGGAAAGATCTGAAATAACACAGGCATTCATTTGATAAGCAGAAACACAATAACCTTATTATGTCACTAGGTGAGGGTGGCACTGCCACAAAGAGAAACTACATGTTTCTTAACCTTGAAAGATATTCAAAAAAACACATATAACATGAGGTAAAAGATGTATCAGAGGGACTCACATAAAGCAACCTTTTGTGGGAGTATCATTTCCATGTAGAGAAATGGTGGTGCAATGCTGCTGCAAACACTACACTTGTAAGGCTTCCTTTTCGTCAGTGATGATCTTCTCATAGCCGCACATCACTGGAAGCATGGCTATTTCCCTGTGTGACCTCTTTAAAACTCTGTAGACCAATGCCCACATGGCCAACACAGATATAGAGGCGCAAACTATGCCTGCAAAGAGGAGAGCTATGACTCTCATGTATGCATTTTCCATGCGAAGATGGTCATCGTGATGATGATAGGCTGGATCAACTGGAAGGGAGTGTTGGGCGCCATCCCACGAGTGAAAATCCCACATGTAGATTATGTGTTTCTGCTGAGAAATCCCTGTGGTGGAGGTGAACCCAACATACATTTCAGGGTTTTGAAGCTCAGCTGCAAGATCAACATGATGGGAGAGAAGGGGCATGTGAGGTCTATGGGTGGTGGATTTGCTTAATCTAACCTCCAAAACCTTGGTAAGGCCATGGTAGTCCACCCATGCGTATAATTTCTCCCCATTGGCGACGGAATCACTGAGATCAATGAGATTTGCTGCAGGAGCAGGGCTGCCCAGATCCACATGCAGATCCAGCAAAGGGTCAAGCTGTACGGCCACGATGTTGTGCAGGGTTGTTGAGAGGCCCATCAAGGGACCAGGAGAGGACACGTCGGCGATGTTGGGCGCGATCACGAAGGCAAGGCTGTCCCCTTGGAAGTGGGCGGGCATTGAGAAGGAAAAAGAGAAGGATGAAGAGAAAGAGAGAGATGGCGAGAGGACGATGGGCTGAAAATAGAGGAGGCGGCCCGAGGTGTTGTGCGACGAGCCTGAGAGCTCGATGGAAGAGTGTGAAGAGGAGGAGCGGCGGGCATCGCCTTGCAGCAGCAGGAAGTCATCCAAATTTCTGTGTAAGGAGGAGTAAAAGAAAGAGGGAAAATGCACAGGCGTTGACGAGGCGAAGGCTGTGGAGAGGAGGAGGAGGCGGAGGAAGAGGAAGAGGAGATGCTGTTCCGCCATAGCCGCTGGTTTGCAGGGCCAGCACAACGAACCTTGTATTAAAGAGCTGCGTCCCACGCAGCTTACTCCCCGACCTTGAGGCTTGGTGTCCCGCAATACTAAGAGCTGTTCACACGTGGGCCATTGGTAGGCTGGTGGTGGTGCGCCGGTGGCTTGCGTGCCGGGGAATGGCATCATGGCAGAGACGAAGGACTTGAGTGGCCTGACGCATGGCCGCCACTGGTAGCACGCATTTTCGGATGCGTGAATAGCCTGTAAAATAGTGACTCTTGGTACAAGACTCCTCAACCTCAGTGTTCTCAAAAAAGTAATTTCCCAACAAGTGAAAAACCTTTGTCCAAAAATTGTGAAATTATTTATAAAGAAAAATCTTGAAATTTTAAAGTTTTTGTTCTATAACTTCTCAAAATTTGGAAGTATTTGTACCTTCGAGTTTTAATTTTGAAGGTATATTTCAAAATATGTAGGTGCAAACTACACTACACTCCAACCCGCGTGTTGTTGTGGCACAAAAAACAAAATGTTCACTCCGTGGCTTACACGTGGACTCGTGCACGGCATTGTTGCACCATAGAATGAATGTTCCTACACGTATGTGTATCTCTCTCTATGTTACTCACATGTACGTACTTGCTCTCTCTCTCTCTCTCTCTCTCTCTCTCTCTCTCTCTCTCTCTCTCTCTCTCTCTCTCTATATATATATATATATATATTCATATATTTCATGATTTATAATTATATTCATATATTTCATGTGGATTCTCTCTCTCTCTCTCTCTATCTCTCTCTCTGGGTGTGTCTTTGTTTTGGCATGGAGAGAGAAAATGTCTAGAGGGAGGTAATCCAAAATTGAGATATTTTTGTATATAAAAATCCTCCTAGTGTCTAAAATGGTTTCCCCTGAAACAGAAATTCAAAAAGAACTTTCCAATGTGCAATTGGAATTAATTGAAAATAGGTATAAAGGACCTTAGCCTAAGGGTCTAGATTTTCAGAAATTTTTGGATTATGGTCCAATTAAGGTTCCTATGGGCCAATAGGATCAATCCAAGTGTGGCGAGGAGATAAATCCAATTTATAAAAGAAAAATACCAAAAAATGAGTAAATGCCCACTTAAGATGAAGAGTTGATTGAGTACAAGGTTTATTAGTAAAAAACTATGAATATTACTTTAAAAAAAAGAGATATTTTGGGTATAATGATACATTTTTAACACCTTGGTAAGGAGAAGGGGGATCTTCAAGGAGGCGCCTATTTCACATGTGGAGGAGTTTTAAACTAAAAAATAATAATATATTTTTATCTCTCCTCTCTCCTGGATCAAACCAAATGAAAAAGGGAGCCAAACTGGTCCAAATCTTGTCCAAATTCAGCCAACCTGAACTTGGAAAATTCTAGAAACTAGTTGAACTTGGTTAGAGACCTCCCTCACCTATAAGTAGACCCTGAACTATGTCATGCCAGTATTATACTGAAATAATGATATTTTCTATTATCCTCTAAAAATCCTCTACAATTTGGAGAGAATGGAGTTTCTCTCTCTCTTCAACCTTCTTGGAGTCTTCATCAACATACTAAACCAATTGATTGGTTGGGGGCCTCTCCTTAGACTAAAGAATCAAGCAACATAAGAGGTAACATGTGATTAATGGTCTTTTTCTTAATCTCTAAATGTTTCTCACTTCTCAACCCCTCTCAAGCTTGAGAAGTATTCAATTGAATGGCTCTTTTTTGTCACATTCAATGAAAAAACTAATTTTTAAGTTTGTGTAATTAAATAATTAAGAAATGAGAAAATTATGGTAATTATATTTAATGATAAAAGAGAAATTCCTATGACATTTGGAATTCAATCAATTAGATGGGAAAAGAGAAATTCCTAGCATATTGGAATTATAGGATATTTTATTTAAATTCAAAGATGAATTTTAGATAAATTTATTTTATCTATGAGAAATATTTAAATGGTAAAAGAGGAATTCCTATGACATTTGGAATTCAATCAATTAAATGGGAAAAGAGAAATTCCTAGTATATTAGAATTATTGGATATTTTATTTAAATTCAAAGATGAATTTTAGATAAATTTATTTTACCTATGAGAAATATTTAAATGGTAAAAGAGGAATTCCTATGACATTTAGAATTCAATCAATTAGGTGGGAAAAGAGAAATTCCTAGCATATTGGAGTTATTGGATATTTTATTTGAATTCAAAGATGAATTGTAGATAAATTTATTTTATCTATGAGAAATATTTAAATGGTAAAAGAGGATTCCTATGACATTTGGAATTCAGTCATTTAGATGGGAAAAGAGAAATTCCTAGCATATTGAATTAATGGATATTTTATTTTTGATGAATTTATTTTATAAGAAATATTTGATGATAAAAGAGGAATTCCCATGATATTGGAATGCAAATAATCAAATGCAAAAAGAGGAATTCCCATGATATTTGAGGTCCAAGAAATTAAATGAGAAAAAGAGAAATTTTTAGTATAACTCAAATTTATGATTATTTATCAAAAGTGAAAATATGGGTAGAATTGTTTTTTGTAAATCCCATGAATTTTTCTATTCCAAAAGAGGAATATTGAATATAATTCACTTGAGAAATTGAGAAAGAATATGGAAATACTCATCGAGAAAAAGAACCTTTATCTAGGCCAAGTAATTGGTAGAAATTCAGAAAAAGTCTCATTATATCAGTATCGAGGTAGTAAAAACTACTAAATGGGAATAGGATGTGATAAGATGTAAATGGGATGCGATAAGATGTAAATGGGATGCGATAAGATGTGAATGGATGTGATAAGATGTAAATGGGATGCGATAGGATGTGAATGGATGTGATAAGATGAAAATAAGATGCGATAAGATGTGAATGGATGTGATAAGATGAAAAAAAGAAGCGATAAGATGTGAATGGGATGTGAAGTAAATGGGATGTGATAGGATGTGAAGTAAATGGGATGTGATAGGATGTGGTGTGATGAAAATGAATGGGGATGAGATGTGAAGTAAATGGATGTGGATGAGAATGATGAGAAGAGGATATGTGAAAGGGTGAGATGGGAAGTAAATGGATGTGGATGTAGATGTGTATGTGAAAGAATGGATGTGGATGTAGATGTGTATGTGAAAGAATGGATGTGGATGTGTATGTGAAAGAATGTGATGTGATGTAAAGGGATGTGGTTATGGATGTGAAAGAATGGATGTGGATGCGTATGTGAAAGAAGGGATGTGGATGTGTATGTGAAAGAATGGATGCGGATGTGTATGTGAAAGAATGGATGTAGATGTGTATGTGAAAGGATGTAATGTGATATAAAGAGATGTGGATGTGTATGTGAAAGAATGGATGTGAATATGGATGTGTATGGATAGATGTGGGTAGTCATACATGTGAACAATTAGATGGATGTGGATGAATGAGATGAGATGGTGTGATGTGATGTGATGTAATGTGGATAGAATGTATGGGATGGGATGGTGATGAGAATGAATGTGATGGATATGAATGAATGTGATGCGATGGATGTAAATGGATGTGATGTAAATGAATGTGATGGACGTGAATAGATGTGATGTGATGTGAATGAATAATATGTGATGTCATGTGAATCAAGATGTGAATGAATGAGATGTGATGACATGTGAATCGGGATGTGAATGAATAATATGGGATGTGAATGGATGAGATGTGATGTGATGTGAATCGGGATGTGAATGAATGAGATGTGATGTGAAATGGATGTGATGAGATGTGATGTAAATTGGGAAAGATGGAATGGATGATATGTGATGTGAATAAATATGATGTGATGAGATGTGGACATGGGTAGATGCGAGTGGATGAGATCTGATGAGGATAAATGAAGAAAGATGTGATGAGATGGAAAATGATGTGATGAGAATGGGAATACATATGAAATGAATGTGGATTAAGTAATGTGGATTGATGTGGAAAGACGAGAGTTCGTTATAGAAACTATATTTATGACCTGTTTTTAAATGACTGTTTTATGTCAAGAATGCTTGGGAAGCATTTTGACCGTCTTGTGAATGAGGTCGTGGTGGAGACCTAACTGATAAACATTAGAAGAATTCGGAGCTCATTTTGGGGCCCTGTAAGAAATTCACTATTTTCTTATTTATCTTGCTCTTAAACTACGTAAAATAGTCACATCAGGTCCAAAACCGTCAGTTTGAGGCAATAAATATACTGTTGCTCACAAACAACGAGGTCTTATCATTAAAAGCTTTGAGAATATACCTTTTTCATAGGTTTGGCTCACACGTATGAACGATTCCTCTGTCAGTATTACATAACTAATCTCTCTCATTTCGAATTTAAAAATGTTTAGCGTCTTCTTCAACTCTCAAACAAAATAATATATAGTAAGAAAGAATACATCGCATTGTTGCGAAACATGGCAGAAGGAGAAACCAGTAGGAAACGACTTCCATGTCGACTTGGAACAACAGTATGCACCGATATTGAAGCGCCAAAAGAGTTTGCATCTATGCACTGAGCAAAGAGATATGCTGCGGAAAGAAGGTTTGCAGCATATAGACTTGTGGTGTGATGGAGGCATCTATCCAACATGCATCATTAGAAATTCAACACCTCCATTCTCTAATCCAACAACTCTATTGAAGTTTGTAGGCAATGGAGTAAATGGATTGTATGGATACGTCTCAGCTCAATGTGCTAATGCAAATATGTACAAGAATTTATATCTACGAGAGGAGGCAAACAGAAGGCAAGATAAGATAGAGTGTGTAGCATTGAAGCAACTTCTAGAAAATGCGAAGGAAGAACATAAAAAGACAAAGGCAATGGGTGGTTGCAAGATGAGGTTATCTAGTTTCATGTAGTGGGCGCCCTTGGCTTTAGCTGGAAAACAAGCATTTTTTCAAGAAGAATAGCCAATCTCTCATAGTTAGCCAAGGAGTTTCACTTCAAGGCCTTCTAATGAAACATCATATGCAAAGTTGGGCACCTAAAACTATAATCTGATCGAATATCCAATAATTGCAAATCCCCTTTTCTTTGGGAACCAAGTTTGTATACAGGCCCTGTCTCGTAGGTTTAGACAGGTACAGTGAATGTGAGTAAATTGCCTATAACTTTTACATTATTACTCATATGATGTTCCCACTTTGCATATCACAAATACAAATAACATAGAGCTTAACTTGATTTATCGAGTAATTTTTGATGTGTTCTACTATTTTCTATATTATTTAAAAGGTATTAGAATTGTTAAAAAATATACTATTTTATCCTCCCACCACATCTACCATTTAAAATGCTCAAATTGTATGGATCTAGTGATGATTAGATTGGGAAAGATTAGTATAATGTGGGTATAAGGTAAAATTACAAATCTAACGGTTGGATTTTTGTAGATTTACTTTGGAAAATTTATTATGACTGTTAGAGGCCCATTAAATCAATAGTAATTTAATTCTAGAAAATTAAATATTGAATCTTTCAATCTAAAAACTCAAGGGATCAATACTCTTGTTGCCATGAATTTATTAAAAAAAAATTTAGCTTGATTTGAGTATGGGAAGGTCCATTTTCAATCCTCCCAAGTGAAAATTCCCATATTGTGTCCACTCTCCCCTTTTCAAGTCTAAAACCAGTCCTAGTTAGGTTTGGAAATCTAGGCTTGGTAAACTTCACAGCTTAGGTTTCATTCCATGTGTGAGGCTTGGGTAGGCACAAATCTTATATATGCATGCCACTTTATGTCCACATGAGCATCGAGAGGATCCACATAAGCAGCTTGCCACCTCACCTTGCCACCTCCACCCTCCATGTCAACATGGTCAACCTAGTTGACTCCCCACCTCATCATCCTAGTCATCATTAATGCCACATCATCTTGCCACCTTTGCATGCCACCTCGCACTTGGTGACATGGCATGCCACATCATGGAATTGCCACATCAACCATAATAGTGCCACATGTCAAGAGAATGCCACGTGTCATGCATGCATGTGACACGTGGCACCTCCTTCCCACCTCCCCTCTTTTTTCAAAAACATATTTTTGAAAAAGTTAATTTAGTAATTTAGAGAAATAGAATATAAAAATTTAAATAATAAAATATATGTAACTTATTAAATAAAAGAATTTAAAATCACTAATTTTAAAGGATTATATTTTGGGATTAGATCAATAATAATATGATTAAAGATCATATTATTAATTTAAAAATAATAAATTTTTTAATTTAATATTTCTTAAAAAAATTTTTATGTAGAATAAACCTTTGAATAAAATTTAAAAAAAATACTTTATTAAAAAAATTAGTTACATAATTATAAAATAAAAGATATCTTTAAAGATATATTTATATATCTAGTAATGATAAATATTTAGACTTGTTAATAAATATTATTAATAATATTAATTTTTAAGTGGATAATAGTTTATCTTTAATTATCTTTATGTTTATCTTAGTTATCCAATCAATCTTAGATAGGAAATCCAATGAGATTTGAAGTGGATAACCTATTTTTCCTATATAATCACACATCTCTAGTACTATCCCACACTTATCTCTAGTACTATCCCATCATTGAGCCTTTATAATATTTTCTCTCTTAGCTTCCTTGAGAATGGGTTCTCAAAGTCGTAGGAGTCGGAAACGTGATAGGACTAGACTCCCCCCCATCCACCAAGTTCAAGAGGAGGAGAGGAGAAGGGTAGCTTGTGAGAGAAAGACAGAGAGTGGAGAGCACGTCAACGAGCAACACCTTCCGTTTTGGCGATGATCCAAGCCTTGCTTCTCCTCTTCCACTTCCTCTCCCTTCGCCCTCTTCCCCCCCCACTACCCCTTAGTTTAGATAATCCACATGAACCCGCCCTTCTTGAGTCCTCTCTTCTACAAGAACCCACCCCCCCTCTTTGGGCGCCCTTCGTGTGGATAGGAAAGAACTATCAAAGTCAGGGGCACATCGTCGTGCCCATGCAATCTTCCATTCCTATTTCAAAGACCTCACGCCTTCATCACAGGCATGTGTGCTTGATGCTTTGATTGATCTGCCCAACATGGCCAACTGCAGGGCGCTTTCTGACATTGGAGGTCGAAGAGAGAGGAGAGTTGGCATGGCGGTGCTACAAAGTGTTCGTCATTCCTATATAGTTCAAGAAGAGGAACTCTGCGGATGCTTTGGCTGCTCGACGGGCTATTGTGGCAGCCATAAGTAGCTCCCAAATGAAGAGTAAGGTTAGTGCCACATCTCGCATCCTTTCCATAGCACCACATGCACTTAGAGTTGGGTCTATTAGACGACAAAGTTTAGATGCCAATGAGGTTGGTGCTTTGTGGGCGAGTAGTGGTCGTGTAGCTAGGCATGATCGCCTACTAGATGAAACCACTAGAACCTTGATAGAAAGTTTTTGGGAGGAGAATTGTCGTGCCTTGCCAGTTTTCAAGAAAGCTTTGCGTAAGAGAGTGACAAGAGGAGTGTTCATTGAGCACGGTGCTTGCTTTCTTGAAATGACCCAAACTGAGTTGTATTCTCAGT
Organism: Cibotium barometz; assembly: GCF_041138505.1. Taxonomy (NCBI): domain Eukaryota; kingdom Viridiplantae; phylum Streptophyta; class Polypodiopsida; order Cyatheales; family Cibotiaceae; genus Cibotium; species Cibotium barometz. The sequence continues at coordinate 43,231,399 of NC_141070.1, read as the reverse complement.
TTTGTGGCTTCGTATCCAGAGCTTAAAATTGGGCAAAGGTCATTTGAGGGGTGTAAGCCTTGGTTTGTGAGGTACTCACGTCAGCGTGACACATGTTGTTGTCGCTACCATGTTGAGTTCAAACTTTTTTATGATGTGTTCTGTTCTCTTAGTGGGCATAGAGAGTTGCCTCGTAGTCCACGTGATTTCATCCACTCTCTTTTGTGTGCACGCACGGAGGATGCCCAGTTCCATAGGATGCCTTGTGTGGAGAGAAATTGCACATCATGTGGTTCACTTGCACATCTACAGATGGTAGATCTTGATGCAAGTGACCAAGAGATAGTGGCATGGCAACGTTATGAGTATGTGACACACCAGCTCCAGAGTGGTGGACAGTCCAGGAAGTTGCAGCTCGTGGACAAACATACACCACGTTGTCACTTCAGCAGATCTACATACGGCACAGTCATTGTGCCAAGTGGCAGGATCGTCAGTTTCGAGCATGCCTAGCAGAGTTTCCTATTGGTGTGGTCGTCTCTGTGATTGATTTTGCAGAGAACTACACTTTCACACCTTTTCAGGAGATACAATCTGAGTATTACTTCTTAGAGCAGGTAATGGTTATATTTTGTAATATTTGTTTTATGTTTGAGCTACATTACTTATTTGATTTTTTGTGTCCTAAATGTATGTATTGCTTACCTCACCAGGTTGCTATTATGGTCCACATTAGCTATCGACATGCAGAGGCTCATGTAGATGGGATAGCAAGTACCCCCGAGACCCGTGTCATTATTCGAGAGTATCATTTCTATATCAGTGATGATCGTTCACATGATGCACATTTTGTGCAACACTGTTTTCGTCTCCATGACGATTTTTTAGGAGATTGTGGGATCAGACATGTCCAGCGATGGGTTTGGTCGGATGGTTGTGGCGCACAGTTCAAGTCATCACGACAATTCTATTGGCTCTACAAGTAGTACTTATGGTTTTCTTACATTTACAATTAAACTAAATTCACTAGAACATCTTAAAGAAAACAATAACTAAGACTATCTTTTTGTGGATTTATAGGTGGCATGTGCAGTCTAGTATCCCAGTGATTTGGTCATTCTTTGAGATTGGTCACGGGAAGGGAGAGCATGATGGTGCGGGCGCGTGTGTGAAACGTGCCTTGAGGCGTCATCAGCTGGCAGGATGCTCAGTTCAGAGATGCGGGCCACGTAGTCGAGTGGTGCTCCCAACATTTGTGTGGGAGTGCAGCATCATCGTACCCCAAACGTGATGCTCGGATTGTCAGGAGATTTTTTTGGCATGTGGATGGTGGCATGATTGACCGTAGAGCCTCCCATGATTGTGACACAGTACCTGGCACCTTGGGCTTACATTCCATCAGGAGCACGTGCATGGCAGCCCCCACGATTTACACACGACGGTTTGCATGCTTCTGTGGAGCATGTATGGATGGAGATTGGTCACATTGTGCCTCGAGAGGATGGGCAGATGCATGGATACAGACATTCCTCTCCCCCGAGCATCCTTCACAGCACACAGGTCCTGCGTTCATGGTCAGTTATGATGACCTCACAGATTTGCTATAGGAGGGTGATGTATTTGCTGTTATTGCCAGTGAGGAAAATAGCGAGGGAGTAGACTACTATCTGATGAGTTGCACTAGGCCAAAGTGCATCCTTGACCAGGATACAGTGGATGATCATGGGTTTTCTTATGACGCCCATAGCATGATTGTGGCAGGCCGGTTCTACCAGCAGATTCGACTTCATCGGGGGTGTCTTGAGTTCCAGCAGTGGAAGTGGGAGTTAGAGGCATTTCAGTTCTCTCATCTAGTGGTTGCTACCAGGCTCACTCTTGTTCGAGTACAGAGCCGAAAACACAGTTCTCACCCTCGTTTTCGGCTTCGAGTGGATGACCATGATAGCATTCTAGAGCAGTTGAGAGCTAGAGAGGGTGCTGCTGACTAGATCTCTATCTTGATAGTGACTAAACTCAGACTAGCTGGGTTAGCTCACTTACATTGTACTTAGATTTTTGGGCAGTGACTAACCTCAGACTAGCTGGGGTAGCTCATTTTCATTCTGATGTACTTATTTGATGTTTATATCATTATGAGTTCTCTCATTATTGAGTATCATTACATTTTAGTTGATGTTCTTGATTTTATTATATTTTTTAACACTTTGGCTATCATATTGTTTGTTGAAAATCTCCATGCTCCGATGGGGACCAAACTTTGCAAGCATGTGGGTGTGGGTCCCCATCGGAGCAGTAATTACCAATCCAAACATGCTCCGATGGGGACCAAACGATGCAAGCATATGGGGGGGACCATCCCCATATGCTTGCAAAGTTTGGTCCCCATCGGAGCATGTTTGGGTACGATGGTATGGGGAAGGCCCGGATCTTCCTTGGCCTCTTAAGCACCAAGAGACTTCAAAAACCCACACTGGGCGCTAATTACCAATCCAAACATGCTCTGATTGTGACAAAACTTTGCAAGCATGTGGGGGTGGGTCCCCCCCCATGCTTGCAAAGTTTGGTCCCCATCGGAGCATGTTTGGGTACGATGGTATGGGGAAGGCCCGGAATTTCCTTGGCCTGTTAAGCACCAAGAGACTTCAAAAACCCACACTGGGCGCTAATTACCAAGCGCTAATTACCAATCCAAACATGCTCCGATGGGGACCAAACTTTGCAAGCATGTGGGGGTGGGTCCCCCCCATGCTTGCAAAGTTTGGTCCCCATTGGAGCATGTTTGGGTACGATGGTATGGGGAAGGCTTGGAATTTCCTTGGCCTCTTAAGCACCAAGAGACTTCAAAAACCCACACTGGGCGCTAATTACCAATCCAAACATGCTCCGATGGAGACCAAACTTTGCAAGCATGTGGGGGTGGGTCCCCCCCCCATGCTTGCAAAGTTTGGTCCCCATCGGAGCATGTTTGGGTACGATGGTATGGGGAAGGCCCGGATTCTCCATGGCCTCTTAAGCACCAAGAGACTTCAAAAATCCGGACTGGGAGCTAATTTCCAATCCAAACATGCTCCGATGGGGACCAAACTTTGCAAGCATGTGGGGGTGGCTCCCCCCCCCATGCTTGCAAAGTTTGGTCCCCATCGGAGCATGTTTGGGTACGATGGTATGGGGAAGGCCCGGATTTTCCTTGGCCTCTTAAGCACCAAGAGACTTCAAAAACCCACACTGGGCGCTAATTACCAATCCAAACATGCTCTGATTTGTGGCCAAACTTTGCAAGCATGTGGGGGTGGGTCCCCCCCCATGCTTGCAAAGTTTGGTCCCCATCGGAGCATATTTGGGTACGATGCTATGGGGAAGGCCCGGATTTTCCTTGGCCTCTTAAGCACCAAGAGACTTCAAAAACCCACACTGGGCGCTAATTACCAATCCAAACATGCTCCGATGGGGACCAAACTTTGCAAGCATGTGGGGGTGGGTCTCCCCCCCATGCTTGCAAGGTTTGGTCCCCATCGGAGCATGTTTGGGTACGATGCTATGGGGAAGGCCCGAATTCTCCATGGCCTCTTAAGCACCAAGAGACTTCAAAAATCTAGACTAGGCACTAATTTCCAATCCAAACATGCTCCGATGGGGACCAAACTTTGCAAGCATGTGGGGGGGATCCACCCTCACATGCTTGCAAAGTTTGGTCCCCATCGGAGCATGTTTGGGTACGATGGTATGGGGAAGGCCCGGATTCTCCATGGCCTCTTAAGCACCAAGAGACTTGAGAAATCTGGACTGGGTGCTAATTACCAATCCAAACATGCTCCGATGGGAACCAAACTTTGCAAGCATGTGGGGGGGACCCACCCCCACATGCTTGCAAAGTTTGGTCCCCATCGGAGCATGTTTGGGTACGATGGTATGGGGAAGGCCCGGAATTTCCTTGGCCTCTTAAGCACCAAGAGACTTCAAAAACCCCCACTGGTCGCTAATTATCAATTTAAACATGCTCCGATGGGGACCAAAATTTGCAAGCATGTCGGGGTGGGTCCCCCCCCATGCTTGCGAAGTTTGGTCCCCATCGGAGCATGTTTGGGTACGATGCTATGGGGAAGGCCCGAATTCTCCATGGCCTCTTAAGCACCAAGAGACTTCAAAAATCCGGACTGGGCGCTAATTTTCAATCCCAACCAACTCCGATGGGAACCAAACTTTGCAAGCATGTGGGGGTGGGTCCCCCCCCCATGCTTGTAAAGTTTGGTCCCCATCGGAGCATGTTTGGGTACGATGGTATGGGGAAGGCCCGGATTTTCCTTGGCCTCTTAAGCACCAAGAGACTTCAAAAACCCACACTGGGCCCTAATTACCAATCCAAACATGCTCTGATTGTGACAAAACTTTGCAAGCATATGGGGGTGGGTCCCCCCCCATGCTTGCAAAGTTTGGTGCCCATCGGAGCATGTTTGGGTACGATGGTATGGGGAAGGCCCGGAATTTCCTTGGCCTCTTAAGCACCAAGAGACTTCAAAAACCCACACTGGGCGATAATTACCAATCCAAACATGCTCCGATGGGGACCAAACTTTGCAAGCATGCGGGGGTGGGTCTCCCCCATGCTTGCAAAGTTTGGTCCCCATCGGAGCATGTTTGGGTACGATGGTATGGGGAAGGCCTGGAATTTCCTTGGCCTCTTAAGCACCAAGAGACTTCAAAAACCCACACTGGGCGCTAATTACAAATCCAAACATGCTCCGATGGAGACCAAACTTTGCAAGCATGTGGGGGTGGGTCCCCCCCCCATGCTTGTAAAGTTTGGTCCCCATCGGAGCATGTTTAGGTACGATGGTATGGGGAAGGCCCGGATTCTCCATGGCCTCTTAAGCACCAAGAGACTTCAAAAATCCGGACTGGGCGCTAATTTCCAATCCAAACATGCTCCGATGGGGACCAAACTTTGCAAGCATGTGGGGGTGGGTCCCCCCCCCCATGCTTGCAAAGTTTGGTCCCCGTCGGAGCATGTTTGGGTACGATGGTATGGGGAAGGCCCGGATCTTCCTTGGCCTCTTAAGCACCAAGGGACTTCAAAAACCCACACTGGGCGCTAATTACCAATCCAAACATGCTCTGATTGTGACAAAACTTTGCAAGCATGTGGGGGTGGGTCCTCCCCCCATGCTTGCAAAGTTTGGTCCCCATCGGAGCATGTTTGGGTACGATGGTATGGGGAAGGCCCGGAATTTCCTTGGCCTCTTAAGCACCAAGAGACTTCAAAAACCCACACCGGGCGCTAATTACCAATCCAAACATGCTCCGATGGGGACCAAACTTTGCAAGCATGTGGGGGTGGGTCCCCCCCATGCTTGCAAAGTTTGGTCCCCATCGGAGCATGTTTGGGTACGATGGTATGGGGAAGGCCTGGAATTTCCTTGGCCTCTTAAGCACCAAGAGACTTCAAAAACCCACACTGGGCGCTAATTACCAATCCAAACATGCTGCGATGGAGACCAAACTTTGCAAGCATGTGGGAGTGGGTCCCCCCCCCATGCTTGCAAAGTTTGGTCCCCATCGGAGCATGTTTGGGTACGATGGTATGGGGAAGGCCCGGATTCTCCATGGCCTCTTAAGCACCAAGAGACTTCAAAAATCCGGACTGGGCGCTAATTTCCAATCCAAACATGCTCCGATGGGGACCAAACTTTGCAAGCATGTGGAGGTGGGCCCCCCCCATGCTTGCAAAGTTTGGTCCCCATCGGAGCATGTTTGGGTACGATGGTATGGGGAAGGCCAGGATTTTCCTTGGCCTCTTAAGCACCAAGAGACTTCAAAAACCCACACTGGGCGCTAATTACTAATCCAAACATGCTCTGATTTGTGACCAAACTTTGCAAGCATGTGGGGGTGGGTCCCCCCCCCATGCTTGCAAAGTTTGGTCCCCATCGGAGTATGTTTGGGTACGATGGTATGGGGAAGGCCCGGATTTTCCTTGGCCTCTTAAGCACCAAGAGACTTCAAAAACCCACACTGGGCGCTAATTACCAATCCAAACATGGTCCGATGGGGACCAAACTTTGCAAGCATGTGGGGGTGGGTCTCCCCCCCATGCTTGCAAGGTTTGGTCCCCATCGGAGCATGTTTGGGTACGATGCTATGGGGAAGGCCCGAATTCTCCATGGCCTCTTAAGCACCAAGAGACTTCAAAAATCCAGACTGGGCACTAATTTCCAATCCAAACATGCTCCGATGGGGACCAAACTTTGCAAGCATGTGGGGGGGACCCACCCTCACATGCTTGCAAAGTTTGGTCCCCATCGGAGCATGTTTGGGTACGATAGTATGGGGAAGGCCCGGATTCTCCATGGCCTCTTAAGCACCAAGAGACTTGAGAAATCTGGACTGGGTGCTAATTACCAATCCAAACATGCTCTGATGGGAACCAAACTTTGCAAGCATGTGGGGGGGACCCACCCCCACATGCTTGCAAAGTTTGGTCCCCATCGGAGCATGTTTGGGTACGATGGTATGGGGAAGGCCCGGAATTTCCTTGGCCTCTTAAGCACCAAGAGACTTCAAAAACCCCCACTGGTTGCTAATTATCAATTTAAACATGCTTCGATGGGGACCAAAATTTGCAAACATGTCGGGGTGGGTCCCCCCCCATGCTTGCAAAGTTTGGTCCCCATCGGAGCATGTTTGGGTACGATGCTATGGGGAAGGCCCGAATTCTCCATGGCCTCTTAAGCACCAAGAGACTTCAAAAATCCAGACTGGGCGCTAATTTGTTGGAATTAGGGTTGCAGGAATGCACACACAACTTCAAGAAGATGAGGAAGCTTGAGCACAACACAGTAGTGTATTATGAGTGCCAAAAATGAAAGATTACAAGCCCTAGAAGATAATGGGCGTATATACAATGCATGGGAGAAAAAACCTCCTAGTGAGGGAAAAAGTGCCCCGGCGGTCCTAAGTGTGTTCACACACATCACTACTATAATATGGTAACAAATCCCCCCTGGAGTGATGCGGTGAACAAGAGCTAGCACTCATGTATAGGGAAGTGTCTAGCTATGTGGACGAATCCACAAAAGGGAGTAAGCCCAAAGCTTTGCGAAAAGCTTCGAACTTCTCACGAGGCAGAGCCTTTGTGAAAAGGTCTGCAAGGTTATCCTGTGTTGGCACATAAGCCAAACTGATCTCTCCTGCAGAGAGTCTCTCCCTGACATAATGGTAGTGCACCTCAATGTGCTTCGTACGAGCATGGAACACTGGGTTCCGCGCAACTGCCAATGCGCTCTGACTGTCAGTGAAGATGGTGGTGGCAGATGGCTGCCCAACACCCAAATCAGCCATAAGGCGTCTGAGCCACACACACTCAACCGTAGCTGTGAAAGCTGCCCTGTACTCAGCTTCACAACTAGAAGTGGCCACAGTAGGCTGCTTCTTGCTCAACCATGATATGCATGAGCTTCCAAGCATGAAGCAAAAACCACTCGTGGACACGCGTGTGTCATAACAACCAGCCCAGTCAGAATCTGAAAAAACATGTAAATCTGGCGGCAATGATCCCCCCTTGGGATAAAACAACCCAAGATGCCGAGTACCACTCAAATAGCGAAAGATACGCTTCACTGCCTGCCAATGCTTAATGCCTGGGCTATGCATAAATCTGCTCACCTGTGAGACTGCAAACTGAATGTCTGGCCTCGTAATGCATACATAAATGAGGCAACCAACAGCTGTCTGATAGAGTGTGACATCAAAGTGATCTCCAGCATCATGAAGACTCAACTTCAAACCTGTCTCCATTGGAGTAGCAATAGGCTTGCAGTCTTCAAGGCCAAATCTCCGCAACAATGTCTCAATATACTTTGTCTGACACAAAGCAATACCTCCATCACACTGCTTAAATTGAATCCCCAAATAATGATGCAAATGCCCCAAATCTGACATCTCAAAAGAGGCATTCAAATCAGCCTTAAAATCAGCAATATGACTCTCATTTGGTCCTGTGAGCAGCATGTCATCGACATAGAGAGCAATGATTAGATGTACACCATCCACACGTTTAACATACAAAGTGCTTTCTGTTGGACTATTCTGAAACCCATGTGCAGTCAAATATGCATGTATTTTTTCATACCAAGCTCGTGGAGCTTGCTTTAAACCATATAAAGCCTTTTTTAACCTGCACACTTTGTTTTCCTGCCCTCTTTGAACAAAACCACGAGGCTGCGATACATACACCTCCTCATGCAAATCTCCATTTAAGAACGCAGTCTTTATGTCCAGCTGATGTACATTCCAACCATTATGAGCTGCTAATGCACAGATGCTACGAACAGTGGTCATACGACATGTGGGAGCAAAAGTCTCATCAAAATCAATGCCCTTCTCTTGAGCATAACCTTTTGCAACAAGCCTAGCCTTATGGCGATCCACTGTGCCATCAGGCTTACGCTTCAATTTGTATACCCACTTAGTGCCAATGGCCTTCTTGCCAGGGGGCAAGTCACATAAAGACCATGTACTATTCTTCATAATAGCATCGTATTCTGCTTGCATAGCAGCCATCCAATTTTCTGAACTTTGTGCCTCATCAAATGAAACAGGCTCACTTTCATCGCACATACTAGAAACAGCCAATGCATAACAATCTGACGCATAAGAGGCACCATGAGAGCCAGAACGAGTGCGACTAGACAAAGGGGCATCCAACTTGCTGTCACGCAAAGTCTGCACCAGCCATCTAGGCATGTTCCTAGAGCCCTCAATCTCTTGTCTCTCATCCTCAAGTGCATCATGCACATCTGCATCAGATATAGGCTGATCTGTGCCATCATTTAAAACCTGCATAGGCTGAAAAACTGCCTCATGAGGTATTGCACTTGACTGTGCACCACTGAAAAGAGGCAACAATGTATCATAGACATCACGTGAGCTGATATCTGTCTCCTTAGTACATGAAACCAAGGGCTGAACTGCATCTTCCACAAATACAACATCACGGCTAACCAAAATGCGCTTTGTCTGTGGATGATACAAACGATAGCCTTTGCTCTCAGCACTATATCCAACAAAAATACATTTGACAGCTTTGTCATCCAATTTTCTGCGATGTTGCACAGGCACTAATGCATATGCCAGGCAACCAAAAACACGTAAATGGCCAACAGATGGCTTGCGGCTATGCCAAGCCTCATATGGAGTGACAACCTGTAATGCTTTGGTGGGACACCTGTTTAGTACATAAGTGGCACACATGACAGCCTCAAGCCAAAAACCATGTGGTAGACTTTGACTCTTAACCATACATATTGCCATTTCCATGAGAGACCTGTTTTTTCTCTCAGCCACACCATTTTGCTGTGGTGTATACGGCACTGTACATTGGTGTTTTATCCCACGCTCAGCCAGAAATGCATTAAATTCTGAAGACATATACTCCCCCCCTCGATCTGAACGGAGGGTGCCCATCTTACTTTCTGACACATTTTCAGCCATAACCAAAAACTGTTTGAAGCACAAAAACACTTCGGACTTTGCCTTCAAAGGATATACCCATGCATGCTTGGTAAAATCATCAATGAAAGTCACGAAGTAAAGGTAGTTTCCAAATGATGGAGTTTGCATGGGACCACAAACATCACTGTGAACAAGCTGCAATCTGCGTTCAGCTCTCACTGATCCATCTTTGGGAAAGGAAGCACGCTGCATTTTACCCAATATGCAGCCCTCACAAACATGCTTGACAGGTGCCTCAAGCTTAGGCAAAGAAGACACCATTTCAGATTTCTGCAGGCGCAGCAAACTTGCAAAATTCAGATGACCAAAACGTGCATGCCACAGTTTTGCATTTGAAATAGCCTGCGTATCCATAATAGCACATGCTGAATCCTCTACACATTTGCCATCCATATTGAGCTTATACAGCCCTCGACATAGTGAACCAGATGCTACAATGATGTCACCACAAGAGAGATCATGAACAGTACATCTGTCATCCACAAATTTTACAACCAAACCTGTTTTGGCAAATGCGGAGACTGACAGCAGATTCTTTTTGATCCCTGGCACATACAATGCATCAAAAAGTGTAAAGGTGTTGCAATTTGCAACATTCAGCACAATCTGTCCAACTCCTTTAACGGGATAAGAGGAGTTATTGGCACAAGTGACAGTATTCCCTGTGGGAGCAGACTCAAGGAAAGTGAATAAACTGCGCTGCGAGGTGATATGCTTAGTGGCACCACTGTCAAAGTACCATACATCTGAATCTACTGCAGACATACATGTGTCATGCAAAGATGGGTCATAACTGCACTGCGCATTGAATGCCCATTCTGTATCTTGAACAACATTAGCAGATTCATTGTTAGAAGGAGAGGCATCTGCAACAGCCATACCAGCCTCTTTCTTCTTAGCCTCTTTCGCAGCCAGCTTAGGACACGCTTTGATGACATGATCATTTTCCTTACAGTACTTGCAAAATGTCTTCTGTTTGTCACCCTTCTTCTCATCTTTGTCTTCCTTCTTTGGTTGCGCAGCATTTGCAGATTTCTGCTTACTAGAAGAAAAGCCAGCTTTACCTTTCCCGCTTCTCTGACTAGCAACGAAAGCTTGATCTGCGACACGCATAATATTCCTGTTTTGCCTTGACTGGTCTTCTTGCAGCAAAACAGAAACTAACTCCTCAAATGATAAGGCATTGGGATTGCCTTTCATCATCAAGCGAAGAGTGGAAGCAAAACCCTGATAAGAATCTGGTAGACCATTCAAAACAGTCTGCACAAGTGAACTGTCTGACAGGATTTCATCTGCAGAAATGAGCTGCTCTTTGAAATCCTTGATCTTTGTCAAAAAGCTATCCATAGAATCACCTTCGTTCATATGCTCACTCTCCAACTGTTTTCGGAGGTAAGCAACACGAGCCTCATTTCTTGCCTGATACAATGTGGCAAGTACATCCCAAGCATCCTTAGAAGTCCTGCAGGAGCGAATATGTGGGATAATGGTACGTTTGACAGACAGCGCAATCAAGGCATGAGCCTGCGCATCTCTACCATCCCAACGAATCTGCTCTGCTGAAAGTGGTGGTTCTCGAACAGCTGCTACAGCACTTGTGCCTGCACCATCATCAACAGTACCTGTTTCTGATGTGTTTGCAGCATTCCCAGCCACAATAGGACGTGCGTCAATACCCTGCACAATGTTCCATAACCCCTTTGCTACCAATACATGTCGCATCATATATGCCCACAATGGATAGTTGGTGCCATCCAACTTATCCTCAGCAGCCAACATGCGGAATACATCATTGTTGTCAGCCATGGCCAATGACTGTACTACTAGATGTAAATGCTGTCTGTAAGAGGTAAACCTGTATAAAATCGACCTGTGCTATGTAGCACAGCCCAAAACAGACGAATGGGCACATGTCCTGCAGATTTTAATCTTGACAGAAAATCTGCACAGTAGGACGATTTTGCCTGCGCAGTACTTGGAATGCAAAAACGGAGGGCGAAATGACTTCAGATCAAAATTCTGAAATGAACGAGCCCTACGGGCTCGCCCACGGCATATACTAACCTGCAGATGCTCGTGAAACCTCGTCGCAATCGGAGGAGATGAAGCGGCAGGTGCCGGTGATGCTGCCCGGGAGGAGGAAGCCTGCTCTGATACCAATTGTTGGAATTAGGGTTGCAGGAATGCACACACAACTTCAAGAAGATGAGGAAGCTTGAGCACAACACAGTAGTGTATTATGAGTGCCAAAAATGAAAGATTACAAGCCCTAGAAGATAATGGGCGTATATACAATGCACGGGGGAAAAAACCTCCTAGTGAGGGAAAAAGTGCCCCGGCGGTCCTAAGTGTGTTCACACACATCACTACTATAATATGGTAACATAATTTCCAATCCAAACATGCTCCGATGGGGACAAAACTTTGCAAGCATGTGGGGGTGGGTCCCCCCCCCATGCTTGCAAAGTTTGGTCCCCATCGGCATGTTTGGGTACGATGGTATGGGGAAGGCCCGGATTTTCCTTGGCCTCTTAAGCACCAAGAGACTTCAAAACCCCACACTGGGCGCTAATTACCAATCCAAACATGCTTTGATTTGTGACCAAACTTTGCAAGCATGTGGGGGTGGGTCTCCCCCCATGCTTGCAAAGTTTGGTCCCCATCGGAGCATGTTTGGGTACGATGGTATGGGGAAAGCCCGGATTTTCCTTGGCCTCTTAAGCACCAAGAGACTTCAAAAACCCACACTGGGCACTAATTACCAATCCAAACATGGTCCGATGGGGACCAAACTTTGCAAGCATGTGGGGGTGGGTCCCCCCCCATGCTTGCAAGGTTTGGTCCCCATCGGAGCATGTTTGGGTACGATGGTATGGGGAAGGCCCGAATTCTCCATGGCCTCTTAAGCACCAAGAGACTTCAAAAATCCAGACTGGGCGCTAATTTCCAATCCAAACATGCTCCGATGGGGACCAAACTTTGCAAGCATGTGGGGGGGACCCACCCCCACATTCTTGCAAAGTTTGGTCCCCATCGGAGCATGTTTGGGTAGGATGGTATGGGGAAGGCCCGGATTCTCCATGGCCTCTTCAGCACCAAGAGACTTGAGAAATCTGGACTGGGCGCTAATTACCAATCCAAACATGCTCCGATGGGAACCAAACTTTGCAAGCATGTGGGGGGGACCCACCCCCACATGCTTGCAAAGTTTGGTTCCCATCGGAGCCATGTGGGGGGGACCCACCCCCACATGCTTGCAAAGTTTGGTCCCCATCGGAGCATGTTTGGGTACGATGGTATGGGGAAGGCCCGAATTTTCCATGGCCTCTTAAGCACCAAGAGACTTCAAAAACCCGCACTGGGCGCTAATTACCAATTCAAACATGCTCTGATTGTGACCAACCTTTGCAAGCATGTGGGGGTGGGTCCCTCTCCATGCTTGCAAAGTTTGGTCCCCATCGGAGCATGTTTGGGTACGATGGTATGGGGAAGGCCCGGATTCTCCATGGCCTCTTAAGCACCAAGAGACTTCAAAAATCCGGACTGGGCACTAATTTCCAATACAAACATGCTCCGATGGGGACCAAACTTTGCAAGCATGTGGGGGTGGGTCCCCCCCCATGCTTGCAAAGTTTGGTCCCCATCGGAGCATGTTTGGGTACGATCGTATGGGAAAGGCTCGGATTTTCCTTGGCCTCTTAAGCACCAAGAGACTTCAAAAACCCACACTGGGCGCTAATTACCAATCCAAACATGCTCTGATTGTGACCAAACTTTGCAAGCATGTGGGGGTGGGTCCCCCCCATGCTTGCAAAGTTTGGTCCCCATCGGAGCATGTTTGGGAACGATGGCATGGAGATTTTCAACAAACAATATGATAGCCAAAGTGTTAAAAAATATAATAAAATCAAGAACATCAACTAAAATGTAATGATACTCAATAATGAAAAAACTCATAATGATATAAACATCAATTAAGTACATCAGAATGAAAATGAGCTACCCCAGCTAGTCTGAGGTTAGTCACTGCCCAAAAATCTAAGTACAATGTAAGTGAGCTAACCCAGCTAGTCTGAGTTTAGTCAATATCAACGGCAACCCAATCAAAATCATCATCTCTAACTGCCGGTCGACGTGCACGTCGAGGCTGCTGTGCACGTCGAGGAGGCTGTGCCGGCTGCGGGGGTCGTCGAATGTCTGCGGGGAGGTCTGTCTCAAAGGCAGGATCGTGAGCTGGTGTTGGTGTACTCGGGAGCTCACGAGTCCCAAAAGCTGCTATAGCCCTCTCTCTCTCTCTACGTCGTGCTAATGCAAGATGTCTCTGTCTGTAAACCCAAAATCTATAATCTGCAAGAGTACGTGTCTGCCACTCTGCTCGTGTAAGCTCCTCTGCTGTAAGGACACGCTGCTCATGAGAAGCAGCACTGCTACTAGCACCATCACCCGAGGTGCCACTAGGACCAGCACCACCCACGCGCTCATATGCTGTGATCTGGCTCTCATGTAGGACTCTCTGGTATGCATCAAACTCATGTGAGCTCCACTCAATCTCTGGAGGCACCTTAGGCTCCTGATCTCTATCGTTGAAGGCGTCGAATCCCAAGTCAATAGCTGATGTAAAATCAATAGGCCTGCCTATCCTAGCATCTACTCGAACGAGGCCTGGGTGAAGATCATCGATGCCCAGAACTCTGTATGTCGCTAGGTCGACGCGTGCATGGTAGGAGGGGCATGCTGAGAAACGTACTAGCTCCTGGGTGATGCAAGACAAATGGAAAAAATGTCCACATCCCAGGGCATATCCGCCAATACTATCAATGTCCTCGATACATAAAGCGCAGCACGCATCACATAGGAAGGGTGGTGCATCCTGAAGGAGAGGTCGTCAAAAAACCTCTGTGATGACAGGCCGTGGATATAAAGGTAGGTAAGGCACTGTCACGTCCAAGGATCTGCGAAACTCTCGAACATGCAGCATCAACTGCTCTGCCCTATGCTGGGCAATCCGCTCCATAATCTGATGATGCTGTGCCTCAGCTCTAGAGCTCTCTACCTCGGTCTGAGCCTACGCAAAAAAGTAAAGCATTAAAATAATTCATTAGTCTCTCATTAGGTATTACTTAAAGAAATTTATAACATAGGACCTTAATTATAACTCTTTTACGTGCAAGAGAAACCTACCTGCTGGATGTCGGACTCTCTCAGATGCTGTGCCTCTGCAGTAGCTGCCTCTAAGGCGGTCAATCTCTGCTCTCGCCTCTACTAACTCCTGAGTGAGTCTCTCAGTGGTAGGTGTGGGACCCTACGTGACACAATCAACCATGCCGCTCATGTAAAAATATAGAAAAGTACATATAAACATGTAAATAAATGACTAAAAAAACTTAAGAAGTAATATATATGTAAATACCTCGACATCTGTCGTCGTCGGTATAGATCATGAGAACAGGCGCACCACGTGCTGGATGCTCTCCGTGGTACTCCGTACGTCGATGCCGACTTGGGTGCCAAGAGCCTCTACTGTCGACAATGGCACAAATGAAGGATCTGTATAGTAGGTGCTACACGAAGGGCGGGTGGAGGCCGCCTACCCTGGTCCTGGAGACGGCCTCGGCCAGCACCACCACCCGGCCGATGGCTGGTGTAATCCACCTCCTCCCCTAAGACAAACTCCGCATATAATTGCTTTGCGAAGTATATGGGAATCTGGCGGTTGTTCGGCATCCTCCCATATGCGGCAACATATCGACTATAGATATGTGCCGCCATACGAGGATGCGAACACCGCGAAATAGTAAGGGGCTTGCCCGCCCCAGGCCTCATCCCACGACTATCGAGGAAAAGTTCTAAGTACGCTCCATCGCTAATCGGAGCAAGATCACAGACCTGACGATATGTCAGGCCATGTGACACAGGAGCAGTGCGATGGTGGGCTATCCACTCATCTACATAAACAATATCGTGAAGGCTACGAAGGGATGAAAGCATCGCCTCCAAGTCTGCCACAATATGTAATGTAGACGGTGTGTCTCTAGCACTCCTATGGATAGCCGCTAACTCGCGGTCTATCTCAGCGATGAGGTCCGCAATAGATGAGCGGCCCTCCTCGTGGCCCTCCATGCTAAAGCCTAAGCCAAACACAAGGGTCCAATGTGAAGGGTCTAATGTGAAGGGTCTAATGCTTAGTGCTAAGTAGCACTAATGAAGCTATAAAACAATGCTAATGGGCTCACTAATGCTAATCCAAATCAAGAGAGCAAGGAGAGTGAAAACGACTTGTGACAATGAGGCAAAAAAAAAAGTTTTCCAGTTTTATAACCTCGATCGAGGTTCGGTAGCATCATGCAATTTAGGGTTTGCAAGATTAACGCTCTAGATATTAGGGTTAGTGCAACGTACGGCCAAGATACACACTTAATTTTAGGGTTGGTGAAGGATCGACGGCTGAGATTTGGTATTACTATCTCATTCGAGGTACATGGACGGCTACGATTTAAAGTTATTACCACGACCAAGGTACGTCGACGGTCAAGATTCATTATATACCTCGATCGACATATTTAAACGGCTGAGATCGCATCTTCCAACGTACCTGAATGGACGGTAGAGATTGCATTTACGTATCTCGAACGAGATATTTGGACGGTGGATATTGCATCTACATATCTCGAATGAGATATTTGGACGATGGAGATTGTATCTCTGTATCTCGAACGAGCTATTTGGACGGTGGAGATTTGATCTCAGTATCTCGTTCGAGATACGGGGACGGTGGAGATTGTATCCCATTACCTCGAACAATGAGGAATGGTCGATTTGATGTTAATTTCTCGTTCGAGATACGTGGACGATGGTAGATGTGCTAGTCAAATACGCCTAGGGGGATACAACGTGGCCCTGATGTGGATCCGAGTGGCATAGATATCTCGATCGAGATAATGTGGTGGCAGTGACATGTAATGGTGACATGGATGACGCCTGGAAACCTGGACCTGCTAGCGTGGCATTAGTTGGCATCTCGATCGAGATATGTCGATTTAGGCTCGGGAGGCACGTGTCGTGTTTTAATTCACGGCACTATCACGATCGAGGTACTCCGCCCGAGATGCATGGATGTCCAAATTTTAGAGAGAGTGAACGAAAGTGAGTACCCTCATCTTGCAACCTCCCCAACGCTACTGAAAGCGAGGAGAAAAGGCAATGTATTAGGAGAGAGACTACGGAATAGAAAAATCCGGAACATTGCAGAGTTGAAGGCTGGCTCTGGAGGATGCAAGCGTAGAATTCAAAAAGCAAGGTATGACGATATCTCATTGTTAACTTCCATTAATGAGCATCCAAATTGTTTAAACGAATGAAGAAGATCCAAAAAATTTCAATGTAAATCAATGAACTTTTAAAGGTGAGTTATAATTATCTCATTGTATAATTGTAGATGTGTTTCTTTCTTGTTGTAGGGAAATTTTAAGGCTTGGTGAAGTAAATGAAAATTCCAATCTTGTTCCAGTGAAGCAAATGAAAGGTTTAGTCTCTAAAGTTGTCGTGTAGAGCTTGATAGATGAGAAAAAGTTCAAAAGGGTGAAAGGTGATGCTGTTGAAAAGTTTATATCAGAAAGTAGAGTTGATGTCGAAAAAATTCAAGAAGCCCTAGATATGAGTGGGGTGAGTAGAAAAGGATATGCTTCAATCTTTAACATCGTTTCTTCTACTCTCAAAGTTCATCGGATAAAACGTGTATTGTTACCCACCCCAGCAGTGTGGCGCCAAAGAGGTCTTCTAAATCAGGAAATAGATGACTTCATTGGACAATATTTACATATCGAAAATGTATATGAAGGGGCCAAAGGAAGGACTGTATATGATCCTTTGAATAATATTTTGTGGAGCTGCAACAATTACAGAGAAGAATGGTGGAGTTTTATAACATCACACTTGAGGAATGTGAAGGAGTTTTAAAGTTTGTTGTTAAGCTTGATGAATGTGAAATTGTAAAAGAAAAGAAGATAGAAAGAGTGACTATTACCTTGATGAATCGGGCACTTGATCTATCAATCACAAAGACCAGTTCAAAGTACTTTAGCGTTCAATCAGAAAAACATGTATGGTGGTTGGGATCATTTGAGGTATGGATTTTCTTATTTTGGTGTTAGTATTTGTTGAATATACATGTATATTTTTTAATAAACTTCTACCATATATCATTCTATTGTAATGGCAGGTGAATACAGAGGACCGTGAAACACTTAACTGGGTTTTTCAACAGATAGATATACTCGCAACTGTAAGGAGTCAAATTTATGTTCCAGGCAAAGGTGATTTTCAAGTAGAATGGCATATGGCAGGCGATCTTAAGACGTTGAAGTGTATATACAATATCAGTAAAGGGGGTAACTCCAAATCTCCTTGCTTGTATTGTAAACAACCAGCCCATGTCTTGGATTTCAAATAGTGGACAAGAGCACCCAATAGGGACAAGGAAGATCCAAATTTTAAAGCAGTTCTTGATATTCCATTATGCAATGTTCACATTTGCACATTGCATGCATTGTGTAGAATTATTGAGAAACTTGTTTTTCTATATATTGGATTTGCCTGGAAACTTCGGCCTGAGGTGAAAAGAAAGGAGGCAATACAATCATTGGAAGCGGTATTATCAAAAATTGGTCTACATGGTGGAGATGTTCATATAACAAAAGATCTAAAGAAATCTACAAATGGTAAAGAGGTACCTATCAAGCCATCCATTGGTGGAGTAAAGGCCCAAAGGTTTTTATCACGTCCACAAAATACAACAAGAAAAGGGGGTAGACAATCACAATATGTATCCAGAATAAAATACAGTGTGTGGAAGCAAGTCCACAATGCAGTAAAAGATCATCAGGCAGATGGGATGGCACGAGATGTCAAGGCTAAGGTATGGAAATCGTTGGACAAGCTATTTGTTTATTGTGACAAAGTTTCTTGGAACAAAAATGATCAACAGGCATTTCAGAAAGAGCTTAAGAATTTCGGAAAGGCAATGAAGGAAGCATGGACAACCTGCAACATAACCCATTACATGGTGACAACACTAACTTCCACCCAATTGTTCAATTTTGAGAACAAAATGATTTGTATTTTCTGTGTTTTCTAATGCTAGACTCTCTCTGTGTCCAAACAGCATATTATCTACAACCATCTTCCATTCTTTGTAAAAAATTATGGATGCCCTGCAATCTGGTCTACACAAGGAATGGAAAAATCACACTACATGGCCCGTAATGCTTTCTTTAGACATACACAACATTTTGGAGGAAAACAAAAAGGCAACAGCTTAAAGGAAGTTTTTCAATGGTTTTATCGAGGCGTACTTCAAAAGATCAAAACCAAGAGAAAGGTCAATGCATCTCAAGTCAAGATAGCCTTTCAAGTAGCTCAGAAGCAGAGAAGACAGAAAATTTTAGAGAGTTCAGAGAGACATGCTGAATGGAGAAAATCAAAGGTCTTTGTAGATCACAAATGGGTGGATAGAATACAAGTGTAAATGTTGTGTATCTCATAATCTCATAATTGAAAACACTTCTCAAATTTTGATGCATAGAAATCAAGAAAGAATGTGTGTTTACAATTTCTTTGTGGTGGATGCAGAAGAATACAAGTGTAAAAAATATGTACCGCATAATAAAAACAGTTCTCAAATTTTGATGCATAGAAAATAAAGAATACAAAAGATACATTAGAAATAAATTGTTGTTCTATGCTGAGTATACAATGACAATCATCTTATAGCTAATAATCTTAGGGTTTCTCCCAAGGTCTACCAATGGGAACCCTCCCTTTCACTTTACTTGGGGACTTCTTTTTCTTCAATGGCACCACAGTGCTCTGAGATCTTCCTTGTTCTGGTGAGGTTGGTTCTCGAGCACTTTCTCCTTCCTCCAATTTCTCTGGTGATCCCAATAGTGCTGGCTCTCGGTTCTGTATAAGTTTGTGCTTGCCATAAGGCTCGAGACCGAGAGGATTTTTTACACCAGCAGCAAGCGCATAGGCAGTATATGACAAAAAATATCCTGCTCTAGAGCTCTGTTTTCCAGAATAATAACCAAAAATATGTAAGGCAGACCTCTTCTCTATCAATATCACTTTGTCTGCAGACCATGAAAGGGAATGGCCACCCAGGGCCTCTGACATACACTTGAAAAAAAGAATTATTGCTTCCCCATTGTTGCTCATTGTCCCATGGTATATTAACAATTTGGCAGTACATAAGTCTGCAGGGAAATGGGAAAGACTTGACAGTTTACCCAAGCCAGCAACTCTGCTTCCTTTGGACCTCAAGAGGAAGGTTTCATCTTCAATATCTAACTGCATGTAGAAAATATTGTCAGATTACCTAAATGGTCACTAGAACTCAAAAACAGGGATTGAAATATCACAAAAGTACACAAATAGGATGCCATTACCTTCATATTCTCATCCTGCTCAAGCAAGTTCTCTCTCCACAATGAGATACTATGTTCTGATGTCTGCTTAGAATGATGAGCCAGAGTTGAGTTTCCAGTGAGATTCATACAGGCTTGTACCTCTTTAAAGACTTCATCATCCACCTCTTGATGAAAATTACTTGCCTCCTTAAAACACGTAGAAAGCTCCAATGTAGGATTGAACTTGTCTTCTAGGTCCAGCAAGGGATCATCATCTATCATTACCTCCTTGTCCACCTTGCATGATTGAGCTATGAGGCCAAGTGCATAGTCCTCTCTTAGATTGAAAATGCACAATATGTCGTTTAGGAAAACATATTCCCTACCTTCTATATTGAATGATGGAAGGATGGGAACAGCATAACTGGAACTATCAAGCTCAATTTTATCCATTGTAACTGCATCTCTTAATGTCTCTGATTGCAGAGATATAAGATCAAGTGCTGCAATAGCAGATTTCTCCTCCTCTAGATTAATGATTTGCTCCTCATCTTGAAGTTCTTCACTCTGCTCACTTGCCATCTCCTCCTTCTTTTCCTCATACTCTTCCAAGTCATGTTGTTGAGTAGACTTTTCAGAAACACCAAGCTCAACATAATGTAAATAAATGGCAAATGCAAAGCTCTCCTCCAATATCCTACAGTCCTTCTTGTGGAGATTGCAGATACCCTTGAAGCAGTAAGATAGAACATCAAATCTCCTGTTCATTTGATACCGCAGCTTATCACTTTGGTATAAGTCCTTGATATGCACAAAAGCTTCATCCTTATTAACAATCCTTCCTTCAGCTGTCATCTGTCTAAACACCGCAAACTGTTCCTCCAAAAAGTGCTTGTGCTGAGCCACAATGTCAGTCAATTTGAAAGGAGTGTTGAACATCCTGTGAAATGTTGGATACTCCTTTTGGGCATTGGACTTCTGAAGAAACTCAAAAAGCTGTAGATCTGGTGACTTTTGCTCTTCGAGAAGTTTCCTTGGCTCACCAGATTTGATTACTCCTTTGCTACTGGTACTCATCTTCTTAGCTGCAATAGCAATTATAAAAAATAATTCTAATTTTCTCACCGGAGTAAATTCAAATATTTCTCACCTGGTCTTTCCTCATCTTTGATAGAGTATTTTGACAAGTCCAATGTTCTCTTGACAAGAGCATTATCCAAAACTGTACATGCACATGATCAGAACATAAAATAATATTTTGGTTGGAAAATGCGATTTTGACGTCTTTGCAGAGAGAACATTGAAATCGCGTTTCATTGTGAAAATTCTCATTATGCCTTAGAACAATTATACCAGCATATTAGTGAGGTATCTGCTAGAAAACGCGATATTATGCCCATCCATCCTAATCGCGTTTTCCATCAAAAACACTTTTCGGTATGGAACATAAAGTTCAGTTTCATATGCTTACATTACAGAATAAACATGGAGATCAATTAGAAAGTACCTATTTTTCCTCTGTCCATTCCCTCCTCACAGAAGTGTATGAAAGCTGATCTTGGAAAGGTGTGGTTTAGGGTAGTAGGAGAGCTGACCTAGAAAAGATGTGGTCTAAGGTTGTAGCAGATAACCTGTGTGGGTTGTAGCAGGATCAATCGAGAAGCCAAAAATGTCAAAAATTTATGAAGTAGCAGTAAAAGGTTGGAATTATGTGATGAAATTCATACAAATTGATATTCAGAATAAAATTCATAAATTGGTGATTGGGTCTTCAGATGGAAGTACCGCAATTGTATGGAATCCCTGACTTGCTTGAGGCCTAGACATGATGGTATTTACCTTATAATTCCAAGGACCGTGACTACCCGTATATACCGAGGGTATAACTGCAACTCTTTATTGGCAGTATATACGAGTAAATCTAAGACCTTGAAATTATAAGCAAAAATGCTATCCAGATGATGAATTCGAATGTGGTTGATATGATTTTAAAACTCTGGTTGAGAACTGATGAGTTGATTTGGATTCTGATTGAAAAATGATGATTCCTAAATTTTGGTTGAAAAGCGATAAGCTGAGCAAAACCACAATGAGGATGAATGGGATGAGTCCTTGTGATGATGTTCGTAACTGGAATGACGATAATGACTTCAGCAAATCACTATGAGATTAGTGGATTATGCTCTCACAGATTGCTAATGTTAACACTTGACCCAGTGGATCAAGTTAAGGGATGACAAATTAAAAACCTGTATAATTGAAATTTCCATGGAGGAATGTTCAGATGGAAATTTTGGTCTAATGGACCATTATTGTGTTAAGGATATGAATCATATGATCTGAATGAATTGTTATCTGATGTGATGAGGGGATCTTCATCCCAGGATATTAAGGTTCCTATGTGCCAATAGGATCAATCCAAGTGTAAGGAGGAGATAAATCCAATTTATAAAAGAAAAATACCCAAAAATGAGTAAATGCTCACATAAGATGAAGAGTTGACTGAGTACAAGGTTTATTAGTAAAAACTATGAATATTACTAAAACAATTGAGATATTTTGGGTATAATGATACATTTTTAACACCTTGGTAAGGAGAAGGGGGCTCTTCAAGGAGGCGCCTATTTCACATGTGTGGAGGAGTTTTAAACTCAAAGATAATAAGATATTTTTATCTCTCCTCTCTCTTGGATCAAACCAAATAAAAAAGGGAGCCAAACTGGTCCAAATCTTGTCTAAATTCAGCCAAATTGAACCTGGAAAATTCTAGAAACTAGTTGGACTTGGTTAGAAGCCTCCCTCACCTATAAATAGACACTTAGCCCTTTGTAAAAAAATATGTGAACTATACCATGCTAGTATTATATTGAAATAATGATATTTTCTATTATCCTCTAAAAATCCTCTACAATTTGGAGAGAATGGAGTTTCTCTCTCTCTTTTGTTGAAAATACAAGTGAATAGGGTGTGTGCGGGAACAAGCCCTTGGTTAGAGGCTGTAAAAGAGAATGTGTAAATGTGAAAGAACCTGTGAAAAGGTGTGAAGAATATACTGGGAGAGAATAAAGGGTAGCATGAGAAGATTTAGGAAGTGTGGAGATATTCTGGGAAAAGTGAAGAGGTGGAGAGAATCAGGGAAAAGAGGTGGAGCGAATCAAGGAGAAATCAGTGGGATTAGATGCTTGGATCTAAACTCTATAAATTGAGGCATTGCCCTAATGAGAACTTGCTGGTTTTTGAGTATCCATGCCTACATTAATCTATTTGTTAATTACCCACTAATTACATCTTAATTATTTACTAATCACTTTGTTAATGATGTTGATTCTAGTGTTTGATCCACCATAGCTCATCACAATGCCCTAATTTCAACATGGTATCAGAGCCATAGCTAGAATCCATCATTTTGTGAGCTCATTATCTTGCTAATTAGGATTAGTAGAAAATTATAATTTTTCCTCTTTTTTCAACTAGTCTCTGTACCCCTAGCCAATGGAGGAGCTCCCTCTCCTTGCACACATAAAATTAGGTCAAACCCTTCTAGCACATGATAGCTATCTCATTGCTCTTCAATCTCATCAAGAAAGAAGTGCAAACCTCTAACGGAGCTGGGAGAAATTGCATTTTTAGCAGGCGCCATTTTTCTGAGCTGATTTTGATATTTTTACTTCCACAAATCAAATGTGTCTAATTCCTCTTAGCCCCGGGGGTTTTCAAGCATGCTCTACAAGCTGGTGAAGACAGAATTCAGTTTCATCAAGTCTACAGTGAGATCCAAGCTCTTCATAAAATCTGCACAGCAGGTGACTTTGGTAAAACAGAGATTAAGTTTTCAATATTTGGTCAAATCTTGTGTTTCTTGGCTTAATCCTCTACTAGACTCATTGCTATTGATGGCTTTGAAAGCATTTGATCTCATTTGAAGTCTAAGGCACTAGATCTTGGACTCCCCGCATACTCTGTTTTTTACACACAAAACAATGGATTAATTTGCTAATCAGTGATGATTAATCAGTACTAATCACTATATTTTGGTACAATTGAGGGTTCAAATTAACCATGGTATCTGATACAGATCCCTATAACTTCAGATTACAATTCGGAGTTGGTTTGATACTCCAACCATTCCGTACAAATTGGTTACCCTTGATTTAATGTAATTTCTGGTGATTTTATGGTGATAAATTTGTTGTAATCATCTCTTAAACACCAGATTAAGTTGTAAAAGGGTAGACACTGCCCTTGAATCTTGAAATTGGATCAAGAGGTAAGACCTCCTTCACATCATCATGAGTACAGCACAAGAAATAGCCAAATTTAATGGGGAGCAGTTTTACACATGGCAGACAAAAACCATGTATTTGCTCATGAGGAAAAATCTGTGGGGGCTAGTTGAGGGAAGAGATGAATGCCCAGAGAGAGGGAAAAATGAGTGGAAGAGCAGGAATGAAAAAGCATTGGGACTTATTGCACTCAGTTATGATGAAATCATTCATCACATCATAGGGATATAATGGGCAAAAGATACATGGGATGAACTCAATAAATTATTTGGCACACAAGCAAAAAATTCAAAGATAAATCTATTAATGCAATTCTACAAATTGGACATGAAGGAAAGTGAACCTTTAATCACACACTTGAACAAATATAAAAGCATTAAGCAACAGCTGGCAGCTATTGGCAAAAAGGTAGAAGATGATGAGGCACTAGCAGTGCTTCTGAAGAGTGTGGGCAAAGGTGAATATGAAAATATTGTAGCAACACTAAAGAATGTACCTGAATTGAAGCTACACGCGATAGAAGCAGCTCTACTAGAGCAAGAGAGCAGAGGCAAAGAGAAGAAATGGCTCGACTCAATAGCAGGAGAAGAAAAAGCATTCTTCACCCGAGGAGGATTCTCTCGAGGACGAGGACGAGGAAGAGGCAGAGTAGGAGGAAGGACCTTCACTTGCCACAAATGTGGAAAGCCAGGACACATGGCGAGAGACTGCTACAGCAAACCCAGTGGAGAAGGAACAACATCGGCAAACTTCATGGAGGCTCCAAAGGAAGTGGAGTCGGATCATCTTTTCTGAGAGAGAGAGAGAGAGAGAGACCCCACAACCCAATGTAACATGCCCCAACAAAGTAAAACCACCTCTGAGCCACCAATGATATAGGCCACGTGGTAGATGTATGTGTGAGCACTTTAGTCAAGGTCGCGGGCACTTATAGTAGCCTTGGACACATAGAGAGAGAGAGTGTCAAGGACTATGGAGTTTAGGGACTTGAGGCACTGGTCGCGGGCTATCAAGTAAGAGGGAAACTTGGTATAGGGTCCAGGTGTGCTAGAGAGTATTCACTTGAGGGGAGGTGTTGAAAATACAAGTGAATAGGGTGTGTGTGGGAACAAGCCCTTGGTTAGAGGCTGTAAAAGAGAATGTTTAAATGTGAAAGAACCTGTGAAAAGGTGAGAAGCATCTACTGGGAGAGAATAAAGGGTAGCATGAGAAGATTTAGAAAGTGTGGAGATATTCTGGGAAGTGTGGAGATATTCTGGGAAAAGTGAAGAGGTGGAGAGAATCAGGGAAAAGAGGTGGAGTGAATCAAGGAGAAATCAGTGGGATTAGATGCTTGGATGTAAACTCTATAAATTGAGGCATTGCCCTAATGTGAACTTGTTGGTTTTTGAGTATCCATGCCTACATTAATCTATTTGTTAATTATCCCACTAATTATATCTTAATTATTTGCTAATCACTTTGTTAATGATGTTGATTCTAGTGTTTGATCTACCATAGCTCATCACAATGCCCTAATTTCAACATCTTCAACCTTCTTGGAGTCTTCATCAACGTACTAAACCAATTGATTGGTTGGGGGCCTCTCCTTAGACTAAAGAATCAAGCAAAATAAGAGGTAAAGTGTGATTTATGATCTTTTTCTTAATCTCTAAATGTTTCTCACTTCTCAACCCCTCTCAAGCTTGAGAAGTATTCAATTGAATGGCTCTTTAATGTAATTTAAGCTCTCTAATGGATTTTAGTGATTAAACACAAAGTTTTTATTTATGCTTAAATTAAAATATTTTTTTAAAGCAGATCTCTCTCTCCCCCAAAGAATGGTCATTCCTACGACCAATTCTCTATTCAATTAATGCTTCTCATGGAGAAATTCTCTATTCACAAATCAAACCCTAGGCTTGTGAAGCTAGAGGTTTAAGAAAATGGTTTTTATACTTATATGCTTAAAAAATATGGTAATATTATGGGATAAATCCATAAATTGGATTTAATGCTAAAAATATGCTTAAAAATGGTTTTTATACTTATATGCTTAAAAATATGGTAACATTATGGGATAAATCCATAAATTGGATTTAATGCTAAAAGATAGTTATACTATCTTAATTATTTTACTATGTCTTATTCTTTTCATAAAAATTAAAAATTGCCAGTAATAGTAGCGGAGCTATGGTAAATTTTTTAAGAAATTGATGCATAATTCATTCTTATGCATAACATGAAAAGAGGACTTCCTATCATATTCTAGGATTGAATATCCTAGGTTAAAAGAATGGTTTTTGTCACATTCAATGGAAAAACTAATTTTTAAGTTTGTGTAATTAAATAATTAAAAAATGAGAAAATTATAGTAATTATATTTAATGATAAAAGAGAAATTCCTATGACATTTGGAATTCAATCAATTAGATGGGAAAAGAGAAATTCCTAGCATATTGAAATTATTGGATATTTTATTTAAATTCAAAGATAAATTTTAGATAAATTTATTTTATCTATGAGAAATATTTAAATGGTAAAAGAAGAATTCCTATGACATTAGGAATTCAATCAATTAGATGGGAAAAGAGAAATTACTAGCATACTGGAATTATTGGATATTTTATTTAAATTCAAAGATGAATTTTAGATAAATTTATTTTATCTATGAGAAATATTTAAATGGTAAAAGAGGAATTCCTATGACATTTGAAATTCAATCAATTAGATGGGAAAAGAGAAATTCCTAGCATATTTGAATTATTGGATATTTTATTTAAATTCAAAGATGAATTCTAGATAAATTTATTTTATCTATGAGAAATATTTAAATGGTAAAAGAGGAATTCCTATGACATTTGGAATTCAATCATTTAGATAGGAAAAGAGAAATTCCTAGCATATTGAATTAATGGATATTTTATTTTTGATGAATTTATTTTATGAGAAATATTTGATGATAAAAGAGGAATGCGCATGATATTGGAATGCATATAATTCAATTTATGATTATTTATCAAAAGTGGAAATATGGGTACAATTGATTTTTGTAAATCCCATGAATTCTTCTATTCCAAAAGAGGAATATTGAATATAATTCACTTGAGAAATTGAGAAAGAATATGGAAATAGTCGTCGAGAAAAAGAACTTTTATCTAGGCCAAGTAATTGGTAGAAATTCAGAAAAAGTCCCATTATCGGTATCAAGGTAGTAAAAACTACTATGAATGGGAATAGGATGTGAATGGATGTGATAAAATGTAAATGGAATGCGATAAGATGTGAATGGATGTGATAAGATATAAATGGATTGCGATAAGATGTGAATGGATGTGATAAGATGTAAATGGGATGCGATAGGATGCGATAAGATGAAAATAAGATGCGATAAGATGTGAATGGATGTGATAAGATGAAAATAAGAAGCGATAAGATGTGAATGGGATGTGATAGGATGTGGTGTGATGAAAATGAATGGGGATGAGATGTGAAGTAAATGGATGTGGATGAGAATGATGAGATGAGAGGATATGTGAAAGGGTGAGATGCGAAGTACATGGATGTGGATGTGGATGTAGATGTGTATGTGAAAGAGTGGATGTGCATGTGTATGTGAAAGAATGGATGTGGATGTGTATGTGAAAGAATGTTATGTGATGTATATGTGAAAGAATGTGTATGTGAAAGAATGTAATGTGATGTGTATGTGAAAGAATGTGATGTGATGTAAATGGATGTGGATGTGTATGCGAAAGAATGGATATGGATGTGTATGTGAAAGAAGGGATGTGGATGTGTATGTGAAAGAATGGATGCGGATGTGTATGTGAAAGAATGGATGTGGATGTGTATGTGAAAGGATGTGATGTGATATAAAGGGATGTGGATGTGCATGTGAAAGAATGGATGTGGATGTGGATGTGTATGGATAGATGTGGGTAGTCATACATGTGAACGATTGGATGGATGTGGATGAATGAGATGAGATGTGTATGAATGAGACATGATGTGGATAGACATGATGTGATGTAATGTGGATAGAATGTATGGGATGGGATGGTGATGAGAATGAATGTGATGTGATGGATGTAAATGGATGTGATGGACGTGAGTAGATGTGATGTGATGTGAATCGGCGGATGTGAATGAATAATATGTGATGTCATGTGAATCAAGATGTGAATGAATGAGATGTGATGACATGTGAATCAGGATGTGAATGAATAATATGGGATGTGAATGGATGAGATGTGATGTGATGTGAATCGGGATGTGAATAAATGAGATGTAATGTGAAATGGATGTGATGTAAATTGGGATAGATGTGAATGGATGATATGTGATGTGAATGGATGATATGTGATGTGAATAAATATGATGTGATGAGATGTGGATATGGGTAGTGCGAGTGGATGAGATCTGATGAGGATAAATGAAGAAAGATGTGTTGAGATGGAAAATGATGTGATGAGAATGGGAATACATATGAAATGAATGTGGATTGATGTGGAACAATGTGGAAAGACGAGAGTTCGTTATAGAAACTGTATTTATGACCTGTTTTTAAATGACTATTTTATGTCAAGAATGCTAGGGAAGCATTTTGACTGTCTTATGAATGAGGTCGTGGAGACCTAACTGATAAAGTTGCAATAGCTAACGGAGAGTCAACGGAGGACGTTTCGTGTAGCAAGGTCTCGGCAGGTCTTGCCTCGGTTCGATTTAAATGGTGAGCTTCCGGTGTACGGTGGATGAGGGACCAAGGAAGCGGCCTATGAGTGAAGCGCTAGGTGACCTGCGAAGGATCCTAGAGAGTGCTGACCATACGGTGCTCGGGCTGTGGGTCGCCGAAGATACCCACGCGTGCGTCGAGGAAGATATTGGAACAAGGAGTAAGAGTTGTTTTCTGAAACCGGGCATGGATCTGGTTGATTGACCTTGCTGGTCGTCAATGGATGAGTCCATGGCTCTTTTATATGGATCAGTTTGGTTGATCTTGCTGATCTTCAACGGAGATTCCATTTGGATTTTTATAAGTGAATATATTACCAGGTACTATAAGCTAGAAACTATCGAAAAGCCCCCTGAGTGGACAGGTGGTGAGCATTTTAGTTACCAATGATGCCATAGGTACACCAATGAAGGAATGATTGGAAATGAGAATTCAACCGAATATTTTTGGAGGATTATGATCAGTGATACTATGGTTTCATTAAAAGATTGTTTTAAAGTCAGCTGAATCTGTGGAAAAGGCAACTTCATATTGGGTGTATAAGTGGTGTGACTAGCCTTAAGTTTGCATGAATATCCGGCTAAGAGGCCTGGGAACTCTTTTCCCTGGTATCCGGGAAAAAACCTAACTAAATTCCTAATTGGATCCCATCACTACAGTGGTTGGGTGGTTGGCTAACCCATGGGACCTGGATGGGGTTAGGCTGGACTGATTGATTCCTAAAATGAGACTCAATTCTATTATGGTACGATAGAGGAAGTAAATCACGGATAGTAATTTTTCTATAGAAAAGAATCAACAGCTGTGCCTCTCAATGAGGAAAAAAGCGTTGGTCTCTATGATATAAGTGCAAGTCTTTTCCTTAATCTGACCATGGGACTTTTATGGGTTCGATCGGATCAGTCCAGTTAGTTAAGGGTCTTGACTACGTTAGAGTAAAAATATCCTGGAGGAATCGCCTGTGCTTTTCGGGCAAGGGAAGTTTTTCCGGGTTCAGTTTTGGAAGAACCGAGGGATTAGTCTCTTGTTCGGATATCCGTGGGCGAGGCCCTGAGTGATGGACCCTGCCCTGCGTAAGAAGCGTTACTTGCACTTCTAGCACCCCCGAATTCGTTGCACGGAGGAGGTAGGGATCTTTCAACCTAGGTGGCACCAAGGCGGGTGTGTACGCAAGGTGATGCAATCAAGGCGGTAGTTGCAAGTGAGAACCTAGGTGGTGGCACAAAGGCAGGCGTGTGCGCAAGGTGATGCAATCGAGGTTGTAGTGATTGCTAGAATATGATACCCTCGGCTCGCGTTGCTGTTGCGACACAGATTGTCCCCCTTGTACACTATGGCCACATGGCTAAAGGAGGAGCATAGGAGATGGTTTTAGAGGAGATGGCTAGAGAGAGTAACACATGGCATGGGAAAAAAACCTTCGCATAATAAATAGTAAGTCTATAACCCATGCATTGCTGCGGTATAAAGTTTTTTGCATGTATGCATGTGCGTATCAAGTGTGAGATTACGTGCGTGTATGTGTAAGTGTATGTATTGTGTCCATGCACGTGTGTACACGCAAGCGTGTGTTTACACGCAAACACACTCTCTCTCTTCTCACACCTATACACATGCACATGAACATGCACCCTCTCTCTCTCTCTCTCTCTCTCTCTCTCTCTCTCACACACACACACACACACACACACACACACACACAAACACTGCCACTATGCGTGCGTGTACGAGCACATATGATTGTGTCAATTTCGTGTGCGCACATGTGTGTGTGTCAGCTTTGCATATGCACTAAGTGTGTGCACGTGCATCTATGTATGTGTGCCTATGTGTGTGCATGTGCATATGTGCATGCAACTATGTGTGTGTGCATCTATTTGTGTTTATCTACATGCACGTATGTGCCTCTACATGTGTGTTGTGTGAGCGTGTGTACGCATATATGTGCATTTGTGTGCATGCATACACATGTATGTGAGTGTGCATGCTCAAGTGTGTGTGTGTGTGTGTGTGTGTGTGTGGTGTGTGTGTGTGTGTGGTGTGCATGCATGTGTGCGTGTGAGTGTAAGTGTGTGTATGCGCGCACATATTTGTGTGCATGTCATGTACATGCATGTATGATTGTGTGTGTGTCAACATATATGTAGATCTATTTATATATACATGAATACATACATATACATATACACATATATATCTCTATGCTCTTATCTATTAATATCATGCACACACACAAACACCCTCTCTCTCTTCTCACACACATACACAGATACACATGCACATGCACTTTCACTCTCCCCCCCTCACACACACACACAAAAAGCCTCTCTCTCTTCTCACACACATACACAGATGCACATGCACATGCACTTTCTCTCTACCCCCTCTCTCTCTCCCCCCTTCATGCACATAGAGACTTTCTCTATCCTTCACACATCCACATGGAATCTCTCTCTTTTCACACCTCATTTCACACACACACACTCTCACACACATAAAACTCTCTCTCTCTCTCTCTCTCTCTCTCTCTCTCTCTCTCTCTCTCTCGCATACATGCACATGCACTTGCAGTGTGTGCATGTACATATAGGTGTGCGTCAAATTTTCGTGTGCATGTGCGTGTGAGTGTGCATGTGCGTGTGAGTGTGTTGACTATGCACGTAGTGTGTGTCGAGTCCTGTGTACACGTACACACGTGTGTGTCGAATCCTGTGTGCACACACACATGAGTGTGTTGACTATCCTGTATGCACACACACATGAGTGTGTTGACTGTGCACAGATATGTGCATATGAGTGTATTTGTGTGTGTGTCTTTGTGTGCATGTGTGTGTATTAAGCCTTTAAAATTTAAGCTTATGTAAAGCTATATAGCTTATCAATCACACAGATGCGCCATGTGCCTCCCCTTTGTTAGCCTGGTTAGCTTGGAAGTTCCTGGTGTGAACAACCCTACACACAGGTACTTTTTAAACTGCATTAGCAAGTCTTTTTCCCTTGTGTGAAAACAATCTTGTGTGTTAGCCACATCAGCCCTAGGGCTAGGGCTTTTATTAGTATTCTCGTATTCCACTCATTTCTTATCATTATCACATCGAGTACTTTCTAGCATCAAGCTTCATCTCTCTCGCTCTCTGAGCTTGTCTATTATTGTGTGTGCGTGTGTGTATGTGTGAGTGTGGAGAGCATCTTCTCCCACATCCAACATTGGTATCAGAGCTAAGGTTTACAGCCTCGGTTTCAGTGTCTTGGTTTTGGAGCCTACACGCATCATTTGACTATCGGCACTTGTCATCAACATTTGCATCTCCTCCTGCCTTGACTCCCTGCCCATTGGCACACTCTCCTTATGGCATGGCCACCTGTTGGCTTTTCAGAGCTTGACTACAAAGCCATTAGCTCTGCATCTCTACGCTGCCATACATCCATTCATCTTCGCCACCGCCACCACAAGCCTGGGTAAGGTCTTGCATTTCTCACTTACCACAGATCTAGGGTTTCTACCTCCTTTTTACATTGCTCAGCTTTCTTTCTACTGCTGTATTTGGCCAACCCCACACACTAGAACTACACTCAACTTAAGCTCTAAGAGGCTTTCGGCATTGGATTTCAGTATTCGCTGAGTTTTGTTGTTTCAGCTGTTGTTGTCTGAGTATCATCATTTCTTTCGGCATTGGACTTTTGAGTCCGTTGATTCTACCTGGTCAACCATTTAGCACTCCTTTCAGCATTGGACTTCTGTGTTTGTCGATTTTTCTTGATTAGCCATTAAGTTTCTTTGGCTTTCCTCCATCAACATTTGCACATTCATCTTTAGCTTTAGTTATACTGATCAGCCATTCAACTTCTTCCATTGGTTTTGCCTAGTTAGCAATTGAACCTTCAGGTTTTAGCTCACAACATCGGACTTCCTATCCATCAACTGTATTAGTCGACTTTGCTAACGTTTGGCTTTCCTCATTCGTTAAAGTATTTGACTTCAACATTCAGCTATTCAGCTATTTCGGCTTCGGCATTAAGCATTCAGTGGCTTACGACATTCAACGTTCGGCTCTTCTGTCTCCACATTTAGCCATTCGGCTTCAGCCTTCAAAATTCGATGCTCAATTTTCTAGTTTCAACATTCGGCTAGGCATTCGACTAGGCTCTACAGTTAGCTTTCAGTGCTTGGCTCTAGCATTAAGCTTTTAGTCATTTGATTGCTTGCAAGTTGCGGCCTCTTTGTCCAGCAAGTTAGCAAAATCAGCTTTTAGCGCTTAGCATTCAGCATTCAGCTTTTAGCATTTGATTGTAGCTTCCGCATCAGTAGACAGCTTTTAGTCCTTCAGTTATCAGCATTCATCAGTTGGCCAAGTTTACTCCATTGGCTCTTGGCTAGGTTTACCCATTAGCAGTTGCCTTTTTGCTTTGGCACTTTGCTTTCGGCATCCGGATTTCAGACTTTCACCTTCGGCATTTGGCATTTGACTTTCAGCTTTCGTTAACTAATTCAGTTAGCCAATTGATTAGCATTTGGCTTTCAACTTCCATCAACTGATTTAAATAGTCGATTTAGCATCCGTCCATGCCGATTCAGATTCCATCCATTAGCTAGTTCAGCATCCATCCATTGGCTGGTTCATCATCCATCCATTAGCTGGTTCCTCATACGTCTGCTTCGGATCTACGAGACACATCACCTTCAGAACTGTTGACTCCACGTCAACATCAGATCTACTGATTCCACGTTAGCTTTGGATCTGCTGATGACATGTCAGCTTCTGAACTGTCGACTCCCATGTCAGCATCAGATTTGCTGACTCCATGTTAGCATGAGACCTGCTAACTCCATGTTAGCTTTTGAATCTGCTAACGCCATGTCACCTTTAGATCTACTGATGCCACATCACCTTTAGACCTGCTGATGCCATGTCACCTTCCAACTTGTTGACTTGCTGATGCCACATCAGCTTCAAAGCTATTAACTCTGACCTGAAGATTATGTGAGACTATCAATTCTGCCTACAGCTTCAAACCTGCAAATTGCTAATTTGGTCATGCATCTCATTTGACTGCTACAACCCTTGTTGCTTCCACATTACCTTAGGAGTCATTTTCTCTGTTTGCTGCTTTGGGAGCTGATATTTGGGTATCCAGTTCATACCAATTAAGGGGGCCTCCTGCTATATCAACTTTTGATGTTGCCCTTTTATCAGTGCATGGTCAAATGCCTTCTCCTCTATGCAATACGTGTCTTCTGTTTAGCATGCCATTATCAGTTGGGTAGATTTCAGCATTGCCCTAGTACTTGGCATTGGCAAGAAGTGAAGCACTCAGTCTTCTTTATGCTTGTCCGCTTCACAGTCTGGGCATGATGATCTAACACTTCGGTGTCACATAGTGGTAATTGTTGTTTCTGACAACAGCCATTTCAGGTTGGGAATCTGAGTACAACAACATTCACAACTATTCAGGCATGCATTGTCTCCACCGTCTATTGGCAATTCTTGGTATTAGATAGCCATCTTCTACTACCATTTTGAGATTGCCTTGCTTTCTGTGCCTACACTTCTGTGCCTACACAGGCCAATGTGGCAGATGGGCTTACCCAATTTCTACTACACTCTGTACACATTCACACCATTCACTTTAGGGGTTTTGTTAGCCTAGAAGTCCTATGTGTGAATAGCCCTACACACACGGGCACTTTTTACCTTGTGCTGCAAGGTTTTTTTCCCCGTGTGAACACACTCTTGTGTGTTAGTCACATCAGCCCTAGGGCTAGAGCTATTTGTACTCTTGTACTTCATTCATTCCTTATCATTATTATTGAGTACTTTCCAGCAAAGTTGAGCTTCATCTCTCTTGCTCTCTGAGCTTGTCTGTTTCACTGTGTGTGTGTGTGTGTGTGAGTGTACAGGAGCATCTTCTCCCTCATCCACCATTCTAATGCCATGGGTGATGCGTTAATTGAAGAGGATGTAGCCATTGTGATCTCTTTTGCTGACAGCAGTAGAACACATGTTGCCTTTGGTCATACATTTAGCCTTTTTCTCTTGCTGACATTCCACAAGTTTAACATGCATTTGATGTTCAGACATTGGGCTTTTACACTATTTAAAGTATCTAGTTCATAGTAGCAATGGAGGGGGGCATCCTATTACCTCCAATGAAGCTTTTGATGTTTTCCTTTGTCAGTAAACTATCGGGGATGCCTTATTACATATGCCGTACCTGTCTTGAACTCAGTATACAATGTAACAATTGAGCATATTTCAATGTTGCCCCAGCTTTGGCATTGGAAATAATGAAGCAAATATGCATTTTCTTTATTCTTGCCGCCTCCACTAACAACTATTGGGCATGATGTTCTGACACTAAGGTGTCTGGACAACGGTGGTAATAACTGCTTCCGACAGTAGCCACTTTAGGTTGTGAAGCTGAGTACAGAGTGCATCATACATAGCTATTGTGGAATGTGTATGGCTCCACCGTCTATCGAGACAAATGTTGGTATTGGACAGTAATCTTCTACCACCATTTTTTACTGAGGACAGACATATCACATATGTAGTCACGCAAACACAACACATTTAGGTGCATTATCGTTATGTCAGGAAAGGCTCTATGCAAGAGAGATTTCCTTGACCTATGTGCCTACACAAGCCAATGTTAACAATCCTAATATGGGATTGATCATGGTCATAGACATAAGATTAAGCAGAAGATTAAGGTGGGTTATACCACACTAAAAACTCCATGACTAGAGAGAGAGATTGCACACTTAATACAAGTTCTCTCTTGCATATCACAACAATGAACCATACAATGATATAGGTCTTCTAGCCTTATCCCACTTTACACATCATCATCCATGTGACACTCCCTTTTCCACTCTTTTGGTCAACACTTACACGACATACAATATCACATGTGGCATTCTTATCTTACAATAATATCTTGCACCTCTAGGGTGCTTTCCCACATATACACAACATCGCGATTACATCTCTCAACACCCCCTCTTAATCGAGGTGTTCCACAGCTCACCCACCTTACCCATAACACCAATGTAGCATTGCCAAATGCAACATGTCTCTCAACACTCCCCCTCAATGTGAAATTGGAGTGTTAGCCAACGAATGTGTGTGTGCGTGTCTACCATCTTAGACACCTAGTCCATTTTGAGCTGCCTCGCTCCATTGAGTCCGATTTGAACATAGACGTTTGGGTGGGAACCAATCCATGCGCATGCCCCTCGTATGTGCATTGCTTATGCACACATCACAACAAACATTTTGAGCTTCTTGGTGAGCTTGAGCAGGGAAACCCTCATACCAATGGGTGAATACACATCTTGTTTTGATTACGTAGGCTGGGGTATGGTTACCCCTAAGTACATGGGCGAAATGTTTTACAACTTCTATTTTGATTGTAGTCGGGAAGGGTACCCACAAAATCCAAGTTGTCAACAATACCATAGCATTTGTAAAGCCGATATTTACCCACTATTTCAGGGCACTATGAAGAGAGATTAAAAAAACATGTGACACACACTAGTCGCCAAAGATGACTTGCATGGTGGTTCTCCATATCCACCATACTCCAAAACTACCCCAACTTGGCCATCTTCACATCCATGTGACTCATCAAGTCACATCTAAATTAACAACATGTGAACAAGGGCTTAGCGTGGAGGATTTTTATACCTTAGGATTTTCAAACCCTGTCCTTTTCCTTTTCTAAAAGAACGAGTGGCCTTTCATTGCTCATAACTATAGTGACGTAGCCGCTTATCACTCGCTACTCTATGAGTGCTCCTTTAGAAGGGTCTCACCACTCAGGTTTACGTCCAGCTGGGAGACAGCCCCGTTCGTGATCTCCTTGGATTGCAACACCTCCAAGGCACATTGTCGTAGTTTCATGCCAACCAATCCATTCTGTTCTTTGTTGAGTGCTGATACAACTTTCCTCGCGGCCTTCTGGGCCACCTTCTTGCTCATTATTGCCCGTCTTCTTGCACCAATAAATGTATCTGCTCGTGATTCTCCTGTTCATTTTGAGAAATGAGCAGTTGTTGCTTGTCCCTCTGCTAGCAACGTGGTTGTGTGAAGGCTGCACTTTGTTTTTTCTTTTAGCAGCTGCTAGTTCGCTCTCTGCCTGCAGCATCAGTGGCCATATCTCTTCCTCAGAGCCTTTTATCATCACTGGCTGCTACACTCTGCTAGTAGCTACTACTATGCTCTACCATGCTATGTGGCCATTATTTCTTTAGCTTTGCATCCACACATGCTCTAGGTCTCTCAACGCCAATCTTTGGCGAGATTTGCCTTCAAGCGCAGTTTCCTTGAGATGTCACCAAGCTGGTCTTCTACATTGCCAAGCCTCCTCGACTTCTTTATATATATATATATATATACTGTATTGAGATGAGGTTCGATGCTTGCTCGTTGTTCGCCTGCAGTGTGGTCATCGGACCCAGCCCCTTTGCTATGTACAGGGAACAGCCTTGCTTTAGATTGCCTTCTCTCTCATTAGCAACCCCAAGGTGTTGATCTTCCATCCATGACCTTCTTAGCCATCTAAATGGCTTCCATGAGCTCCCAAATTAGCTCAAAAACACAGCTCTCTTTGTTGCAAGATTTTTTGCCTCTTCAAGGCTCCCAAATTGAGGTCTTCCATGACCATTGACATGGACTTCATGAGCGCCAAAATGAGCTCCATGATGTACATGCTCCAACCATGCATGCACATTCAACAACAATGCTTTCTTCATGGATTTTCCTCAAGAAATCCAAGGTGCATAACCATTGTGAAAGCGCAATTTCTTCCACCACCTTTGCCCATCTTTTATGAGCATATCCATGAGTACATCTTCCTCTTGATGCACACACATGTAGACTCCATTGAGTCCACCATCTCACTTGCCATCATCTTGACAAGCATGCACCTGACATGCTCTTTGTCTATTGTAAGAGCCTTAGGAATCAAAGTCCTCCCACATAGCAACCCTTCACAAATACGAGCATTCTTCCATGCTCAAACACCAAATTAGAGGCAAAATCACCAAAATACCTTCACAAATCTCCTTGGCAACTTCTCCTTGATGATGAGAACTTGATTTTGCATCCCCCATGTTGTAAATCTTCACTTCAATATTGACGATGGTGGCTTCATTGCATCTCCCTTGATGCAATCTTCAATTGGTAGCTTCTAGTCTCCATCTTCTAATGAAAATATCTCTCAAATCCTCACAAATGAAAATATAAATGATAACATGAGTGTGTATAATTTTTTTTCATAATAAATTAAAAATAATGCTTAATCAAACAACCTCATAAACAAGAAAATTAAACATAAATATTCACCACCATGACCAAGAGCCTACCCAAGCTCTGATACCATGTTAACAATCCTAATATGGGATTGATCATGGTGATAGACATAAGATTAAGGTGGGTTATACCACACTAAAAACTCCATGACTAGAGAGAGAGAGATTGCACACTCAACACAAGTTCTCTGTTGCATATCACAATGAACCATACAATGATATAGGCCTTCTAGCCTTATCCCACTTTACACATCATCATCCATGTGGCACTCCCTTTTCCACTC